>NW_027507685.1:190963619-191563619 GCF_037356315.1 Lithobates pipiens
CAGCATATTTCAATGAAGGAGAAAAATGACCTGTTTGCTAAATTTTATAACAAACTATTAAAACATGATTTTTTATTTATTTATTTTTTTGCATCTTTTTTTGCAGATGTAATTAAATACCACCAATAGAAAGCTCTATTTGTGGGGAAAAAATGACAAAAATTTCATTTGGGTACGGTGTTGTATGACCGCGCAATTGTCATTCAAAGTGCATCAGCGCTGAAAGCTGAAAATTGGTCTGGGCAGGAGGGGGGTTTGAGTGCCCAGTAAGCAAGTGGTTAAATAGCTGCATCAATTAGGCCTGGCTGATTTCATAGTTAGTTAGGTTGAATAAAGACACCAGTCCATCCAGTCCAACCTGAGTGAGTGTCTACAAATTGTCCCTATCCCTGTACATTGCACACTCACATTGATCCCTACCCTCAAGGAGCCCACAATCCAAGGTCCCCATTCATATACTAGGGCGAATTTTGGACAGAAGCCAATTAACCTACCTGCATGTCTTTGGAGTGTGGGAGGAAACCCACGCAGGCACAGGGAGAACATGCAAACTCCAGGCAGGTAGTGTCGTGGTTGGGATTTGAACCAGCAACCCTTCTTACTGCTTGGTGAGAGTGCTAACCAATACACCACTGTGCTGCTGTAAATTCGAGATTTTATCTTGGCAGTTTTCAGCAGAGTTTGGCCTAGTTTACACTTTCTGTTGGCTGAGCCCACACTGCAAGGGTTACCTGCTGGTTTAGAACTTTAAAAAAAAACTTTAAAAGCACTAACTTACCCGATTCCTCACTCCTACTTTAAAGTGATTGCAAAGGTTTACTACACTTTTTGTGGGGGATTATATTTTTTTTTTATAGTGATTTTGGGGCGCTCTAATTACTTCATATAATATTAAATATACCAGTGCAAATCCTATCTAACAAACCATAGGAAAAAAAATTTTCACAATAATACAACATATGAAAAAAATGTAGAAACAATTAAATCAAAAGTTATAATTTTCTATTCAAAAAAAATCCCATCAATATGACACAACAGCTTCTTTGATAAGTGATCCCAAATCCACCAGCACAAGAAATCTTGCAGGATGTGATAAAGATGATTCCAAAGAGATTGCACATACCTCCACCAAAGAAATCAATGCAACGTCACCCAATCGTAATTGAAAATACAATCTGCTTACCAGATCCATTTGACCACTTTAATTAAAAAGTCAAACAGCACCTGCACAGGTTAGTGCCTGTTCACATAGGACAAAATCTTCCTCTTCACAGTCTCAAGCGGTATATAGGAAAGAGCAAAAACCATCCATAGCGTAATACTATTTTTTATTAAAAAGGGGGTTTAAAAAAGCATAGCCAAATGGCTCCTTACATTGTCATGTGCCCGACCCGGCACTGGGGCTGCTCACCTTCAAAATACAGATTCGATGGGTGAAGTGTTTCCACTCTATACCGTCGATATGGCGTGCGTTCCAAGCAGTCAGACCGACAGCCAGGTAACCGGATATGGCGTCAAGAAAAGCATGACCAGGTATCGCCTCAACGTATGTTTCGTCATTGACGTGTGTGTGTGTGTGTATAAATATATATTTATTTTTACACACAAACAGTGCCTTGCGAAAGTATTCGGCCCCCTTGAACTTTTCAACCTTTTGCCACATTTCAGGCTTCAAACATAAAGATATAACATTTTTATTTTTTGTGAAGAATCACCAACAAGTGGGACACAATTGTGAAGTGGAACGAAATCTATTGGATTTTTGAAACTTTTTTAACTAATAAAAATATGAAAAGTGGGGCGTGCAAAATTATTCGGCCCCTTTACTTTCAGTGCAGCAAACTTACTCCAGACACACATACACACATATTTTATATATTTTCCAAAAATATGTAGAAGAATACGTATTGGCCTAAATTAAGGAAACTTTTTTTTTATATATTTATTTTTTCAGCTATAAACAAAAAAATAAAAAAATAAAAAACGCAGAGGTGATCAAATATCACCAAAAGAAAGCTCAATTTGTAGGAAAAATAAAAATAAAAAAGGGCGTCAATTTTGTTTGGGAGCCACGTCGCACGACCGCGCAATTGTCAGTTAAAGCGACGCAGTGCCGAATCGCAAAAAAAATGCTCTGGTCAGGAAGGGGGTAAAATCTTCTGGGGATGAAGCGGTTAAAGTGTTACTAAACCCAGGAGCCTGCATTCACTATATCTGGTCTCCCACAGTACACAGAACATGGAAATGCAATTATTTTAGTAAATATAAACGGCTAAATACCTTTTCTCATCTGCAGTATATAGTAGTCTTGTGACCTCTATTAGTGTCTGGTTAAAGCTTGTAGGAGGAGTTTCATTCTCTGACAATTGCCCTATGAAAATGCAGGACCCCCGACCCTATGTCTGGACTGGGCTGATTGGCCCTATGCTGATCACATGCACCCTCCCAAGAAAAAAATACACACTAAACTGAGCATGTGCAGAGTGAGTCCAAAAGCAGTGTTAATTAATAGTTAAGCGTTTATGGAGCCCCAGGGCAATAGGATATTATGGGGCCACACAGTATACACACACACACTGAAAAGGTACTGGAAAGGCGGGGCATCTATAATCTTGGGATTTTTAAAACAATACAGATTTTTACATACTGTCCCTGGTTTTATTGAGGCTGGCAACCCTGATGGGGACCCTTGGTGGCATGGGACCCTCTGGCAGTGCCCGAGGGCCCAAATGGTCAGTCCGCCCCTGGCTTTACTGCATCTACAGACCAATTTTACTGGTGTGGGTTTAATAACAAATCTTACATGTGAGAAATACAGAATAATAAGAGCCGGTTCACACAGCGGGCGATGCGAGGCGACACGACTCGCCTCGCCTCGCTCTCGCAAGTCGCCCCCGTTCTGTACAATGGAACCGTTCTGAGAGGAGCGACTCGAGTCGCTCCGACTCAGAAAAAAGGTTCCTGTACTACTTTTGGGCGACCTCGGGGCGACTTGCATTGACTTCTATACAGAAGTCATTTGCAAGTCGCCGCTGAGGCCGCGGCAGGTCGCGGCGAGGCAAGTCGGAGTCGCCTCGCCTCGCCTGCTGTGTGAACCGGCCCTTATGAAAATACATTAAACTATCTCTTTTAAAAGCTCAAAACACTTGAGATTGAACCTGAGCACGGCTAGGGCTGCCAGACAGCCAGATTCAGGGCATTAGAAGGAATTACAAGCAAGGCTGCAAAGCCATATAACCTGCACTCCCAACGGCGGGGTTTGATAATACAATCTGCAGTGCTGGCAGCAGCTCAACTGGGATTCAGGAATGCGTATTACATAATTCTAAAATTAGTTTCTACTTCCTAATCTGTGCAGCAATCTAAAATTAGTGAAGGAAGTCTATTAGCAACCCCTATTACAAATTAAAAGGGTAGCAAACAAAACACAGCTCATAACTACCAGGCACCCCACCCACATCTATTAAACTAATTCCTTATGACAGAGGATTGATTTGTTGTTTTTTCACTTGTCTCCCGGCTTTGAGGCACTCTTGATAAAGAAGAGGGCTGGAGCTACCAAAACAGCAGTGATTCATCCTGAAACCAAACTGACACCAATATGTGAGGCTCATAAATGAAGCAACACTCGGCTTCAAGAGTCATAGGCCTGATCCACACCGATGCATTTTTAGTGCTTTTTGCATTTTGCACTACAGTCCCTTTAACATGGTTTCCTATGGAACACGTTCGAACCATTCATATATGTGCAACTTCAAGTCGTGCTGACTTCAAAAAGTAGTCCCTGCACTACTTTGGTCCGACTTACATGCAAGTTAAGGGCCCATAGACCTCCAGTTTACAAAGGCATTCCCTGAAATCGCACCAAAATCACTGTAAAATCAGGTGACTTAAGTCGCAGCAGTGTGAAAGGGGCCTTAAATAGATAATTAAATCCTCAATTTTTGACAGAACACCATCCGGCCACCGAAAGTCTCCGAAGAAGAATGGCGCCTGTGCACTGAGTCCAGGTACAAGCCCCACCATCCAAGTGGACATACGGTAGCACATAGTAACAGGGCTCCCTTCGCTTCAGGCACGGCCTCGCTTGGCTTGGCTATTTTTTATTCTAACTCTATGTCCACTTGGATGGTGGGGCTTGAACCTGGACTCACGGCGCAGGCGCCGTTCATCTTCGAAGACTTTCGGAATCTCCTTGTCCTCCGTACTGCACAAGCGCAGTGCAGGGAGGACACTATCCGATGGGGGACGCCATTCGACACATCACCGGTTCACACCATTTGTGTTGCGGGAACGTGAGAGAGTGTGCATTTTCCCCTACCCATGGAAATGCACTGCCCTCTGCAGCCAGACCTCTTATGGCAACCCCATGCATCTAGCAAAAATGCACCCACCAAAACACATGGCACTGGAGTATCATGCAGTCTGGTGCAGCGCAATTTAAAAATCGCACCTGCGGTATTTCTTACACACTGCCGCAGGTTTGGTAGCCCACTGAAAATTAATGGGCTGTCACGATGCTCTGTTTCGTGTTTGTGACAAAAATGATCCATCATCTGAATGAGGAAGAGCCAAAGAAAAGCCCCACAATGAACGCAATGCACGCAGCTGTAGCACATTTGTGCGATAGTTATGGGGTTAAACCGGGTGGTGAGGAGACATCGTATTGCCTCCTCACTGCCTGTCAAATGGCTCTGAAAAGGAATCTAAATGCAGAATGCTTTTCGGAGGAACAACAGTTTAGACGCTGGAAGTGCTGCTGTGTTGCAATTCATTCAGATCTCTACCTTGACCCTTTAGCCATAGATCAACACAACACAACGCACATTGAACTTGCCAGAATCCCCTGTTAGAACAATGGCAGGCACAACAGGCTATGACCAGAACTGCAGATTAGGTATTCACCGCACGGCTGAGCAGTCAGGGCCATAATATAAAAGCACTCAAGCTTGTACATGGTGTAGGAGAAACCAGCATGTGTCCAGAGAAATTTCTACATTAATAGGCAAAGTAAATCAAGTATGTCAAAATTTAGGGACAGAAAGAGAACGCAAGACAGAGAGGAAAAAAAAAAAAAAAAAAAAAAAGGACGACATACAGCACTAAAGATGTACCAACACTAGATTATCTTTTACATAAATAAAACAAAGAAATCTGTTTTTTATTTTTTATTTTTTTTAGATCCCTGAAGCAGAAAAAAAGGATAGGCGTTATTCATCAAATGCATGCAAGGTCAAACAGGTGTTTTTTGGGCCACATGTGACCCTCTCACTCCTTTAGGATATATCAAATAGATAGAACATAAATAAGAATCACGCAAAATAATATATAATACGTGCCAATGTGGATATCAGGGGTGTAAAAATAAAAAATGAAGATCAAAAGTTGGCAGCTTATGCAGATGATCTGATTTTTTTTGTAACGTGCCCAATTACATCTCTCCCGTCTTTATTAATGGAGCTACGAGAATATGGGAAAATATCTAACTTTAGAATAAATTATGGAAAATCAGAAGCAATGGAGGTAGAAATAGATTTGTCTCAGCTACAAGCAATATCTACACAATTTGATTTTAGATGGACAAATTCATATACAAGTTATTTAGGAACAAAAATGTCAAAAAATCTAAATGAATTGTTCGAACTTAACTATATCCCACTGGTAAGACAGATCAAAAGTGATCTTCAAAAATGGGACAAAGATTTTTACATAGGTTGGGAGAACCAATATTAAGATGAATGTGATGCCTTCTATACCTAATACAAACTATACCGATTAAGATCCCTCCAAGCTTTTTTAACCACTTAAGGACCGCCGTATTGCCAATGTACGTCATTACAATGGCACCGGCAGGCACAAGCACGTACATGTACGTGCCTGCCTTCCAGCGGGTGGGGGGTCCGATCGGACCCCCTCCCGCTGGATACGGCGGTCCGTTTCCCTGCAGGAGCGATCCGGGATGAGGGAATGGCCGTTGGTTTCTGGCCATCCCCTCTCGATCGCTCCTGGCCAATGAGAAGCTTCCTCCCACTGTATATTGTATACACAGGCAGGGAGGAAGTGATGTCATTCTCCTTGGGGCGGTCTTTTAGACCGGACTACGAGGAGAAGACTAAAAGTAAGTGCACCAAACACTACACTAACACATAGGTACACAAACCGACGCCCCCCCTCCCCCCCCAGTCACAGTGTCACTGATTGCAGTGATTATTTACTGATCACTGCATTCAGTGTCAGTTGTAAAAGTAAAAACTGTCAGGGCAGTTAGTGTTAGGTCCAGGGTAGCCCCCTACCACCCCCCAATAAAGGTTTAACTCCCTGATTGCCCCTAGAGTTAACCCCTTCACCCCCTTTTGCCAATGTCACTAAGCGATCATTTTTCTGATCGCTGCATTAGTGTCGCTAGGTAGCTAGTTATTTTTTTAGGTTCACTGCCAGGTTTTATAACGCTAGGTACCTCCATATACTACCCAATAATGGTTTTAACCCCCCGATTGCCCCAGTTAACCCTTTCACCAGCGATCACAGTATAAGTGTCACTGGTGACGCTGGTTAGCCAGTTAGTCATTTAGGTTCCCCGTCAGGTTTTTATATAGCGCCAGGGACCCCCATATACTACCTAATAAAAATTTGAACCCCCTGATTGCCCCTAGTTAACCCTTTCACCAGTGATCACCGTATAAGTGTTACGGGTGACTGGTTAGTTTGCTTTTTATAGCATCAGGGCACCCATCATTTATTACCCAATAAAGGTTTAACCCCCTGATCACCCAGCGGGTGATATCAATTAGGTTTTAGGGTCAGGGTCTGCGTCGCCCCAGGCAGCGCTAGGTTAGTGCCAGTACCGCTAACACCCATGCGCAAAGCATACACCTCCCATAGTGGTATAGAATCTGAACAGATCAATATCTGATCTGATCAGATCTATACTAGCACCCCCAGCAGTTTAGGGTTCCAAAAAAACTTATTGTTAGCGGGATCAGCCCAGATACCTGCTGGCACCTGCGTTTTGCCCCTCTGCCCAGCCCACCCAAGTGCAGTATCGATTGATCACTGTCACTTACAAAACACTAAACACATAACTGCAGCGATCGCAGAGTCAGGCCTGATCCCTGCGATCGCTAACAGTTTTTTTTGTTAGCATTTTATATTTAAATCCGGAAGGTAGTGCTTGGTTTTCGGGGTCCCGTACGTGGCTAGGCTCCCAAAAAGTCCCCCACATGTGGTATCCCCGTACTCGGGAGAAGCAGCAGAATTTATTTTGGGGTGTAATTTGACTTATGCCCATAGCATGTGTGAGCAATATATCATTTAGTGACAACTTTGTGCAAAAAAAAATAAAAAATTTTAAAATTCCTGCAACTTCCTGGCAAAATATAAAATATTTCATGGACTCAACATGCCTCTCAGTAAATAGCTTGGGTGTCTACTTTCCAAAATGGGGTCATTTGGGGGGGGGGGGGGGGGTTTTGTACTATTTTGGCATTTTATGGCCTTTGAAACTGTGATAGGTAGTGAGGAGTGAAATCAAAAATTTGCACCCTTAGAAACCCTGAAGGCAGTGATTGGGTTTCGGGGGGCCGTACGCAGCTAGACTCCCAAAAAGTCCCACATATGTGGTATCCTCGTACTCAGGAGAAGCAGCAGAATATATTTTGGGGTGCAATTCCACATATAACTATGGCATGTGTGAGCACTATATCATTTAGTGACAACTTTTTGTAAACTTTTTTTTTTTTTTTTTCGTGTCATTATTCAATCACTTGGGACAAAAAAAATAAAATATTCAATGGGCTCAACATGCCTCTCCACAACTTCCTTGGGGTGTCTACTTTCCAAAATGGGGTCATTTGGGGGGGGGGGGTTTGTACTGCCTTGCCATTTTAGCACCTCAAGAAATGAGATAGGCAGCCGTAAATTAAAAGCTGTGTAAATTCCAGAAAATGTACTCTAGTTTGTAGACGCTATAACTTTTGCGCAAACCAATAAATATACGCTTATTGAATTTTTTTTTACTAAAGACATGTGGCTGAATAAATTTTGCCCTAAATGTATGACTAAAATTGAGTTTATTCGATTTTTCTTATAACAAAAAGTATAAAATATCATTTTTTCTCAAAATTTTCCGTCTTTTTCCATTTATATCGCAAAAAATTAAAATCACAGAGGCAATCAAATACCATCAAAAGAAAGCTCTATTTGTGGGAAGAAAAGGACGCAAATTTCGTTTGGGTACAACATTGCATGACCACGCAATTACCAGTTAAAGTAGTGCAGTGCGAAATTGTAAAAAGACCTCTGGTCCTTAGGCTGTTAATTGGTCCGGGGCTGAAGTGGTTAAGGATCTTAGATCAAGATTTATGAAGTTCATCTGGGCTGGGAAATCAGCAAGAGTACGTCAAGATATCTTAGTACTCCCCAAAGGAAAAGGAGGGATAGGACTCCCAGACCCAATAAAATACCAGGAAGCTTCACACTTAGCCAGAGTAGTGGAATAGTGCAGGCTTAAAAACGAAAAACCATGGATACAGACAGAACAAGCAGCGATAGATATCCCATTGGAAGGATTCGTGTGGATTCCAGATACAGAAATACCAGCAGGAATGAGAACACATCCAATAATAGGGGAGACACTACCAATAACTAAAAGAGTATTTAGAAAAACATCTATTTCAAGAATTCCCAGCCCGCTCCTTCCCATCCTGGGTACCCCAGCATTTCTACCGGGAATAACCGATCCAAAATTCAAAACAATACGAGACAGAGGCATGAGCAGAATTTGTCATTTCTCGGTAGGCAATCGGTTAATGACAAAAAAAGATATTGAAAAAGGAATGATATTAGGGTTAGATCCCTTCAGAATGAGGCAATTAGAAGCCTTTATTAGATCTAAATCAAAAATATATGTAGAAATAAGGGCATTGACCGAGTTTGAAGAGATCTGTTGGAAAGGAGATAAACTGAGACATTTGAGGTCTTATTTTTAGAGTATGTTAATAGAACAGGAGACTCCACAAGAATTGCCTTTTCTGCAGGCTTGGGAAAGAGACTAAGGCCCCTTTCACACTGGGGCGGTGCGGCCGTCGGCGGTAAAGTGCAGCTATTTTTAGCGGCGCTTTACCGTCGTTTTAGCGGCGGTCTGCGGGTGCTAGCGGGGTGGTTTTAACCCCCGCTAGCGGCCGAAAAAGGGTTAAAACCGCCCGCATAGCGCCGCTGCAGCGGCGCTATGCCGGCGGTATTGCCGCGCTGTCCCATTGATTTCAATGGGTAGGAGCGGTTTAGGAGCGGTGAATACACCACTCCTTCACCGCTCCAAAGATGCGGCTAGCAGGACTTTTTTCACTGTCCTGCCAGCGCACCGCTCCAGTGTGAAAGCCCTCCGGCTTTCACACTGGAGTGAAAGGGGCCGGTTTTTTTCAGGCGCTACACAGGCGCTATTTTTAGCGCTGTAACGCCTGAATACCGCCCCAGTGTGAAAGCAGCCTTAGGGAATACGTTTTCCCCAGAACAAAAGGATAAGATGTTGCTGTTTAATCAAAAGGCCTTGATGGCAAGCAGATATCAAGAAGGGGGATACAAGATCCTTACTAGGTGGTATAGAACACCAAAAGTGTTACATCAAATTTACCCCCAGATATCCAGACATGTTGGAGATGTCGTGGAGCAGAGGGAACACTATTACATATTTTTGGGGAATGTCCAAAAATTAGAGTGTTCTGGGAGATGGTAGCTGATACTGTTGTAAGGATTACAGGAATTGACCTGGGAGATAAACCGGCAACTTTTTTGTTGCTGGATATTCCAATGGCAATAGAAAGATTCAAAAATTTTTTGCTGAGACACTTATTGATAGCAGCAAGGGCATGTATTCCGGTTCTGTGGAAAAAAAAAGCAACCCTCCAGCTAGAGCACAGTGGTTTCAGAGAATTGCAGAAATCCAACAAATGAAAAATTTAACAATGACAATGAGAGATCAAGATGAGAAATATCAGAAGATTTGGGCTCCATATCTAAATTATAGAGAAAGTATGATGTAAAACATTTGAAATATGGTAGAGCTGGCGGGTCGTGGATTATTATGAAAATTCTGTTTTTTTTTTGTTTTTGTTTTTTTCTTGGGAGGGAATGGTGAGGGATGGGGCAGGATGACGTGGAATTGAGGTATGGATTGAAATATTATAAAGATATAGCTGTTAAAGAAGTTGTAGATATATAACGAAATGTAATGTGAAATCTATGGAAAGAAAAGAGGAAAAAATAAAGAATTTATAAAAAAAAAAAAAAAAAAACACTAGATTATCTTTTATTTTTTACATAAATAAAACAAAGAAATCAGATTTTTTTTTTTTTACATCCCTGAAGCAGAAAAAAGGATAGGCGTTATTCATCAAATGCATGCAAGGTCAAACAGGTGTTTTTTGGGCCACATGTGACCCTCTCACTCCTTTAGGATATATCAAACAATAGATAGAAAATAAACAAGAATCGCGCTAAATAATAAAAGTCCATAAGTGAATCCATATGGATCACGTTCATCTGTGCAAAGATGTCCACAAGCTAATAAATCAATCTCTTTAGTGGCCGTATCCATCATCAGCTTAGGAAACTGCTTAGCAGCTCCTGTAGACCCCTTATTATAGAGCGTTGGTGTGCGCCTGTGGCTTAAAACCCAGCCGGGACCCCTCTGCACACCTCAGGGCTTCCCCACACATCAATGTCACTCGGTGAGTTCGATAGCAGTTAGGCAACCAAAGAGAGACCAAAGGCTCCACATAGCATAAAATCCTTGTGGGTTTATTAAGTAATAAAATTACAGTAGTAAGGGAATAAAAGCACCTTAGGCTAGGTGTGTTGGCCGCAGTGGTGTCGGGAGGGGGGGGGGGGGCTGACAGGGGCTGGAGCCCTGAGTGTGCCCCAAAAAAGCCCCTGGTCTCAATATTCCTAAATGCATTATCAGCCCGAGCCGTTTATACAGGGAATGATCTCCCACTTATCCAGCACGGCCAAGTGACATACAAAGTCTCGCCTTTGGGACCAGGCTCCTATGATGGACGTCACACTGGTGCAATGCCGGGACTGTGGGACGTGCGGCGTCCATCAAAGGCACTGTCGGGTCCAGGAGGAGGCGGGAATGACAATGCAGCCATGCTAGGCACTGGGAGATCCACGCTCGCTCTGTGTAAATGGGCGGGTGGCTCTTCTATCCTGGCTCTGGCTGCCTGGTGCCTGCAGTGCGGTCTGAGGGGGGGGGGGGTGAATGCTGGGATGGAGTGTACTCACACACAGGTAAGGCTGAGCAGCAATAATCTTGTGCGTGTCAGATAGGTCAGGGTATGTGTCGGGTAGGTCAAGCAAGTGAGCCCATCACCCTCCCGCCTGCCGCCCCACTGGCTTTGCCTACAGGCTGAAGCCCCTGGTCTTTTTCCCACCTAGCAACACCCCTGGTCGGCCGCCACACAACCAAACAAACCCATCCGTCGGGACACGAGAGAGATGGTGGCGTCAGCTCGTTTCTCTTCCCTACACATTTTGTCATAAATGACACTGTCCTGGGGCACGGGCGGTACACTGCTTAACGATCTTAAATACATTATGGAATTAACCAACCTCATACTTGGTTAATTCTCTTGCAGTTGTGGCACTTGATTAGGTGCAGGCAGTCTAGCTGGCTGAGGCTCTGAATGAGGCTTGGTTAATTCCGTAATGTATTTAACCACTTGTCGACCAGGCCATAGCCGAAAGACGGCCGGTGCGCCCCCTGGAACGCGTTCCCGGGAAAAATACGTGACCTCCGAGTCTAGAAGACCCGGCGCATCACGGTAAATGGCCGATGGTAACGGCCGTCTAACACGGAGCGATTACTTGTAAACAAACTGGCGTCATGTCATGACATCGGTTCCTCCCTCTCTGTACCGGTCTGTAGAGTGCGAGGGGAGAGATCGCTTGCAGCAGCGCTGTGGGCTGGATCTGTAGTGCCCACAGCGCTGCTCAGTGCCCATACTCTGCAAATAAATTTTAACAGAAAGAAATAATTTTACCGAAATTTCAGTTATTTTTCACTTTTAGCACAAAAAAAATCAAAAAATAAAAACAGTGGTGATTAAATACCACCAAAAGAGAGCTCAATTTAAAAAAGACAAACATTTCATATGGGTACAGTGTTGCATGACTGAGTAATTGTCATTCAAAGTGTGAGAGCACTGAAAGCTGAAAATAGGTCTGGTTAGGAAGGGGGTTTAAGTGCCCAGTGGTCAAGTGGTTAAGATGGTGATGCAGTGCACCGCTCGTGCCCCAGGATGACGTTACTTGTGATGAAATGCATAGGGAGGAGCGACGTGCTAACATCACCATCTCTCTCTTGTCCCGATGGATGGGTTTTGTTTTGTTTGGTTGTGTGTCAGCTGGCACACCAAACTTAAAGTGGTTGTACACCCTGTACTTTACCTACAGGTAAGCCTATATTAAGGCTTACCTGTAGGGGCTTGAAATATCTCCTAAACTTCCACAGTTAAGGAGAGATTTACAAAAAAGCAGATCACTGATGACTACGGAGCATGCGCACTTTAGAAAGGGCACATTGTGCTGTTTCTAATAGGGGTCATGCCGTGACTGGTGGCTCCTGCACGGGAGTGACGTCACGCGACTCCAGCCAGCCACAGAGCCGGAGTTCACGGCCCCGGAAGGAAGAGGGGTTGAAGATGGATGCTAGTGGTAGCCCATTATGCTTTACCTTTGCAGGGAAATAAAGAGGAAGCAAAACCCACCAGGGTTTACTTCCTCTTTAAAGGTGCTTTTGCTCACTTACTACTGTAATTTTATTACTTAATAAACCCACCAAGGACGTTATGCATTTCCCCTCATCTGTAACCGTTACTGCTTTCATCCAAATAAAAAAATAAAAATGTCTTTCAATAAAAGGGGGAGGTTCTTGCCCAAGATCAGTTTCTTTGTTTTTTTTCACCAGGAAAGTAAAACCTGCCTGGTATCTATGGGCAACAACTGAACTATTGTTCCTGTAGTCGTTCCCACCAGGTGTCTGGTGTTCTTAGTGTCAGATACATTACATAACCATTGTAAATGTCGAATAGAAAGGACATTCATGTGTAAAAAATGTTTAAAGAAGGGAGCATGCTAGGGGGATTTCAAAGGGAGATAATGCTGCATGAGGTCACAACTATCATTAGATGCTCACAAGGGGATTCCCCTTTAACCAGAAGGAGTAGGAGGTAATGCAAACAGTGAAAGGAAACACATCTGCAGTATGTAAAGTTGGGGACTGTCCCTCAACGAAAGCAGGAAGAGGAAGGAAAAGCACCAGGAAAATATAAAGAAAAGAAACACATTAAACAAAACCTTGCAGAACATAAAAAAATTCCACAGCATCTGATAACAGAGATTTGCATATAACCAATTAACAAATTGTACTGGTTTATGAAGCTGTGGGTGGTGACAACTGGTGGCAATTTAAAGGACTATGGACAGCAAAGTTATTCCACATTTTTAACAAGCAGTACAAGAGCTTTAAACCATGTCATCGCAAGCCTCTGTAGCTACAGTATGTGTACTGTGAATAAACGTATTCTCAAAAGATCTTTAACCACATGCCTACCAGACACTTTCACCCCCCCCCTTCCTGCCCAGGCCAATTTTCAGATTTCAGCGCTCCAACACTTTGAATGACAATTGTGCGGTCATGCAACCCTGTACCCAAATGATATTTTTATCATTTTTTGCACACATATAGTTACATAGTTAGTAAGGTTGAATAAAGACACCAGTCCATCCAGTTCAACCTGAGTGTCTACAATTGTCCCCATCACTGTACATTGCACACTCACATCAGTCCCTACCCTCAAGGAGCCCCACAATCCAAGGTCCCCACTCATATACTAAGGCCAATTTTGGACAAAAGCCAATTAACCTACGGTACCTGCATGTCTTTGGAGTGTGGGAGGAAACCGGAGTACCCGGAAGAAACCCACACAGGCACAGGGAGAACATGCAAACTCCAGGCAGGTAGTGTCGTGGTTGGGATTCGAACCAGCGACCCTTCTTACTGCTAGGTGAGAGTGCTAACCACTACACCACTGCTACATATTTCAAGGGAGAAAAAAAAAAAAAAAAAAAAAAAAAAAAAAAAAAAAAATCGCAATAAATTGTATATTGATTGGTTTGCACAAAAGTTACAGCGTCTAAAAAATAGGGGATAGATTTATGGCATTTGTATTATTTTTTTTTTTTTAATTGCACTAGTAATAGCGGTGATCTGCATTTTTTTTGCGTGACTGCGACATTGGGGAAAACAGATCGGACATTTTTGGTGCTTTTTTGGGACCAGTGAAATTTAGCGATTATAGCAAAAAATTATTGCCACTGTTATGTTTGTCATATAACTCATTTATACAATAGAATATATTGCAGGAAAGGAGATTTATATAAGATGGAGGTTCCTACGTGACTGCTACAAGAAAAATCTTAAAAGAGGTCTGCAGATAGAAGTGGAGCACCTTCAACATGTCGTAGGCCTAACTCCCATGCAGAGGTTTTGTTGTTTTTGAGGCGCACCCCCGAGATGCGTCGGTAAGTATATTTGTTTTATTTCATTTTTTTTTACTATCCAAGAAGCAGTAGATATTATACCTTGTTGCGTGTATGGGTTTCAGGATAATATTGCCCGCTGCCATCGTCTCCAGCAATTATGTTAGCATGGTATTCCTACAATCACATTATCCAGAAGGGAACCTAAACCCCCTTTTTAATCTAATCTAGAGGGCTATCTTGTTGTGTATTTTATTTTTATTTTTTTTACTTCTATTCTTACCTAGAACTGTCTCAAGTGTTCCTGTAAGAGCGAGGCGTGCAACCAGAAAATGAATTTGATGCTGACGCAAGCCAAGGAACAAATGCAGAGCCATTATCACCCGATGCTAATCAATCACTCACTCAAGAACTTGTGGTATGTATTTTGAAAATGTCAAAATTATCAGTTCACAACCTCCATCTACAAACCACTAATTAATGACATATTCAAAAAATGCCAGCCGGTGTTGGTAATTTAATGTATTTGTAGCGAAACATAATCTGGATTTTCAATCTATTTGCAGGCAAATGTTGATAGCAGAGTCCAGTCTAATTCCACCACCCGTCGAACACGCGTACTCAGCAAGCGCCCCCCTTTTGAAAAATATTTTGATCGTTTAATTGAAGAAATGAAAAACCATTCACGAACATCTGCCTAAAAAGATGATGAATTCCTCAACATCTCGGACCCCGATGTGATATTTTTGAGAATGTTACGGTCTGTAATCAGGTAGGTCCCCTCTCGATAAGCGTACTGGGGCTATATATATATATATATATATGCATATCTTATGTACATAGATTCCGCTTGCACAGAGCAATGCCCATTTCCTAGATTTCAGCCATGGGGTTTTGGTTTTAATACACCTAGTGGCTCTTTTACTAAATCACTGCCCAGTCATCAGTATCGTGACACTACACCTGCCATGAACCCATACTCAGGACCCCCAATCTACACACCTTTCCCCATCTCAGCGCGGTTTTCAAAGGATGCATGCGCAGCCACACCCAATTAGTTCCCACTCATCTTCCTGATCTGGATCACCCATAGATGTTGGCAGTGAACCAAGCCATTCTTCCCTGTGTTCCCCTTACCCAGCTTATGTAAACTTGTTCTCTATTTTGTTATTTATATGTCGGTTTTATTTTGTGGTATAATGTTAGGCCCCATGTACACGGGACGCTGAGGTAAAGTCCTCTGAACTAATTTTTTTTGACACCGGCGTTTAAAAACGCCCGTTTAGCCTCGTTTGCATGCCACGTTTAACCGTGTTTGCCTCTAGAAGCATTTATTAAGATTACCCCATTTAAGACCCCCCCCCCCCCCCCAAGCTCAAAAAACATTGTACGTTAACTATTTCAGCCATTTTGACCAGAGTGAGTAGCAGCAGCAGAGAGCAGTTGTCTACTTGTATTTGCCTCTTTTACTGTGTTTTTTTTTGGAAATGGATCCCATAATGAGCATATGTGAGGAAATGCTCCCGACATTGCTCTTGATGAGGCTAGAACGATGTAGAAAATTGCGTGAGAGGTCAAGAGTCAGAGTTTGTCGCTATTGGACCCATCCTTTGATGGCGCAGCGAGTGTCAGCAGGATATTTTGTAAACAGGTGCGTACAGCTGCGAACCTACCCCGACAATTTTTTTTATTTCATATGCATGCCCATTGCCACATTTGACCTTCTACTTGAAAAAGTACGACCCAGTCTGACAAGCATTGACACCAACATGAGGAAGAGTGTGTCACCAGAGGAATGTCTGTTGGTGACGATCAGGTATGTGCATATATTTATATATAGATGTACAGATGTATTATTTTTATCCTTTATTTTTTCATTGTTTTCCATCATATTTTTGTCTTTTGAGGTCTAAAATACAGGGTACCTTTAAAAACACTGATAAACGAAAATGCGTCTAAACACCGGTACTGCGTTTAGCGTCTGAAACGTGAAAATCTTCAGCGTCTGAACCCATTTTTTGCTTCCAAAGAAAACGCTGTTAAACGCAACTGCAGAAAAACAACAATAGACGAGACTGTGTACGTGGTCACATAGGATAACATTGAACGAGTTCAGGGGCAGTTGAAAAAAGGATCCAACTGCCTCTGACCGTACATTTAACAGCACCCTGTGTACACGGGGCCTTATTAAGTTGTAATCGGGTATATCAAACTTCCTGCTGATTGTTATTTCCTTTGATCGCTCCCAATTTCCATCCGTCTGGCGAATCGGATGAAAACAGACAGGCAGTCCGTTTTCATCCGATCCCCCATAGAGGAGAGCGGAGCTCCGACAGGTCCGTCATCTGGCAGCTCAGCACGAATCAACGGCGCGATCCCCACTGAGCAAGCGGAGTCCGCCGTACACGCAATTTATGACACTTCTTCAATAGGGGCATCTCTCAGCAGGATGTTGGACACACTTTCAGGTTTATGCATACAGAACAAAAAGCGGTTTCAAATTTTTTCTTAGCAGTTAGTAAAGTTCAAATATCGAGTTCTATACTTGCAACTAAAAAAAGTCTCAACATTCCAAACGGAATAAAAAAAAAAAAGGTTGTTTTATACATACAAGCATCAAGATTTTGTAAGGTTTCTTCATTTTTTCTAATCTTTTGTTACTTTATATAGAAAAAATAAAATTAAATCCAATCGAATTGGACAGAATGTGTCAACTTTTTTTATTTCATCCAAAAATGTAAACTGTTAACTATAGAGATGCAAGAAAAAAAAAAGTAAGCAGGTCGAAGCAACAGTGTTAAAGTAAAAATTACACAGTTATATTGCCATGGTACCTGTCCATCATCAAAGGAAATAGTAAAATCTTCACGGATTTGTAGTGCTTGACTACTTTTTTTTTTTTTTTTTTTTTAAAGCCCATGGTGTGTGAAACACGCAAAAACTCCACCTGGTGACAAAAAAAGTGCACACACCAAGAGTGAACACAAAAATGTTAACAAAGACAAATGGCGATCTGTAGGGTAGGGTAGGTGGTAGGTGGCCAAGCGTGCAGGATCCTGCTGCTAAATCAAACAAACATTCTCAGGAAAGGAACATGGAATAAGAAAAGGGACCAGCACTAGTAAGTAAATCCACCCCAGCAAAAATCGATCTTACTCCCATACTGGGGAAGCCAAGGGGCAGCTAGAAAGGCATACTGGCATAGAAATATGATATAGATTAGGTAAATGTTCTCGAATGTCTCCAGACAGGGCACTATATAGGGCTCTTAGTCCCTTAATAATGACAGATGACATCTACACATCATTTATCACACCGAGACAAGCTGCTCTACTCCTTCGACTCGATTGAATTGTAAAAAAAATTCTGCATCAAAAACACATGGATAGCAGGTTATATGGATTTCAATGGCATAGTTCACAACAGTGCGTTCCAGAAAAAAAAAAAAAAAAAAGTTGAACATGCTGCATTTTACCTGCACGGGACTGTACTGGAACACTGTGAAACGCAACAAAAACACACTGGGAAGCACCGGAAATGTACCTAAACGCACCAAAAAAACAAAACAAAAAACAAACACACGGGAATACACGTCCTTATTTAACCCCTTCCCGCCGAGCGTACGCAGATCTGCGTACTCGGCTTCCGGGGGTTTTACCGGGATGATGCCCGCACCTGCAGGCATCATCCCAGTACCGTTTTTTCCAGCGGGCGATTGGCTATCCAGCCATAACAACCGATGCGGCTAAAACTCCTCCCGCCGTTACCGGTGCTCCCGCTCGTTTGGAAGCACCGAGTCCACATCCGCTGCCTCCGGCTGCTGGGGAGGAACTGGAACGAAGCTTCGTTCCAGTATCCTAATAGTAAACACGGAAGCGACGTCATGACGTCACTTCCCATTTACTCGGCTGCCAATGGCGCCGGTTTAAAAAAAATACAGTATTCAGAATCACCGATTTCGGCGATCCGAATACATTGAAGTGTAAAGGAGGGATGGGGGGTCTTTAGACCCCCCATAAAGAGTACCTGTCACCACCTATTACTGTCACAAGGGATGTTTACATTCCTTGTGACAGCAATAAAAGTGATTTTTTATTTTTTTTTAAAAACAATTTAGTCATTTAAAATTTTTTATTTATTTTTTTAAAGCGCCCGCCGTCCCCGCGAGCTCGCGAAGCAAAGAAAACGCATACGGAAGTCGCGCCCGCATATGTAAACGGTGTTCAAATCACACATGTGAGGTATCGCCGCGATCGTCAGAGTGAGAGCAATAATTCTAGCACTAGACCTCCTCTGTAACGCTAACCTGCTAACTGTAAAAAAGATTTAAAACGTCGCCTGTTGAGATTTTTAGGTACCGTACTTTGTCGTCAATCCACGAGTGCGTGCAATTATAAAGTGTGACATGTTTGGTATCTATTTACTCGGCGTAACATTATCTTTCACATTATGCAAAAAAATTGGGCTAATTTTACTGTTACTTCTTTTTTTAATTCATCAAAGTGTCCCTTTTCCCAAAAAGTTGCGTTTAAAACACCGCTGCGCAAATACCGTGTGACATAAAATATTGCAACAATCGCCGTTTTATTCTCTAGAGTCTCTGCTAATATATATATATATATATATATATATATATATATATATATATATATATATATATATATATATATATTGAACCCCATGAATAAGTCCTATGACGAAACATGTCGGGGGCGTGGCTATCTGGCAACTAGTGATTGAACCTACTCTGCAAACAAGGCGGAAGTGTGTGTACCTCTAACACGGGGAACAGGACTGGAGAGAGAGTGTCACTGAGAGTCTGGCTGTAGGGTACCATACAGCAGGAGGAGGGGTGAGAGATTTCATTGACACTGCTACTGTAACCAGTATCTACTATAACCACCAATGCCTTAAGAGTGAAGTTTCGCTGATGTGAAGTATTGCAGTGATTTTGGAGTGCTTGGTACAAGTTTTTTTACATGCGAGTGCATTACTCAGTGGCTTTTAAGTGTGCTATTAAAGTTGTTTTATAGTATTACACCATGGGAAGCCTCTGTTTTTCTTTTTGAGGAACTTGGGGAAATATTTCTATTGGAATCTGCAAAGAGGAATTAATACTCTCTGAACACTGTGTGCCGGACATCTGTGATCCTCAATTAAGTAATTTGCAACGCTTGTTGAGCCTGGTGCGAGAGTGCTAGGCAATCCATCTGGTGAGTGCTCCATCTATAGGGGGTCACTGTTGGTGTGGTGAAGGATTTTCATCGTCTGGGGACACTCATAAGAAAGCACACAGGAGAAAGATGTGCTGATTGTTGATTCATCACCACTTATTGCTTTTCTTTGGGACACTTTTATTTGAGGACTTGCTTTCTCTGCTTCTTTATAAAACAATTTTTTTACACGAATAATTGTTTTTTATGCTAAAAAACATATGTGAAGTTTTGAGACACATATTTCCATAGTATTTTTTGAATACACTGTGTTTAAGGGATATGGACACAATTGAATGTGCTATTGAATAGGATTTATTTTTGCACATACACTTATTGAGTGATTTAAGGTTATTTGATTTTGTGATCTATATGTTTGTATTTCTTTTTTCTCACATATATACATATATTTTGTTTGAGATAAATTGAACAAAGATTGGAAAGTTCCTTCTGTACACTGCCATCAGATATGTTTGGAGGTGTCTACAGGGGAACCGACCTGATATATTTAGCGCCACAAGGTGATAGTAATTTGACACAGTGAAGGTGTGAGGTTATATTTTCCTTCTGATTGATTGAGTGATATATATACAAGTGGCAGCTGGGGGAGGGTGGGGACTGGTGCAGTGTTGACACACATAGGTGGCGATATTTGAGGTGTGTATAGTTTTTGGAATATTATATATATATAAAATATTATATTATATTATATATAAAATATATTATATTATATTATATATATATATATATATATATATATATATATATATATATATATATATATATATATATATATATATATATATATATATATATATATACACACACACACACACACACACACACACATACACACACACACAGTACAGACCAAAAGTTTGGACACACCTTCTCATTCAAAGAGTTTTCTTTATTTTCATGACTATGAAAATTGTAGATTCACACTGAAGGCATCAAAACTATGAATTAACATGCGTCCAATTATATACTGAACAAAAAAGTGTGAAACAACTGAAAATATGTCTTATATTCTAGGTTCTTCAAAGTAGTCACCTTTTGCTTTGATTACTGCTCCGCACACTCTTGGCATTCTGTTGATGAGCTTCAAGAGGTAGTCACCTGAAATGGCTTTCCAACAGTCTTGAAGGAGTTCCCAGAGATGCTTAGCACTCGTTGGCCCTTTTGCCTTCACTCTGCTGTCCAGCACACCCCAAACCATCTCGATTGGGTTCAGGTCCGGTGACTGTGGAGGCCAGGTCCTCTGGCGCAGCACCCCATCACTCTCCTTCTTGGTGAAATAGCCCTTACACAGCCTGGAGGTGTGTTTGGGCTCATTGTCCTATTTGAAAAATAACTGATGGTCCAACTAAACGCAAACCGGATGGAATAGCATGCCGCTGCAAGATGCTGTGGTAGCCATGCTGGTTCAGTATGCCTTCAATTTTGAATAAATCCCCAACAGTGTCACCAGCAAAGCACCCTAACACCATCACACCTCCTCCATGCTTTACGGTGGGAACCAGGCATGTAGAGTCCATCCGTTCACCTCTTCTGCGTCGCACAAAGACACGGTGGTTGGAACCAAAGATCTCAAACTTGTACTCATCAGACCAAAGCACAGATTTCCACTGGTCTAATGTCCATTCCTTGTGTTCTTTAGCCCAATCAAGTCTCTTCTGCTTGTTGCCTGTCCTCAGCAGTGGTTTCCTAGCAGCTATTTTACCATGAAGGCCTGATTCACACAGTCTCCTCTTAACAGTTGTTCTAGAGATGTGTCTGCTGCTAGAACTCTGTGTGGCATTGACCTGTTCTCTAATCTGAGCTGCTGTTAACCTGCGATTTCTGAGGCTGGTGACTCGGATGAACTTATCGTCCGCAGCAGAGGTGACTCTTGGTCTTCCTTTCTTGGGGCGGTCGTCATGTGAGCCAGTTTCTTTGTAGTGCTTGATGGTTTTTGCCACTGCACTTGGGGACACTTTCAAAGTTTTCCCAATTGTTCGGACTGACTGACCTTCATTTCTTAAAGTAATGATGGCCACTCGTTTTTCTTTACTTAGCTGCTTTTTTCTTGCCATAATACAAAGTCTAACAGTCTATTCAGTAGGACTATCAGCTGTGTACTGTATCCACCTCCTGCACAACACAACTGATGGTCCCAACCCCATTTATAAGGCTTGAAATCCCACTTATTAAACCTGACAGGACACACCTGTGAAGTGAAAACCATTTTGGGTGACTATCTCTTGAAGCTCATCAACAGAATGCCAAGAGTGTGCAGAGTAGTAATCAAAGCAAAAGGTGACTACTTTGAAGAACCTAGAATATAAGACAAATTTTCAGTTGTTTCACACTTTTTTGTTCAGTATATAATTGGACGCGTGTTAATTCATAGTTTTGATGCCTTCAGTGTGAATCTACAATTTTCATAGTCATGAAAATAAAGAAAACTCTTTGAATGAGAAGGTGTGTCCAAACTTTTGGTCTGTACTGTATATATATATATATATTTGGGGGTTCCGAGTAATTTTCTAGCAAAAAATATGGATTTTAACTTGTAAACACCAAATGCCAAAAATAGGCTTAGTCATGAAAGGGTTAAAAGGTAAATTAATAAAAAGAAAGAGAAAGTGAAAAAACTGGACTGCATCAAAAACGCGCATACAAAAAAGCATATGGAACGCATCCAGACTGCGTTTCTATGGTGTGAACTGGCTCTAAAGCAGTACTAAACCCAAAACCAAAAATTGAATACACTGCATTTGCAGCTTACCAATCTTTAGATGTGGTGGCTGCATTACTTTTCTTTCCTTCGGCTTTTTTCATTCACTTGATCTGTCCAATAATACCCCTCCCATACCAGGGACATGCAGTCAGGGGAGGCAGAGCCTCTCCTGCCACGAACATAAAAAAAAAAAAAAAAAAAAAAAAAAAAAAACACACACAACATTTTGGAGGCCCCAAATTTACCCACCACTGGCAAATTTGGGACTCCTACGACCTATGGTTTCGGAGATACGGGGCTCCTTGCGCAGCCTGTCAGAAGCTACATACAGAGTGGCCAGTATACATACAAGCTGGCGCACTCTGTTTGCAGCAGACTGAGGATGAGCTCACAGTGCCTCTCAGTTCTTGTAAGAGGCACTGAGCTCAATGGACAGCTCGGAGTCTTGGACCAATTAAAATGCTGCAGTGGAGGCATGCCTCTCACCATAGTGGCATAAAAAAAAAAAAAAAAAAACAAACACACATGCTCCCTTCCAGCCCAGCCCTCTTTAACTAGAAGGAAAAAGCATGGGTTTATATGTATAAGATTTAAGAGGGAGAAACTGATTCTGCTGAAAAGGTACCGTTATATTCACACTAAATCATATATTATGCTATATGTCATAAGATAATCTATTTCCTGTTAAAATCCTGGTTGGACGTTATAACTTCAAACTTCAGTAATGTATCCGTTAAGCCACCTGCTTAAGTACAGTTTTTGAAAATATAGGAAATTACCCTAAAAATAATATATAATAATTATTTGTACATTACTTATGGTAAATAACCCCTTACCAATTCTGATACTTCTCTCCTACATGTAAAAATCATTATATATATATATATATATATATATATATATATATATATATATATATATATATATATATATATATATATATATATATATATATATATATAGACATCATAGGGAATAAAATGGTGGTCGTTGCAACTTTTTATGTTACATGGCATTTGCATGGCAATTTTTCCAAACACCTTTTTTTTTTAAAACTGTTTCCTTAATGCATAATGTGAAAGATGAGGATACGCAGAGTAGATACCCAACATGCAACGCTTTAAAATTGTGCACAGTCATTAAATGGCACCAAACTTCAGTAATTACAAATCTCCATAGTCGACGCTTTAAAAATGTTTACAGGTTACATGTTTAGAGTTACAGAGGAGGTCTAGTGCTAGAATTATTGCTCTCACGATCACAGCGTATGTAACCTGTGTGTATCTGGCTCGCTCACCAGCCACTGACCTCACCGCACGTCCCTGTCCCTTACTAGTCAGACACAACTCAGGAGGAATGACCACAGGAAGCATCATTGTAACCCTGTTGGGGGGGGGGGGGGGGGGGGGGGGGAATTGTGTGTGGATAGGATGGTGTGAAATGTATTAGCAGATTTAGATACACAAAGTGAAGCCAAACTCCAGCTCCCACTTTATCCGAAAAGGAAATACCTGTTTTCTGTAACCGATTATAAAGGTTTTGCGTGAATAAATAAAAGCTGATCATTTTAACTACTTCCCACCCGGCCCCTGCACATAAACGGCTGGGTGGTCCTTTCTTCGTTCAGGAACGTCCCTCAGAACAAGCGATTGCAGCGCAGCCATGAGGCGCGCGATCCTGTTATCATTCTGATCACAGGATCTAGCTGAGCAGAGATCGGGATATGGGCGCTGTGATTGGCCCTTCGGATCACCTGATGGCTGTATCCAATCACAGCTGTCACAATGTAAACAGAGGGGCGCTTCTTCCAAAAAAAAAAAAAAAAGATTTTTTTTGGGAAAAATGTTCAGTATTTTTTATTTGTAGTGTAAAAAAATAAAAACCTCAGCAGTGATTAAATAAATACAACCAAAAGAAAGCTCTATTTGTGTGCAAAAAAAATTATACAAATCTAATTTGGGTACAGCGTAGCATGACCGTGCAATTGTCATTCAAAGTGTGCCAGCGCTGAAAGCTGAAAATTGGTTTGATAAGGAAGGGGGTGAAAGTGCCCAGTATTGAAGTGGTTAACCACCTCTGTCAGTGTTGAGTGGTTTGTCTCATCCATGTAAAACTGATAAACTCAAGCTCTCCTGCAGAATGTATGAACATCAACAGACTTGCTAGCCAGATCACCAGATAAAAAAAGAAGAAGGAAAGCCTAAAGCTAATGCAGCCATCACATCTAATGCCCCATACACATTAGATGGGAGCTTTTTGTGTAGGCTCTGACCTTTTCCATTGCACAAAATTTGAACTCTAGATCTCAAATTTTCCGACAAGATCCGTTGTCAGAAATTCCTATAGTTTGTGTGCACAATTCCGACGCGCAAAGTTGCACGCATGCTCAGAATCAAGCAGAAGAGCCGCAACTGGCTATCGAACTTCAGTTTTCTCGGCTCGTCGTACGTGTTGTACCCCACCGCGTTGTTGACGTTCGCAATTTCCGACCAACTTTGCGTGTGCAGGCAAGACAGGTTTGAGCCAACATTCGTCAGGTAAAAAAATTCCATGGATTTTGTTGTCGGACTATCCAATCAATGTCCGATCGTGTGTACGGGGCATAAGGCTGCATGTACACTGGCCACCCCTAAACGTAACTCTTCTGGCAGCAGAAAAACGCTAAGCCGCGTTTGCGTTTTTTTGCCAAAGCATTCCTCTCCTGAACGCGATTCTTCTGCGTTCAAGAGCGGGATGGTTAACTGCTCCTAAATTCTGTGTTCATGGACACATAAGCTTTTATTTATTGGAGTTCAGGGGCCTTGGAGAGAGAAAGAAAGAAAGAAAGAAAAAAAAAAAAAAAAAAACACACACCAAAAAGCTCCTAAACAAACATTTAGGAACAGCAGAGTACATGAGGCGTAAGTATTGGCGAGCTGCACTATAATAAAATGTTTGCTTTTGGATTTAATCACTCCTTTCCAGCTGAGTGGCGCAAAATTGCTTCCAATGTCAGGCCCCCCTTTAAAGGTTACCCATAAATAGCCTAACCCAGAGCAACCACCTGACACTTGCCAAGAGAAACATTTCTACAGAAGCAAAGGCCAAGTACACTTTATTTTTATTGGATAGTATATCATGAATGGATGTGTCCAGGTCTTGTTAACTATCTGTTTTGCTTCAGTGAAAAAAGAAAGAACAGTTGGAGTGGAGACCATTGTTTTGTGTATCCAAGAACAGTATTCTATCTGGTGTAATAAGGGGGAAAATTCAGCCAGCTGGACATTTTACAGTAGAGCTGCGTGATTAATCATTAAAGAATGAGAGCGCAATACTTGCGATCTTAACAAAGCATTTTCCCGATTCTATGGAGAGTTCTCTGCTCACAGCTGTAAGCCATCTAAAAAAAACAAACAGGCAGCCTGTCAAGTTTCACAACATCGGGAGATAAGGAGACACATTGCAACACTTCATCCTTTTAGATCAGAAGGAATGAACTTCAGTCTGTAAATGAGGGAAGTTTAAACACTTAAAGCGGAGTTCCACCCAAAAATGGAACTTCCGCTTTAAGGGAAGGTGACCCCCTGACATGACATGTCTTTTTTTTGGAGGGGGGGGGGTTAGTGGAAACCCTCTTTTTAGAGGGTCCCACTTACTCCCAGTGCACCGCAAGTAAGTTCACCTCTCCCCCTCCCTCTCAGCAATCATCTGGGACACGTCACAGGTCCCAGATGATTGCCCGGCCAGTCACAGCACGCCACACAGCTCATGCATGTGCAGTGCATGCCTGGCTCACAGTGACAAAGCTGGCGCCACAGAGAGGAGGGGGGTAGACGAGCCAGGCTTCGTTCCCCCTGCATCGTTGGACCCTGGGACAGGTAAGTGTCCATTTATTAAAAGTCAGCAGCTGCAGTATTTGTAGCTGCTGACTTTTTTTTTTTTTTTTTTTTTTTAAGCGGAACTCCGCTTTAAAAAGACTAAGACACTTTCACACTGGGATGTTTTTCAGGCGCTTTAGCGCTAAAAATAGCTCCTGAAAATTGCGTCCCCTGCAGCCCCAGTGTGAAAGCCCGAGAGCACTGGGGCAGTGCGCTTGTAGGATGTTAGAAAAGAGTCTTTGGGGCGGTTTAGAAGCCCTGTATACACTGCTCCGCCACCGCCCCTGCCCACTGGAATGCATGGGCAGAGCTGCCAAAGCACTTCAGCAGTGGTGCTACATGGCCGCTTTCAACCGCTGTTAGAAGGAGGTTAAAAGCGCCCCACTCCCGTCCGAGTAGTGGTGCCAAAACGCCGCTATAACAGCAGTAAAGCTTTGATAAAACTAGCAGTGCTTTGCCATTACTGCCTCAGTGTGAAAGGGCTCTAAACCCTTTTCTGCCATTTGTTGTTTACAAGTAAAAAATGTATTTCTTGCTAGAAAATTACTTAGAACCCCAAACATTATATTTTCTTTTAGCAGAGACCCTAGAGCAGTGATTTTCAACCGGGGTTCCTCCAAAAGGTTGCTAGGGGTTCCTTCAACATTGGGCAATTTCTGCCTCTCAGATAACTTCCCACTGACATCATTGATCTTTTTAGCTATCTGTAAGGAGATAATTCTTCCCAATGACCACAAGTGTAAGGACCATTCTTCCCACTGACCATCCCACTAATGTATCATGAGTTGTAGATTTCTAAAATTTAGCAGGGGTTCCCTGAGAGCGGAGAACTATTTCAAGGGTTCCTCTGTGTTGAAAAGGTTGAGAAAGGCTGCCCTAGAGAATAAAATGGCAAAATGTTGTAACATTTTATGCCACGCTGTATTTCCGCAACGCTCTTTCAAACGCAATTTTTTGAGGAAAAAAAAAAGAAAAACACACAGTTCAATGGATTCATTAAAAAAAAAAACTAAACAGTAAGGTTAGTCCATTTTATTATATTTTTTTAGTATAATGTGAAAGATGATGTTACGCTATGAGAATCGTGATCTTTATTCCAAGTACAAAAATGGCGGTTGTTGCAATATTTTATGTCATGCTGTATTTGCACAACGGTCTTTCAAACGCAATTTTTTGGGGAAAAAAAAAACACTTCAATGGATTAAAAAAAAAAAAAAAAAAAAAAACAGTAAGGTTAGCCCAATTTTGTTTGTATTATGTGAAAGATGATGTTACCCCATGAGAATCGTGATCTTTATTCTAAACACAAAAAAAAATAAAAAAAATAAAAATTGTGATTCTCATTTTGCCCAGAATCGTGCAGCTTTATTTTGCAGCTAATGCAAGTACCGGAATTTGCCTTGGAATCAGACTAGTCATTCCTGGCATATCAGCACCGGGACTGGAAGGAGGAGGGTTGGCACATGCTGAAAGTGAACAATGGGATGACATCATCAGTCTGCTGCTGGTCTCAATCAAATCAAAGATTTGGGGAAACAGTGGTGACTGGGCTGTATTGCTTAACCATGGCAGATGAAGGTCATGTCACCACCCTCTGCAAGCTGTTCAAATTCCCACATCTGTAGTCAAACTTTGTATAAGTTTAGCCAGGAATCCACCTTTAAATGGCTGAAATACTTCACAACATCCCAGAATTTAAGTGAGATCTAAATTTTGATAACTCTAATGACTTTCTCTAGGGGGTGACCAAAGAAAGCAGCTCACTGGAGGAGTCTTGTGTAGAATGCAATGATGCCATTTTTCACTTATCTGGAAAAGTATATACATTTTGCAATATGGGGAACTACGTCTTGTTCTTAGAAAATTTGGCTACATGAGATTGCTAAACGATTCCCAAGGTTGTAAAATTTCTAAAGTGGAACTGAAGTTTATAATAATAAAAAGCACCACAATTGCCTTTGCCAACACTGAAAATGTACTGTAATCAGGCTATGGACATTAAAAATTAGGGATCGTTTTTTTTCCGGTGCCGCTACCGATATTTTGGCCACTTCTCAGGCAGAAATTCTGTAAAAAAATGTTAAATTTTTATTTTTACACTGTACTTTTACTATTTTTATAATTGTTATTGCTGTCACAAGGAATGTGAACATCCATTGTGACAGTAATAGTAAAGTGACAGGTCCTCTTTATGGAGGGACCGGGGGTGGGGGGGGTCTAGAAGACACCAAATCCCTCCTCTGCACTTGAAAGTATTCAAAACGTTAAGATCAGAGTTTTTCAATACTTTTTATTAGGGGTGCACCGAATGGGTTTTTTGGTGCCGAAACCAATACCGAAAATGAAAAATACACTAGGCCGAAAACCGAAACGATACCAAAACAGCACCGATACCGAAAATGACTGTTTTTAAAAAATATTTTTATACAGGAGGTGGTCAGAGACTGGGGACATGGCACAGGAGATGGTCAGAGACTGGGGACATGGCACAGGAGGTGGTCAGAGACTGGCGACATGGCACAGGAGGTGGTCAGAGACTGGCGACATGGCACAGGAGGTGGTCAGAGACTGGCGACATGGCACAGGAGGTGGTCAGAGACTGGCGACATGGCACAGGAGGTGGTCAGAGACTGGCGACATGGCACAGGAGGTGGTCAGAGACTGGCGACATGGCACAGGAGGTGGTCAGAGACTGGCGACATGGCACAGGAGGTGGTCAGAGACTGGCGACATGGCACAGGAGGTGGTCAGAGACTGGCGACATGGCACAGGAGGTGGTCAGAGACTGGCGACATGGCACAGGAGGTGGTCAGAGACTGGCGACATGGTACAGAAGATGGTCAGAGACTGGGGACATGGTACAGGAGATGGTCAGAGACAGAGGACGTGGTACAGGAGGCATCCCCCATTGCAGGCCAGTGTCCCCCATTGCAGGCCAGTGTGCCCCATTGTAGCCCATTGCAGCCAGTGTGTCCCTTTTGCAGCCAGTGTGTCCCCTTGTGTCCCCTTTTGTTGCAGCCTGTGTGTCCCCTTTTGTTGCAGCCTGTGTGTCCCCTTTTGTTGCAGCCTGTGTGTCCCCTTTTGTTGCAGCCTGTGTAGGGAAGAGAGTCGTCTCCGCCGCCTGTTTGATCACAGCGCCGGGAACATCACAGCTTTCATTTCAATAGCTGTGTGTTCCCGACCGCGCGCCGTCACACGCAGCCCCTCCCCCTTGTCCGGGCACTTTGATAGACAGATCATCCGTCCAATCCTGCGGATGATCTGTCTATCTAAGTGCCCGGACAAGGGGGAGGGGCTGCGTGTGACGGCGCGCGGTCGGGAACACACAGCTATTGAAATGAAAGCTGTGATGTTCCCGGCGCTGTGATCAAACAAGCGGCGGAGGCGGCTCTCCTGCGCTATACACCCCCCATGATGGGCGTCACCAGGGGTGGGGGCGGGGCTACGCCCCATTTTCGGCTCCATTATCGGCTGTTTTTCTCTTTTGGCAAATTGCCGAAAACGGCATTTTCGGCCGATATGTTTCGGCGGCCAAAATTTCGGTGCATCACTACTTTGTATATATTTTTAAAACTGACACCTTTAAGGAGGAAGTAATCCAGGAAGTGACGTCATGACGTCGCTTCCTGGTTACCAGATCCAAGACCCGAATGAAGCATCGACTTTGTTCAGGTCTTCAGCCAGCTGGCAGAAGTGCTGGCTGGTTACTCGGGTCTCCTGGTGGAACGGGAGAGGCCGGGCGAGTGGCAGAAGGTGGGCGGGGGAACACAGCGATTGGTACCATGTGTTTCAGATTTGGGGTGCACACCCTAATACAATAGGCTGTGCTCACCCATGTCCCTAAGCCAATGTACAGACAACTTACAGAATTCTCTATGTAAAGAAATTTCCAAACTGATCTTGCTCTAAGTTGCACCCCATGATTTTCAGTTCTGAGCCTTGCATTGTTATTCATTGCAAGTGTTAAGTGGTGAGATTTCGTAGAAAAGGTCCTATAAAAAAAAAAAAAAAAAAAAAAGGTACAGGAAGGGGTTACTAGTATTGGTGCCGTTACCAAGCATTTGCATCGGTACTCGTGCAATTGCACCGATACCTGAAACCGATACTTTCAGGGTTGGTTCTTTGAGCCGTCAGTGGGTCTCCACAGTGTTAACCATTTCAGCCTCGGACCATTTGGCAGGCCAAAGACCAGAGCACTTTTTGTGATTCGGCACTGTGTTGATTTAACTGACGATTGTGTGGTCATGCGACGTGGCTCCCAAACAAAAAATTGACGTCTTTTTTTACCCCACAAATAGAACTTTTGGTGGTATTTGGTCACCCCCTGCGGTTTTATTTTTTTGCGCTATAAACAAAAGAATAGCGACAATTTTGAAAAAAAAAAAAAAAAAAAAAACGCATACATTTTTACTTTTTGCTATAATAAATATCCCCCAAAAAAATATATAAAACAACTTTTTTTTAGGCCGATTCGTATTCATCTACATATTTTTGGTAAAAAAAAATAAAAAAAACGCACTAAGCATTTATTGATTGGTTTGCGCAAAAGTTATAGCGTCTACAAAATAGGGGATAGTTTTATGGCATTTTTATTGATAATTTATTAAATTTTTTTACTAGCAATGGCGGCGATCAGCGCATTATGGTAGACACATCGGACACTTTTGGGACCATTCACATTTATACAGCGATCAGTGTGATTAAAAATGCATGGATTACTGTGTAAATGTGACTGGCAGTGAAGGGGTTAACCACTAGGTGGCGCTCTAGGGGTTGTGTACTAGGGAGTGATTCTAACTGTGGGGGGAGGGGCTGTGTGTGACACATCACTGATCACCGCTCCCGATTACAGGAAGCGGTGATCAGTGACACTGTCACTAGGCAGAACAGGGATTAAAAAAAAAAAAAAAAAATTTATATTTAAAATTTGTAAATAACTTTTCAATGCTTTGCACCATTGCTGACAGCTGAAGTTAAAACAAAACAGTTGCAGTAGTTATCGGCGAGTACTAAAAAGAAAAAGGAGAAAGATGAGAAAAGTATCGGTATTTGTACTCATTGTAAAAAAAAAATGGTATCGGTGCATCCCTTGGGGAGTGCACAACAAGTGGGTAGTGATTTTAATGACGTCTTATCCTGCTATTCTATTGCATTATTCTTCGTTAGATTTAAGATAGTTCCTCATCGTATATCTAAAGATAAATCCCCACCCAAATACTTCCTATTCAGCTACCCATGAACAGAACAGCATCTGGATAAATTATAAAAGAAGCTCAACATACCAGTAACTATTATTTGTGCAAAGCCAGGTTCACACTATTGGCCGCATGCAAGTTGCAATAGCATGAGATTGTGAGCAGCACTCTATGGAGCCGCTGTTCTGGCAGATAGTGTCCTGCCATCATATAGTGTCCGCCCCGTACTGTGCATGCTCAGTACGGGGCAGAAGAAGCTTCGGAAAATCTCCGAAGATGAACGGCTCCTGCGCCGTGAGTGGAGGTGGTAGCCCCACCATCCAAGCGGACACAGGGTTGGGAAAATTAGAGGGCCCCTCGCGGGCGAGCTTTGTTCGCCACGCTTCGGGCTCAACCTCGCTGCGCTCGGCTCTTTTATATTCCTACTCTATGTCCACTTGGATGGTGGGGATAGAACCTGGACTCGTGGCGCAGGTGCTGTTCATCCTCGGCTATTTTCAGAATCTGTATGTGCTGTGTACTGCGAATGCGCAGTACACAGCGGACACTATCCGATGGGGGACCATATATGATAGGACACCGGTTCACATATCGCCGATGCGGCTCTGGTGTGAATTTGCACAGGGGTCCTGTGCATCATTTGGTCCATTTCAGGTCAGAGGGCTGAAAACGTAAAAGAGAAAAAAAAGGGGCTGAAATCGGACCGGTAAACGGGGGATGCAACGGACACCTGCTGGGAGCCGCATCGGCCCATAGTGTGAACCCAGCCTAAAAAAATAACAGGTATGAATCTGCCTGTCTTTTTTAAAGCATGGATTTCGTAAATGTTATTTTGCTATCATGGGATGTCACCATGCCCGCGCAGATCGCAGAAGTTGCAAAATATGTTGCTTTAAAACGGACCTTCAGTAATTTTTTTCCCCCCATCTATTAAATCTTCTGTTCTTGTTGTTTTAACTTTGGCTAGTAAAACTTTTTTTTCTGCCAGTAAATCCCTTATACAGCCCACTTCCTGTTTCTTGTCTGGTCATTGGCTTAGGCTTATGACATCATGCACAGCTAGCGCTCTCCCTCTCTTCTGAGAGTTTGCCAGGAAGGGAGGGGGGATGAGTCATAAGAGGGCCAATGAGATCTGCAGAGCTGGAGACGTGCCTGTGTGTGTGTGTGTGTGTGTACATCCAGGAAGTGAACAGGCAGCAGCTTCAGCTACCCACAGTTAAAATGGTTGCAGCCAGACTCAGTGGAGAGAGGTTTCTGCAGCACGTTTGGTAAGTACACAATCACATTATATATAAAATAATATGCAAAGTTGTTGGAGGGAAGCTTCAGAATAGCAAAGATGTTTTTATCACAAATTATGTCAGCAGACTGCAGTTCCTCTTTAAAATTGTATGCCCAGCCAAACAAGGTGAATTCAGTTTCGATCAGCAGGGGATCAGCTCACTGATGTCCACTCAGTTTCTGCAGAGCAGACAGAGACAGAGCCTGTTCTGCTGTATGGGCAGCTGGGAGTAAAGGGACACCTCTGTCCCTTTACACCCATCTACCTCCGATCAGGAGACAGCGAGGGACTGCAGGCATGGGACAGGAGACAACGAGGAACTGCAGGCAGGAGGAGGCGGAGAAGGCACTGTCCGGAAGGGGAGGAGGAGGAGGCGGAGAAAGGCACTGTCTGGAAGGGGAGGAGGAGGCGGCGGGGAAGGCACTGTCCGGAAGGGGAGGAGGAGGCGGCGGGGAAGGCACTGTCCGGAAGGGGAGGAGGAGGAGGCGGCCCGCCCCAAGCGACGCAACTTCCGGTATTGGAGAATTTTCCCGAGTACCGATACTCGAGAAAATGGCTAGTATCGGTGCATCCCAAGTGGTAGGTGTAGACGGAAACGAATCAGTGTACACCCGCCTTTCCATGGGGATGAATGGACCTTCCAATCAGGGTTCTGACAGTGAGAAAGCAGCAAGTGAGCATGGATAGAGGTGAACTGAAAGAGGGTAGACATTGTTACTTTGTGTCTCCACGTCTCTGATCTGGAAGATGCAGGTTTATAAGGCCTTCATTCATGGTAATTAAGAAAGTAGGCAGTACCTGCCGCCTAATGTCCTAGTTGCCAAGGCTCCTGCTGCTTAGTGCTTTGGTGCCATAGGATGCAGGCTGCTCCTACCAACTAGCTGTCAGGGCTCAGCCCTTCCTTCTCAGAGCTGGCCGCTCAGCTGTCGGCTAATTGCCAGCTCGCATCTCTCCACAGTTACTCACCTGTTGATATCCTGCTCGTCCAGCCTTGCCTACTTAAACCATCCAGTCCACAGGGGCTCTGCATTTTCCCTGGTCAACATTACAGAGACTATCTCTTGCGATCCTGGTCAAGACTTGCTTTGCTGACATCCCTTCTGGCTCCAGATCCTGCTTGCTGTTCCACTACATTGATCCCTGACTTCTGGCTTGTCTGACTATCCACTGATCCCTGGTTATGTTTTGACTACATTTACTTTTATTATTAAGTGTGATTTAACTGTACTTCTGTCTCGGACTGATTTCATGGTTTCTGACACTAGCACCTTTTGGTTGCTAGGATGCAAGCGGCTTCTGAAACCTAGCATCTTCAGTTGCTAGGTTACAGGTGCATTTTGCCACCTAGCACCCTGGGTTGCTAGGCTTCAGAAGCTGCCTAGCATTCTTTAAAATTCAGGACTAAGAGGGTACGTTTCTGCTAAAATGTTAGCACAAAGGTTTAACATGCATACAGTATTAAATATGGTCCATACAAAGATTGTTATTATTATACAGGATTTATATAGTACCAATAGTTTTCACAGCGCTTTACAACATGAGGGCAGACAGTACAGTTACAATACAATTAGAGGATCCCTGCTCATTAGAGCTTATACTCCCAAAGCACAACATACAGCTGCATTCAGAGATCTAAAATTATATATATATATATATATATATATATATATATATATATATATATATATATATATATATATATATATATATATATATATACACACACGCATACATACACACACACACACACACACACACATTATGAATCCAAACACAGCATATTTTGTGCCCCTGAGCATGAGCTATTATAGTGACATGCCTAAGCACTATGACACATCCAGATCATGTGCAGGGTTAAACAAAAATTGACACACATTATACAATTTTCCTATTCAATTTCCTTTAGATTTACCTTCAACTATGCAGTACAAGGGCCTGCCTTACTGCATACAAATTAAAAAATTTTGATCTCATATTATATGGTTCGGGTAAATCTAAAAGGTAAGTTGTACAAGAAAATTGTATAATGTATGGCCAGCCTTAGTATAACTATAGGCAACCCCCCCCCCCCCCATTTTGAGTAAGGGATGGCTATAACCCCTGGCATTTTTTTTTTTGTTTGCCATCTGTGTCAAATTACGGGGATTTCCCTTTGCTTCCTGTCCCATAGCCAAACAGGAAGTGAAAGAATCTCTGCAAATAAAATAAAAAGGGAATCCCTTGGGGATTCCCCCAGGTCACCTTGAATATTTGCCCTCCAGTTGTGGCCCATTCATAAGGGCGCAGCCCCCCCCCCCCAATCCATGAGCCCGGCTCCAACCTACATGCAGGGCACCGAATTGGATTTCAATGTTTTTTTTTTAGCACTCGATTAGAGCCTGAGGCTCTATTTGGCCTGTGATGATCTCCGCCTTCCCGTCTGCTGTCCATCTCCCGGTGTGGGGGGGGGGGGTGGCGTTAGTTTGCCAGTGTTGTGTTAAGAAGTGCCTGAGACGAACGGCGCATACGCTGTACGGAACAGCAAAACAGCTGATTTTGCAATCAGCTGTTGCGACGACGAGGCGGCGCTTGCGCACACTAGCCGGCAGAAGATTTTTTTTTTTCCTGTCAGATTGTGTCCCGCGCTCCCATGGCAAGTTCATGTCGGCGAGGGGATGGATTTCTACACGTTGTGGGCGGATTTATAAATGATGGGCAGTACTTCAAAACAAAAAACTTTTTATGCTATTCTTTATGGCCGCTTGTGAGGTGTGTTTAGCCAACTGATGGGTGGATGGGTGGGTTTTCAGGAGATATTTAGCATAAAAAGTTTTTTTAAAGATGGCCAGTGCTGCAAAACAAAAGGCCGCCCCCCAACTGCCCATCATTTATAAATCCGCCCACAACATGAACTCGCCACGGGAGCGCAGGGCCCAATCTGACAGAAATAATTCTTCTGTGGGCTATTGTACACAGGTGCCGTCTCACCGTCACAACAGCTGATCCTAAAATCAGCTGTTGTGCTGTTCCGTGCTGTGCATGCGTGGCGGCTCAAGCGCCGTTCGCCCCAGGCACTTCAACAGAACACCGCCCCCCACCCTCCAAATATTTACCCTGTTTCCCCTAAAATAAGACCTAGTGTGATTGTCGGTGATAGCTGCAATAAAAGCCCTACCCCCCAAATAAGCCCTAGTTAAAGTCCTTGTAGGTCTTCTTTTCAGGGTAGGGCTTATTTTTGAGGAAACAGAGTAGGGCTTATTTGGGTGGTAGGGCTTATATTGCAGCCAACACCGACAATCACGCTAGGTCTTATTTTAGGGGAAACAGGGTAGCACCATCCACCACTATACCCCTATTACTTTTTTGGGGAGACAACCCAAAATTTGGCACTCTCTTTTACTTTTAATGGTTAACAGGACAATAAAAAATTAGAAAACGGAAAACCAATAGGTGTTCTAATCCATCTCCACTCTCTCCAAAACTAAGAAAAAAAAAAAAAAAAAAAAAAAAAAAGTTGCCTTTGGTTATACTTTATTGCCCAAAAGGAAGACAAATTACAGCTCTGCTCAGAAAATTTGAGAAAGCAAGCTCTGTGTAAATCAGATAATCCACAGTTACATTTTACATGCCATAGCAGTATCTGTCTGAAATTGGAATGTAAAACATCTGCTTTACAGTAAATGCCTGACACAGCAAACAAAGCTATTAAAAGCACTAAAAGAATATTTTGCAGGTATGTGGTCTATTACTGGAACCTGCGGGATACCGGGATTTTGACGAGAAGTAACCTCTGAGGTTTGCTTTGATGTGTTTAGAAAAAAAATAAAATAAAAAATGCACTGAAGTGGCTTATTTTTAGTCTTTAATCATGTCATTACTGGGCATTTTTACCTGCCCAGGCCAATTTTCAGCTGTCACGCTTTGAATGACAATTGCATGGTTATACAACACTGTACCCATATGACATTTTGATCATTTTATTTCCCCACAAATAGAACTTTCTTTTGATGGTATTTGATCACCTCTGCGATTTTTATTTTTTGCGCTATAAACAATTTTGGAAAAAACAAAACAAAAAAAAAATGTTTTACTTTTTCCTATAATAAATATCCCAATTTATATATTACATATACATATATTATATATATACACACACACATATTTATTTCAACAATGGGACCCCACCACAGCAGCTTCAGAATAGGTAAGTAGAGACATCTTTTCTTAGTTAGAATTTGCCTGCAATTCCAAGGCCTCATGCACACTGGACGTTATAATAAAAAAGCCAGTAACGTTAGCTGGAGTAAGCTGTAGAGTGAGTTTTTTTTTTTTTTTTTGCGTTTTTTTGTTGTTTAACTTTTCTAGCAACACTCGACTCCCATAAAAGCTTATGACTCAAAAACGCTGATAAAATAGCAACAACAAAAGTCACAACTTGTTGTGAAACTCGAATCGGTATAATTACTAGTCATCCGTCTCTTCTGTAACTTATCAAAACTACATGGAGGAATAAATCAAAGATTAAATCTGGGAGTAGTCCGCACTGACTGTGGCGCGGTGAGAGGGGGGTGTGAGCGGGGAATGACGTGACAGGTATGGCTAAGGACATAATCACACTAGGCTGCAGGAGCTGCACAGGACGGAAGATTCACTATAACTGGAGAGTGCAAAACCTGGTGCAGCTCTGCATGGTAGCCAATCAGCTTCTTCAATTCAATTAAGCTTGGACAATAAAATCTGGAAGCTGCACCAGATTTTGCACTCTCCAGTTTTAGTAAATCAACCCAAGTGTGACAACTCTTAAGGCTCTCACTGCTGGAGAATTAATGCGGTCACTTTGTCAGAAGAAGCACCACCAATGACGTGATCACCAGATAGTTAAAGCAGAACTAAAGACAAAAACTTTTTTTTTTTTTTCTTTCGTTTTGGAGATGGATTAGAACACCTGTCAGTTTTTATCGTTGTCTGTACCCCCATTAGGGATATTCTCTAATCGCCCCGTTCATTGAAAGAAAATCCCAAATTTTGAGTTTTCCCCAGAAAAGTTAAGAAGAGAAATCTTCCAATGGGGACACGAGTTCTGGTGACCTGGGGAGGCCCAAGGGATTTCCTCTCACTTCCTGTTTTGACTATGGGACAGGAAGTCTATGTATATCTCTCCAATGGGATACAGATGGTGGAAAAAAAAAAAAAAAATCTGACAGGGGACTCGTAGCTTTCAAAGTGTGGGGGATCACATTCTGTTGATACTTCCTCCAGGCCCAGAACTAAAAGCCCATACCCCGGTGCAGACCTGAGCTGGAGGAATAGTCTGCAGGGCCTGAAGCATTGCACCCGTGATCCACCGATCACGAGCTCCAGCGTCCCCGAACTCTTCTCTAGAAAAAAGCATGCTTGTTTTTTACTCCAATTTCTTAACATGAGCTGAGGGGCTGTAGAAAAATAAATAAATGATTTTGGACTGATTTTGGATTCCCGAGCTCATCTCTAGTGGCTCTGCAAGTTCCAATGCAAAAAAAATTACATTTATAGATTTTTTTTTCTAATCAGTATAGGTGGAATTTACCTATAAGTAAATACATTTATACTGTCACAGAAGGGAAAGCGACTTTTTTTTTCCATAATCATCGCTTCCGCTGTAGATGGCTCATCGTGCACCTGTCAGTATCAGAAGTTTCCAACATCTAAAAACTGAAATGACTAAAACAAGCCACAGATCACCCGATAAATCCTCACATGATATGAAATGTCATCATTACTGATCAATAATAACCCCACAGAGCCATCACCAGGGAAATACACTCATCAGCTTCCTCTCATCGTCATCTGTCCCTCATCACTCCTCATCCATCTGTTCTTCCTCACCCCACATCATCTGTCTCTCTTCATTATCATCACCGTCATATGTCCCTCCTCATCCTGTTCATCACTCCTCAATCATCGGTCCCTTCATCACCATATGTCCCTCATCGCTCCATGGTCACCTGTCCCTCCTCACCCCCTCATCACTCCTCAGTCATCTGTCCCTGCTCACCCACTCATCATCATCATCTGTCCCTCTTCACTCCTCAATTATCTGTCCCTTCACCAGCTGTTCTCTTCATTATCATCACCATATGACCTTCATCACTCCTCAATCATCTGTCCCTCCTCACCCCCCTCCTCATCTGTCCCTTCTCACCCCCTCCTCATCATCTGTCCCTTCTCACCCCCTCCTCATCATCTGTCCCTTCTCACCCCCTCCTCATCATCTGTCCCTTCTCACCTCCTCCTCATCATCTGTCCCTTCTCACCCCCTCCTCCTCATCATCTGTCCCTTCTCACCCCTCCTCCTCATCATCTGTCCCTTCTCACCCCCTCCTCCTCCTCATCTGTCCCTTCTCACCCCTCCTCATCTGTCCCTTCTCACCCCCCCTCCTCATCTGTCCCTTCTCACCCCCCCTCCTCATCTGTCCCTTCTCACCCCCCCTCCTCATCTGTCCCTTCTCACCCCCCCTCCTCATCTGTCCCTTCTCACCCCCCCTCCTCATCTGTCCCTTCTCACCCCCCCTCCTCATCTGTCCCTTCTCACCCCCCCTCCTCATCTGTCCCTTCTCACTCCTCCTCATCTGTCTCTTCTCACCCCCCCTCCTCCTCCTCCTCCTCCTCCTCCTCTGTCCCTTCTCACCCCTCCTCCTCATCTGTCCCTTCTCACCCCCCCTCCTCATCTGTCCCTTCTCACCCCCCCCCCCCTCCTCCTCCTCATCTGTCTCTTCTCACCCCCCCCCTCCTCCTCCTCCTCTGTCCCTTCTCACCTCCGTCCCTTCTCACCCCCCTCCTCCTCCTCCTCTGTCCCTTCTCACCCCCCTCCTCCTCCTCTGTCCCTTCTCACCCCCCCTCCTCTGTCCCTTCTCACCCCCCCCCTCCTCCTCCTCTGTCCCTTCTCACCCCCCTCCTCCTCTGTCCCTTCTCACCCCCCCCCTCCTCCTCCTCTGTCCCTTCTCACCCCCCTCCTCCTCTGTCCCTTCTCACCCCCCCTCCTCCTCTGTCCCTTCTCACCCCCCCTCCACCTCCTCCTCTGTCCCTTCTCACCCCCCCTCCACCTCCTCCTCTGTCCCTTCTCACCCCCCTCCACCTCCTCATCGGTCCCTTCTCACCCCCCTCCACCTCCTCATCGGTCCCTTCTCACCCCCCTCCACCTCCTCATCGGTCCCTTCTCACCCCCCTCCACCTCCTCCTCTGTCCCTTCTCACCCCCCTCCACCTCCTCCTCTGTCCCTTCTCACCCCCCTCCACCTCCTCATCAGTCCCTTCTCACCCCCCTCCACCTCCTCATCGGTCCCTTCTCACCCCCCTCCGCCTCCTCCTCCTCTGTCCCTTCTCACCCCCCTCCACCTCCTCATCGGTCCCTTCTCACCCCCCTCCACCTCCTCATCGGTCCCTTCTCACCCCCCTCCACCTCCTCATCGGTCCCTTCTCACCCCCCTCCACCTCCTCCTCTGTCCCTTCTCACCCCCCTCCACCTCCTCATCTGTCCCTTCTCACCCCCCTCCACCTCCTCATCTGTCCCTTCTCACCCCCCTCCACCTCCTCATCTGTCCCTTCTCACCCCCCTCCACCTCCTCCTCATCATCATCTGTCCCTTCTCACCCCCCCTCCTCATCTGTCCCTTCTCACCCCCCCTCCTCATCTGTCCCTTCTCACCCCCCCTCCTCATCTGTCCCTTCTCACCCCCCCCTCCTCATCTGTCCCTTCTCACCCCCCCTCCTCATCTGTCCCTTCTCACCCCCCCCCCTCCTCATCTGTCTCTTCTCACCCCCCCCCTCCTCCTCCTCTGTCCCTTCTCACCTCTGTCCCTTCTCACCCCCCTCCTCCTCCTCCTCCTCCTCCTCTGTCCCTTCTCACCCCCCTCCTCCTCCTCTGTCCCTTCTCACCCCCCCTCCTCATCTGTCTCTTCTCACCCCCCTCCTCATCCTCTGTCCCTTCTCACCCCCCCTCCTCCTCTGTCCCTTCTCACCCCCCCCCTCCTCCTCCTCTGTCCCTTCTCACCCCCCCTCCTCCTCTGTCCCTTCTCACCCCCCCTCCTCCTCTGTCCCTTCTCACCCCCCCTCCACCTCCTCCTCTGTCCCTTCTCACCCCCCTCCACCTCCTCATCGGTCCCTTCTCACCCCCCTCCACCTCCTCATCTGTCCCTTCTCACCCCCCTCCACCTCCTCATCTGTCCCTTCTCACCCCCCTCCACCTCCTCATCTGTCCCTTCTCACCCCCCTCCACCTCATCATCATCTGCCCCTTCTCACCCCTCCTCCTCCTCCTCCTCCTCATCATCTGCCCCTTCTCACCCCTCCTCCTCCTCATCATCTGCCCCTCCTCCTCCTCCTCCTCCTCATCATCTGCCCCTTCTCACCCCTCCTCCTCCTCCTCATCATCTGCCCCTTCTCACCCCTCCTCCTCATCATCTGCCCCTTCTCACCCCTCCTCCTCATCATCTGCCCCTTCTCACCCCTCCTCCTCCTCATCATCTGCCCCTTCTCACCCCTCCTCCTCCTCATCATCTGCCCCTTCTCACCCCTCCTCCTCCTCATCTGCCCCTTCTCACCCCTCCTCCTCCTCATCATCTGCCCCTTCTCACCCCTCCTCCTCCTCATCATCTGCCCCTTCTCACCCCTCCTCCTCCTCATCATCTGCCCCTTCTCACCCCTCCTCCTCCTCATCATCTGCCCCTTCTCACCCCTCCTCCTCCTCATCATCTGCCCCTTCTCACCCCTCCTCCTCCTCATCATCTGCCCCTTCTCACCCCTCCTCCTCCTCCTCCTCCTCCTCATCATCTGCCCCTTCTCACCCCTCCTCCTCATCATCTGCCCCTTCTCACCCCTCCTCCTCATCATCTGCCCCTTCTCACCCCTCCTCCTCATCATCATCATCTGCCCCTTCTCACCCCTCCTCCTCCTCCTCCTCCTCATCATCTGCCCCTTCTCACCCCTCCTCCTCCTTCTCCTCATCATCTGCCCCTCCTCCTCCTCCTCCTCATCATCTGCCCCTCCTCCTCCTCCTCATCATCTGCCCCTCCTCCTCCTCCTCATCATCTGCCCCTTCTCACCCCTCCTCCTCCTCATCATCATCTGCCCCTTCTCACCCCTCCTCCTCCTCATCATCTGCCCCTTCTCACCCCTCCTCCTCCTCATCATCTGCCCCTTCTCACCCCTCCTCCTCCTCCTCCTCCTCATCATCTGCCCCTTCTCACCCCTCCTCCTCATCATCTGCCCCTTCTCACCCCTCCTCCTCCTCCTCATCATCTGCCCCTTCTCACCCCTCCTCCTCCTCCTCATCATCTGCCCCTTCTCACCCCTCCTCCTCCTCCTCATCATCTGCCCCTTCTCACCCCTCCTCCTCCTCCTCATCATCTGCCCCTTCTCACCCCTCCTCCTCCTCCTCATCATCTGCCCCTTCTCACCCCTCCTCCTCCTCCTCATCATCTGCCCCTTCTCACCCCTCCTCCTCCTCCTCATCATCTGCCCCTTCTCACCCCTCCTCCTCATCATCTGCCCCTTCTCACCCCTCCTCCTCATCATCTGCCCCTTCTCACCCCTCCTCCTCCTCCATCATCATCTGCCCCTTCTCACCCCTCCTCCTCCTCCTCATCATCTGCCCCTTCTCACCCCTCCTCCTCCTCCTCATCATCTGCCCCTTCTCACCCCTCCTCCTCCTCCTCATCATCTGCCCCTTCTCACCCCTCCTCCTCCTCCTCATCATCTGCCCCTTCTCACCCCTCCTCCTCCTCCTCATCATCTGCCCCTTCTCACCCCTCCTCCTCCTCCTCATCATCTGCCCCTTCTCACCCCTCCTCCTCCTCCTCATCATCTGCCCCTTCTCACCCCTCCTCCTCCTCCTCATCATCTGCCCCTTCTCACCCCTCCTCCTCCTCCTCATCATCTGCCCCTTCTCACCCCTCCTCCTCCTCCTCATCATCTGCCCCTTCTCACCCCTCCTCCTCCTCCTCATCATCTGCCCCTTCTCACCCCTCCTCCTCCTCCTCATCATCTGCCCCTTCTCACCCCTCCTCCTCCTCCTCATCATCTGCCCCTTCTCACCCCTCCTCCTCATCATCATCTGCCCCTTCTCACCCCTCCTCCTCATCATCATCTGCCCCTTCTCACCCCTCCTCCTCATCATCATCTGCCCCTTCTCACCCCTCCTCCTCATCATCATCTGCCCCTTCTCACCCCTCCTCCTCATCATCATCTGCCCCTTCTCACCCCTCCTCCTCATCATCATCTGCCCCTTCTCACCCCTCCTCCTCATCATCATCTGCCCCTTCTCACCCCTCCTCCTCCTCATCATCTGCCCCTTCTCACCCCTCCTCCTCCTCATCATCTGCCCCTTCTCACCCCTCCTCCTCCTCATCATCATCCCCTTCTCACCCCTCCTCCTCCTCATCATCATCATCTGCCCCTTCTCACTCCTCCTCCTCCTCTGCCCCTTCTCACCCCTCCTCCTCCTCTGCCCCTTCTCACCCCTCCTCTGCCCCTTCTCACCCCTCCTCCTCCTCTGCCCCTTCTCACCCCTCCTCCTCCTCCTCTGCCCCTTCTCACCCCTCCTCCTCCTCTGCCCCTTCTCACCCCTCCTCCTCTGCCCCTTCTCACCCCTCCTCCTCCTCTGCCCCTTCTCACCCCTCCTCCTCCTCTGCCCCTTCTCACCCCTCCTCCTCCTCCGCCCCTTCTCACCCCTCCTCCTCCTCTGCCCCTTCTCACCCCTCCTCCTCCTCTGCCCCTTCTCACCCCTCCTCCTCCTCCGCCCCTTCTCACCCCTCCTCCTCCTCCGCCCCTTCTCACCCCTCCTCCAACTCCGCCCCTTCTCACCCCTCCTCCGCCCCTTCTCACCCCTCCTCCTCCTCTGCCCCTTCTCACCCCTCCTCCTCCTCCTCTGCCCCTTCTCACCCCTCCTCCTCCTCCTCTGCCCCTTCTCACCCCTCCTCCTCCTCCGCCCCTTCTCACCCCTCCTTCTCCTCCTCCTCATCATCTGCCCCTTCTCACCCCTCCTCCTCCTCCGCCCCTTCTCACCCCTCCTTCTCCTCCTCCTCATCATCTGCCCCTTCTCACCCCTCCTCCTCCTCATCATCTGCCCCTTCTCACCCCTCCTCCTCCTCATCTTCTGCCCCTTCTCACCCCTCCTCCTCCTCCTCTGTCCCTTCCCACCCCTCCTCCTCCTCTGCCCCTTCTCATCCCCTCCTCCTCCTCCTCCTCCTCTGCCCCTTCTCACCTCCCCTTCATCATCATCTATCTTTCTTTATCATCATCATGTGACCTTCATCACTCCTCTGTCATCCCCCCTTATCTGTCCCTCAAAATGTGTCCCTCCTGACCTTCATCAGTCCCTCCTCCGCCCCCCCCCATCATCCTTCTCACCCCCATCATCCTTCTCACCCCCCTCATCATCAGCTGTCTCTCTTTATCATCACCATATGACCTTCATCACTCCTCAGTCATCTGTCCCTCCTCACCCCTTTATCTGTCCCTCATCATCATCTATCCCCTAACCCTCACCTGTCCTGTCATCTGTCCCTTATCTCCCCTCCTCCTTCATCCCTGGTCACCCCATCATCTGTCCCCTCACATATAACTCTCCCCTCCCCCTCCTCTGTCAGCTGTCATCACTCACCGAACTTCTTCCAGTCAGAGTCCTCCAGAGAGTCCATCACCTCATAGAAGTTGCACATGACGGCGGCGGGGACGTGGTAGAGGAAGACGTCCTCTATGGACATGGTGTCCGGTGTACAGGGCCCGGCTCCTCTCATACACACCACCTAATGAATAACTCCATCACATGGAATCACTTCCCTTTACACAGAGCCATGTCTATCCCGCCTGTGTGAGGAGGCAGAGAACGTCCGCCCCCGGCCGCCATCTTGTGTGTGGCACCTCCGTGGACTTCATCATAGAACAAGGAAGACAGCGGAGCCTTTCCACAGGACGGACCTCCAATCCCTCACAGGAACTTGAGGGTTTAGAACTAGAGAAATGTGTTGTTATCACCCCTCACCGCATAAGGACCGGGCCTCTTTCTTAGGTTTGTTGTTTAAAAAAGTTAAAAACAGGTTTTGTTGCTAGAAAATTACTTGGCACCCCCAAACATTATACTTTTTTTTTTTTCTAACACCCTAGAGAATAAAATGGCGGGCATTGCAATACTTTCTGTCACACCGTGTTTGTGCAGCGGTCTTAAAAGCGCACTTTTATTTTGGAAAAAATACACTTTTTTTGAATTAAAAAATAAGACAACAGTAATGTTAGCTGAATTATTTTTTTTTATATTGTGAAAGATGATGTTATGCCAAGTAAATTGATACCCAACATGTCACGCTTCAAAATTGCACTCGCTCATGGAATGACAAACTTTTACCCTTAAAAATCTCCATAGGCGACATTTAAAAAATTCTACAGGTTGCATGTTTTGAGTTACAGAGGAGGTCTAGGGCTAGAATTATTGCTCTACCGATCGCAGCGATATCTTGCATGTGTGGGTGAACACCGTTTTCATATGTGGGCGCTACTCACGTATGCATTCGCTTCTGCTCATGAGTTCAGCGGGACGGGGCACGTTTAAAAATTTATTTATTTTTTCTTATTTATTTTTCCTTTTATTTATTATTTTTACACTTTAAAAAAATGTGTCACTTTTATTCCTATTACAAGGTATGTAAACAGAAAAAAAGCATGAAAGGACCTCTTAAAGGGGTTGTAAAGACAATTTTTTTTTTTTTAACTAACAAACATGTTATACTTACCTCCACTATGCAACTTGTTTTGCACAGAGTGGCCCCGAACCTGATCTTCTGGGGTCCCTCGGCAGCTGTCTCAGCTCCTCCCCGCAAGAACTAACCACCAAGCGGGCGCGCTTCCGTGATGCAGCCGGCGGCTATAGCCGCTCACTGTATCACTTGGCCCTGCGTCATTGGATGTGATTGACAGCAGCGCGAGCCAATGGCTGCGCTGCTTTCAATCCATCCACTCTAGCCAATCAACAGCCAGGCTGAGTGGCGAAGAGGACATCGGGGGCAAGCACAGCAGGTGAACGGGCTCAGGTAAGTAAAACGGGGGGGGGGGGGTGGGAGGTGGGCAGTATTATCAGATGTTTTTTCACCTTAATGCATAGGATGCATTAAGGTGAAAAAACGCAAACCTTTACGACCCCTTTAAATATGAGATCTGGGGTCAAAAAGTCCTCGGATCTCATATTTACATTACAATGCAAAAAAAAAAAATTTAATTTAAAACAAAAATGGCCCTTTCAGAGCTATGGGCCCTGCATTGCTATGGAGATGGGTGGGGCCATCTTCCCCTCACTCGTCTCCATACCCAGCAAGTGACCGGACCCGATCGCCTCTGCCGACAGCTCCGGTAAGTGGCAGAGGGCAACCTTAACTCGTGTGGGGGGGCTCACTGAAGCAGAGCATACCAGGGTTATGGCAGCTACAACTATCCTCCTCTTCAAACAGCCGACATATAATAATGGTGGGCGGTCCGGAAGTGGTTAATAAAAGGGGAACTTCACTCTGTCAACCCCCCCCCCCCCAAAAAAAATATATTTACCCCTCATCCCTGTCCTTAAAAAATAAATAAAAACACAACACATACAATACATGAATGTACAGTCCAGCATTGTCCTGGTTGAAGCCAAACTTCTCCTTCTTCTCCAGTGCCGCCATCTTTACTAGAGATCCGTCATGTGTGCACACATTGCCAGACTTTAGCGTGAACCAACTGACCCCGTAGTGTGTCCGTGTGTTCACCAGACCCTGGAGCCTGTGACCCCCTCCCCTACTCTGTCGGACCCTCCCTGTACCCTGCGGGACCCCCTCCTCTAATCTGTGGGACCCCCACCTCTACTCTTTCCTTCATCCGTGGTTGAAAAAAAATAGTATAATGTATGACTTGCCTAAGTCTCCATTGTTATACAATATACTTTGTAAACAGGCTCGGTTCACATTGCTGCGAATTTGACGCGATTTTCAGTGCAATTATGTAGTGTGACTTTAACCTCTTGCTGACCTGTCCACGGTTTTACTGCGGGGTGGAATGTACACCGTTGTGTGTCTGCACCTTCTCCTGGGTTCAGGGCATGCACGCCCCCATCAAGCCCACTCCCGCTGTGATTGGACACAGTGGGATTTTGTCAGCAGATTTCAGCCAATGATTCGTTGCAGAAACCTTCTGATTGGATGTGCCCAATCAGAGCCCTGTTTTGGACAAAAACTTGGGGTTCCGTACAGAAGGAAACAATCTGTCTGTTTCTTCTCCCTGCAAAGCAGAGAGAAGGAACAAACTGATTTTTAGTAAAAAGCAGCACAAGTTAACACTTGTTAGGTACACACTTAACCCCTTGATTACCCCAAGATGTTAACCCCTTCCAAGCCAGTGTCATTAGTACAGTGTCGGTGTGTAGTATTATCACTGATAATGCCCCTTTCACATGGGCTGTCCAATTAGGTCCACCTGATCCAACCTTGCATTGACCTCACATGTCCCCTGACACCCGCCGCTATCTGATCCTGTCCACCAAAAACAGACGGATAGTGGTCCTATTTTCCATCCGTCCAGCGGATCAGATGGAAACAGACAGGTGGGCCATTTTCATCCGATTGCCAATGGAAGAGAGCGGTACTGTGTCCGTGTCTGCTCTGCATAGCCATGCGGGCACTGACCTGTCATTCGCCTGCTCAACGTGGATCAGTGAAGAGATCGCCCCCCCCGAGCAAGCAGATTCCATTCAGCAGAAGGGGCCTTAGTGTCACTGATGATGTCAGTCACACTCCCATCCAGCATCAGTTAGTGTCAGATTGCTTGCCACACAATCATAGTCCCACTATAAGTCCCTGATCAGTAGACACGTGCACTTTTCATTTTTCGGGTCATTCGTTATGATCGCAATTCGTAAATTTCAAAAATTCCTAAATTCGAAAATTCCTAAATTCGAAAATACGAAAGAACGAAAATACAAAAATTCTAAATGATAACTAACTATTAAATTATAGGTATTGTAATTTTCATTCAAATTTGGCTGTTAGTGAACGTAACGAATACGAATTTATCTGAAGTTACAAATCTTCCGAAATAACAAATGCTGCATCTAAACAGAAGGAGCGGAACAAATTAAACAGTGTTAAAATATGTTGCGCTAAGATGAACAATAACCCTTGGGTGACACAAGGTGCAAATAACAAAAATTCAATAGTGACCCTTCAAATAAATGTCCGTATAAACAATGTATACAAAAATTGAAAAAATGTCATCAATCATAAAAGAATCAACAAGGTGCACGATATTGATAAGTGTATGGAGAGATGAGCAGATGTGTATAAATAAACAGCGGAATCCACTGAAGGTATGAATTTTCCAATACCCATCACCAATCACTGAAATGCCGAAACGGGTCTCAGCCTGAAGGGAAAGCTCTATAAGTGAAAACCCTTACCGAAGCAGATGGACCTCAAGAGTGGAGTCACACACACACACACACACACACAGGCAGATTAAGTCCTCTGCGGGGGCGTATGAGTCTTCCGATGCCTCTGATCCCTCAGCGTCTTCAGATAATCAATAATGATTACTTCAGTGAGGTGCGGAGAGAAGCCCATCAGGTGAATACTGTAATCTGAAAGGAGATGCACTCGGGCTCAAAGCCATGAGTGTAAAAAAAAAAAAAAAAAAAAAAAGAACTCTAATCGTGTAGTGTCGTTTTAAAAGGGGAGCCTTTAATGCTAGTAACCAAGCGGAGAATGTCCGTAATACGACATGTACAAAAAATACATTTAAAACAGCCGGCTAGCTAAAAACAAACACCCATGTGCCGGGGTCACGTGTGGTGTGATGGCGTCAGCACAAAGTCGATCCACTGAGGAAGGCCTGTGATTGGCAGATACGCGTCTAGAAGGGAAGTGCTGATAGTGACGTCCAGCCAGGCACTGTGCATGTGGATACGACGGTGCTACTCTGGACGTTTATATGTGATTTTAAAAGTTTTTATCTTGTAAGTGCAACTTGTCTGTTTGGAGGCTTTGAATAAGTTTGTATAAGTGTGCACTCCTTTTGAGGACGAACAATCACTGTGGTGGAATTGTGTGGATACACAGATCACAAGAAGAGTTTTTCATGTTTTATTTCTTCATTTTTTAATTTTACGGACTGTTCATTTATATGTAGGATTTATTTATTTTAGATATTTGCCAGACAATTTTCCATTTACGGTAAGATATGTACCACGACATTGCAATACTTGGGTATAAAAAGTCCACAGGATCTTACTAAGCTATATATAGAAAATTATTATCCACTTATGCAGCGTACAATAAAAGATCTTAAAAAGTATGATCAAGCCCACTATTCATGGTTTGGGATGATTAATATCTTAAAAATGGACATAGTACCACGCTTTCTCTTTCTTTTTCAAACTATACCAATAGTGGTTCCCGTTCCTCCTTCAATATGCTACAATCTGCCTTTACAAGGTTTATCCGGGGAAGCAATAGACCTAGATTACCTAGATAGAGGAGAATTTTGTCTCTCCCCAAAGCAAAAGGGGGGTGACGGGACACCTGACCTATACTACTACCACGTGTCAGCGATATTAGTCAGACTGCTAAACTGGTTTCATCATTCGCATTTTAAACAATGGGTACATATAGAACAGTTAATTGTCCCCTTTGATCTCCAGGTGCTTCCCTGGGTTAGATACTGCTGTCCGGGGCCCACTTTCTTCTATGCCTTTTCTTACAGCACACTTATTGCGTATCTGGGATAAAATGCAAACCCAATTGGGGCTCTCCCCGAAAATGGGAATAATGACACCCCTGTTTGGCAATCTAGCGTTTCCCCCAGCAATGGCACAGAGACATTTTTGGACATGGAGCAAGGAGTTAAATCGTCAAATATCCCAAATTCTTTCTCAGGGAGAGCTCCCATCGTTATCAAATTTGATCCCTTTAGAGGAGCAGTCAATTAAACAATGGCTGGAATATCGGCAACTAACATCTTTTCTTTCCTCTTTCCCTTCTATAGATGTGTTTAACAGAGAGCCAGATACCCTTTGAATCTCTTCTGCTACAAGAAACTGTACCGGAACATATTTTGTCTTCTGCGTATAGAGTTCTAATTTCTAGGCTCCATCCATATCCCCCGGAATTTACAGATAAGTGGCATAGAGACTCGAAGGTCCAAATTAAAACAGAGGAATGGGGAAAAGCGTTTACTCTTAAACATAATATGTCATTAGCTACTAAGGCACAAGAGATGAACTTTAAGCTTCTTTCTCGATGGTATAGATGTCAGTTACTGCTCCACCAGATATATCCAAATGTCACAGACTTGTGTTGGCGTTGTCATTCTGCCAAAGGTTCATTATTACATATTTGGTGGGAATGTCCTTCAGTTTATAACTTTTGGGATATGATACTCCAGCTTCATGCCTGGATAACGGGGGAAACTATTCCCAACATACCACAAATTACTTTGTTATCCATTCTTCCTGGCTCGTATAAAAGCATTAAAAGAGGCCTTCCGAGACACTGGTTGACAGCTGCAAGAGCGGTTATACCGCGCCATTGGCGGTCGGCACATGCTCCATCGTTGACTGAGTGGATCTCAGTGATGGATTATATTGCGAGGATGGAGACTCTCTTGTCGCAGAAGATGGACACTTACGATCAATGTTGTCAAATTTGGCAGCCGTGGAAGATGCTAAGGGAATCCCGTGAATTAGAGAATCTGATTGGAGGTTGTAGATAGGATATGAAATCAGTGCAGAGTTGGGTTGAGCGAAGTGACGTTGGTTTGAGTAGTCATTTCGGGTAGTTCGAATTGTTTTTTTTTGTTTTTTCTCTCTCCCTCTGCCTGTTGATGGGGTTTGGCAGTGGGTGGGTATATGTTTTATATTTTATTATAATGTGGTATGTTCTTTATTATTTATAGGATGTGGATTATGTGTGTTTCTCTATTTTCTGTTGTTTTTGTTTTTTCTTTTCTTTGTGTTTAGTTGTTTGTTGGTTATGTAAATTTCTTAAAATTGTCAATAAAATTAGAATTAAAAGATATTTGCGCTATATATATATATATATATATATATATATATATATATATATATATATATATATATATTTTTTTTTTACACCTAGCGCTACATTTATTTATTTACTAAAATAACTTACTCAAGGTAAGAAAACGTGTTGCAAAAAATGGATTCAAAATAGATCCAAACCAATTTAAAAAACTATTGGTTGCAAGCCCCCCGAGCAAATATGTTAATTAGAAAATATTCAAATCAACGAAAACCCATTTAACGAATTTTTCTGAATATTCGTAAATTCGAAGATTCAGAAATCTTCAGAGGCGCTATACAGGCGATATTTTTAGCGCTAAAATGCCTGAAAAGCACTCCAGTGTGAAAGGGGTCTTAAAACAGGCGGCGGTCTCAGCGGAGGAGCATTGATAGTTTCAACAAAACTTTTAGCCCTTGTACACACGGTCCGACATTCCAACAACAAAATCCGTCGGATATTCGGATTTTGTCCGAAACTTGTGTTGCATACACACGGTTGGACAAAGTTGTTGGAAAATCCAATCGTACGTAACGTGATGATGTTATTTCATTACAACGGGACTACGTTCAGGCTAGTAGCCAATAGCGTTGGTTTAGAAATTTGATCTGAGCATGCGTGGCACTTTGTCCGATCGGAATTCTCTACACACAATCGGACAAAGTCCGATCGGATCATGTTGTCAAAGTTTTATAGCCCAGCTCTAAAACTTTGTCCGTCAGATATTCCGATGGAAACAGTCCGATGGAGCCCACACACAGTCGGATTATCCGACAACATGGTCCGATTGGACATTTTCCGTCGGAATGTCCGACCGCATGTACAAGGGCTTAGATAAGCACCTGAACGACCGCAACATACAGGGATATACAAAAACTTAACTATTACAAAAAATAAACAAAACAGATTCAAAATAGATCCAAACCAATTTCAAAAACTATTCTGTACAAGCAGCGCTAGACAGTTAACACTGTCCAACCCAGTGTTAATATAACGTATGGATACACCGTAATCCACTACAATATTGAGATATAAAATCATCAAACAAAATGATATTAAATTATTCAAAATAGTCTCTGTATATACTATAATGAATGTGTATGTTAAAGTCCAAAGTGCAGGTAAACATATAATGTTAAACAGTCACATCTACGCCCAAGATTAACATTATATGTTTACCTGCACTTTGGACTTTAAAGCGGAGGTCCACCCTAAAATGGACCTCCGCTCATCGGAATCCCCCCCCCTCCGGCGCCACAATCGGCACCTTTCAGGGGGGAGGGGGGGTGCAGTTACCTGGATAATCCAGGTAACTGCACCCACTTCCGGGCTAGCTCTCTGCGGAACGGGGCGTACGTTACGCCCCCGTTCCGCAAGCGCCCGCCCCCTTCAGCAAGTGCCCCGCTGCCTGCTGGGAAACACACAGCTCCCAGAGGCAGCGGGGACCGTCCGGATTGCGCCGCGCGGCTCGCGCATGCGCAGTAGGGAACCGGGAAATGAAGCCGAAAGGCTCCATTTCCTGATTCCCATACCCAAGATGGCGGCGGGACCCGGCAGCCGAGCGAGCGATCGGCTTCGGGTGCCGACATCGCGGGCGCGCTGGACAGGTAAGTGTCACTATTTAAAAGTCAGCAGCTGCAGTATTTGTAGCTGCTGGCTTTTAAAAAAAAAAAAAAAAACGCGGAGTCCCGGTGGACTCCCGCTTTAACATACACATTCATTATAGCATATAGAGAGATTATTTTGAATCATTTAATATCATTTTGTTTGATGATTTTATATATCAATATTGTAGTGGATTATGGTGTATCTAAATACGTTATATTAACACTGGGTTAGACAGTGTTAAAGCGGTAGTAAACCCGCACATTTTATTTTTTATTTTTTTTAAACCTGCAAAGCAAAAGGCATAATGACCTAGTATGCACCGCATACTAGCTCATTATGAAATACTTACCTTAGAACGAGGCCCCGACATCTGGCCCGATCCACGCCGAGGGAGCTGACATGCTCCCTCGGCGTTTCTTCCGGGTATCGCGGCTCCGGCGCTGTGAGTGGCCGGAGCCGCGATATCGTCACTCCCGCGCATGCGCGCGGGAGATTTCAGTCCGGCCGCTCGGCTGCTGCCGGATTTTGACGGCGAGAAACCCCTTGTGCGCATGCGCCGCTGCAGTCAGCGGCGCATACCGAGGGGAATATCTCCTAAACCGTACAGGTTTAGGAGATATTTTTTTTACCTACAGGTAAGCCTTATTATAGGCTTTCCTGTAGGTAAAAGTTAAAAATGTGGGTATACAACCACTTTAATTGTCTAGCGCTGCTTACACAGAATATTTTTTGAATTTGGTTTGGATCTATTTTGAATCTACTTTTTTGTGTATTTTTTGTAATAGTTAAGTTATTGTATATCCCTGTATGTTGCGGACGTTCAAGTTCTTATCTAAACGTTTTTTGAAACTGTCGATGCCCCCCGCTGAGACTCTCCTGTTTTAAGACCCCTTTCACACTGGGGCGCTTTTCAGGCGTTTTAGCGCTAAAAATATCGCCTATAAAGCTCCTCTGAAGATTTCTGAATGTATGAATTTTCAAATTTATATTCGGAACAATTTGTTAAATGGGTTTTCGTTAGTTTGAATATTTCCGAATGAATAAATTTGTTCGGGGCGCTTTCAACCCCCGCTAGCGGCCGAAGAAGGGGTTAAGAGTGCCCATGTTGCAGTGCTGCCAAATCGCTTTTTGGGCGCTTCGGCAGCACTGCCCATTCATTCCAATGTACAGGACGTTTTGGGAAGGGTGTCTACACTGATCCCGCACTGCCCCAAAGATGCTGCTTGCGGGACTTTTTTTTTTCCTGTTTTGCAAGCGCAAAGCTCCAGTGTGAAAGCACTTGGGCTTTCACACTGGGGTGGCTTGAGAGGCGCTTTACAGGCGATATTTTTAGTGCTAAAGCGCCTGAAAAGCTCCCCAGTGTGAAAGGGGTCTTAAAACAGGCAGTGGTCTCAGTGGGGGGCATCAGTAGTTTCAAAAAACTTTTAGATAAGCACCTGAACGACCGCAACATACAGGGATATATGATGTAATACCGGCCATACACTATACGAAAAAATCGTCCGAAATTCAGTAATTTGGCCAGTTTGTTCATTTTTTCACCCAGGTAATGAACACAAAATCAGTTAACGGGACGTTTTTGAGCCGAAAAAACAAGACAAGTTTGGAAATGTTCTGCCAAATGAACGATAGATTGAAAGGTTAATGTGTTTCCTGTCCAAACTGTTTGCACTATATGTAAAAAAACAAAAAACAAAAAATATATTAATTTATGTCCACTGAACGATTTATCTGTCGTTACATGATGGCACTATCGTTTGCTCTCATGGGCAAATGTTCGTTTTTGGAAAATGGGTTTGACTGATATTTCTTATAGTGTATGGCCAGCATAAGGCCATACACTATATGCATTTTTGTATTGCATACACCTATGCATTTTGCAGATTTGCACTACAGAATTTGTTCCATAGGAAACCATGTTAAATGGACTGTAGTGCAAATCTGCAAAATGCAAAAAGCACACAAAATGCATTGGTGTGAATCCAGCCTAAAGCCTCGTACCCACAATCCAATTGTTGGCCAACAGAGCGTCCTGATTTTTGTCCAAAGAGCGTGTACACAATTTTCAGCCAACAAACACGAACGTGGTGACTTACTGCGTGAAATTTCAGCTCTTGAGCGCCACCCTTTCGGTCCCTCCTTCTAATGTCGTGTTTGGGGAGCAATGATTCCGAGCATGCTTGTTTGTACTTTGGACTTTTGTGTGACAGACTTGTGTACTGGCTATACGAAAATCTGACCGTTGTCTGCCGAAAATTTACTAGCCTGCCATCCAACATTTGTTAGCCAAAAGTTGGACAACAATTATCAGAAGGAGTGTACTAACGGTCAGATTTTCAGACAACAGTCTGTCAACAGACAATCCCCTGCCAACAATGTGATAGTGTGTACGAGGCTTAGTTCGAGAGTATCACTGTATTAAAAAAAATGCAAACGGTATTGTACAAACTATAAGAAAATTGGGCAAACATTTTCCGTCCAAAGAATTTTCGTATGATTTTCGTATAGTGTGTATCCCACTTTCGTATGAAAATTCCCGAAGGGGCAAACTCCAAAATTGTTCTCTTACGAGAACAAAACGAACAATTTTCGTTTAATGTGCACCATTTTCGTACCATTTTTGTACAAGAAAAATCAGAAAAGACTGTGCATGATCCGAAAAAATAAACAAAGAGAAAAGCCTTTGTCGTATGAGAATTTTTGTACGAATTTACATTCATCGGTCCTGATTTGCTGTGAAACAATGAGGAAAATCGGACCATTGTTCACCCGATTTTCTTATAATGTGTATCCCAGTGTTTATCACAGCATTTCAGCAGAATGGCTAATTTCAAAAGGTGTCCTGAAGGGGGTGCTATGCTACTTTGGCCATTTCTTTTTACAAAGCAACCATACAGATTTGGCTTCAGAAATAAATAATTGACAATTTTTTAAGATTAGATGTTTTATAACACACGCATTCCAAACGTGTTGGTTGTCATGTCTCTGACTAAACACATTCTTCTGATGATGGAGCTTGGCAGGATGTAAATACTGTCTTATATAAAACGCACTGTCAGACTGAGGATGAATCATACTACTGGGTCAAAAAACAGGAACTTTTTTTTTTTTTTTAAAGAAAACCTGTGCTGTGGAAATATGACGGCTATTATTACGGTCTCCTAATAAAACCCTGGCTGTGATGCAGATCTAAAGGGTTCATGGTCCAGTATTTATTTTATTTTTTGTATCACTAAGCTGGCTATACACTATGAGTTTTTCCTGACAGTTCCTTATGAACTAGCTAAAATTTGATAAGTGGGTGGCCCTGATGGTAGGTACCCTTTTAACTGACAGCCAGGCTGGTCAGATGCAGCTGCTGTTCAGGTATTTTGACAGCCACCATAGGCAAGGGGCATAGCGGGAGATTTGTCCACATAGTATAGCATTGATGGGGATATCTATAAGATTATTCTTTTTTTCAGCTGACAGGCTAGGCAAAAAAAAATATAACAGTGTATGGCCGGCTTTAGGCAGGTGTGTTGTCACGAGCCAACAAGCATTGACATGGGTTGTTGACAAGTGTTCCCAGTGCATTTAAAAATTTAGGATTTGGAGTGGATGTATATTTTGGATATGTGTTTGACCTCAGAGGTATAATACATAACGCTTCACTTTCCACGTTAAAGTTAAGTTTGACTCCAGTCCATACATCCCAATGGTCCCGGATCCCACGGGACCGTCCCGCGATTTAAAGTAAGTCCCGGGGGCCCACGGATCTGTGCTGGAGTCCTGGAATTCCAGGTCCTCCCAGCTCTGCCCCCCGGCTCTAGTAAAGGACAGCTATGCCCCCCGCCTTCCGCTCTGCTTTCCTGCCTGTCAGCGACTCCCGCCTGGTAAGAGGAGCCGTGTAGTAGCCTTGCTAAACCGTGCAGGACTGCTCTGGCCCCGTCTTTGGCTCTAATGCAGGACAGCTCTGCGCCCCGCCTCCAGTAAAGGACAGTTCCGCCCCACCTCTGCCTCAGAGGAAAGACAGCTCAGCCCCCCACCTCCAGGAAAAGACAGCTCCACCCTGCCTCCAGGGAAAGAGCTCTGCCCCCCACCTCCGGGGAAAAACAGCTTTCATCCTCCACCTCCCGCTTCAGGGAAAGACAGCTCTGTGCCCCCCCCCCACTTCAAGGAAAGACTGCTCCGTTCCCCGCCTCCCGCTCCAGGGAAAGACTGCTCCGTTCCCTGCCTCCCGCTCCAGGGAAAGACTGCTCTGTTTCCCGCCTCCCGCTCCAGGGAAAGACTGCTCTGTTTCCCGCCTCCCGCTTCAGGGAAAGACTGCTCCGTTTCCCGCCTCACACTTCAGGGAAAGACTGCTCCGTTCCCCGCCTCACACTTCAGGGAAAGACTGCTCCGTTCCCCACCTCACACTTCAGGGAAAGACTGCTCCGTTCCCCGCCTCACACTTCAGGGAAAGACTGCTCCGTTCCCCGTCTCACAGTTCAGGGTAAGACTGCTCTGTTCCCCGCCTTCCGCTCCGGAAAGACTGCTCCGTCCCCCGCCTCCCACTTCAGGGAAAGACTGCTCCATCCCCCGCCTCCCGCTCCAGGGAAAGACAGCTCCGTTCCCCACCTCCCACTTCAGGGAAAGACTGCTCCGTTCCCCGCCTCCCGCTCCAGGAAAAGACTGCTGCGTTCTCCGCCTCCCGTTCCAGGGAAAGACTGCTCCGTTCCCCGCCTCCCGCTCCAGGGACAGACTGCTCCGTTCCCCGCCTCCCGCTCCAGGGAAAGACTGCTCCGTTCCCCGCCTCCCGCTCCAGGGAAAGACTGCTCCGTTCCCCGCCTCCCGCTCCAGGGAAAGACTGCTCCGTTCCCCGCCTCCCACTCCAGGGGAAAGACTGCTCCGTTCCCCACCTCCCGCTCCAGGGGAAAGACTGCTCCGCTCCCCGCCTCCCGCTCCAGGGAAAGACTGCTCCGCTCCCCGCCTCCCGCTCCAGGGAAAGACTGCTTCGTTCCCCGCCTCCCGCTCCAGGGAAACACTGCTCCGTTCCCCGCCTCCCGCTCCAGGGAAACACTGCTCCGTTCCCCGCCTCCCGCTCCAGGGAAAGACTGCTCCGTTCCCCGCCTCCCGCTCCAGGGAAAGACTGCTCCGTTCCCCGCCTCCCGCTCCAGGGAAAGACTGCTCCGTTCCCCGCCTCCCGCTCCAGGGAAAGACTGCTCCGTTCCCCGCCTCCCGCTCCAGGGAAAGACTGCTCCGTTCCCCGCCTCCCGCTCCAGGGAAAGACTGCTCCGTTCCCCGCCTCCCGCTCCAGGGAAAGACTGCTCCGTTCCCCGCCTCCCGCTCCAGGGAAAGACTGCTCCGTTCCCCGCCTCCCGCTCCAGGGAAAGACTGCTCCGTTCCCCGCCTCCCGCTCCAGGGAAAGACTGCTCCGTTCCCCGCCTCCCGCTCCAGGGAAAGACTGCTCCGTTCCCCGCCTCCCGCTCCAGGGAAAGACTGCTCCGTTCCCCGCCTCCCGCTCCAGGGAAAGACTGCTCCGTTCCCCGCCTCCCGCTCCAGGGAAAGACTGCTCCGTTCCCCGCCTCCCGCTCCAGGGAAAGACTGCTCCGTTCCCCGCCTCCCGCTCCAGGGAAAGACTGCTCCGTTCCCCGCCTCCCGCTCCAGGGAAAGATGCTCCGTTCCCCGCCTCCCGCTCCAGGGAAAGACTGCTCCGTTCCCCGCCTCCCGCTCCAGGGAAAGACTGCTCCGTTCCCCGCCTCCCGCTCCAGGGAAAGACTGCTCCGTTCCCCGCCTCCCGCTCCAGGGAAAGACTGCTCCGTTCCCCGCCTCCCGCTCCAGGGAAAGACTGCTCCGTTCCCCGCCTCCCGCTCCAGGGAAAGACTGCTCCGTTTCCCGCTCCAGGGAAAGACTGCTCCGTTCCCCGCCTCCCGCTCCAGGGAAAGACTGCTCCGTTCCCCGCCTCCCGCTCCAGGGAAAGACTGCTCCGTTCCCCGCCTCCCGCTCCAGGGAAAGACTGCTCCGTTCCCCGCCTTCCGCTCCGGAAAGACTGCTCCGTCCCCCCGCCTCCCACTTCAGGAAAAGACTGCTCCATCCCCCGCCTCCCTCTCGAGGGAAAGACTGCTCCAACCCCCACTTCCCACTTCAGGGAAAGACTGCTCCATTCCCCGCCTCCCGCTCCAGGGAAAGACTGCTCTGTCCCCCTAAAGCTCCTCCCACTGGTAAGACTTTGGCCACACCTACACTTTGCTGCGGCGCACATAGCAGGTCACTCCCTCAAGTGTCCTTCATTCTGAAGTTCAAATGTTGGGAGGTATGCCATTCTAAACTGCTTACTTACTAAGCCTAGCTAATATTCAAAGGTTGCTCCTCACATTACCAGGCCATTTTTCAGTGTTGTGATAGTTTGAGTGACAATTACTTCTGCATACAGCACTGTACACAAGTGAATGAAATAATTTTTTTATTTTTTTTTTTTTTTAGACAGATGGTGTTTTCTTGTGGTGGCATTTAGTGACCGCCCTACACACATATACTGCAGCGGGGGGCGACCGCTCTGTACCAGATCACGTACCTAGTATGCAATCTGACACTTCCGGGTCTGGGGCACGCACCTGTGCTGGTCCTATGACCCGCTTCTGCTGTGATTGGACACAGCGCAAGCCAATCAGCAGGTCCGGCGAACGCGATGTCAACCGGAAACCCACCGATCATTTTGGAGAAGAGCAGAACGGCGGTCTGCCCATGTAAACAGAGCAAACCGCCGTTCTGTCATAGGGGTTCTGTCCCAGGAAACACATTTAACCCCTTGATCGCCTCTGATGTTGACTCCCTTCCCTGCCAGTGTCATTAGTATAGTGACAGTGCATATTTTTTAGCACTGATCACTGTATTAGTGTCACTGGTCCCTAAAAAGTGTCAAGAGTGTCAGTTAAGTGTGAGATTTGTTTGCCGCAATATCGCAGTCCCTCTATAAGACGCTGATTGCTGCCATTACTAGTAAAATAAATAAATAAAAATATCCCATAGTTTGTAGACGCTTTAACTTTTGTGCAAACTAATCAATATTCACGTATTTGGATTCTTTTTTACCAAAAATATGAAATAAATTACCTGGGATATACAGAGCCTTGAAAAAGTATTAATACTGCTCAAAATTTTCCACATTTTGTCATGTTACAATCAAAAGCGTAAATGTATTTTATTGGGACATTTTATCTGATAGACCAACACAAAGTGGCACATTATTGTGAAGTGGAAGGAAAATGATAAATGTTTTTCAATATTGTTTACAAATAAATATCTGAAAAGTATGGCGTGCATTTGTATTAAGCACCCTTTACTCTGATAACCCTAAGGCCCCTTTCACACTGGGGCGGTGCAGGCGTCGGCGGTAAAGCGACACTATTAGTGCTTTACCGTCGTTTTAGCGGTCGGTATGCGCTTTACTGTCATTTTAGCGGCTGCAGCGGCACTTTGCTGGTGGTATAGCCGCGCTGCCCCATTGAGTTCAGTGGGTAGGATCAGTGAATACACCGCTCCTTCACCGCTCCAAAGATGCGGCTAGCAGGACTTTTTTCACCGTCCTGCCAGCGCACCGCTCCAGTGTGAAAGTCCTCTTTTTTTTCACGCTGGAGTGAAAGGGGCCGTTTTTTTCAGGCACTACACAGGCGATATTTTTTGCGCTGTAGCTCCTGAAAACCGCCTCGGTGTGAAAGGGGCCTAACTAAAGTCACCTAATTAGTAAATAGAGTTCACCTGTGTTTATGTTAATCTCAGTATAAATATGCTCTCCTTGCAGTATAAATACAGCTGTTCTGTGAAGAGCATCATGAAGGCCAAAGAAGACACCAGACAGGTCAGGAATAAAGTTGTGGAGAAGTTTAAAGCAGGGTTAGGTTATAAAAAAGTATTCTAAGCTTTGAACATCTTACTGAGCACTGTACAATCCATCATCCGAAAAGGGAAAGAGTATGGCACAACTGCAAACCTACTAAGAGATGGCTGTCCACCTAAACTGACAGGCCGAGCAAGGAGAGCATTAATCACAAAAAAGCAGCCATGGTAACTCTGGAGGAGCTGCAGAGATCCACAGCTCAGGTGGGAGAATCTTGTCCACATGACAACTATTAGTCGTGCACTCCACAAATCTGGCCTTTATGGAAGAGTGGCAAGAAGAAAGCCATTGTTAAAAGCCATAAGAAGTCCCGTTTGCATCAGTTTACGAGAAGCCATGTGGGGGAAATGGCAAACATGTGGAAGAAGGTGCTCTGGTCACCAAAATTGAACTTTTTGGCCTAAAAGCAAAACGCTATGTGTGGCGGAAAACTAAGACCCCCATACACACTATTAGATTTTCTGGCGATTTTTGTCTTTAGATTTACCAAAACAATATAATTTGAGGTCAAACCTTAAGAGTTTCAATTTGTATGCAATCAGACAGGCCCTTGCACCACAAGGTTTTGGTTAAATCTAAAGGAAATCCGACAACAAAAGTTGCATCATGTGTATGGGGTCTTACACTGCACATCACCATAAACCCACCACCCCTGCTGTGAAACATAGTGGTGGCAGCATCATGTTGTGGGGATTCTTTTCTTCAGCGGGGACAGGAAGCTGGTCAGAGTTGATTGGAACATGGATGGAGCCAAATACAGGGCAATCTCAGAAGAAAACCTGTTATGTCGCGTACACGAGCGGACTGTCCGACAGAAAAAGTCAGACGGAAGCTTTTCATCGTATATTCCGATCATGTGTATGCCTCATCTGACTTTTTTTTCCTGAAAATTATGACGGACCTAGAAATAGAACGTTTTAAATATTTCCGACGGAACCAATTCCTATCGAGAAAACCGCTCGTCTGTATGCTGTTCCGACTGACCAAAAACAACGCATGCTCTGAAGCAAGTACGAGACGAAGCTATTGGCTACTGGCTATTGAACTTCCTTTTTCTAGTCTTGTCGTATGTGCTGTATGTCACTGCGTTCTTGATGATCGGACTTTGGTGTGATCGTGTGTACACAAGACAGTTTCAGCGTAATTCCATCGGAATTCCGTCGGAAAAACCTTCAGAGTTTATTCCAACAGGAAAACCGGTCGTGTGTACGCGGCATTAGAGTCTGCAAAAGACTTGAGACTGGGGCGGAGGTTCACTTTCCAGCAGGACAACAGCCCTAAACATACAGCCAGAGCTACAATGGAATCAAAGCATATTCATGTGTTAGAATGGCCCAGTCAAAGTCCAGACCTAAATCCAATTGAGAATCTGTGGCAAGACTTGAAAATTGCTGTTCACAGATGCTCTCCATCCAATCTGACAGAGCTTGAACTATTTTGCAAGGAACAATGGGCAAAAATGTCACTCTCTAGATGTGCAAAGCTGGTAGAGAGATCCCCAAAAAGACTTGAAGATGTAATTGCAGCTAAAGGTGGTTCTACGAAGTATTGACTCAGGGGGTCTGAATACAAATGTACCCCACACTTTTCACATATTTATAAAAATAAAAAAAAATTGAAAACCATTTATCATTTTCCTTCCACTTCACAATTATGTGCTACTTTTTGTTGTCTATCACATAAAATCCCAATAAAATGCATTTACAAAATGTGGAAAATGTCAAGGGATATGAATACTTTTTCAAGGCACTGTAACTTTCCATCTTCAATTGCTACATGTAAATCTGCTCTACTGATATACTTGCCTGTAAAGCTGCAGCTACCCAATAGGCAACATGTTGCTAAACTGTACATTTAGAGAAATAGTGTGAAATACTGAATTGCTAAAGACATTCCCAGTGCTATGACTGTGCAACACATGGTACAGAGTTCAGCAGTCAGGGGAATCTAATGCATAGCTCTACGTGCAAAATGTATCAGTTTGTGGTGTATAGACATGTGCAGAATGAAAAAATGTGTTTTTTTTCAGATTGATTTGTTAACTGCTTTACGACTGCCGCACAACAATGTACATCGGCAGAATGGCACGGGTGCGCAAAAGGGCGTACCCGTACATCCCTTTGTAATCCCAAGCTAGTGGGCGAGGGTCCCGTGGACTCTATGTCCGCAATCACGATGAGGAGAGGCAGAACGGGGAAATGCCTATGTAAACAAGGCATTTCCCTGTTCTGTCTAGTGACATGACAGAGATCTACTGCTCTCTGTCAGCGGCAGCAGTGATCTCTGTCATGTCCTAGTGAGCCCCCCCCCCTCCACAGTTAGAACACGCTGAGAGAACACACTTAACTCCTTCCATGCCAGTGACCTTTACACAGTAATCAGTGGCTATTTTTAAATCTGATCACTGTATAAATGTCAATAGTCCAAAAATAGTGTCAAAAGTGTCCGATCTGTCCGCCACAATGTCACAGTTCCGATTAAAAATCACCCCACATTACTAATAAAAAAATAATCATAATAAAAATGGCATAAATCTATCCCCTATTTTGTAGACGCTATAACTTTTTCACGCAAACCAAACAATATACACAAGAATAAATATTGGCCTAAGCTGAGGAAGAAATTATTCTTCCTCAGCTGAGGAAGAAATTATTTATTATATATTTTTGGGGGATATTTATTATATCAAAAAGTAAAAAATATTGCTTTTTTTTTTTTGCTTTTGGACCTTATTTTTGTTTATAGTGGAAAAAATGAAAACCGCAGAGGTGATCAAATACCACCAAAAGAAAGCTCTGTTTGTGGGAAAAAAAGGACATACATTTTGTTTGGGTATGACGTCGCACGACTGGTGCTGAATCGCAAAAAATGCTCAGGTTTCTGCAGACCATTCCTCCAGCCCCAGATCTGTACCTATGTATGGACCTTCACTTATGGAGCTGGAGGAACTATCAATGGCCTAAGAGTGCAGTGACATCATTGCACTTGTGTTCTATTGAGAATTACAAGTGTGGACAACTAAAAGCAGAATATACAGGGAGGGCTATGTGAAATGTTAGAGAATAAAAATCACATGCACATAATTTGAACTGGATGGACCCGTGTTTAATTCAACATTATAAACTGTGTAACAATGAGGTATCCAATGTGTATTGCTAGGTCATGGTAGAAAACAGAAGAAAAATAGAGAGCAGACACAGAAATGAGTGAGTGATCCAGAAATTACTTTAAGAAGGGGAAAGATAGAAAAGAAAGGTTGTAAGGCATGGGGGGGGGGGGGTAAATGGGTGTCAAGGTGGCCCACTTCCCCCCTGCTGGCCTCCTTCTCCACCAGTGTGTAAGCCAGAAAAATAAAGTCAGAAAATAATAAATTGCGGGGATCCTGAGAAAATAATCCAGATGGTCCAGGTGGCCATAAATGTGTTCAATAACATGTTGACCCATTCTTCTGGGTAAACGTGTGCTAACTCTGCGCACCATTCCACCAGTGTAGAGTAGGATGTTGATTCGCAATATCTTAGAATTCCATTCTTGGTGGCCAGCAGAAAGAAGATGAAGAGCAGAAAGAAGCAGAAGAGCTGAAGAAGCATGGAGAGTAGGGCAATGGTGGGGAGATACTTTAGTCTGCATATCTATTAAAGTGGTTGCACGGCAATTTAACTAGATTTGGCATGGCTGGTGCAACGCCACATCGAACTTGCCTTTATAGCGTTGCTAAATTGGTGCACAGAAAATTTGCTAATATTTACACCACAACACTCACATATTTCCCACTACTGAGCACATGCAAAGGCCAATCACATGTCTCTGAGCTTTCTATCTAACACCCCTACTGCAAAAATGCACTACAAACTGTTCGGTTGAAAGCTAGCTAATGTTGGATTGCAGAAGGATACTGGAATAGCTAACAGAAGCCCAAGCAAACATAACAAAATATAAACTTCATAAAAACTGTTGGGAATTAAACTAAGGTCCTGAGCTGCAAGGAGAAAGTGCTGACCACTATGCAACTGGGGTACCCACAGCCAACATCCTTACAAGCGTTTTTTGTTTTATGCTTCATAAAAAGCCCCTTTGGGGTTAGGAAAGGACCACAGTGTGCACTGTCATCACTTTCATTGCATGCAGTCCTATCATATGTGATGAAACAGCGCCTCTAGTGCATGATGCTAGTAATTCTCTATCTCACAGATGGCCAGGGTTCTTATAACTATGCTAAGGTACAGTGGGTTTCTTTTATTTTTATTATTATTGTACAGGATTTATATAGCGCCAACAGTTTGCGCAGTGCTTAACAAAATGAAGGCAGGCATTACAGTTACATTACAATTTGGTACAGGAGGAATCAGAGGGCCCTGCTCCTTAGACCTTACAATCTAAGAACTTTACTATATGTTATCATTATCATACAGCCTTTATATAGCGCTAGCAATTTTACAAAACAAAGAGGCAGTGCAGTTACAATGCAATTCTAAACAAGAGGATAAGGAGGGCTCGGCTCACGAGAGTTTACAATCTAAAAACATGTAGAAAGGTATATTATATTATAGATGAGCCATAGAATAGTAGGACCAAATATCTTACGCAACATATTATCTGGATTTTTCTCCCTTGTGAATTAACACATTTTACGTGATTAAAAAGAAAATACTGATTGTTTTTCTGAGTAGAAGAGATAATTGTTATGGAGGTTTTTGAATTTTTGTTGGACTACTATAACTATTAAACTAAAATACATATCACCATCATTGTGTTAAAAAGAAAATATTTACAGCGGTATGTTTTTATGTAATTATTAGTGACGTAATATACAATGTGATTAATTGTATGTAAGTTCATACCATATTAATATTTTAAAACATACATATATGGTGCTGTCCCAGGCCCAGAAGGATTGACCTACTTCTTGACCAGCCCATTTTTTGCTATACGCCACTGTGTCGATTTAACTGACAATTGTGCAATGCTGTACCCAAACAAAATTGATGTCCTTTTTTCCCCACAAATATTTAACAACAAAGATTTACCTCTAATTGGGACTTTGAAGGGGCAGTACTTCTCTACAAATCCACCCGTAACTATAGATTAATAATGTTATGTTATTAGAAAAAGTTAGAGGGGCTGTGGCTTGGTCATGGCGGAGCGAGGATGCTTGTTGTTTGATCTCCCGACTCCTGACCTGCATAACTTGGCTGATATGCTGACTTTGATCTACCTTTTTGGATTGCCATGAGCTACAATAAGCACAGGAATACTCAAGGTCTGTCTAAGGCTGTGACAGAGGCTCCCAATTAGCCATTTCCCCCCATAGACAACGCAAACCTCCCCGGGAGCACGTGCCTCGGCGACAGTGTTTGGAGTTTGACAGGGTACACAGGGCGCAGGGACCTAAGCCGACCGATGTTGATCGTCCCAGCAATGTGATCTGCCAACTCCACCGCTATGTGCTGAAGGAACAGGTACTCCGGGCTTCTTGGACAAAGGGACAGATTGAGGTCGAAGGAGCGGAGATATCCATTTTCCCAGATGTGTCTAGAGCCACACTGCAAGAGAGAGCAATGTTGAAACCCCTATTGGAGATCCTACGACACTCGGAGCTGCCATACCGCTGGGGCTTCCCCCTCCAGCTGAACATCTGCAAAGACAACAACTCTTTCTGGCTGCGTCCTGTGTCCGGACCGATTTGCTTTCTTAGGAACTGAGCCGATCCCTTTACCAAACTGGCTGGGCCCGCTGCCAGGCAGAGATCCGTGCGTAATTTATGCTCCTAGAACGCCTGAAGGTACTACTTCAATGTTGGGCCTCTCTATGTGGCCTTGCTGTGTAAAAGTCTCACACATGTATCGCCATACTCGGGAAGAATAGCAGAATGTATTTTGGGGTGTAATTTTTGCTATATACATGCTATCTATTAGAAATTTCTTATAAATTGACATCTTTGTGTAAAACAAAAGGGTTTTAATTTTTTTTCCACATTTTCAAAAAACTTTCGGAAAAAAATCAACCATTCAAAAGACTTATTATGCCTCATATATTATATGTTGTAGTGTTAGCTTTCCAAAATGGGGTCATTTTGTGAGCAATTCCATTGTCCTGGTGCTCCAGGGCCTTCAAAAGTGAAATAGGTGGTTGAGAAATGAGATGTAATTTATGCTCCTAGAACGGCTGAAGGTCAGACTGTGTAAAAGTCTCACATATGTGGTATCACCAAACTCGGGAAGAGTAGCAGAATGTATTTTGGGGTGTAATTTTTTTTTTTTTTTTGTTTCATTTATGTTTATTGAAAAAGAACATGAACATAGCTTGGCACTGTCAGGAATCCGCCCGTTCTGCACGATCGGGTGTCCGTTCGCGCACGCGTGTCCGTGCCGCCGGTCTTCGTGGGCACGCGCGCCTCCAAGCACGAGCGGGTGCACGTCGTTCGGATGTGCGCGCGGCATACGCACGCACGTGTGCGCGTTAGCGCTATTTGGCGCCAGTGGCCCTTTTTAAAGGAGCAGCTGCAGTCGTTCTGTGCTGTTCGTCTGCAGCTTGTGCCTGAAGAAACCTGTTGATCCGTCTGCTACCAACCTGATACCTGACCCGGCTCCGTCTGACTCTGTTGACCTCTCCTGCTCCGACCCCGGCTTGTTTGACCTCTCTTGGACTGTCTACCTGTTGCCGAACCTCTGCTTGTACCTGACACCTCTGCCAGTTCCTGCTTGCTCCTGCATCTGTACCTTGCATCCTGAAGAGCCTGCCATCCTGTTTCCACGGTCTGCAGTCTTCTCCTAGCTGCCTTCCTGCCACTGCGAGTTCCTGCTCCAGAGGATCCTCTCCTATCCAGTGCCTGCTGCTGCACCTGGCTGGACTCTCCTACCCCGCTGTGCTCCGGTCTCCCTGTTCCCATTCCAGTGAGACCAGAACCAGAGCCGTAAGAGCGGTCCCCTTCCACTAAGTCAGACTCACCACCTGAAGACCTTAACAGTACGAACAGCCAAAAATGTCTGAGTCTGCGGAAGGGGCCTCCGCCATGAAGGAGATCTGCTCGCATCTTGCGGCCCTGACTCAAGCAGTGAAGTCCCTTCAGGATGGTTACTCCAGGCTGGAGGAACGTGTGCAACACCTATCTACCTCCGGTCCTCCAATCACCGCTCCTCAGCCTCCTCCTGTTCAGCCTGCCATTCAACCAGCCGTGATGACGCTTCCACCTGAACCTAGGGTTCCCATTCCAGAGAGGTTTTCCGGGGACCGCTCCAAGTTCCAGGCCTTCCGTAACGCCTGCCAACTATACTTTGCCCTACAGCCTAGGACTTTTTCTCTGGAGGCTACTAAAGTGGGATTCGTTATCTCTCTTCTGCAAGGAGAGCCCCAGTCCTGGGCCCATCACCTCCTGGAAAATGACAGTCCTCTCACCCAGACCCTTGCTACCTTTCTCGAGGGAATGGCCCAGCTCTACGAGGATCCTCAGCGGTCCGCTACCGCGGAATCTGCATTAACTGCGCTCCAGCAGGGTCGGAGGTCGGCAGAAGACTATGTATCAGACTTTAGACGCTGGAGCGCAGATACCCAGTGGAACGAGTCGGCCCTAAGACATCAATTCCGCTTGGGCCTGTCAGAGGGCCTTAAAGATGAGTTGGCCCGTGTTGGAACCCCAGATTCCTTGGAGGACTTAATCGCTTCGGCCATTCGGATTGATAGGAGGCTCCGTGAGCGTAGGGCGGAACGCTCCACCCAATCCCAAAGACCAGCTTGGATGTCCGCCAGGACCCCTTCTTCAGCACCCTTCTTCATTCCATCCTCTCAAGGGAGACCTGCCAGTGCCGCCCAAGAATCTGAAGAACCCATGCAGCTCGGGTTACTCCGGCCTACCCTGTCACCTGAAGAGCAAGCCCGCCGCCGGCAGATGAACTTGTGCCTATACTGCGGCGGCCCCGGACATTACGTGATCAACTGCCCTGTTAAGAAACGTAAGTGCCTTTCTTCTGTGTCTCACAACCCTGTAACTCTGCCTTCCAACTCGTCCCATGTCGCTCTTCTGCTCTCATTCCAGCTGCAGGGAAGAATGATTCACGTCAGCGCTATCCTTGACTCAGGGGCCTGCGGCTGTTTCATCGACGCTGCATTCACCAGTCTGCACTCCATCCCCCTTCGGAAGAAACCCCATGAACTTTCCATCTTCCTGGCTGATGGTTCACAAATTAAGTCTGGCCGAGTTACCCAGGAGACTCTTCCGCTACCCACTACCACTTCCTGCCAACATGCCGAACTGCTAACCTTGGACGTTATCTCATCACCACTTTTCCCTGTGATCTTGGGTATTCCGTGGCTTCAGGCGCATAACCCCTCCATCGACTGGTCTTCCGGGGAAGTGAGTTTCCTCTCCTCTTACTGCCAGGACCACTGTCTGCCCGGAGCTTCGGTACAGCCCAGAACGCTCCTCTGTCTGGATCCAGACCAGGACTTGTGTCAGTTAGTTCCAGAGTCCTACCAAGAGTTTCTGGATGTTTTCAGTAAACGGGGGGCTGATTCTCTTCCCCCACATCGCCCCTACGATTGTCCCATCGAGCTCCTTCCTGGGGCAGAGATCCCATTCGGGCGTGTCTTCCCCTTGTCCGAGAAAGAGCAGGAAGCCCTAAAGGTCTACATCACCGAAAACCTTAAGAAGGGGTTCATCCGCCATTCCACATCTCCTGCCGGTGCCGGAATATTCTTTGTTACAAAGAAGGATCAGACCCTTCGGCCCTGTGTGGACTACCGGGAGTTAAATCGGATCACGATTAAGAACCGTTATCCCTTACCACTGATTCCGGAGCTTTTTCAAAAATTAAGGTCAGCTACTATCTTTACTAAGTTGGACTTGAGGGGAGCTTACAATCTGGTCAGAATACGAGCAGGCGACGAGTGGAAAACTGCGTTTCGGACTCGTTTTGGGCATTACGAGTACTTAGTAATGCCCTTCGGACTTTGCAATGCCCCGGCCACTTTCCAGCACCTGATTAATGATGTTTTCCGAGACTTTCTGGACATCTTCGTCATTGTTTACCTGGACGATATTCTAATCTTTTCCGGGTCCCTAGAACAGCATCGTGGGCACGTCAGCAGAGTGCTGCTCCGGCAACACGGACTTTACGCTAAGGCCGAGAAATGTAAATTTGAGCAGCAGAGTATCCAATTTCTCGGCCTAGAAATCTCTCCAGCAGGCATCAAGATGGACCCGCAAAAGGTTTCTGCTGTTCTCGAATGGCCAGCTCCCACTGACAAGAAGGGAATCCAGCGCTTTGTGGGTTTCGCTAATTTTTATAGGAGATTCATAAAGGGGTTCTCGGCCATTATCGCTCCCATCACTCAGCTCACCAAACAAAATATACGTTTTCATTGGGGACCCGAAGCGCAGGCCGCCTTCCAGAGACTCAAGAATCTGTTCACCTCTGCCCCCGTTCTCAGGCACCCGGATCCATCAAGACCCTTTATCCTGGAGGTAGATGCTTCTGAGGTAGCAGTAGGGGCGGTGGTCTCCCAACGTCAAGGTAAAGATGACCTGATGCACCCCGTGGGGTTCTTTTCTCGCAAACTTTCTCCGGCAGAGAGAAATTATGATGTGGGGGACCGAGAGCTACTCGCCATCAAGTCTGCGTTGGAGGAGTGGAGATATCTACTGGAGGGGGCGGTACACCCCGTACTTATCTACACAGACCATAAGAACCTCGAGTACCTCCGTACCGCCAAACGTCTGAAACCTCGGCAGGCCCGTTGGGCCCTCTTCTTCTCCCGGTTCAGCTTTCATATTACCTACCGCCCCGGGTCAAGAAACATAAAGCCAGATGCGCTTTCCCGCATGTTCGATAGCTCCAAGGACATCGCACCCCCTGATACCATCCTCCCTGCCAACACCTTTTTGCTTATCCAGCCGGACCTCCTGTCCCTGTTAAAGAGAGCTTCCCTCGTGTCCTCCAGTCCTCCAGGAGTTACGCTTATTTCCAGAGAAGGTCTGCTTTGGAAGGACAATCTAATCTTTGTCCCGGAAGACGTCCGAATAAAGGTCTTGGGCCTCCTCCACGATCACCCTCTCGCCGGGCACTTCGGTGTCCGCAAGACTCTGGAGCTGGTACAGCGCTCCTTCTGGTGGCCAGGCATGAGGGAGTACTGCAAGAAATATGTGAATTCCTGCCCTGTGTGTAGCCGGAATAAGGTCCCCAGAAACCGGGCCTGGGGTCTGCTTAAACCACTTCCTGTACCCGACCGCCCCTGGCGGATGATTACGATGGACTTCATTGTGGAACTTCCCCCTTCTGAGAACTGTACAGCCATCTTTGTGATCTGTGACCGTTTGTCTAAGATGGCCCATTTCCTACCCTTGAAGGGAACACCCACCGCATCGGAGACGGCTCACATCTTCATCAAGGAGATAGTCAGGCTTCACGGGGTACCTTCCAATATTGTTTCTGATAGAGGGGTGCAATTCACCTCTCGTTTCTGGAGAGCCTTATGTGAGGCCCTGAAAATAGAATTGGCCTTGTCCTCCGCCTACCACCCGCAGACCAACGGACAAACGGAATGCACCAACCAAACCCTTGAACAATACATTAGGTGCTTTTCATCCTTTGTTCAGGACGATTGGGTTTCCCTCTTACCTTTGGCGGAGTTCGCCTATAACAATGCCAGCCATGCTACCACCGGCCAATCCCCGTTTTTTGCTAATTTTGGTTTTAACCTGTCCTTTCTTCCTGATATTCTTTCAGAATCCCACGTTCCAGCGGTACAGGACACCGTATCTTTTCTGCAGCGGAACAACCAAATCCTCCAAGAGACCATAACCAAGGCTCAGGCGGATAGCAAGAGAAACTTCGATCGGGGAAGAAGGGGAGAACTGATCCTTCAAGTCGGGGACCAGGTATGGCTTTCCACTTCTAACTTGAAATTAGCTTGCCCCTCTAAGAAGTTGGCACCCAAATTTCTGGGTCCATTTCCAGTTAAAAGGAGGATCAATGAAGTATCCTATGAACTGTCTTTGCCTGTTTCCATGAAAATTCACCCGGTCTTCCATGTAGCTCTGCTTAAGCCTGCTGTACCTGATCCTTTTCCCGGTAGAGGAACAGGTCCTCCTGATCCTGTGTTGATCGATGGCAATGAGGAATATGAAGTGGAGGCCATTCTGGATTTTAGAAGACGTCATGGACAAGGTCAGTTTTTAATTAAATAGAAGGGTTATGGTCCAGAGAATAATTCCTGGGAACCTGCTGCCAACTTACATGCAGATAGATTAATTAAGGCCTTTTTTACTGCACACCCTGAGAAGAGAGTCGTTAGGGGCACCCGGAGGTTGCCCCTTGTGGGGGGGCAATGTCAGGAATCCGCCCGTTCTGCACGATCGGGTGTCCGTTCGCGCACGCGCGTCCGTGCCGCGGGTCGTCGTGGGCACGCGCGCCTCCAAGCACGAGCGGGTGCACGTCGTTCGGATGTGCACGCGGCATACGCACGCACGTGTGCGCGTTAGCGCTATTTGGCGCCAGTGGCCCTTTTTAAAGGAGCAGCTGCAGTCGTTCTGTGCTGTTCGTCTGCAGCTTGTGCCTGAAGAAACCTGTTGATCCGTCTGCTACCAACCTGATACCTGACCCGGCTCCGTCTGACTCTGTTGACCTCTCCTGCTCCGACCCCGGCTTGTTTGACCTCTCTTGGACTGTCTACCTGTTGCCGAACCTCTGCTTGTACCTGACACCTCTGCCAGTTCCTGCTTGCTCCTGCATCTGTACCTTGCATCCTGAAGAGCCTGCCATCCTGTTTCCACGGTCTGCAGTCTTCTCCTAGCTGCCTTCCTGCCACTGCGAGTTCCTGCTCCAGAGGATCCTCTCCTATCCAGTGCCTGCTGCTGCACCTGGCTGGACTCTCCTACCCCGCTGTGCTCCGGTCTCCCTGTTCCCATTCCAGTGAGACCAGAACCAGAGCCGTAAGAGCGGTCCCCTTCCACTAAGTCAGACTCACCACCTGAAGACCTTAACAGGCACATATTATACACGGTACAAAATGAGACATGAACTGCAAATGAAAATGAGCAAGGTGTAGGGCCCCGTATCGCTAGCAACTCGACAGTAGTCGTCCGCTTAGGCACTAAGCCCAAGAGACCGAGCAGAGAGGCCCTTCACCAGCGTGAACTTGGGGCTACAACAGTATAACTGCAGAGTCTCTCGCTGCATCAATTAACTTACATTGAACCAAGCTGAAAGAAAGTAAGTGGGGGGAAGAAAGATAGAGAGAAAATAAAAAGGGAGGAAGATCTAGGGGGGGAAGCAGAGTTGGAGTCTGCCTCGGTCCTTTCCTAGCCGGGGAGAAGAAATATATGCTAGTATACTATCTCACCCATTTTGGGACATAATGTCCGTATATACAGATGTACATTTGAAGACTAACCAACAGGACCAAATCTTTTTCCCCAGATCCAACTTATTCCATAAGGAGTAAGTGAGATCTTCCAAAAGATATGTGCGATCTACCTCCAACAACCATTGACGTAAAGAAGGTACCGTGGGTTGTTTCCAACTGCGCGGAATAAGTGCTTTTGCAGCATTAAGCAAGTGTGGAGTCAAAGATTTTTTGTATGATCCCGCTGGTGAGCCTGTACAATGAAAAAGTATGACCCATGTGTCATTGGGTATCTCATAACCTAAAATTTCTTTCATCCAGTGTAGGATAGTTAGCCAATAGGGTCGAATGAATGGGCAATACCACCAAATATGAGCGTGCGAGGCATGTTCCCCACATCCTCTCCAACAGAGAGGTGACGTTTGTGGAAATAACTTCTGTAGGACTGCTGGGGTGTAATGCCATCTCGTCAACAGTTTATAGTTCACTTCTGCTGCTTTAGAGGCCGTAGATGACACATGTGCCATAGATAAAATAGTAGATTTTTGTGTCTCCGATAACTCACTATGAAGGTCCTTCTCCCAGTTAGTCAAAAAAGTGGGGTGACCATTAATTGACAACAGTTGTAAAGCGCGGTAGAAAAAGGATATAGGTCTCTCCACTGGCCGATCTTCTGAGAAAGCCGATTCAATCAGTGTTAATTCGGCTGATGAGCAAAGTGGTTTCAGGAGGGAGTGCACAAAAGCTGCCAGTTGACGGTAAGTCCAATGATCCATGGGCGTTGCCCATGAGAGAGGCAGTAGTTGAGACAGAGGCACAATTCCAGATTGGTTGGAAACGTGGTGTAAAAGGGGTGTAATGCCCAGGCTCCAAGAATGAATTCTAGGATCGATGTTTCCCGGCGGGAAGTAGTTATGGCCAGTCAATGGCATAATGGGGGAGTTATATAGCCAGTTGTGTTTTTTACAGATAGAGTCCCAGATCCGTAGGGTGGAATATGTGAGAGGGGAGGAGGTGGGTGCCAGCTTCCTATGTTTCCTGGGAATCCAGATTTGGGTAAAAAGGTCTGTGCCACTGAGTGCCAGTTCGAGTGTAACCCACAATTTGGAGTCTTTGTGATATTTCCAATCCAATATCCTATTTAATATGGTAGCTAAAAAGTAAAGTTTAATGTTAGGTAAAGCCAAGCCCCCCAGCCGTTTGGGTCTGGCTAGAAGGGCTCGGGACAATCTAGGACGCTTTCTGTTCCAAACATATCTTCCTATCAGTGAGTCTATTAGCGTGAAAAAAACTGCCGGAATACCCACTGGAAGCATCTGGAGTAAAAACAATAGCCTGGGTAGGATATTCATCTTAACCACACTAATCTTCCCCAACCACGAATGTGCAGCTTGGGACCATCTTTGTAAATCCGCTCTAATTGCATTAAGAAGGGGTATATAATTAGCATGGAAAAGAGTCATGGGTTTGGACATGAGATATATGCCTAAATATTTCATTTTGTATTTTTGCCAGCTAAACGGGAAGGAATCTTTAAGGCGGGCTACAATCTCCCCAGGGATAGAGACGTTTAGGATTTCCGATTTGGACATATTAATTTTAAAATTGGATATGACACCGAATTCTGAGAAGGCAGACATCAGGTTGGGTAGAGAGATCAGGGGTTTTTGTATGTAAAACAGAATATCATCTGCATAGGCTGCGTATTTATGTTCTCCGTCACCAACTGTAATACCATGGATGTTTGGGTTGTGTCTGATCGTTGAGAGGAAGGGTTCCAGGGATAAAGCGAAAAGAATTGGTGAAAGGGGACATCCTTGACGCGTGCCGTTATAGAGTGTAAAGGGTTCGCTTAAGGAGCCATTGATGCGAATTTGGGCTGTGGGGGAGTGATATAATGCTGAGATGTGAGAGAGAAAAAACTGGCTGATTCCCAAGTGAGACAGGGTTGCCATGAGATACTCCCAGTCCACCCTGTCAAACGCTTTTTCCGCGTTCGTAGAAAGTAGCAGGGTGGGCTGGGAGGACCCCCTCACGAAGGCCATCAGGGACAGGGTGCGTAGGGCATTATCGCGTTCTTCCCTTCCCGGTATAAACCCCGTCTGATCACTGGAGACCCAACGTGGGAGTAAGGGTAAAAGCCTGTTCGCAATGACTTTGGCGTACAATTTAGCATCTATATTCAAGAGAGAGATGGGGCGATAACTCCCGCATAAGCTGGGATCCTTCCCCGGTTTAGGGATCACCGAGATATGTGCATGTAGGGTTTCTGGTCGGAGGGTCCCCCCTCCTGAAATCGTGTTAGCGTAAGAGGCGAGGCGAGGTAGCAAGGTCTCCGCAAAGGTCTTATAATAGAGGGCCGTAAAGCCGTCTGGTCCAGGGGCCTTGCCACTCGCCATGGCCTTCAGTGCAACGCTGAACTCTTCGACAGAAAACTCTCCAATGAGGCGAGGACCTCCGAGTTCAGTTTGGGTAAGTTGGCCTGCTGTAGGTATTCTCGGATCAGGGCCCTCTTAGTCTCCAAGTCTGTCACAGATTGGGAGACGTGGTATAGGCGTTGGTAAAATGCATGAAACTCTTTGGCTATGTTTGTGGTCTCGTACGTGAGAGTGTCAGAAGATGTCTTAATTTTATCGATGAAAGCCCTGGTTTTTGCCTGTTGTAGGGAACGTGCCAGGAGCCTCCCCGGTTTGTTTCACCATTCATGGAACCATTGTGACACCCTATGGGCACTCCGCGTACACTGCTCACGATACAGAGCTTTCAACTCCTCTCGCCTCACTGTTAAGGTATGTAGTGTTGCTTGTGCCTGACTGGCCTTATGTTGTGACTCAAGGGCGCTAATTTCTAGTAACAGCTTAGATTGTTGCTGTGTGAACTCCTTTTTCTGTCTGGCCCCCAGCTCCATGAATTTACCTCTCATATGGGCCTTATGGGCTTCCCAGAGTACGCCTGGTGAAATGTCCTCTTGCCCGCGGATGCATCACCCTCCATACGTCCATTAACTGGGAGTCACATAAACGCTTACGAATGAATGCAAGACACTTATAAGGAACCAAGGACTTCCCCAGGGACGTGTCAAGACCCGGTTCCAATGGGATATTAAAATCTCCAGCAAGGATTACGCATCCGCAAGCAAAATCCCCTCAATTTTCTAAGAGTAGCTGCGATAAAGTTGCCTGATTGGGGCATATAAGGTTGCCAACGTACATTGCATCCCGCCCAGACTACCCTCAAGGAACAGAAAACGTCCGTGAGGATCACTCAACATTCCTACCATGTTAAAAGGGGTTCCCCTGCGAAGCCCAATGGCCACTCCTTTTGCTTTATGTACATCTGATAGACTATAATACCAGGTTGGGTATTGCGGGGAGAATAATGTCACAGAGGTGGTGTGGGTAAGGTGGGTCTCCTGCAGGAAGACAACGTCCCCCCGCAGGCGACCCAGTTCGCGATATAAGTTGTGACGCTTACCAGGCGCGTGAAGACCCCTCACATTCAATATTAGTTCCGCAGTGGCCATGGTGATCCATCAGGGGGTTCTGCATATAAATGAACGCTAGTAAATAGGACCGGAGGCGGGGGGGGGGGGGGGTAAGGAACAGGGGGACGAGAGAGAGAGGGTGAAGAAGAGAAGATAGAAAAGAAAAAGAGTGAGAAGACAAGGTTTACGGGTCGTCACGTGCAACGCTCGCAGCGCACGCAACACAGACCTAACTGGGTCCCAGGCAGCATGCGCACGCAACCGACTGCAGTGCAATAAAGGGGCAGCCGTCCGGGACCCCACCCCCGGGCCCCCCACCAACAAAACGGCGGGAGCCCTGGGGCCGAGACCCGGCCGACTCCCCCCAGAGGGAGAGTGAGGGGGGCCGACCAGCAGAGACCCGCAACCATCCAGGGCAGATGTCGCGAGCCCCAGCCCCCACCCCAAATTACTAGGAACATAATATCACGTAGACAAAAAAAAAAGCACAAAGCTTATGTAACCAAAAAACAAAAACTGAGAACAACCACCAATCATGATCATAACGATAAAACCTTACACCCGGGGTCATGGGATAATAGCGTTAAGGCGTATCACTCGTGAACCCTCTTTGAGGTCCTGACCATAGGCATATAAGAACTCTGTTCCGGTGAGCTTGGCACCCTGTAGTCATCCTTGAGTATTTGATGGTAAAAGCATAGACAAAAAGAAAAAAAAAGAAAAAGTAACATAAAATACTGGTTATACTTGCGGGTCCAGGAAAGCTGAAACAACGGAACGGGATAGTGGACAGGAGAGTGCGGTCAGGCATGCCCTCTATGTTTGCATAATAGATGGGCTAAAGGAGGGGACGCTGTGCTTGCGGGACACCTTCTGCCAGGGCTCATCAGGGTTGTTCGGTAGAGGTGGAATGCTTTCCTGCCAGCCCGGTAAATCCGGTGGAGAGATATTGACATCCATGCAGAATTTTTCCAGGTCCTCTGGAAACTGCAGTCTTCCCATCTGTGTGCAATCAGGGCAGCAGGGAATGCCCACCGGTAGTTAATGGAGGAAGAACGCAGTTTTTCAGTTAGGGGACGTAGAGCCCTGCGACGCTCCAGTCTCCCTGGCCAAATCAGGAAAGAAGGTGAGCGATGCCCCATCAAAGTCCAAAACTGGGGTCTCTTTGATTTTTTTCATGATGCGTTCCTTCTCCTCAAAGTAGTGCACCCTGCAGATCACATCACGTGGAGTTTCCACTGTGAGGTTGCGCGGGCGGAGGGCCCTATGTACGCGATCAATTTTTAAAGGGTGGTCCGCCGCCTTGCCCAAAAGTCCATTAAAGATGCCTCTTACCGTTGGGAGGAGGTCATCATCACCGGTCGCCTCCGGGAGTTCCCGGATACGGATGTTGTTCCGTCTGTTGCGGTTCTCCTGGTCCTCGATCTTATAGAGGGCCGACCTGTGAGCGATGGCGAGTGAGCGGGTGGTTGCTTGCAGTGACCCAATTGCGGTCGCATGTCTGTCCAGCCTCTGCTCTGTCTCTTCCACCCGGTCCAACACCTGAGCGAGGTCCGATCAGACCGCGGATACTTCCTTCTTAATGGATTTCTCAAGCCCCATTAGCATCGATGCCAGTTCCGTCTTGGTGGGGAGTCCACTCACCAGGGCCGCCACCTCCCAGCATCTCGATACACTTTCCTCCCCGTCAGAGCCCGCCGACAAGGCTGGGGATTGCGATCAGGCCTGTGGCGGGGGCAGAGCTTGCATTCGCGCCCGTGTTATGTGGAGAGCGGCCTAGGCCATCCATGTCCCCCACCTCTTCTGGCTCGACCAGGAATCTCTTAATCGAGCCTTCGGGTGCGCCCTTCTTCGGCAGGGACTTGCCGGTTCTCCTGCCCATCTCCCCCGGGAGATTGGAAGTGCTCATGCAGCAAAAGAGTACTATATTAGCGGGGTCAGCGCCGGAGCTCAGGGAAGGTGCATCTTTACTGCTGCAAGCCGAGACCACGCCCCCGGGGTGTAACTTGTTGTATGCATATGCTGTGTGTGAGAAATAACCTGATAATATGACAATTTTGTAAAAAAAATCTTCATTTGTGGGAAAAAATTACAACTTAAAAAAACTCACCATGCTACTTAATACCTTGGAATGTCTACTTTCTAAAAAGGGGGACATTTGGGGGGTATTTGTACTTTACTGACTTGTTAGTGTCTCAAGAAATGAATTACGCCTGATGTACTGAAGGCCTGGTCGGATGTAAACAATTTTCAGTGATTGGCACCATGGTTTGTAGACTCTATAACTTTCACAAAGTCCAAATAATATACAGTTGTTTGTGTTATTTTTAACAAAAATATATAGCAGTATAAATTTTGGCCAAAATTTATGAAGAAAAATTACTAATTTGCAAAATTTTATGATGGAAACCAACAAAAATTCATTTTTTTTCACAAAATGTAAGTTTTTTTTTTTATTTATAGCACAAAAAATAAACTAGTGATTAAATACAGCCAAAAGAAATCTCTACTTGTGTGAAAAAAAGGATGCAAATTTCATATGGGTACAGTGTTGCATGACTGAGTAATTGTCCTTCAAACTGTGAGAGCGCTGAAAGTTGAAAATTGGTCTGGGCATGAAGGGGGTGTAAGTGCACTGTACTGAGGTGGTTAAACCCCAAAATATAATATTTTGCAGCTTACCAATCATTAGATGTGGTGGCTGCATTCGTTTTTTTTTTTTTTACTTCTTCCCTCTTTTTTCACCTGGTGATCTGGCCAATAACACACCTCCTTATTAGAGCGCCCCCACTCTAGATGAATTGGGACAGGGGGCACAACAGACAGAAGCAATGTCAGTCTTAGGGAAAAAGAGTATTAGATGTATTAGCAGATTTAGATACACTAACACATTGAAGTCAAACTCCACCTCACAGATTATAATTATTTACAGCAAACAGTTTTTTTCCTTTTGGAATAAAGGTTTACATAAATAAAAGCTTATCATTGTAAGTACCCCTGCTAGTATTAAATGGTTTGTCTCAACCCTGTAAACTGATACATTTTGCTGGAGAGCTTGCTCTTTTGAAAAATAACAGACCTTTTAGCTGGATCGCCAAACGAAAACAGAAAAAAATAAAGCTTAAAAAAGAAAATTAATTCAGCCATCACGTCTAAGAAATGGTTCGTTGCAATATAATAAATGTTTGCTTTTGGGTTTAATAGTGCTTTAAATAAGCTTTCTATTTCCCAGACAATTTTAGTCATGCAGTATGAATGCAGGTGCAATGCCAGAGGATTTCTAGTCTTTCATACATTCTTGCAGATCCAGCAAGGTACTGAGAAAAATCTATTACAAATCAGTTTAACTGCAGTTAACTTACATTACATTTTTACTTCCACCATTAGGAAATACGGATACCCCTAAGGCCGCGTACACACGCGGGGACTGTTCGCCCAACTTTGTTCGTCAAACAGTTTGAGCGGACAGTCCGCTCAAAGTTAGCATGGACGGACTTGGCCACACACGACGAACGAACAGTCCGCTGAAACTTGCGCGATGACGTGAACGGCACGTACGACGGGACTAGAAATACGATGTCCTATACACTGCAATGCAACCTTCGCCGTGTAAATCCTTTCTGAGCATGCGCGGAACTTAGTTTGACGAACAAGCCTACACACGGGCGGACTGTCCACTCAAACCAAGTTTCAGCGGACAGTTTTACGGAGTTTCCGAAAAACTTTGTTCGTCAGACTGTCCGCTGAAGCCCACACACGAGCGGACTGTCCGCCGAAACACTGTTCAGCGGACAAAGTTGGGCGAACAGTCCCCGCGTGTGTACGCGGCTTTAGGCTTGCATACTTAGGTTGACCATACACTGATTTATTTTTTTCATTCAGCCTGCAGGTTCCTCCATCAACACTGTACAGCAGGGGTGTCTAACTCAATATCATTGTGGGCTGCATCAGCATTATAGTTGCCCTCAGATGGCCGGTGGTATCTGCAAGATTAGATGTCCAGAGCACCCACCGCCCTTTACATCAGACATCAAGAGCCCCCATCCTCTCTTACAGCACAGTGCACCCCCTTGTGCTGCTGTCAGGAAGAAGCTGGGAAGCAGAATGCACAGGATATGAAGGAAGAGTTATGTCCTCCTTTCTGCTGCCACCTTCTGAAACAAGGTGGAAGTGGAGATTAGGGGAATGCTGCAGCTGCAGGGAAGATGCAAGGGCCACATGAAATGGCCTGGCGGGCCGCATCTGGCCCACGGGCTTTGTGTTTGACACAATTGCTATACAGCATGGCTGGATGAATCCCCCTGCTGGGCTACTGTATACCTAAATGGCAGTGCCAGCTGCTTGGATGCAGCTGCTGTTTGGCTGACCATTTTTAACCCAGCTCCTTTGATTTTTAAAACAAAGGATTTCAGGCAGGAGAGGGCTCACGGGGCCATCCATGAAACAAACAATCTGCAAAGTGAATGGCCAGCTTTTTTACATGAAAATAACAAACTAGTTATATTTACCTGCTCTGTGCAAAACCATTGCCCATGTCCTCCTCTTCTCGGGTCCAAAAGCAGAGCTCCTGGCCCTTCTTTCCTGGTGCCCCCAGAGCAAGCAGCTCTGTTGTTTACAACGCCTATACAATGCCTGGAGGAGTTGGCAGTACAACATAATGAAACATTCTCCTCATACATGGCTATATCTGGATATTCTTTTTAAACTCCCCTCAGTTTCAAACCATCTTGACTCGAGCTACACCTCCCCAATATGGCATCTATCCTTCCCCCTTTTTTCTATCTATCCGCCCCTTACCTTTCCATTCTACATCATCGGTAGGTCCACCATTATATTCAATGACCTCCTCGTTCTGCCCTACCCATTGATTTGAGGGCATTCTTCGCTGGCTGTAGAACTATTCATTTAGGGATGGATTACTCTCAACCATTGTCTCATTCACCATGGGCTGTAACCCATGACTCGTGAAAAGAACCTCTGCAACACACCTAACCGAGACAACCTGGACCTCAAGCCCTCCTCATTGCTTATATTTTGGGTTCTCCACCTGCATTAAGTGTTAATTGCATTCCAGTTTCCTCACAAACTCAGGTTATATTTAATTGTTGTACTCTCTCACTACTACTATCTGATGTTATTGTGAAGTGTCTCTGCATACAGATTCTTGGTATTGATGATGTTACCAACCACCAAGTAACATCATACCTTTTCTTTCCTGTATCTGTACATTTATTCTTGAAATTGAATAAAACCTTATTCTTAAAAAAAAAAAAAAAAGACAGAAATAATAGATAACAAGGTATCTGCATCACAGACTTGAGATTGGGTTAAACTAAAGGCAAGTATTACTGTCCTCATTAAAGAGTGTTCTGCAGGTGACACAGTACACACATCGCCATATGCTTAGTGTTCAAACAACTTACCTGAGGTATACTTACATAAAAAAGTAACAGAGAATGGGTTGTACTTGGTTATTCCATGCCCCAGGAAGACGTGTATGACGAAACATGCTGGGCAGAGCTACACGCTGACATCATCACGCCCCACGTGACCCTGAAAGGGCGAGTGCTTTTTTATATTGTGTATGCCGGCAAACTAACTTGTACAGTACTCACGCTTTAAGGTGTTTGCGAGTATACTTCCTATTTTGTCTTTTATCAATAAAGCATTTTTTTTTACTTTATTGGAACTCCTTTTTATATACATGCCCCGTGGTTTCTGGTGGATTGAGACTCCCAGACGTGTGTTGGATATCCCGGATGAATTTTCCTGACCATCAGCTGGTTCCAGAGACATGGTGGATCACCCTACCCTGCAGAGGGCTATATCTGCATGTGACCTTACTAGAGATAGGTGATCCACACTATCTGGTAAGAGTTTTCACTTATAGAGTGATCGTCACAGGAGGATATGTCTTTTCCATGGTGGTGGAACTCCCTGAATCACATTATCCCACTGGATCCATTCTTTCACTTATCTCAGGGGTGTCCAAACTTTTTTCAAAGAGGGCCAGATTTGATGATGTGAACATGCGTGAGGGCCGACCATTTTGCCTGACATTCTTTGAACCATTAAAATTCGGTCATTCGAGCACTAATACATTGCCCTACAAGAATTCTCTTGCCTTCGTCGCGCTCGTTCCCGACACACAGACTAATGCTCTGCTCTTTAGGGGTACCGTTAATTCTTAAAGGTACCCCACACATTGGAAAACATGGGGTTCTTTTGGTGCAGTGCAATTTAAAAAAAAGTAAAACCACATGGTTAAGCTGTTTATACCACCCCCAACTTCTCCCCTTTAGCTGCAGAGGGAGCAGCTGGGGGTGTACACATGCTGTGGCTGCAGCTGGAGGTATACCCAGGGTGAATGGGCCTGCACTGCAACTATCCCGCAACTGTGTGGATTGCACTGTTGCGGTATGCTGCATTTACGGGCTTAAAACAGGTGGTGAGGAGGCAACATAATGCCTCTTTACCGCCTTTCAAATGCCACTGAAAAGCGATCTGTGTATGGATTGCTTTTCAGAGGAGCAGCAGTCCTGGCTGCTATCCCACACAAGCCCTACAAAAGCAGTTCTGATGGTACAAGAATGGAGGGGGGGGGTCTGGATTAAAAGTAACATACACACAGACACATGCGCACATGCACATACAGACAAATGCACACACACAGACACATGCATGCACATACATACATACAGACAAATGCACACACACAGACACATGCATGCACATACATACATACATAGACACATGCACATATATACAGACACATGCACACGCATACATACACGTGCACCTTACATACAGACAAATGCAAATACATACAGACACGTGCACCTTACATACAGACATACACATACATACAGACACATGCATACACATACATACATGCACACACATACAGACACATGAATAAAGCCCTTTTAAAACCAATCTAGCTTGTAGCACAGTACTGTACTTTTCCAGCTTCCTCATTCAGCCGGGTACTGCACTGTAGGGGGAAGCACATAGCACAGCTCACTCCCCTGTACTTTTTACTTTCACTTTTGAAGCTGACTGAGCTTCTCACAGTGCCAGGGATCAGGCTCAAATGACAGCCCTGATCCTGCAGCACACCAGGCGGGCCACTCAAAATCGGACCGCGGGCTGTGATTGGCCCACGGGCTGGACTTTGGACATACCCGATTTATCTTAAGAATCTTCACTTATTTTTTAGAACTATCCTTAATTAATATTCTATATATATTTTTCACTTGACTTTGCATGATTCTCAATATTTTTTTTATATATTTTCTATTTTTCACTATGCATTAGATTAGTATCTTCACTGTACCCTTAATCCTTTTATTTGGTAAGCGCTACATTTGTATTTCTTACTTGAGGTTATACCACTGCTCTAAAACTGGAGAATGCTCTGCAGCTAACTGTATTGTAACAAAGCCTGGGAAAGCACCACAAGCAAAGCCCAGTGCCTGAAGGCCACATTCCAGTAACTCTTTGCCCTTTCCCCCCCATGGACGTTTCTCGTTGGGGAAACATTGAAGCCAGAACACCCTACCGTGGACTCTATGCTGACTCTCAGGATATTCCCTTGTTCAGAGAGCTGCACTTCTGTCTGTTTGCTGAGACACAGCACTAGACCCGTACAGCACCACAGAGCCCACTGTCTGATGGTCACATTACACATAAGGCCTGAAATCTTTGACCTTGCATGGTAAATGTATGGCCTCCAAGGCTATGCCAAGGATCAGCTGGCCTGGATAGCTACACTGTGGAGACTAGCTCAAGCAACTTTTAGAAGTCTCGACTGAGGAAAAATCATATCCACAAAGTGCTGAGTATGTAATAGAACAGAAAAAATGGGTAATTAGGTAATTAGGATTCTGCCTCAATAGTAGTTTTTCATTTTGCCAGTATCAGCTTCCTGAAGGCATCAGTATAACCTGTACATCTCTGAACTCTTTATCCCTGTGTCCCTCAACAGATAATGAAAAAACAATAACGCTATGAGAAGTCTCTTTTCTCTCCTCTCTGTATGCTGATAGAAGAATATATTAACTTGTAGGTGAAATGCCCATCTACATGAAGTTCAACATCATAATGGAAAGTAAGTTTGGAGAAGAGATTGAGGTGCTTTTTGACTTACCTTTGAACAAGAGGTAATTTTGGTGTGGTGAGCTGGAGTCCAGGAGGTGGTGGGACTGCACATGTAGTACTATGTTGGTCGATTTATTTGAGATTGTACATAGAGACACAGACTATTGTTTTGTTTTATTTTATTTGATTTAAACATTTTTGTTTCTCTGCACATTGTTATTGTGTGTGTCGGCTATTTCCTTTTGCCATTTTCCATGAAATTGTACAGAGACACAGACTATTGTTTTATGCTTTGTTTGATTTAAACATTTTTGTTTCTTTGCACATTATTGTGATGTTCTGTACTGTACTGAAGGCATGTGACACAAAGAAATCACAGTTCTGCAATTTAGATGCATTGTAACACACCTAAAAGCTTGTTCACACAGATCTCTGAGATCATAAGGGCTTGTCCAGATGTGTGGCAGCCCTTGCTGCCCCTTTGAAAATCCACAGTTGATTGCTTTTCAAAGAGCAGTTGACAGGGTGACTGACCGGCTCTCAATCTCTGCCACGACGTGAAGAGTACAGAGCCGTCACTTACAGTCACAGCTCTGTGCTCAGAGCAGATTCAAAAACTGAGCAATCGGTGGTCTTTGATCGCTCATCACTCGGTGTAGAGCTGGCTAGGGACAGTTGCAGAATTGATTCGATGCTGCAGCCATCTAGGTTAGTATGCATGTCTTTTTTAATTCCCGTGTTTCTCTTTTAAATCTAACTTACTAGAGTTGTGGTACAGCTTTCATTATGTTACATAGTAACTACAAAAAAGAGGTGTGGCTATGGGGGCTAAGTTCGCGCCTAGTATAGCCAACCTCTTTATGTCTGAGTGGGAGGACAAAGCCATCCATAGTAATCCACCTGCAGAATTACTTTTTTTATAATCATTTATAAACGATTTATTGATGATTTGTTTTTTATTTGGAATGGTAACGAGGCACAATTGGAAGTCTTTACTAATAGATTGAACAACAACGGTCGCAATATTTGTCTTTCCTCAGAAATGATTAAGAATAAAATCAACTTCCTGGATGTAACGGTATACCGTAAAGGGGACAAATTGGAGACAATGGTTTTCTTCAAGAAAACCGATCGCAATAGTTATTTGCCCATATCGAGTGGGCACCATCCAAATTGGCTGCGGAACATCCCAAAGGGCCAAATAATGCGAGTCCACAGAAATTGTTCAGAATTTGACAATTACATATCTCAAGCTATGGTGTTGAGTGACAAATTACCCTCACGAATTACACAAGGTGATTGAAGATGTGGGGAATGTCTCTAGAACACAGTGTCTACGAGAACATGACCCGGGGATGTTGCCAATAGTAAATCAGAAGTGTACCAATAGGGATAAGGAAGATAAAAAGAACAATAAAGAATGGGGCTTCATCTCCAATTACCACACACAATATAAAGAAGTGGAAAACATTTTCAAACGACATTGGCCCATCCTTCTGTTAGACAAAAAATTTAATTCGGAATTACCCTCTCAACCCCAATTTATTTATAGGAAGGCACCGAGTATCGGAGACAAAATCATAAAAAAAGGTGATTGATCATCCGGCCCCTCCTCCTACATTTTGGGATAAGAATGTTTTTTTCGCTTGTCGTAAATACAAAGCTTGTCGGGAAATCAAGAATCCAGTTAGAAGTTTAGATAAATTTGTTTCACCCTCAAATAAGCAAGAATTTTCCATTAAGCAATTCATTACGTGCAATAGTACCCATGTTGTGTATGCTCTGATGTGCCCGTGCGGCCTATTGTACATTGGAAGAACAAAGAGAAAATTAAGGGTCATGGTGGCCGAGCATATACACAACATTAAAATAGGGTACAAAGATCATAATGTATCCCTGCATTTTAAACTTCAACATGAGAAAGATCCATCTGGGTTGCAGTTTTGGGGGATCGAACAGGTTAAACCCCATTGGAGGGGGATTAACCTTGTGCGAGAACTCTCGAAACGAGAAACCCAGTGGATATATCTAACAGATGTTTTAAATCCAAAAGGTCTGAACATTGAATTAGACATAAATTGTTTTATTAGTGATAGCTAACTGCGCTGGCCATTCGGTACTATTAATATTCATATTTTGTGTTTAGGTGTCGAAGGGTTTATCTCAATTCATTTTTAGTTTTATTTTTATATGTATTTTTAATTTTTATTTTCATTTTCAGTTTTAGTTTTATTTTTATATGTATTTTTATTTTATTTTTCATTTTTATTTTCATTTTTATGGATTTTTAATTATTTCATTCGTTTTTTATATATATTTTTTCATTTGGTCCCGAGGTACACCTTCCTCCACTTATTCACAAGTTCTCTTTCTCTCCTTTTTCCCCCTTTTTTTCCATTACTAAAGAGGTATGTTCCATGACTAAATTGAAAATAACATCCCCCCTCCTTCTCTGATGGATAAAATTATTAAAATTAAATGGATAGATTAAACTACTGCACCTTTAAAAGGTATAATATTAGTCATTAATTTTATTAGCCGTATTATTCTTATATTGATTTTATTATTCTTATATTGATTTTATTAGGCATTATTATGGTTTTGATAATAGAAACTATTACACAGACTTTTGCACTGATATAACGAGATTATAACTAGAAGGGAATATTAGCTTAAGGCCGGGTTCACACCACAGCGATGCGGGAACGCCGCGAATCCGCTGCGTTTTCCCGCATCGCATGTCTCCCGTCGGCAGTTCACACTGCCCTATGCGAACGGCTGGGAGTGTCAATGAAATGTTAATGACACCCCCAGATCCGTCCGCATATCGCAGTGCGATCTGCACACTCGCACAGGAATCGGATCACATGGTGTGAACACCCATGCGATCCGATTCTGCTGCGGACCAAAAAAAGGGTCCCGTGCGAGTTTGCTGCGGGAGCGATGCGAATTCAGCCATACTATCTGTATGGCTGAACTCGCATCGCTACGGAGATCGGATGTGATTTGCACTGCGGTGCGAATCACATCCGGATCTCCCCCCGCAGCAGTGTGAACCCAGCCTAAGCCCACATTCAGATACAGTCGTGGGTTTACTGCCCCTAATTAAGTCGGTAGTAGATCAAGTCCCCATATATAGTAATATTTAGATTGGCCGATATGATTACATCATACTAGTCCGATGCATTGGGAAGAAAATGGGGCATAATACACATTTTAGGGATTAAATTTTTGTTTTTAATATGAGTAGGTACTGATATCCCATGTGTTTAACAATTTTTATACATACTGTTGTATTAATTCTATATGAATCGCTCCCACATGAACAGTGGTGAGCCTGACATTTTGTAACCTTGTCTGTAGTAATAGGCGATATGCATAACTATGGATGCTTAGAGGTTATATTTTATTTTACCTAAGATTGTATATGGTTATTTGAAATGTTTTTATTCATACATCCTGGATAGGCATGTGGATGGTCTATAGTTAGACATACGGGGTCCGTGATCGTTTGCACTTGCGGCAGTGAAGATAGGGACGTGATTCCGGTTGGTTCGTGTCCCTGTCAATCTAGCCGTGGCGGGCGGTCATTGGGTCTCAGGCCACATATAAGCATCTTTCCGGTGGTGTGTATTACGCCCTCGGAAGAAGTCGGAAGTGACGAAACGCGTCAGTGCGTAATACACACCGGAAGTGACGTGTGCGTTCCACATACAGAGTTTTGGTTAACCAAGGCATCAGGAAGTGAACGAGTCTATAGAGCGGACGTCCGTGGTTGCTGAGGCACACTGAACAAGGGAAAAAAGGCACAGTACATTTTATTCTAAGCGATTGTTCTCATTTGTTTTGGTACGCATATTTTATTTGCATGGTTCGTTTCAATAAAGAGGTTGAAGCAGTATCACGCTATGAGGGCATGTTTGTTTTCCTTTTACATGATAAACATCAGATCTCCCACTATTGAGACATCTAGTGGTCAAGAAGTAATTTGTTGTGATATCATGAAGGCTCAAACTGTTTGAAATTTTGGTGAGTGCATCCCCAAAGGGGGGCTCTCGTTTTTGGAGCACAAAGGTGGAAGCTGTATGTAGCTTTCCTCTTTCACAAACTGAATTAAATCCAATCACCATTTCTTCATGAGCACTTAATGAAGGTGCTTTGAATGGATGTGCAAGTTTATGCGCTGCTATATATGATAAGGGGACTCTTGATTTCAGGATTTGAACTTTTTCTTTATGAGAAATGGATTCTTGATTTCAGGATTGGAACTTTTTATATATTTTCTATGATACTATGTTACAAATAGGCAGCAGCTATCATTATTATTGATTATTTAACTGTATTTTATTTATTTTGTTGCTTTAGTATTTAGGTGGTTTCCACTCACTTAAAGCACATCTCATCCTGAAGCGCTGAACAGCGTGCAATTGTGGTTAGGGATATAGAATTTTCAGCACGCAGGCTTTAATTACATAGTAACTTACTATACAAGTTCATCATCTTCTATAGGGCTCAGTGATGTTGTATGTTGCAGCCGCATACTAAATGCAGGAGGTAGAATTCAAGTAAATGAAAATTGCATAATGGTTGTTAAAAGCTTTTACGGATTCTACCTATAAAAAAAAAAAATGCATTTTATCCTAGCTAGCTACAGACAAAACCCTTTTAGTTTAATACAAGTGGGGGAAGGGTTTGAACTTGAGCTTTTATTGTGGTCTCCACTAGGAAGACTAGAATCCATAGAGAGGTTCCTCCCACCAGCCCTACTGTACCCTGTAGTGAGATAAGGGCCAACAGGAGCAGCCCATAGTGGGGGGCCAAGCATCTGACCTGCCAGGAAGTGTGTCAAATGCTGAAGATTCTTCAGCCACCACAGAAGTCTGGAGAGAGATTTTAGGACTTTGTCTCTCGAAGAAGTATTAATATTCTTCTTTTACATGAGGCATTTTTCAAAAGATTTTTCTTTAACTGGAACAGGGTTGTTTATACATTTTGGGGGGAAAAAAATGTGCATTTCAAAAGAAAATTTAAATATAAGCTCTTTCTAAATGCAGTCTCTTAAATCTGTAGGCTGCCACATTGAACTCAGATTGCCTCCATGTTAATTGTCTTTATCTGGTTTTGGAAATAATGACTATACACTAGATTGTCAAAAGTATTGGGACTCCTGCCTTTATACACACACACACACACACACACACACACACAACTTTAATGGCATGCCAGTCAATATTTAGTTGGCCCCACCCTTTGCAGAACAGCTTCAACTCATCTGGGAAGGCTGTCCACAAGGTTTAGGAGTGAGTCTATGGGAATGTTGGACCATTCTTCCAGAAGCGCATTTGTGAGGTCAGGCACTGATATTGGACTGGCTCGCAGTGTTCTATCGAGTTTCGATCAGGACTCTGTGTAGGCCAGTCAAGTTCCTTCACCGCAAACTTGCTCATCCACGTCTTTATGGACCTTGTTTTGTGCACTGGTCCAAATAATTTGGTGGAATTATGGTGTGGGGTTGTTTTTCAGGGATTGGGCTTGGCCCCTTTATGCCAGTGAAGGGAACTTTTAAGGCATCCACATACTAAGACATTTTGGACAATTTCATGCTCCTAACTTTGTGGGAAGTTTGGGGATGGTCCCTTCTGTTCCAACATGACTGCACACCAGTGCACAAAAGCAAGGTCCATAAAGACGTGGATGAGCGAGTTTGCGGTAGAGGAACTTGACTGGCCTGCCCATAGTCCTGAACTCAACCTGATAGAATGCCTTTGCAATGAATTAGAGTGGAGACTGTGAGCCAGGCCTTCTCGGCCACATCAGTACTTGACCTCACAAATGCGCTTCTGGAAGAGAATGGTCAAACATTTCCATAGACACACTCTTAAACCTTGTGGACAACCTTCCCAGAAGAGTTGAAGCTGGTATAGCTGCAAAGGGTGGGCCAACTCAATACTGAACCCTACGGACTAAGACTTGAATGACCTTAAATTTTATGTGCATGTAAAGGCAGGCGTCCCAATACTTTTGACAATATAGTGTATATTTGTGAACAATTAAAAAAAATATATATATAAAGCATGCATATTTTAGATTTAGCTGCACTTGTTAATGAAACAAGTAGTTATTCCTTATTAAAAAAAAAAATAAATAAATAAAAAATGCAATCAGAGATTTTAAAACACACTAGAAAAATAAGCCAGACAAAAGAAAGCAGGAAAGGGGTAAGGTTAGGGGGGCAACAATGGGTCATGACTAGAGTAGAGTTCAGCATATTTATTAATGTGTTACAAAGCAGTTGTGTTTGGAACAGTTACTTAATTTTCTTTTAACAATACTAACTTCAGATAAAACATTTATCGACGTCTTTTAGCCATCAAAATCTACACACAAATATAAAATTTAAACACCACAGTTTTAAACGGACTAGCAAATAATTCAATGTCTGAAAAACAAACTTAAAATATGTTTTTTTTTTTTTTTTTTTTTAGAAGAGAAGAACCGTGTGGGGAGATTTTTATGAGGAGGAAAAAGAAGGAAAAAACAGGCACTAGTCTGATACACATGTTAACAGAGCAGAACTGTACAGAGAAAGCACTCAGCATACATTTAAATAACAGTCCTTGTATATTTGGTCATATGATATGCACTACGGAGTCTTGAAGCAAAGCCTGTTTTTGTACGGCTGTTGACGGAAGCAGTGAAGAACGGTCCCTGTGTCAAAAGAGGGGGAGCCACTGAAAGGAACAAAGCTATTTTTCAGTTGCCATTTTCTGTTGTATTGCACAATGCATAACTGCTAACAGACTTAAAAGATGTGAAATCTACTAAGGGTCCATTGTTAAGGTTTTCAAAAAATGGTGTAATAAGAGGGGTGCGTGGGTATGTGTGAGCCAGTGGTGCACCCTTACCTGTTGGGAAGACAATACATACATAAATCCATTGAAGGAGACTAGGTTGTTATGACATCTAAAAGATGTTTGTCTTTTATCCAAGTGTCTACAGAATAACAATGGTAAAAAAAAAAAAAAAAAAAAAAAAAAGGACCCAATTGGTTGCCATGGGGAACAAAACCAGTGCTGTCAGAGCATTTCATGAAGTAGACTGACATGGTAAAAAAAAAGGGCACAAAAATGTTGTATCCGTTTTGTCTACAGCCATTCAAATTGAAACCTTCAGCTAACCAGTAGCCAGAATCCAAGTGTGATTTCTATCGAGGACTATGGGCGCAACTCAATGAGTTGTAATTTAAGACCTATACCAGGTCCACAGTATGCAAGCTGAAAACTGTATTTGAAAGTATAGCAATGGGGCAGTAGACGTATCGGTATTTCAAAATTTTTTTCAATGTTGACTAAAAATGTAAACTGACTTTTGGTTGTCCACAAATACATTTTTTAACCGCTGAATTTCTTTTACCCTATGAACACATAGGTGTTATCTTCATCTATTGAAATCATAACACAAATTGGCCAACTTGCAAAAGCACTTCCCAGGTGCCTTCATTGCAGCATCCAATATGGATTTTGTCTCTGCTCCATAATCAACCATTGACATGTATATCTAAACCTTTCTTTGAAGTGACAGCCCACCTTAGTCTCAGGATCCACTCACCCAACAAGTGTTAGACTGGCCATAGATTGTTTATTTTCGATCAGCCAGCAGGATTTCTCCATCCACAGCAGCAAGGTGGATAGAGGAATCCTCTCGCTGTACCACTCTATTCTGACAGTAGGACTCATTCACTGTCAAAATACATCGATCAGCACCGCAGTGAATATTTTAACAAGCCAATAAGAGAGTCAATCATTACAGCAAGTTCTGGAACAGCCATATATAGATAAAAATTCAGCCAGTCTCTGCTGAGCTGGCTAAATTTCGATTAATCTATGGCCAGTTTTTTACTGCTTGTCTTTTGTCAGAGTCCATTCAGGTTCATCCTCCCCTGGATGCAGTCCCATACATTAATAATTGCATCAATAAGGATAAAATAAGCTACTTCTTTTCAAGAGATTCATTTGTTATTTCTCATCAGCATATCGTTTTATAGGTTTGGCATCTTATAGATTTATTGACCGTGCGTACAGGAGGTCATTTGTTTGTTGTGCATCTTGCACTTAAGTGAAGCTGCTCAAGACGCTGTATTCTTCTGTGTTTCCAGCTGCCTTGCTAAATATATTGGCCAAAAAGATTTGAACAAAAAAGCCTATTAAGCCATTGGAGATCCTGTAGATTGGCATCAGCTCTAACACCAGTGGTCAAATCTATCAAAGCATGGATAAACTACATCAAAACAACGGTTTGTTAAAATGGAGACAGACAGCATGTTATCTAGACTCTCAATGAAACAGTGCCAAGTTACAAGCTGTCATAGCTAAATTAGCACTATGGTTGATGGCAGACCTACATCCAAACAAAGCTGGTGCAAGATTCGCCATCAATGAGTGACAAAAGGCAAGTAAGGCCTTTTGCATCAAGACAGAAGTCTGAGCAAACAACTATACACATCTATATCAAGAAATGCGTTCTCCTACAGCCCAGTCTACACATTTTGGAGAGGATGGCAAGACAGATAAACTCTCTTGTCGTTCTGATTCAAGACTTTTTCACTCCTTGCCCATCCAATCCTTCAGCATGAGGGCCAAATTGAAATTGTGCGTGTTTGGATGGAGGAATGCCAATAGAATATTACCATTTCTGCTTCATCAAGGTTGTTTCTCCGGGTCACCCTACACCCCAGTCAGTACCAGAGTCTACACAGAAGGCTACAGTAACACCTTTGAGGGTATGCCTGGAACTCACTTTAGAAAAATTTTCAGGATTCTTAGTGAAAAATTTGGGAGGTTGGAGCCCTGTTATAGTACTAAGGAAACATAGCCATTTCATTATCATCCATGCTGGCTAACTGGGGGATTGGATACTTCCCTTAGACATTCATTGCTTCTGCCATTGTTTGCTCTGTTGCTGTCTCAGAACAACAGACTTCATCCTAATCCAGAGCATTGAGCTTCGAAGGCCTGGATGTTTAAAAGCTGAAGTTGCAGAAGTTTATTACATTCACTAGAAGCAAACGACTCGCTTCTTTGCAACTTCCAGTACAACAATCTGTCTTGGATATAGACTCTCTCACAGAATTTGTGATATAAATACCTTTTTTTTCACTTTCTACCCAATAGAAGCACTTGAGCCAATTCTATTTTTCCCCAGTCATTTCAAGCTTATACAGAAGCCAATAGATGGTTCTCGCTGCCAATAAATAATTGTCAAAGGATGTTGTTCCTTATAAACTGTACATGCCGTTAAACTCCATCTTCATGCCTTTTAGGGCTTTACAGAGGTTATTTGGAAACCTACAGGCTCCAGCAGAGGGGAAGAGACCTCCAAGGTCTATTGCCAACTGGAAAATCAAACTGATCAATCAAGCTTACACCCCAGTAAGTAGTAACTGTGTGCTCCACTAGAATTGTAGCTTTGTCCTGAGCCATCTACACAAGAGAATCGTTCATCTTCAAAGTAGTTAAATGGTCTTTCAATATATTTTATGTCACAATATGGATCTGCTCACTTCAGTGCAATTTGGAAGACAAACTGTATCATCCTCTGTGCCTTTTATTTGGCAGTACATCCTATATTGTATCTGTCCCTCCCATTTATTGAATTATTTACCATGTGTATGAAAAACACTATTCCTTATTTATTGTATTTTTTTATTGATGGCAGCATACCACCCATCCCATGTACTAAATGTAATATATCAAATATTCTTACTGGCAAACCTTGTAATTCCAGACTGCTTTCCTGCAAGTCATGTGAGGAGTGAGATTGGAAGAACAAAACTGTGCGGATCAATCTACTGTGTGGATGAATGCTTATTACTAGATTGATCATATAGGTCATCTGGAAAAGCAACAGATAGGGATGGTAACAGAAAGATGTTCACTGACCAGCTTCATATGTAAATCCATCCAGTGCATTACAGCACTTATTTACACCACATTAAAGCTGATTTTAATGTTTCAGTGAACTTTCAGTGGAAGGCAAAAGAACTTCAGCTCATGCCCTAAGCTAAGGCAAAATCCCCTTGCAAAGTAAACAACCTATGTGCATTAAAGCTTAACTCCAGGTTTGATTTACCTTTAAATAGTTTATGTGGACAAAGCTGGTCCAGACAAACCATTTACTTCACTATCAGATGTAGCGGCTATGTACATGCTGTATAAACCGGATGTAGCCTCGGTTACATACATGGGACAGGGACTTCCTGTCCTCCAGACTGAGTGCTGCTCAGCCATTCACAGAAAGCTTTGTATTTAGTGAATACAAAGCTTACTCTGATTGGCTTGCAACATCATCTGCTCCTCTTTGTCTCAGTCAAATCAGAGGAAGCTTTGTATTCATTCAACACAAAAGGCTTTCTATGAATTGTTGAGCAACGCTCATCCGACTCGATTTTGTTCTGAGAGCGGGACGAAAAACCGCTGAGGCTAAATACAGTTTATACAGTGCAGGAAACTGTTGCATCTATTAGTAAAGCAAATATATTGAAACTGCTTGGTCCAAGCAAAATAAAGTTCACTGAAACATGGAGATGAGCTTTAAAGCATTTTGCAAGGTTAGGAATCCCATTTAACTTGATTTCATACCAAAATGCAGGTTACTGTGCATAAAATGCAGAAAGCAAAAGTCCTATAGGACAAAAAGTCCTATTGAAAACAATGCATGCTCACTTGTCCAAGTACTTTGCAGCATTGAGGAGGGAGCTGGAGGCATGCTGAATACATTTCGGTGGGAGCTGTGGAATAAGAACGTAGGATATTGCAAAGAGCTATTATTCCAGAGACGTGTATGTAACCTTTTTTGTGCCCATTTTCCAGTGCTTACATGGCCCTGACAGTCCTGCTATCCCTGCAAAAATACAATGTAATTCAATTATAGGGAAGAGAAGCAATAACGTGTAAACAATGAAGTCTTAAGACAGAAGGGTATTTTAAAAAGGCAGCTGATAAATAAGCTGCAGCAAACTGGGATGAAAAATAAACGTAGCTTGTTCATTCTGAGTTCATCCTTTAATGGAATTCATAACATTGCAATCACACTGCTGGGTTTACAGGCCATAAAGTTTCTGCTAGGGCTCCTAACATGTTATTTGTTACAACCACTACAAGACGCAGGTTACACAGAGTTCTGGACTTTAAACTAGCATTTGAGCATTACGCTGTACAAGTATATTGTAATACTGACTAAAAACGGACAAGTGTAATAATTCATTTTTTTTTTTTTTATCCTGAATTGATAACTTGTGGAAGCATTTTTCAAACACTGAAGAAAGTTCACTAATCTGCTATGCATCAGAAACTGCCTGGCAGTCAGGGTTTCTTGTATTACTATTGATCTGTCTGTTAAATTCAGAAAGCTGTAAACATCAATTTTACATTTATCAAAGAGATTGTAATTAAGATTGTAATTAACAAACCAAAAATTATTATTATGATAAAATAAAAACCTTAATATGATAAAAGTACAAGCAATAGGCACAGGTAACATGCTTTTCCAGGTGAAATGTAAAACTAAAACTGTATGTTTTTGGATCCCAAATCATAGACTTCTGTTCTAGAAGGGATTTAATTGAAAGCAACTACAACTGTCACTTAAAATAAAGCCCTAGCAAGATGACTTACTGCATGAGGGTAGTTATAATCACTCGAGTCCCAGGCAAGGTTTTAAAATGGCACAGGGGCAGCTCCTGTTTGTCCCAGTACAGTTTTAAAATGGCACCAAGGCTCCTGCAGGCCTCCGCCGCCACCAGTAGGTGTCAGTGACAGAGAAGGTCCAGCACTAAGCCCAAGAGCTGAAATTAGTTCCTGGTCTTCCCATCTTGCTGCACAGCACTCCATAGGTGTGCATGTAATCACTCACTGTAAACACGCTTCCCTTTGTGTTTACACTGGAAGGGATGTGAAGTCACAAATATATATGTATAATATGTTAAGGTAGAGATAAAAAAAAAATGCATTATAATATATATATATATATATATATATATATATATATATATATACACATATACATACACACACACACACACACACACACACACACACACACACACACACTGCAGAATTGAGACATTGCTGAAATAAAAAAAATACAAAATAAAATAAAAACGTTAGGATTTAGGGGGAAAAAAAAAAGTTAATGGGCTAAAATGGTTAAAGAATCATCCCATTCAAAATCATGTCAAAAAAAGTCTAGCCTGGTGGAACAGGCCAGTAGCTAGTTTGAGGACTGTAGTGGTAAGTCATCTTTTCCTTGTTCCTAGCTTTGTCCCATCTATGGTTGTGTCCCCCACCACAATTTAATTCTCGATAATATAAAATACAATAACAATCCATCAAAGTGACCGAGACCCCCTCCTGGGATGTGTGCAGTAGAAGTTAGGAGATTTTGCTACCAGAACCTCCAAAAGTTTAAAGAAAAATGTACATAGGTTTAGATTTTTTTCTCTATATAAAAGAGTTTCTTAAAAGCATTCATAAATATACACAAAGTAAATGCCTTTTGCTCTAATAGGTAAAAGCAATTAAAATCATGAATGGCAATTTTCTTTTTTCAATTAGCAAATTTGCTTTGAAACTGCTTTTTAAAAGGTCTTTTTTTTTTATACTGTTGCTGTGTATATTGCGATAGATCAAAACATGTTCAGAGCTATGGCCTACCTGTGTGAAATATTGATGTCCTATGGGAAGCTGCATGCTCTTCATACCTGGGAGTACCAGGCATTTCCTTCAGTTCCTGTCGCTGAACAGGGTGGTGGGGGGAAATTGAAGAAAATGTAAGCGCATGCTGCAGGGGGTGGGGGGGGATAAAAAGAAAACCTGGTGCCTTGTCTTCATTGGGGAAACCACAATTTTACTTTAGGAAAGAAGTAAAAAAGGCCCCAAATATTGATTATGGAACAGATCTTGTTGGACATAAAAACAAAGCCAAAGGCGCACAGGACTCCTGTGCAATTCGCTCTGCAGCCGCCCCGGACATGTGTGAACCAGTTCTGTAAGGGATGTGATCAAAGGAATCATGAAACGCCTATTCCAATACATGCTTTATATACCCAACATATATATCAGCTTCTACGCTTAATAAACCTTAAACAAAAAAACATTCAGATATTTGCAAAGCTTAGCTTTTCCCTCCCGTGCTGCTGTGGAACTGAAGACATAACAGAAGGACAGTTAAAGCGGGATTCCACCCTAAAGTGGAACCTCCGCTGATCGGATCCCTCCCCACTCCGGTGTCACAATTGACACCTTTCAGGGGGGTGGAGATACCTGTCAAAGACAGGTATTTTCACCCACTTCCGGGCATAGACTCCCATGGGAGTCTACGCCATTTCCTGCCCTGCCGCGCTGTCTGCTGGGACACACACGGGTCCCAGTGAAAGCGCAGAGATTTCCTATTGCGCGGCGTGGCTCGCGCATGCGCAGTAGGGAACCGGGAAGTGAAGCCGATTCGCTTCACTTCCTGATTCCCTCACCTAGAATGGTGGCGGCAGCAGCCGAGAGCCGAGTGATCGATCGGCCTCGCTGGAACCCGGGACAGGTGAGTGTCCATTTATTAAAAGTCAGCAGCTGTAGTATTTATAGCTGCTGGCTTTTAATATTTTTTTTTTGGTGGAATCCCTCTTTAACAGAAGAATCGCACCTCTTCTAAGAATACACTCGAAGTTAACACCATTTCAGAAGAAGCAAGAATGCCGCTGCAAGAACAAAGCTACTTCCTCAAATGAGCACCCAACAAAAACCAATGTTTTAGTATATGTATTTTTATATTCGTGGTTTGTATGCACCAGTCTTGTTGACGTGTCTTAAACTTAATGGAGTTGTATAAAAGTCTTGAGAAGCGGAAATATTAAACAGAACGTATTTTACTCTGAACTGGTGACAGCGTATTACTTCAGAGCATGTATGCTTTTATACTCAATCTGATCAAGGGTAGATATAATAATATCAGACTTTTGTTCTGATCCAAAACAGCTCCATTGACAGCCGGTCACAAGTTCCTGTCAAGCAAATTGGATTAGGGGAAACCAAGCCTGACACTGTTAGAATAATTGTTTACATCAATATTTCAGGGGGGGAAAAAACAAGACAAAAAAAAAAAATCCATTTTATATTCACTTTTACTCAGATTAAGAGATTGTTAAAATTCTACTGCATTGTGCAGAGTAGACAGTCCATTACATTTGAAGAAATTGGGAGCTGGAAGAAATAATTGGGCAGCTTACAGATGAAGACTAGGAAGACGTCTGCAAATGTGATGTTTATTTCTTTTGAACTGGAGCTACAGAAATAAATTAAACAAAAAAACCCACTACTGGCTACAATAACATTGGCAATAATGCCTGTATAGCATAAAAACAGGCCATTTTTTTTCTGGTGTCTTGAATTGAGGTGTTGTGTGCAGACAGCCCATTGGAGTGTATTAAGACAGCAGCTGATCCTAATGTGTTACATTAGGACCAGTGGGTGCGTCCGTGCAGCTGCTGTGTCCCAACACATTGCAAATGGGATGTCTGCACCCAGCACCTGAAGTTGAGGTGCCTATAAAAAATGGCCCGTTCATGCTATATGGGGAAAAAAAAAGGCCATGTATGAGTCGTGTCATTCGTATGAACACAGCATTTTTTTTTTTCTTCGTACCCCCATGATATTGTTATATCAGCGTCTGATTTCTCATTTCCATGCTTTCAACTAAAGGGACTGCTGCAAAGGTTGGAACAGTGACGGTCCATCCATTAGGGGTGCTGCCACCACCCCCTATTGATGCGTCCAGCCCCTTTAAGGACACTGGGCACATGAATTACAGTGACGAGGGAAGCCACCAGTGAAGCCCAGGAGAAGCGCTGCTCAAAATAGTGTAAGTGCTCCAGACCTGAAAAATAAAATAAAAAATACCACCAGTGGCCACTGGGTTAGAACATATCTAGAACACTGACAGGGGTGCTTACAATGGTCAGCTTTTATTCATATGGCTTAAACCCATTAAGAAACAAAAATTGGCTTTTATGTGTTTGTCTCCCACTTAAAGTCCTTTTAAAACTACATTATAATCTCAGACCAAGGCAACAAATGTTGCTGTGTGATTTTATTGTAGAAAAAAAAAAACAGCTATCACCCTTCTTCTATCGTAGAAACATGTTGAAAAACTAGCAGCCGATCGGCATCCGTTTAGCACTTGCAGTCAATGGCTGCAACTGCTGGTTGGTGTATTCTGCCCCCCCCTTTTTACAACACAATAGCACAGTGAGGAGAACATTGTGCCAACACCATATAGTTACTACAATGAGCGCCTCAGTTTTCTTTTGTTCAGCCCCCTGGGTTGAATGAAAAAGAATACAAAAATAAAAATAAATTACCGAGTGTACCACTGGGCTTAGTTATGTTACGGGGGGGGGAGTTAGGAAAGAGAAAACCGCTGTGCAAATGCTAGTGGCAGATTGTATCATATTCATTTTGCCCATAGTTACACTTTAAGGTTGCCAATACAAATTAAATGGATTTAAAATTATAGTAAAACAAAGCTGCTTCTAATGCCCCATATACACAATGAGATTATCGGACAAATGATCGTCAATTTTTTTTAATGCATGCTAATCTCAGATCGAATCTGATGAGTTTACTAGTCACGAAAATTCCTGCACGACAGAAAAAAAAGTCGGAAGTGATGTCATGTGTTGTAATGCATTTGTATTGCATTTTCAAATGATAACTGTACTGATTAAACGAAAATCATACTATCTGGCATCGTACGGATAAAATTGTATGTGCATGTCCGATAGAATATTATCAGATGAACTGATCGGCTCTCAAAAGCTCTGTACAAACAATCCAATTATCGTACGATTGCTCCGAAAGTGGTATTTTCCGTACGATTTTCTGATTGTGTGTACGGGGTATTAGCTGTCAATGATTTCATTGTGTGACAACACTAAAGTGAAAGCGGACTGTGCTTAACTATAGGTTTATGCACTACTTTATATTAAAAAGTGGATCTAAAGTGAAAACTTGGCTTTTAAATGTGCCTGCCTAGTATGCTGCTTACATTCAGAAAATTTTAGGACAAATGTTTACTTGTTATCCAGAGCACTCCTGTGTGCTGATTAAATACCACCTCTGGTTTAAAGCTGTAGCTAGGGACTATAAATATTATAAGCATAGGCATTATTTGGCTGCCTGAGAATTCTGCCTACATTCAGTTTTTTGTTAAACCCACATCATAAAAAACTATCAATTGTGTATTACATGCGGTTTATACTCACTATGAGACTTGTTTTCTGTATTCTGTAAAAAACCTGGTTGACCCTGCTGTTCTGTCTCCGCCATCTGTCCAGGTCCCCAATTCAGCTAGGGATTTTGCAGGGCAGTGTTGCCAGTTCTGCAAATGCTCAGTTTTCAGTGAGTTTCTATGCCAAGCATTTCCTCCCCATCACATCTGAGCAGCCCATGTGACTATAGAGTCATACATGTGGGTGTATACACAGTGGTAAATGACAGACCACTCCCTTCCTCCTCCTCCTCCATGCCCACTAACCAGCTAAACACAACGGGGGTGGGATATTACCTGTAGATTGATGGAGGCTTCATCTCCCTGTTATTCAAACGCAGACTGCAGGGGCGTGACAGTCTGTAACTGGCAGAAATCCATCCACACCATGTTATTGCCAAAAAATATAAAATATTTGATTTTAAATATATATTTGTATGACAATTTAAAACTTTTTTTAAAAAATATATCATTTACTTTTACTCTGTATTCCAAAGGCTGTTTTTTTATTTTGAACATGTGACCAGCAGCAGAGGACTAGAATCTCCTGCTTATGTTTCCCAGCACAGGCTGGGAAAGAGCCGAGTCATGTGACAGCTGTATACTGATTAGGAGAAAGGTACTTAGATTTTTTTTTTGTTAATTACAGTGCCATCATCCAAATACAGAAATAGAATGTACATTAAAGTGGAGCACCCCCCCCCCCCCCCCCCCCCACAGGCATAAACTGATGACTTTTAATATTAGGACACTTGCCTGTCCTGGAATCCAGTTTCCTACTGTGAATGTGCAAAGCGTGCTGCGCTTTCAGAATGCCTCAGCGGGGGCTGAACTTCGTGGCAAGCTCTCTCGGAAGTGGGGATGGGTACCTGTCAAAAACAGGTACCCCCCCCATAAAGGTGCCAAAATGTGGCACCAGTGGGGGAGGGGGGTGGGAAAGCAGAGCTTCCACTTACTTTAAATAGTGTGCGTTTTGTATCACTTTAATGGCAGGCCAAATAGCTACTTTAATGGTGGATTCAACTATTCAGAACTAGTAGTATTAATATATCTCATATTTGTGAATGTAAAAAGATAATTTCTGCAAGCTGAACAGAGCAGGACTACTTGCATGACACTTCCTGCAACATCTGTCATAGTATTTCCCTACTATAAAATTAACACGATGGAAGGAATTGACAGAGTGATGCAAGCACCATTCTTAAATATAAAAATGGAGCAGACGATGCTCCGAATTAGCAAAAGTTGCACAAGCACCTTCCTTAATTAGGAGTGACCATTTCTCTGTTCTGCCATGTCTGACAGCACAGAGAACATGAAAGCTGGAGCTGCATGCTTCTGTCTTTCTGCTGTCTCTGCCCAGGTGGAGGAGGAGGAGGAGGATTGCAGGCTCTGCTTGTGTAGTGTAAACACATGACATACTTAGAAGGTTGCACCTGGCAGGAATCTGCAGCAGTTTTTTTTTTAATAGATATCAGCTATAGTCCCTCTGTTAATTAGTTGCTGACCTGCACTGGTTTCTATTTACTTTTTGAAATAGAAACCGATGCAGATAAGACTTAAAACAAGTCTATCTGCTTAGTTAAAAATGCATCCAATAACTCCTGGCAGATTACTGCACAATATAATGGCGCAGAAAGCTTAGTGAATTCCCTTGAATGTTTTTGCTGAATCTAGCTTCTGGAAAGCTACCCATCTACTGCTAAATTTGTTTAGCTAATTTTACACCACCTTTGCAGATTGATGGACATATATTATTCAAAAGACATCCATCCCCTCCCACATATTTACTTGGATCTTGAATAGGGACAGTGAAACATACAAGCTTTTTGAAGATTCCAGCTACTCTTAGATTTCACACTATATGGAAATCTGGATAATCTGCCAACATCGCAAATGTAGAATGTGCGGCCATTCTGGTGCCCAAATTAGTCAAGTCTGGATCTGCTCAGACAGTCCCATGTTTGCGTTTGACCTGCATAAATTGACTAAAGGGTCACAGCTATGGATTAGGTTGAGCACAATTTGGGTGAGGCCAAGCATAACATACTGAACACCATACAATGAAATGGTACACAAAATAGGTAGAGCAGGAAGAAACAGTACTATGAAAGGAAGTACAGATCTATGCCTTTTCATACAATTACCGTATTAACGAACATAAACACAAATAAAAAAAACTCTATTCATCCATAAGTAAACATGATTACAGAAAAAACTGTATCTATAACTACGGAACGTTGCACTGAATATTTGCCAACTAGTTGTTTGTTAAAAAAAAAAGAAAATGAAAATGCCTTTTATTTATTCCCAACTGAAATGCTTAAGTAATCAAATGTGTGCATTTAAATAGCCACGTAAAACTAGGTCTGTAAAATTCAAAATTTGCTTTTGTCACTTCGAAACATTCCAAAAAAACAAAATTACTTCAGACACCTCCTCCCTCTATCAAAAACCACAAAAATACCACCTTGCTGTAATTTCAGTGGATTGCAACCCTTAGGGCCGGTTCACACTGCGAGCCGCGGCGAGGCGTCTCCGACTTCCTCGCCGCGACTTGCAGGGGGGGGTCAGCGGCGACTTGCAGAGGACTTCTGCATAGAAGTCAATGCAAGTCGCCCCCGAAGTCGCCCCGAAGTAGTACAGGAACCTTTTTTCTGAGTCGGAGCGACTCGAGTCGCTCCTCTCAGAACGGTTCCATTGTACTCAATGGGGACGACTTGCGGGAGCGAGGCGAGGCGAGCCGTGTCGCCTCGCCTCGCGCCGCAGTGTGAACCGGCCCTTATGTAAGGTTTGATTTGTTTACTTGTAAACAACCTGTTCAATATTTGATCATTATAAAACTAAGCTTTCAACTCTCAAAATTGACCCCTGGTTTTAGAACCCTATTCATGCTATGAGGAAGGCTTTGGCAAAACGAGGTTAGCATTATTTGGATTGTACACTGCTATTGTGCCTGAATAATACAGCAGCTTTGGGTTGCTGGCGATTTTTTACCATGGATTTACAGTGAACTATTCATCAGAAACCTTGAGGCTGCATTCACACCTCTGTGTTTCCCGGGGTGTTAATGGATGAGATTACCAGGGAAATGTGTAAAAAGTCATTTTCTGTGGAGTCAGTTCATATTACTGTCCTGCAGCACAATAGGAAAACAAATCCTACAATTATGTTTTAGGCGCTGTAGTGTCCATTGTAAAAATTAGAATTCCTACTTCTTTCTCAAATTAAGCTGGTGAATGGGCCCTCCAAATTCCACCCAACATTTTGATTAGCGAAAGCCAGCAAATCCCTCCATACAGCCTCCCATGCCTTATTTTAGGGTGCACAATCCAGTCACTGTGTATCTTTCAAACTCCTCTTAGAAAGCAGCTGTTGAGAGTTCTACGCTTGGGAGTGGAGCCTGGCATGCCCAGCATTGCAAGCTCCATTCATAATAGTAAAATTCTGCCACTAGCTTTTTTTTTTTTTTTCTCGTTTTGGTGGAGAATGCGAGCATCGATCCTGCTACTAGCTTATGACTTAAAGCAGTAGTAAACGATCTACTTGCCACCTGTGCTATAGCTGAAAGACAGCTACAGTGCGGGCCTTAATTGCCGGGAGGGCATCCATGTCCTTCCGAGCAAGCACCGCCTGCGCGTCCCTGTGGGGCGCGTTCTTTGATCACCGAGTCTGAGACTTGGCTGATCACAGATCCGAGTAAGGGGTCGATCCCAGCCCCTTAACACGTGATCAGCTGTCAGCGAATGATGGCTGATCACCAGCTTCTGTCAGAGGGACATTAGTCCCTCACACAGAAAGCCACGGCTGCATTTTCTGTGTCCACCAGTGTCAGCTGCCAACTGTGCCATCTACCAGTACCCACCAGTGCCTCCTACCAGTGCCCATAGTGCCATGCAACGCCCACCAGTGCGCCAATCAATGCCCACCAGTGTCTCAATCAGTGCCACAGATCAGTGCTGCCTATCAGTGTTACCTACCAGTGACACCCAGTGATCAGTCACCTATCAGTGCCCATCAGCGCCAACTATCAGTGAAGGAGGAAAATTACCGGTTTTCAAAATTTTATAACAAACTATGAAAGTTTTTTTTTTTTTTTTATTTAATTTTTGGTCCTTTTTTGTTTTATTTAGCAAAAAATAAAAAATAAACTCAGCAGCAATTAAATACCACCAAAGAAAGCTCTGTGTGAAAAAAAAAAACTGTAATCTGGGCACACTGTAGCATGAGCGCGCAATTGCCAAAGAGGGACAGCGCTGAAAGCTGAAAATTGGTCTGTGGGGAAGGGGGTTTAAGTACCCAGTAAGCAAGTGGTAAAAAAAAAAATAAAGAAAGAAAAAACAATTTCCGCCTGCAAGGTGAAGACATAATGTGCTAGTATGCATCGCATACTAGCACATTCTGAAGGCGTTACTTTGAAATGAAGCCCCCCCCAGTGGTGCTTTGTCACTGCTGCAGAGGCTTCCATCTTCACCCCACTTCGCAGTCTGTGGCTGCTTGATTATGGCCTCGCATGCGCGAGGGAGTCTCAGCCACGGCACACAGCTCTGAATCAATGCCACGGGTATGCCGTTCCTTCAGAGCACAGGTGCCAGTGACATCCCCGGCTGCTGCTCACTGGAACTGTTTAAGTGATATTCATTTTACCTACAAGAAAGGTTGAACTTGATGGGCTTGTGTCTTTTTCAACCTCAACTACTATGCAACTATGTAACTGAAAGTTTTATTATAAGCTTACCTGTAGGTAAAAATCTGAAATCACAGTTCCCCTGGGCAAATATGTTAGCTCGCTTCCAGACCATTAGGGGGCATGTGCCCCCACTGCCAGAGCCTATGTGCGTGCCCGATGGTCACGATGAGCGCAAGGCACCCGCGATCGCTCCACACAGACACAGAACAGAGAGCTGTAAATGTAAATAGACAGATCTCTGTTCTGTCAGGGAAGCGTATGAACAACGATCAGACTCCTCACCCAGGCAGTCCCATCCCCCAGTTAGAATCACTCCCTAGGACACACAGTTAACCCTTTCCCTGCAAGTGTCATTTATACAGTAATCAGTGCGTTTTAATAGCATTGATCGCTGTATAAATGTCAATGGTCCCCCACAGTCCAATTAAAATCACAGACCACCACCCATTACTAGTAAAAAAAAAAGAATAATAATGCCATAAATATAGCTCCTTTTTTGTAGACACTATAACTTTTGCGCAAACAAATCAATATATCCTTATTGCGATTTTTCCCAAAATATGTATAAGTATACTGTATATATTGGCCCAAACTGAGGAAGAATTATTATTTTTTTTAAATGTGAGGATATAGCAAAAAAGTAAAAATATTGCCGCTTTAAAAAAAAAAAAAAAAAAGTTGCTTTTTTGTTTATAGCACAAATAAATAAATCTCAGGAGGTGATCAATTACCACCAAAAGAAAGCTCTATTTATTTTTGTACAAAGCTTCCATTGTCAGTTAAAACTACGCAGTGCCGAATCGCAAGAAATGGCCTGGTCATTAAGGGGGCAAATCTTCCGGGGCTGAAGTGGTTAATTAAATTTTAAATAAAAAAACAGGACAATAGAATTACAGTAAGTCCACTGTAAAAGAAGCATGACCAAAGCGCTTTTGACCATACTTCTCTTGCTAGTCATAGGAGTGCACATATGCTCTCCTTTGACCCAGAGTCAGCTAACAGCAGGCTAAAGTCGGCTGAAATTAAAGAGCCACTCCAGACTTTGGAAGTATCCTGACATTATTATCAGGATCCACCTAGATGGCTGATCAGCAGATGTCTCAGCGTGCCACTGAGAGCCTGAGCCAGAAGAGACAGTGGTGACCGACAGTCACTGCTCCTGGGAAGACTGCAGAACTGAATGATCAGCAGTCATGTATAACTCAGTTCTCTGGCTTAGAGCCAATGGGGGAAACAGCTGCAGCATGGAGGCGAGTATATTTTGGGGATTTTTTTGTGCATCCCCACACTTCCTTTAACCGGTTCCCGACCAGCACACGCCGATGTACATCGGCAGAATGGCACAGGCAGGCATATTGGCATACAGGTACGTCCAATCTTCAATGCTGCCCTGCCATAGCGAGCATGCCGCCGGCGGCGCGCTCGCGTGCGGGTCGGGACCCTCGTGAGTCCGGTCTCGGGTCCCGCGAACTCGATCGCCGTGGGCATACCCACGATCATCTCACGGGACGGGTGAATGGAGAAGTGCCATTGTAAACAGCATTTCTCCATTCTGCCTAGCAACTAGTGACGCTGATCTCTGCTCCATGTGATTGGAGCAGAGATCAGTGTTCACTAAATGAAAGCCCAACCCCCCACAGTTAGTAACACACCCCTAGGAACACTTAACCCCTACACTGCCACCCACTGGTTAACCCCTTCACTGCCAGTGTCATTTACACAGGAATCACTGCATTTATATAGCAGTGATTGCTGTATAACTGACAATGGTCCCATAAATGTGTCAAAAATATCCGATGTGTCCGCCATAATGCCGCAGTCACAATAAAAATTGCTGATCGCCACCATTACTAGTATATTTAAAAAAATTAAAAAATAAAAATAAAAAATTTTATAAAAAATGCCATACAACTATCCCTATTTTGTAAGCGCTATAACTTTTGCGCAAACCAATCAATAATCGCTTATTGCGATTTTTTTTTACCAAAAATATGTAGAAGAAGAAGAATACGTATCGGCCTAAACTGAGGGGAAAAAATGTTTTTTTTTATATATATTTTTGGGGGATATTATAACAAAGTAAAAAATAATGCTTTTTTTTCAAAATTGTTGCTCTATTTTTGTTTATAGCGCAAAAAATAAAAACCGCAGGGGTGATCAAATACCACCAAAAGAAAGCTCTATTTGTGGGAAAAAAAGGACGTCAATTTTATTTGGGAGCCACGTCGCACGACCGCACAATTGTCAGTTAAAGTGACGCAGTGCCGAATCGCAAAAAGTGGTCTGGTCTTTGACCAGCAAAATGGTCCGGTCTGTAAGTGGTTAATGAAGGACACATATAGACTGGGCTTCTTTGCTTAAAGATAGAAAATTGAACACCTTTATGGCCAAGTAGGGCTACAATTAGATGGCCGATTATTATTTTGATGAATCAGTTAATAACCTACAGCTTCTCCATTGAAGTATATCGAACCAAAATAGCACAAAAAAGTCCTTATCTTTTCCAAATACAAAGTGGCTGAAAAAATCATTGATGTGAATGTGTCCCATGGGAAACAATGTAAATGAACTGTAGTGTCTTTCTGCAAAAAGCACCAAAAAAAACAGAGGTGTGACCCAGGCCTGAGATGTTTAGTAACAGAATGGGGTTAAAAAAAAACGTAAAAATAAAAAATAAAAAAAAAAATAAAATTAGTACAAAGAGCAAATAATCGCTACTGTAAGGGGTTAATTTTTTACTACGGGACAGTGAAAGTAATATTTTACAGTAGCGATTTGCTCTTTTTGTACTATAAAGTACAAATTTTTTTTTTTTAACCCCATTAGGTTAGTGGCCAATTTCATAATCTATTCGTTGTCGATTAATCGATTAGTTGTTTTGGCTCTATGGCCAAGTATAGAAACCCAAGCCCCAACAAGTTCTTTTTTTATTAGGCCAATTAAAGGGGGGGGCGCATGTGGTTAATTATAAAGCCCACGCAAGCTTTGAAGTAAATGCACAGGTTACAGAAGAGAAGGCAATGAGTTTTAAAACCTAGAATAGAGTACTTACATTGCATATCATACAATAACTACATACACATAATAAAAGCGTTTTGAAAAACATCATCTACCATGCTAGACATATGCTATCTGGGTGGATATATTTTGGTCAATTCATAAATGAATGTTCTGCCGTAAGTAGAATTTAATTTGCATTTTAAACAAACTTACTTTATTATGCGCAAACAGCAAAAGCAGTGCTACATGAAGGAACCTGAAATGGAGGCCCAAATCTGACTCGCTGTGAAACCCTAAGACTTATGCTACTATGTTTTCTATTTAGGCATCACAACACAGCTTCATTGGCACGCCAGTATTTATTACACAGAGAAGAGTTGCACTGCCTTGTATGCAAAGACAGCGAATAACTGCTTAAATAATGTAGAACTGTAATAATGTAGAAGCTTTGGTGACCACCACACTGAAATCTGAAGGTAATGTATTAAAGCTGTAGAAAAGCACATATATACCGGTCAATCTAATGTAACCTATGACAAGGATCTTTGAACACAGAACTGAGCCTTGCAATCATATTTCAGTATATGCTGAAGTAAACCTTTTCTACAGGGAATACATTTACATACAAGGTAGGAAACAAAAAAATATGAAATCGTGGGAGGTAAGCTAATGTGCATATCAGGCTTAGCCATGTTTAAGCCTTCGGTTTTTCTGAAGGTCATGTAGCAACTATTTTATTGCCTCAGTATGTGTCTGTGTCAGTCAGCACAGTTATTCCCTACAGAAGTTTATTGGTAATGATTCAAGCCTGGCCACAATGCTTCCAGCAGCAGCATAGCAAAAAAAAAAAAAAAAAAAAAGAAGGGGCTCAGCAAGGAAGCATCAAAAGAACCAATATGGGCACAAGGAAATGCAAGATTTGCAGATCTACCTTCCCCTTCGTCCACTTTATTGTTCAACGTGGAGTTCTATCCATTACAGCAGCATCCGTTTGCTATATTATATAGCAAAATAATGTTTTATTGGAAACAGCTAGAGCTTCAATTCCACTTAGTACCATACAACTTACAAAACATTTTGGCACTGTTGCCAACAACGATGCAAAATTGTTAAAAGGCCAAAGCTTTTTAGGCCTCACTTCTCTTGTAGGGTCAAAGGAGTGCACTTATTTTTGTCTTCCTATGACCCAGAGTCAACTGACAATGGGCTACTATCTGCTATCAGCTGACGGAGCAGATCCGAGCCAATTCCAAAAATTAGCATTACAAAAAAGTACCGGGTTAAAAGAATTAAATGCAATAGAAAAATGAAAAAAACGGAAACGGCTAAGAAAAGGTAGCGCATGCAGGGAGTGTAAGGCGTCAGTCACACTTGCAGCACATACACTTGTTTATATACAGTGTAGCAAAAAAGTGAAGTTTACATGGTTATTGTATTTCTATATGGACCAGGTTACCTGCATTGTACATGGAAAGAAATTTTGGTCAGACTGTCATGTAGCAAACATGTTTTCTGATGCGTGTAAACTCATTGTAAAAGCACAAACTCACTACAGAAAGGTATAAGGCCTCATACACACTGGGCGTTTGCTCAACTCTCCTGAACACCTTTCTCCTGGCAGAATAAAAGCAGCATAAAAAAAATGCATTTAGATGTGTTAAGCGCTTGGGTGTTAAATAATTTAATTAGTCATAATAATAATATGTTCTGGCCGTTGAAATAATTTAATGATTAAGCGCTAAACTGGAAAGTGTTAAACACATGTTTAGACACATTTAGGCATCTCAAACATTTTTTCTGCCAAAAAGGCTGCTTCTCCTGAATGCATGCTGGCAGTGGGTTTTTTTCACCCTTAACACCTGTGTGCGCATTGATACAAACACTGAGGGGCGTTTAAAGGCAGAATTTTTTTTAAAACAAGCGCTCCTAAAAGTGGCTTTTTTTAAGGTCCAGTGTGCATGAGGCCTAAAAGTAAAATCAAACAATATATTAAGTGAAATATTTATTTACACACTCTTCTACACACTAAATAAAGTTGCTAATGTGTTTGAATCTTACCCATCTCATCGCACCTTCAGTGTCACTTACAACTCCACTTCCTCTTCTCCAACTCCTCTTACCGTTGGGGTCCACCAAGGTTCTGTCCTTGGACCTCTACTATTCTCGATCTATACGTCCTCCCTGGGTCAGCTGATAGCCTCCCATGGCTTTCTCTAACATTTATATGCTGATGACACCCAAATCTATCTCTCTACCCCTCAGCTCACCCCATCAATCTCCTCACGCATCACTGATCTACTAACAGACATATCAGCCTGGATGTCACACCACTTCCTCAAACTTAATCTAAAACCGAGCTCTTAATATTTCCTCCCCCACGTGCCCCTTCGCCTGACTTCTCTGTCAAGATCAATGGAACATCTATCAGTCCATCCCCACATGCCAGAGTGCTAGGGGTAACCTTAGACTCCGAACTGTCCTTTCAGGCCCACATACAAGCCCTGTCCAAATCATGCCGCCTTAGCCTCTGCAACATTTCCAGAATACGCCCCTTTTTAACTAATGACACCACCAAGCTTCTAATTCACTCCCTGGTCATCTCTCGCCTCAACTACTGCAACTCCCTCCTTGTTGGATTACCTTTACACAGACTATCCCCCCTCCAGTCCATAATGAATGCCGCTGCCAGACTCATCCACCTTACCAGTCATTCAGTGTCCTCCACCCCTCTCTGCCAATCCCTGCACTGGCTTCCACTCACCCAACGAATAAAATTCAAAGTACTAACAATAATCTACAAAGCCATCCATAACTCTGCCCCCAGCTACATCACTAACCTTGTCCCAAAATACCAACCAAACCGCCCTCTACGGTCATCCCAAGACCTCCTGCTGCTCTCTAGCTCCCTTGTCACTTCCTCCCATGCTCGCCTCCAGGATTTCTCCAGAGCTTCTCCCATCCTTTGGAACTCCCTACCCCAATCTGTCCGACTGTCCCCTAATCTATCCATCTTTAGACTATCCCTGAAAACCCTTCTCTTCAAAGAAGCCTATCCTGCTTCTAACTAACACGGTTTTACTTCCTCCATCAGCTCATCCCCCACAGCTATTACGTTTTGTATCAATTGCCGCTTCCTTTTTAGATTGTAAGCTCTTAACGAGCAGGGCCCTCTCATTCCTCTTGTACTAAATTGTAATGTAAATGTGATGTCTGCCCTCATGTTGTAAAGCGCTGAGCAAACTGTTGGTGCTATATAAAACCTGTATAATAATAATGTGTGAATGCAGCAAAGAGAAAAGGATGAGACCGGGAAGTGGAAAGGCCATATATGTGGACTCCGGACCACATCAATGATGCTCAAAATGCCAGAGACTTTTCGGTTTCCAACAAACCTCTTGGTAGTAAACCATAGCAGTCACTCAAATGGTCTTTCTGCAATTTAGGGCATGGCAATTAACAGATTTTATGTGGCTTAGCAGGCTACTGAATACCATTGATACTTTTGCTGTTATCACATATTTGCATATGCTATAGACACACTAAGGACCTGTTTCAACTGGCTTTGGGCTTGTGTTCACGGATCAGATCAATTCAGGTGCATTCTGCTAGCATTCCCCACTGGTTTGGAGGCATTTGGAATTCACTGACAGGTATATTTTAACTGCAGATGACTGACATCTGTCTCACATTTGATCTCTGCTGCACCAAACTGTTTCTGCATTTCCATTGACCTGTTTAGGGAGAGAGAAGCTATTCTGTTAACAAAACCTGGCATAGGCCCTAGTGGGGTTCATTCATTAAAATTGAAGTGAAAAAACTGGTGCTGCTGTGCATGGTAGCCAATCAGCTTCTAACTTCAGATTATTCATTTAAAGTGTTACTAAACCGAGGAGTCTGCATTCACTATATCTGGTCTCCCACAGTACACAGAACATGGAAATGCAATAATATTAATAAATATAAACTGCTAAATACCTTTTCTCATCAGTGGTATATAGCAGTCTTGTGACTTCTATCAGTGTGTGGCCGAACACTGGTTTTCATTCTCCCCCGATTGTCCTATGGGGCTGCATGACACCTGACCCTCTGTCTGGATAGTGCAGAATGGACCTGTGCTGATCACATATACCTAACCAAAATATTATATCAATACACCAATACACCAAACTGAGCATGTGCCTCCACAGCTCTGTTCCATCAGCAGATGGATTGAGTACAGTAAAAAGGAGGAGAATCAGAGAAGACAGGATCAAACCGCCTTTTTTTACACAATGGATGGAGGCTTAACCCCTTAGGTTTCACAGTGAGTATAACAAGCATGCTTTACTGCATATACAGACTGATTTTACTGTTGTAGGTTTATCAACACTTCAAGCTTTGACAAAAAAACCTGGAAGCTGATTGATTTCTATGCAGAGCTGCTCCAGGTTTTGCATGCTCCAGTTTTAGCAAATCAACCTCAATGGCTTTTAGATTTGCTTTGATGCAGAAAGCAGAGATATATGGCTATATAAAATATACTGGTGCTTTTTCCAAGAGATTTCTAGACATCCAAGCTGGACAGTCATACAGTGTCAGACAGGGCTTATTCTCCTAGCTACCAAAAGTAATGGTAGCAGACTGGAAACAGACTCTTGGGTCACAAGAATGCAAAATCAATAGACTGAAACCTGGTACTGAAGAGAAGAGACTGTAGCTCTACTGAAAATAGTGCATCAATTTCAGTAGAGCTAAAGTCTATTCTCAAACGCAAGGTGTCAGTCTATATATTTATGTAATTATATGTATAAAAAAAACAAAGATGGATGGAACACTTAAATAAAAACCTAGTTAGGAGATAGATAACCAGGCACCCCCTTAGGCAGCTAGGCTGGGACATGTAGCTCATCCAAAGAGCCATAGCTTATCTATATTTGAACTTTATCATCTATGTAAATCAGTTAAGAAAATAAAATCAATAGGACAAACATTGAATGAATGCTAGAAGCAGAGTTTGTTTGGTATATTTCAGTATACAGACATTTACACACATTATTTTCTTATGTATGGATACAAAGTCTTTCCTATGTCACAGGTACTTTCACTTATAATAAATCACACAATCAAGACATAACTAAAGTGCTCTCTATGAAAAGGCATTTGAGAAGGGCACCTGATTTTACAAAAAAAAAAAAAAAAAAAAAAAAAGTGCACAACTCATGTTAAAGAAAAATCATGGAAGAAAAACAAAATGTGACAATGTACTGAAAATCATATTTATAGAGCAGTTGTCTGTCATTTCAGCCCAGTAGTATATGGAAGTTATAAAATAAAAAACAAAAAAAACACCATCACCAGGCTAAATCTACAGAGAGTCTGTCATTGTTGCTCTGAAACAGTCAAATATATATTCTTGAACGCAAGTACTGAAGCAGTTTGTCTAGTTTGTGGATTTCTGCATGCCAAACAGAACCTTTTTTGTGGAAATAAAACAAGACAATGGAAGAAGTCTCAAAATGATGATAAAATAATCCTATGTAAAATTATTTCCAAAGACTTGGACAACGTAAAACATTAAATGGTTGTTGAACACCTGCACAGAATGGACAGTTCCTTGAAGGATGTAGACATGATTAACGAGGGCTCCGCCTCCCTTTGCAACGTCATTCCTGTTCACGCCGAGTACATTATGCTCCTTGTGTCATCTAAGGATACATAGGGTTTTTTTTACTGCCATTTAAACACACTTGTAGAACTGAGTTCTCTGTAAACAAAATATTTTCCTCTTTTTTGCTTTGCCAAAAAAGAAAATGGTAAGGTGCAGGTTAATAAGGACTTCCAGGGTAGGCCATGTTGTAATCATGAACAAAATATGTAAATAATCCTTTGAACTGTTTAAAGTACAATGTAGTCGTGACTTTTTTTTTTTCTCCTTTTAGAATATATTGAAAAATGCTTTGGAATGAACATGAAGAAAACATGGTCGACATTGTCTGCTCATGTAAGTTAACATGTTACATGGCCCTTATACTTTTTTTTTAAAGCAAGAAGGTATGTGCTGATAAATATCATATGTATATATATTTATATATCTCAATACAATAGCTACTAGGAGTTCTGCACATCTTTGAAGTATAAAATCATGCAAATCCACAGCGTCCTCACAAACAAATATCAGATAAAAACTAATACAAAGGCCTTCACGTTACATTTTAAGAAAAAAAAAATATATATATATATATTATACCACAAAACTAACATTCACTCAGTTAACAGGGAGATGAGACTCTTACATCTATTGCTGAAGAACCGCTTCTTCAAACTTCTAGGCATCACTTAAACTGCTATAGGAGGTGGTATTCTGCCATCTGTGGAATTTTACACTGAACACGGAAAACCGTGGAAAGACAAAATAAAAGGTGTACCAAGCGAGTTCTTGTTTTCATTTTTAAGCCTGCACTAGAAATAGTTGGATGAACAAAATTTTTCTTTCACACTTCTATGTGTAAAATGCAGCGCCCTCCTCCTACCACCACAAATATTAAGTGCATCTCTTTTCTCCCCACCCCAGATAAATAATAGCAAAGGAATAATATGTAATAACATATATATATGGTGCCTTAATTGCTAAAGTAATTATCTGAAATCAAAGTAGCCCAATGGGAGGTTTCTCCATGATATCCCTTTAGCTTACTTTCTTGTCCTGTGCATGATGCAAAAAGGTATTCATATTCATCCCGCACACTGCTTCTCAATACACAAGCTCTTTGAGAAGAAACTTGGGCATGGGTGCAGCAGCTTTTGTGGGGGGGGGGGGGGTCACCTGACCATTGAGTAAAAACCTATTAGCCATGTGAAACCCTGTGAATATCTCCATTATGTGGGCACTGGTATCTTGATAATCTAAAACGCATAATTAAGGTGATTCTAAAGCCAAAATGTTTTTACCTTAATGCCTTCCCTGAATTAAGTTAAAAAAAATAATAATGTAAAGCCTTGTCCTCCCCCCTTCCTTGTGTGAGGGAAGAGAGAGAGAGAGGAGATCCAGCACTGTGCAAGGCTGCATCTCGTCTCCCCCGTCTTCACAGACTCAGGCAGTGAGGAAGATGTGGGGTTTGGCCAATCCCTGCTGTGCATGTCTTTCGAGAGATGCTCCATAAACACACAGCTCGGGAGTGAGCCTGCACTATGCACCCCCCCCCCCCCCCCCATAGCAAGCATCTTAAGAAAAGGAGGAGCCAAGATAGACTGCGGGGGTCCCAAGAAGAGTCAGTTCATGCTGCTCTGTGCAATACCATTGCACAGAGCAGGTGAGTACAATATGTTTATTACTGTAATATAAATTGTATCTTTAGTAACACTTTCATGCAAACCTTTTTTTTTTTTTACTAGCTGGAGTTCAGCTTCATCCATTTCATGGAATTACCTTTTCCTGATATTATCAGCCCATTGCTGACTGCAGCTAGAAGCCCAATGAAATCTATATGGCAGTTGAGGAGGTAATGTGACCAGTTCAATTGGCTACTGATTAGAGATCACATGCCATTCCAGTACATCATCTAAGTGCTCAGTCTGAAAGGTATACAGCTTGTTTAAAATAAATACAGACCTAAAATTGACAACTGGAATCTGACAGGCCACTCAAAGCTGTAGAATATCCTGACAGAAATCATTTTTTATAACAGGAAGTCCTTATAAAACTGCCAAATGAAAGAACAAATGAAGTAAAAAAAGAAAAACTTAGAGTTTCGCAGCTTCATGTGACTGTCTTCTTAAATGAAAAAAAAAAAAAAAAAAAAGAAGTGCCCAGCTAAATAGATTTACAGAATTATTATAAAAAATAAAATAAATAAAATTAATTTCCCCAAATTCCTGCCTTCTAAATATTCACTATTTCAGTCTTTCTTCTGAAAAGGAAGAAAAGCAGGGCAACAGTTATCATCACTACAGAAAAGCTACTTGTACTACAATGAACTGGAAGAACATTTGGTATCGATTTCCCTAATAATTGTGAAATGCTGCCAATTCTAAGACAGTTGTCATCCCTTAACAGACTTGATAATGAAACAAAACACCTTCGCAAATAAGCTTTGACAGGAGCCATTCTCCCCCTAGTATATACTGGTAACAAGGATAATGCATCAGTGAATAGGTGTAGCTTTATGACTCCTGAACATCTGATACACAGAGCTTGGGTTGGAGAATGGCTGCTTCCTTCACAACGTCATCTCGAGGGTGTTTAGTTCTCAACAGCAAATCTCTAAATGAATTGTATGCAGTAGTGTCCAAAAGTCTGAAGAACAATGTTTATTTCAAACCATCGTTTTTACTCGGGTGAGGTTTATTAAAAGGTGCTTTGTTTGAAACCAAAATGTACCTATCCTGTTCATGAACAATTTAAATCATTTAAATTTATTGTGAAAGCATAACATTTATTTAGATAAAACCTGTGCTCCCAATAACGAGGGATACATTTCGTAGGCCTTAAAGTGATATTTTTGAAGGAAAAATAAAATAAAATAAAATAAAAAGGACTAACAAACATGTTATACTTACCTGCTCTGTGCAGTGGTTTTGCATAGAGCAGCACCAATCCTCCTCTTCTTGGGTCCCCCCGCCAGTGCTCCTGGTCCCCCCCCTCTCCTGTCGAGTGCCCCCCACAGCAAGCAGTTTGCTATGGGGGCACCCGAGCCACAGCTGTGTGTGTCCATCCAGACACAGAGCCATGTATTGGCCCCGCCCCCTCTCCTGATTGGCTGACTGACCAACAGTGGCGGGGCCAATGGCGCTGCTGCTGTGTATCTGCCAATCAGGAGGGAAAGTCCTGGACAGCTGAGGCACTCGTGCACATCGGTGGATCGAGATGGGGGGGATGCTGCGAACAGGTTTATCATCTTAGTGCCAGTTCACACCAGATGCAGTTCCATGCGCTTTTTTTTCTGCGCAAAATGCATGCACAGTGTTTTCCATGTTTTGCAATGGCTCTAGTTCACACCATGCAGTGCGTTTCCGGTCAGTTTCTCCACCGGAAACTGACTGCATGGCGTGAACTAGAGCCATTGCAATACATGGAAAAAAACTGTCCATGCATTTTTAGTGCAGGAAAAACGCACGGAACTGAACTGCATCTGGTGTGAACTGGCTCTTAATGCATAAAATATGCATAAAGATAAAAAAACCTTCTGCCTTTAGAATCACTAACTTTCAAAATACAATATGTGAAAATCTAGTATTTCACATATTATATTATATCCTTGAGGATTTAAATTTTTAACACTTTAGCCATTTAGGATGGGTTCATTTAGTGAGATAGTGTGCGCAGATTGTTTCAGATCCTAACAAATAATTCTCCAAGGTCCTGTTCACACCATCACACTGCCATTGGTACAATACAGCGACATTCACTCTAAATGGCACCCCAAACACACCTTGCCATAACTGTTAACTCTATACCATGAGTTGAATTGTGCTGTTACAGAAAATACATGCTAGTTAATGAGCTATTGCAGTGCAAACGTGTGGATGGGTCTTAAATGTTAGCAATAACTCCAGGAATGCAGCCACTGTGAATGCCGCCTTCTGGACTGATCGCTTTAATATACATTTTTACAGAGCACTAGAAAAATCCCCAGTGGACCTTCTGGTCTCAGTTCCAGCAGCTGCAGTCGCATGCAGCTGCTGTGCCCACCCCAAAATACACAAAAGACAAATTTTTATATGAATAAAGAGCAGAGGGGAGGGGCAGCAAAAATTTCTGTGCGTGAGAAGACAGCTTATGTTCCGTCAGAGCTCCGGGAGTGTAGCAATAGCTGTGTTCACAGAACACCATAATACCCTGATGTAAATTAAAAAGAGAGGAGTCCAAGAGGTGGCATGCATGGACTTACCTTATAGTATGCCAGCACATTTTACAGACTGGCTGAATTCCTGGAGTGCAGCTTTAGGCTGGGTTCACATATGAGCACACATCAGCTCATAGCAGTAGGTCCAGTGTGTCCTCATTCACCGTTTCAGGTCTGATTTCAAGCCGATTTTTTGGCGGCATTCGGACCTGAAATGGACCAAAAGACGCACACAGCGTTCCTGCGCAAATCACACTGCAGCCACTGCAGAGATATGTGAACAGGCTCCATAGAGAGTTAGTCACAATCTCCTGCTATTGCAAATTGGATGCTTGCATAACTTGGATGCATGCAGAACTTGCATCCAATTCACACTAGTGTGAACCCAGCCTTAATGTCAGAAAAGCACTGAAATATTTTAGAACCATTTCTATCTCTATTAAAAAAAAGAAAAAAAAAAAAAAAAAAAAAGGAGGAGATGAAGGAATCATTTTAAGTTTTGATAAATTTGAGTGCTGAGGAAATTTTCCAGAGCCAGACTGCAGTTAGACACACATAGTTCCTTAGTGGGCAGTATAATGTACGCTGGAGATAATGCTACACATTAAATTAATCCAAAGCAATTCTTAAGTGAGCAGAGCACCTAAAACTGGCATCAAATGACCTTCATTACAAGGCAAAAGAAGATCTTCCTATGATATTGAAATCCTGATTAACAAAAAAGCTCAATTCTACTTCGTAAACTTGCAGTCAGCTAATGATTGTGAGAGCAGAGAATTCCAATACAAAATTCTTTCACAACATGACAAATGTGCAAATAAAAGTATGGGCTAATAATATAGAAACATGACTGTTGAAAACTGAATGACCTAAAAAAGTTACATTGTAATTACAGATGGTTATTATTGTTTTATAAGTGGAGAGGAGAACCTCTCTGGTAATACCCATCAGGCATTCAATTGACAACGTTTTGGCTGGACAACAGAGTATAAAACCTACGATCAAATGTGGCAGTGTAAATGTTCAAGTGTAGGGAAGATTCGCCTGTTATGGAATGGATTTATACAGGACCAACTGCACCCTGACAGTACTAAAAATACAAATACATTTCTGTTGATTTGCATTTGTGACAAATGATGTAAATGTTAGAAAATTTTCATTTTAGGTTAAAACAAACTACCTTATTTCCACATAATTTATAAAATAAAACACAGTTCTTTGATACTAATCTCAGACTTTTGGATCCTACTAAACGTATTAAAGTTTGGGGAAATCCCCTGATTTATGTTATCAGCCATTTCAGACCATCAAAAGGCTGCTTTGAGTGTTCTTCAATGAGTTTACTCATAAAGGAAGTCTATTGTGCATACTGTATTATCATCCCCCACATTACATTTTTCATCATAAGTTAATAATTTCTGCGCTGTAAGTTTCAACATGTATGTCCACAAACATTACTGACAGTTCTTTACACAACTAAAATGACAAACAAAAAAACTTTCACTGTAACTACAAGTATCCTTGGTCTCCTAAAATCCTGTCCACTGCCACTCTCTTTCATTTCTCAGTAAATAACTTATTGCCGAACTGCCACCATTTTATAGACCAAATCACCAATAGTAATTATTTTTTTTTTTTTTTTTTTTTTTTTTAGGAGCTGGGGTAATTTATTTAAAAAATATTCTTTCAAACAGTATAGTCTTCATTAAATACTCAAGGGCTCACACAGCAAGTTCAAATTTCCCCCTTTAGGTATAGGGCTAACCATGTACTAAAGTCACAAGAATAACAAAAATATCTACATAGCCTTTAAATATACCAGCTGCCACTGAAAAAAAAAAAAGGAGAATTAAGAGAGCATTGGGTAAAGATCTAATATATACATGGCAGATACGGTACCCTATTTAAAAGGCTAAAAGGCTTTTGTATACCCTGGCTCAGTCCATGGGACACAATCATTTGGCAATACTGTGGTCTGGACTAAATCAAACCCCATACTTTTTATATTTACCACAGGTAAAAAGTAAATATGCAAGATTCTAATCTGCAGCAACAAGAATGCCACTACAGATGGCACGGGGACTGGAGTGTGCTAAACAGGAGCAAAGCTTAAGTTGGCATACCTAAAAAGTTAAGGAGACAGCCCACCTTGGTCAGTAGTATGATGCAGAGTAAGCCATGTTCAAAGGAGCCTATTTAGTATAAAAAAAAGTGCAAAGCGGCTTCTGTCTCTGTTAGAAGTCTTCACCCCTGACTCACTGTGCTCGTCGGTAATAAAAAGATCCACAACTGACATTCACTCCCACCCTGAAGCTACGAAACTCCAAGCTACAGGAGGAAAAATAGACTTTTCTTTACTTCATTTATAGGGAAGCGTTGTCAGAGCCCTACCCACAAGGAGAAGAGACAACAGCTGCCTTTATTTAACAGTTTTTTTTATATCTCTTTAAACTTCTTAAAGTCAGCTAACTCTTTCAGTCACCGGTGTTCTGGTGTCAACAGGTTCCTCCCTGCTCGGCCGTTGTATGGATGAAGAAACAATGTCTTTTCGTTCACCTTCCCCTCTGTTTCTGCACTTATCTGCAGGCTGAGTCTTAGGCAGCTCCTGTGTACAACCATCGCTCTCAGGGACTTTGTCCTCTTTGCAAATTTTGACACTTAAGTCCTGTGGCTCCGGGGCACTTACACTGTCCTTTGAAGTCTCTGGCTCCAGACTAGTTGTAGATGCCTTAGATGCGGAGTGGTGGTGATGGTGGTGGTGATGGTGGTGATGCTGTTGCTCCTTTTTGGGCAGAGTGCTCTTACTTTTAGGACTACTTTCTTTACTTTTGCTTTCTGGGCTTTTAGCAGGATTCTGTATTTTTACGCCCTTTTCGGTAACGGCAGACGGAATCTCTGGGGGCTCTGGGTCTTTAACCTCCAGGCTTACAGTTTCCCGTGTCTTACGTTTCTTTATTGGTAATACAGTCTCTAAGAGGGGCTTTACGGAAGACTCTTTGATTGCTTTTTTCTTTGCGGCTTCAGCTGCTGCTGCCGCAGCAGCAGCGGCAGCAGCAGCGGCGCTGCCACTGCCTGGCTTGCGGCCCCGTTTTTTTGGAGCTGCTGACGGGTCAATTTCTGATTTTCTTTTCCGCCCTGGGCGCTTAATGACAAGAACCTGTTCTGATGTAGTTGCATCAGATTCTTCTTTATTTCCAGATAAAGGCATTTTGACCAGAAGCTTTCCTGGAGTCTTTTCAACTACTCTCTTAACCTGTACACCCTCTAGCTTGACTATTGGCTTTGCCTTCCCGCTTCCTTTTGGCCGTCCCCTTCCTCGGCCAGTACCGGTGGGTTTTGAAGCTTTCGGCTTTTTCGGCAGTTTCTGTTCTCTTCGAGAAGGGCTTCCTCTTCCGGTTACAGTGAAATCAAAATCATTGGGGTCGAGGGATGTGTCGCCTACTTTTTGGAAGTATGCTATAAGCTCGACTTTTGACCGAAAAGCTTTTCCACTTGGGCTATTTGAAAAAAAAAATATATATATAAGATTAAAAAACACATTATGATAAGCAGTGCAAGCCTTGCATATCTGCATGTAGATCTTTGGCAAGACACTTTGTGATAAATTGCATTAAAAATACACACTTTAAGCTTGTATATGTAAAAATGTGTTGGTTATTTGTGGAGAAAGTATTCGTGCAAAGAGGTTGCATTTGATGGAAAACACCATGCTTGTATGTACACCTTATAATGGCCTGTAGGTGGGGCTGTCTGCCAAGTTTGAATGCAATGGATTAAAACACGCATCTTTATATTTTTACTATGTCATTACTTTTTGTTCTGAAGCAGAAAAAAACCCCATAGGCCTCAAATGGCAAGTGCATCATAGTAACAACTGTTTAACAAAAAGAAAAAATGATAAGCGACTTAAACCCCTATTTCCCATTTTACACATTTGCGATGCGTGAGGCATTTGTGTAGATTCCAAGATTTTCCTAGCAGAATTAGCCATTTCCTTCCATGACTTAACATGTCACGTTTACATCTTAGGTGAAGTATTTTTATTTATGTTTGATTATGTAAGATAAAACATAGATTCAACTATATTGTTGTTCACCAAAAACAGCCACTCTTTGGATTTATATTGTACCTTTATTACAATGCATGTTAACTTTTGAGTACATGCATAGGCCATGTATTTTGTGTGGTTTGCTTTTTTTCTTGTTCTATATGAAAAATTCTATAAAAAAAATAATAATCTGATTCAACTACTTACCGACCATGTTATATGGTGGCAGGTTGGCCCTCCTGTGCAAACTGCCATAGCTGTACGGCGGCACACGCTCACTGCGGGAGTGTGCCCGTGGGTCAGGCGGAAATCTATCCCATAGTTTGTAGATGCGATAACATTTGCGCAAACCAATATTTCGCCTATTGTGTTTTTTTTTTTACCAAAAATATGTAAAGAATATATAATCGGCCTAAACTGATAAAAAATGTGTTTAATATGTTTTTCTTGGATATGTATTATAGCAAAAAGTTTAAAAAAAAATTCTGTTTAGTGCCAAAAAAAAAAAGCAGAAGCAATCACATATGGAGAAAAAAAACCCCCATAAATTGGGTTTGGGTACAGCGTCGCATGAACGTGCAATTGTCAGTTAAAGTAATGCTGTTTCGCAGTGCCTGGTCATGAAGGGGGGTAAATCTTCCAGAGGTGAGGTGAAGTGGTTAAGAAAAAAATTAATTTGTGTACAGGCACGTGGTATGTCAAGATCACTTTTCCCAGGCTACAGTCATAGTTGCTGGTGTTCTCTCTTTCTGTTGCAGAAGAAATATGGAAGTCACTACTGTAGACTTGTATTTTAAAAAGGTGCATGTTTGCCAGTTTTCAGCTTTCAGCGCTCACACTTTGCATGGCAATTGTTCGATCATGCTACAATGTACTCAGATTAAATTTTTAGCATTCCCCCCCCCCCCCCCCCCCAAATAAAATTTCTTTTGGTGGTATGTAATCACTACTGGGATTTTTTACATTTTTTATTTTTTGCAAAAAAGACCCGTTCCCCAACCCCCACCCCGGAGGGAACAGGGAATTATGTGATGTAATGTGGAGGAAAAACTTCAACAAGAGCTTATATTGTGGATTGGTACATGCACGCAAGGAAAGGTCTGTACCACCGTTTAGTTTTTATTTTGATAATTTGGTGGTGTATGGTTTCTGTATAAACTCTGCGGCATGATTAACTATACACAGGTGGGTAATATTGGATTTAAGTAAAACCACAGCACTATTTATATATTAATTCTTTCATCTGTTCTGCTTGTTCTAATCATAGAGCTGGCAGCTAATTTAAGTGGATTTAGGAAGGGTGGGTGCAAAGGTACTTGACTATAGAGCTGTTTTTATTTTTTATATAAAATATTTATGCAAGGTAGGGGAAAATAAATCTGCCCCCTGTATCACTTAAACACCCCCCATGCCAGCAATGATGTGGCTGTAAACTATGATTTTAGTACACTGGGCAATTCAAAAGGAGCAGATCATGAATAGATGCAAAAGCACATGTCGTCTTCAATTAAAATGCATCAAAACAATTAGTGGCTGCAGAGATACACAGCTGAAGTTGCATGCAAATCCTAAATTTCCTTATGCTCGCTGAACTTAGACTGGCCTCTCCTGCATCCCCAGCTGAGGCTAACCAAATAAAGGACAAGTTGAGAAGGTCAGAGGGTGGGATGGGACAAAATCAAGTTGGACTTTCATAGGATGTTGGAATTTACATATCATTTCAACTGAAACTAGATTAGATTATTTTGACGTGCAGTTTATATAGAAATGTTTTAATATATTTTCTTATTATAGCTCTGTTGAATTTGCTACATCTGTGACACATTTTCTTTAAAGGGATTAAACAGCAAGACAAGATGGTATCAGATTTTGAACATTTAAAAAACGGAAAACTGTATACTCACCTTCCGTAATTTTCCTTTCCTGACACATCTTCATGGCAGCACACACAGGGGTTGTGACTCCGCCCCCCACAACTTGACAGGATTGGATTAGCTATAAATTTGAAGGGGAGACCCCCCCCCCCCCCCGCTGCATTCTCTGTATATATCATCACAAAGAAATAGGATGGGAACTGTGTGCTGCCATGAAGATGCGTCAGAAAAGGAAAATTACGGGAGGTGAGTATACCATTTCCTGTTTTCCTGATGCCTTCATGGCAGCACACACTGGGAAATAACTCGCCAGTCGGGTGGGTGCAAGTAAAAACAAAACTTTTATTCCTCATAATGCAGAAGAATTGGCTCTAATGATGGATCTGCCAAAGTCAGTCGTGGACAGGTGAGCCGAGTGCACCTTGTAGTGGGAAATAAAGGTTTGCCTGGAGGACCAAGATGCTGCTCTGCATATTGTCTCTGGAGAGACCCTGCAATATGCTGCCCAGGAGGTAGCCACTGCCCTTGTTGAATGAGCCCTGATGCCCTCAGGAATCGCCAGGCACTGGGAGGAATATGCCTTCTTAATGGTTCTGACCAGCCAGGATGCAATGGTACATGAGGAAGCCGCTTGCCCGCATTTGGATCCATGAGGGATGATCAAAAGAATCCGTCCTTCTAAAAAAGGTGGTAGCATATAAGTAGTTAATGATGGTCGTCCTCACATCTAGTGGGTGCGGATCTCCCTGATCGTCAGAGAAGGATGGAAGAATGATGTCCTGGTTGTAGTGGAAGGAAGTAGCTACTTTGGGTATGAATCGTTCCGAGCGTCTTAGAACCACTCTGTCGGGAAAGAGAACCAAATGAGGTTCCGAAATCATCAATGCTTGGATTTCTGACACCCTTCTTGCTGATGTAATTGCAATGAGGAAGGTTAGTTTTAAAGTCAAGTCCCATAGAGAGATTGTTTCAAACGGAATAAACGGAGGAGTAGATAGAGCATGGAGAACTATTGATAAATCCCATGATGGAAAGACTGGTTTTCTGTGAGGTTTGATGTTTAGATAGGCCCTCAGGAATTGGATTACTAAGGGATGGAATGCCCACTTCATATCTGTTTTGGCTGACAGGGCAGATACTTGAACTTTGAGGGTACTTCGACTAAGACCCTTGTTAATCCGATTGGAGGAATTCCAGAATATGAGCAGGTTCCGGAGAAATGCTATTCCATCCCTTCTGTTGAGCCATGGAGCAGAATCTTTCCCAAATTTTAGAATAAATGGTATTAGTCGTAACCTTCCTGGCTTGCATCAGAGTTGATATAACCTCCTGAGAGCAGCCCTGAGCTCTTAGCCTAGCCCTCTCAATCTCCAGGCCATCAGGTGCAACTTCTCTGGTGCTGGATGCAGGAATTGACCTTGAGATAAAAGATCCGGAGTTATCGGAAGAGGAATAGGAGGTTGGAGGTTGAGCTGTAAAAGTGTTGTGAACTTCGGCCTCCTCGGCCACAGTGGAATAATTGCGATTACTGTCGCCGAGGACCTCCGGAGCCTGGACAGGAACCTCGCAATCCAACGGGGTTGGAGGAAATATATACCCCAACCTGAAGTTCCATGGGTGACTCACCCCCTCCGCCGATGGGAACAAACCTCTTGACAGGAAGATCTTGGCTGCTAGATCTATTTCTGGCATTCCCCAGACCTCCGCAAGGAGAGAGAAGGTTTGAGGGTTCAAAGACCACTCGTTGGATGTTTCTCGACTTAGGTAGTCGGCTAATATGTTCTGTGTTGCTGGAACACACTGCTTTCAAACTCGTAAGATGTATCTGGGCCCACTCTAAAATGGGCCAAACCTCCTCCATCAATGTGGCACTCCTGGTACCTCCTTGACTCTGAATATAGGACACTGAACAACAAAGTGGCAATGCGGATAACCACATTCTTGCCTCTCAGGAGTGGTGCAAACGCTCTTAAGGCATGGAAGGCTGCTCTGAGCTCCAGAATGTTTGAGGCTAGGCCTAAGGCCTGAAAATGCCACTGCCCCTGGGCTGCCTGATCCTGAAAGTGGGCTCCCCAACCTGTCTGGCAGTCATCCGAAGTGACTACTGGGTCCGGAGGGACTATTGGTCTGTATCTCTCGAAATTGCTCGGATGTGTCCACCACCATATCGGTTATCTCCAGATCGGTGAAGCAAAGATGGTCTGATGCATCGATACTCCATCCCACTGCCTGAGAAATTAGTTCTGCAGAGTTCTCATGTGCCACTGCGCCCACTGCACCATGGGTATGGTTGCAGACATGGACCCCAGTACACTCAGACAGGCTCTGGCTGGCAATTGATTTGTTGACAACAGTCTCTGCATCTTCCGTATTAGAGGCCTGATCTTTTCCTGTGGGAGCTGTATCCTGTTCAACCTGGTGTCTAGATCTGCCCCCAAAAAAAACATTATCTGTGTAGGTTGTAGACTGCTCTTTCTCCAGTTGATTATCCACCCGAACTTCTGAAGCGTTGTAAGGAGAATCTCCCGGTGATGGATCAGAGTTTCCTGATCTTCTGCTAAAAGTAGGATTTTGTCTAGGTAATGGTGGATCCGTAATCCCCTTTCCCTGAGATATGCCACTAGTGGTAACAGAACTTTGGTGAATGTCCTGGGGGCCGAGGAGATGCCGAATGGGAGACACCAGAATTGGAAATGATGCTGTTTATGGCAAATCGCAGAAACTTTTGAAAAGCTGGATGAACTGGCACATGAAGATAAGCGTCTGATAAATCTATAGAAAGCATCCAGTCGTCTAGATTTAATCGCCAGAAGAATGGACTGTAGATTTTCCATTTTGAAAGACTCCACTTTGATGCCTCTGTTGAGCCGTTTGAGGTCTAATACAGGTTGCAGGTCACCTGTCCTCTTTTTCACCAAAAACAGGGGGGAATAGAACCCCTTCCCTTTTTGGTATGATGGGACCTCCAGGTTTGCTCCCTTCTGTTTCAACTCTGCTATGTACTTCACTAGCAGATTTCTTTTGGATAGTGAGGATGGAAGTCTGGTTGTCCGGAAGCGATTTGGTGGGATTCGGTTTGAATTTCCATCTGTGACAGAATTTGATTGTGGATAACGTCCATAAGTCCTTTATGTGGTTTTTCCAAATTTTGAAGACGTTTTTAAGCCTGGCGCCCACCTGAGCCAGGTGGGCGGGCAAAATTTCAAAATTACTTCTGCTGTTCCCCAGCCGGGGTAGCCTTGGACTTCTGTATCCTGAGAACGGAAGGTTTTATATGTTCTTCCAGTCCCTTCTAAACTCCCTACCCGGACGGTAGGATCTGGATTCCCTGTATTTGTCCGGAAGATTACGTTTGAAAGCTGGTCCTTTTGTGTTCTGGGTCTTCTATTGGAAGGAATCAGATCCGATTTCCCTCCTGTTACCTTGGAGATGGCCGAATCCAATTTGGCACCGAAAAGGTTCGAACCATCATACGGAATCCTGCACCAATTTGTTTTGGATGCTGCATCTGCCATCCATGGTTTGAGCCATAGAGCCCTTCTCGCCGTTACTGAAGCCAGCATTGACCTGGCTGAAGACCTTCTAATATCTACCGAGGCCTCTGCCACGAAATCTCCCGCTAGTCTGACTTCCTGCAGAGAAGATATTATCTTCCCTATCTCGACGCCATCCTGAAGGTCTTTATCTATTCTGGATGTCCATCCCGAGATGGCTCTGGCCACTGCCACTGTGGTAATTGCTGGCCTACAAGCTCCCCCAGCCGTGGAATATGCTTTCTTCAATTCCAAATCCATCTTTCTATCAAGTACATCCCGAAAAGAGACTGCATCCTCGATCGGTAATGTAACGTGACGGGCGAGACGCATTAAAGAGGAGTCGGCAATGGGAGCATTAATTAAGGATTTCACTTTTGATTCCTTTAAAAGGGGTACATTTTGTCCAATCTATTGGTAAGAATAGACCTTTTATCTGATCTCTCCCACTCGTCCTTAATGAGATCCTCGAGTTCCTCTATGAAAGGAAATGACTACGGATTTATTTTCAAATTTGTAAAATATTTTCGCACTTTTGGGGGATTTGTTGCGTCTTCTTGCCAGCCGATTGCTTCTTTGATGGAATTTGCAAAGGGTTCCACTAGAGAAAAATCGAAGCCGGCTGACATTTCCTGACCCTCGCTTTCAGAGGAAGACTCCGATGCCTGAGTGAGATGGAGATGTGCTGGGAACTGCTCTATCCAATGCTGGTGTTGTCTCCAGTAATGACTCTCGTACTGACTCCCTTATGAGGTCTGTAGCTATCCTTGCCTCTGTTTCCTTCTCTTTGGTAGCCTCATGGAAACAGGAACGACATGCAATTTTATCTGGCAAAGCCGGAGCGCCGCATACCCAGCAAGCGTTTGCTGCAGGGCGGGTATGGCGGGTTCGACGGTGCGAGGAAGGAGACCTCCTGCGACTTGACCGGCTATGGCGTGAGTGGCTATGCCCTGAATGGCTGTGCCTTTGGTGACGTGAAGGAGATCTTGAGCGGCTTCTGCGAAAAGATCTTCTACTTGAGGTATGGCTAGACCTTCTCCCATATTATATGTCAAAAGACTAGATGCCCCTTGAGACCACCAGAGCGGGGGCTCCCTCCATAGAAGCTCCTTTAGAGACTGCAAAGGAGGGACTTCCAAACAAGAGAGGCTTGAACCTGCTGGGGCGAAGGGTGGCAAGAGGCTAATTAATCTGTAACAGGAGAGACCGCATCAGTCCAACCTGTCAGGTGAGGATAAAAAAAAAAAAAGAAGAGAATGCAGCGGGGGGGGGGGGGGGGGGGGGGGTCTCCCCTTCAAATTTATAGCTAATCCAATCCTGTCAGGTTGTGGGGGGCAGAGTCACAACCCCAGTGTGTGCTGCCGTGAAGGCGTCAGGAAAGGTGCTTTGTAGTCACCCAAAACAAGGGGATTAGAAACCAAGCAAAAATGTTATTTAAAATCGGTGCTCCAGCCTCTCCCAGGGAAAAGTGAAAAGTCAGCAGCTACACATACTGTAGCTGCCGACTTATTATTAGGACACTTGCATGTCCTGGAATGCAGCGATGTCAGCACCCCAGCCAATACTTCCATTGGCTCTCAGGTGCTGCCGCAGCCATAGCTGGTAAGGGAAACTGGCAGTAAAGCCTTGTGGCCTCACAGCTTACTCCTTACTGTGCACGGTTCTTTATAAGTGGCCCGGTGGTGGGGGGGGGGCTGAAATTCTGACGTACCTCGCCATGGTCCAATGGAAGTGGGGACAGGTACCTGTCAAAAAAACAAAACAAAAAAAACAGGTATCGCGCTCCTCGAAAGGTGCCGAATGTGGCGGGGGGGATTTTAGACAGATAAGCGGTGCTTCCACTTTTGGGTGGAACGCAAATAAAACACAATGTATAAAAAAAAAAAAAAAAAAAAGGAGGGGACACCAGTCCTACTTAGGGGGGATTCTCCTTAATACCCATAACAGATCTGAAGGGCCTGGTATGGAATTTGGGGGAACCCCCACACATTTTTTTTTTTTTTATTCTGGTTCGGGGTTCTCCTGTGGGGGAATCCCATGCAGTTTTTATCATAGAGCTATTATGTGTATTGCCGGGACCAACAATTCATTATAGCTGCGAGTACTTTTAAAATTACTTTTTTATTCCCTTTAAAAATGTAATTTTGCTCTCAGACTGTTCTAAACACGGGAAACATGCGCCACTTTACAGGCATACGATAGACACCCCAAACACTAAGACAATAACTTGCATAAAAGCCTTTAAAATTAGCACTTGATTTTTCTTGTTCGTGTCCCATAGACTAACGGTGTTCGCACAAATTTTTTGCCTGTTTGCACGTTCTGCTGCAAACCGAACTAGAGGGGTGTTCGGCTCATCCCTACCAACTAATATTGGTTTTATCCTAGAAATCGCTCATGCCAGAGGTTTTTCTCCCCGAGGCGGCCAGACTCAGCCCAGGAGTCACCTGATTCTTACCTTCTTTATGAGCAACCTAGGGTCCACTTCCACTCCAGAACACTGCAACACAACACCCTGTCTTGATTGGTTCAGTCTCTGGACAGATTAATTTGCCTGATTTTAAAGACTGGGTTGTTTCTGGCCTCGTGACTCAGCAGTCTAGTTCTGGTGTTGGGGGGGAAAAAAAAAAAAAAAAAAAAAAAAAAAAAAAAAACACCTTTCTGATCTCTTGGAAAATCCTTACAAAAGCTCCAGACTGAGGAGTCCCAGACACCTTGTCAGGGCAGGGGACTTGGACAATGAAGGTATCTTGTCTCCAGATTAATATTCTGGAGCTGGACATTCCGACTGAAAGGTCATCAGATCAGGATCCAGTTGGACAAGACCACAGCAGTAGCTTACATCCCATCAGGGAGGAATTTGAAGTCTTCCAGCGGCAAGAGAAGTAGAAATGACAGAAATTTACATTCTGGCCATTTATATACTAGACATGTACAATTGGAAGGCACACTTCATTAACCAGCAGTACCTGGATCCCAGGAGAGTGCCTAATCCTGGAGGCGTGTCAGGAACTGAGACGTGGGCAGTAAGGATTTGGTCTAATGCCCAGGTTATACAAACTGGACAGCTTTGTCTCCAGGTACTCAGATCCTCTGGCTGAAGCAGTGGATGCTTTGCTGGTTCCTTGGGACCAGTACAGCCTGATCTATGCCTCTCTCATCTGCTCCGCAGGGTCGGGATGGAGGACATTCTGGTGATCCTTATAGCTTTAGATTGGACCAGAGGGATGTTGTTTTCCAACCTGATCAGATTCTTGGCAGGAGCACCATGGGCTCTTCCAAATCATTTATCCTGCTTCACAGTGACTGGCTTTAACAGCAAAGCTGTTGAAGCTCAAAGTCTTGGACCAACAGAGTATCTCCGAAATAGTGAATCCCACAATGTCAAAAGCCAGAAAATCTACTTCCTGTAAGGTCTACCATAACACATGGAAGGCATACTTTGGTGCGAGAAAAGAAGATTTCACACCAGGAAATATTCCGTGGGACGAACCCTCTTTTTTGTAATCAAGCCTAAATCATCAGCCTTGCGGAAAATAAAAAAAAGTGGCACTGCCCACCTTCCTCTCCCTCTTTGGTATGGTCTACTGCAAAAATCACTTACTTGATCAAATAAACATCATATTTTCCAGCCGAGCGCCCCGACTTTCTCTGCTTGAGCTTTCTTGTCCAGCCTTCAGGAAGAGTAGGATCATCATACATAGGTCCTCTATCTCTAATAACAGACCGTCTTTGCTTAGGGAAGGCAGAAGCTTCAGGAACAGCAGGTGCAACAGCCTCTGTACTTTCAGGTACTTCAGCTTTCCGTGGTTCAGTAGGTTCATCTGACTGCTGTGTTGACGGATGGGCTTCTTCAGATAGCTCTCCATCATTGTTTTTATCCTTTCTAACATTCCTGAGTTTTGGTGGTTTGTCTTTCTGATCTAAATCTTCTGTTTTTTCTTCGCTAGGGTATAAATAAAAAAAACAAACAGGATTACAAAATATATTTTCCAAAATGTATACACCAACGCAAAGTAAAGTCTGTTACATATGTAGTAATGCACATGAAAACAAAGACAAACAGTTGATTTGAAGCTTTTATTTAAAGCTTACCCAGGAGGTCCTACAAGCACATAAGACTGAAATCTAGTAAACTCAATAATTTATACACTGAACATACATTCCCTGTGGGAAGTTGCGCCCATAATGCCTCTCATCCATTTACTCTGGACTTGCCAAGGCGTTCAAGGTTACTGAAATTACATTTCTTCTTGTTGAAATAAGATTTAAAATGACCTTTAACCCAAAAAATACATCTATAAAAAAGGTACTTTTGAGAACCCCCGAGTCACAAATATAATCCAACTTTTTTTATTTATTTTTTTAAAACTTTACTATGCCTAAAATGGTATTTAAAATGAATAGAGGGTGGTTATCCAAGTCCCATAAAGGGTCTAAATAAGATCAATGCCTTTAATATAAACAGCATTGCCTCTCACTGAATTCATTTAATAAACAGTAGATTATTATTATACTGTCAATTTCATTCCCTGCAAAGGCAAAGCATAATGGACTACTATGCATCGCATAGTAGCCCATTATGTGTCACTTACCTGACACAGGAGCCAGCGATGTCACCGCTGTCCCCTGTAGTCCGGCGCATCCATCTTTTTGGTGGGGTCTCGCAGCTCCGCCGCTGTCATTCGGCGGAGCCGCGATGACGTCACTCCCGCGCATGCGCGCGGGAGCCGACACGCGCGGCAGCTCCATTATTGGAAATGCCGCGCTCAGTGCGCCTGCGCGCTGCTGTCTACGGCGCATGCGCCGTAGACAGCGGTGCCTGTCTTCGGGCAAATATCTCCTAAACCGTATAAGTTTAGGAGATATTTCTTGGACCTACAGGTAAGCCTTAATCTAGGCTTACCTGTAGGTCAAAGTGGTTTGTAAGGGTTTACAACCACTTTAAAGACTATACCTTCTCTTCTTGCTTATTCTTTCTCCAATAGAGCACGCCTGCAATGTCAGACACCTTTTCTTAATGGCAAGCTCTGAAGTGAAAATAGTTTGGATGCACAGGAACACCTTATTCTTTATAATATTTTGTATTATGGTTGACATTTAGTTACAATATACCGTAATCACTTGTTTCAGGTTAACAAGTTAGGGTATACATTACTGCCAGACCTGCTTGCCTTTCCTTGTGTATCATAGCTGCTACGAGCAGCTATTTAAGGTCCGATAGGCAGAACAGCTGCTGTTTCTCAGCATTTATGAAAATGTAGGCAAGCACTAAGGGCCCCTTCATACTACTGTGTTGCTATAACACATGTTCTATGCATTAGTGCAGTGCTTCGCCACTGATTCTGAATGGCACCCCAACACACCTTGCTGAGAGATGTGCATTGCAGCATGCTGCCAGAAATTGTACATGCATTTTTTTTTTCTGGTGCATTAGGCACCCCATTTAAATTAAGGGGCTGCCTTAATGCAACACAGGTGCACTCATGCACGGCAATGATCTAAATAGGTTCCAATATACTGTACAAAGAGAGAGAACAGAGGGTTCATACGGCCGCATTGCTGGATCGTGGAACAGGTGAGTGTGTTTATTAAAAGTCAGCAGCTACACTTTGTTTTTGGCTGAAAACCAATAACTGTTCCCGAATTTAAGACCTTTCTGGGCCTATCCCTTCTCATGGGCATTACTAAAAATAGTGAGTTGCGGTCATATTGGGCCACTGACCCAATTCGTCATATGCCCGTATTCTTTCTCCATGGCCAGGACGAGCAAATGCATGCACTTTGACAATGAACTCTGTCATCCTCAGGGGGACCCTGAATACGATCGGCTCCACAAAATTCTGCCCCTCATAAACCACGTCAAACAACAATTTTCAGCCTCGTTTATTCCCGATCAAGAGGTCTGCATTTACGAGTCCCTGATTACATTTTCTAGCCGCCTTGTGTTCAAACAGTTTCCCCCCCAGCAAGCGTGCCAGATATGGGGTCAAGATGTACAAGCTCTGTGACAGGGCAACAGGCTATACATATAGTTTCCTGGTTTACGAGGGAAAAGATAGGAGTGTGGCACCTCCACCAAACTTCCCAGACTATATAGGGTACAGCGGCAAGATTGTTTGGGACTTGGTGTCACCCTCCTTGTTTGGAAAGGGGTACCATTTATACAAGCGTGCCACTTTTTAGCCACCTCTTTCGATTAGGAATTGGCGCATGTGGCAACATGCAATCAAATCGCTGGGGGCTTTCTCCAACAGCTTGTAGACGACCGACAGTCTGGGGGAGAGAGCCTGCTTGTAGTCCAATGAATTGCTTGCCGTGAGATGGAAGGACAAACAATTATGACGTTACATCATAAATGCATTATTCTACTATTTAATCAGGTTTGTCAATATCACGATCATGAACTACCCCCAGGGATTGTGACACCTAGTCTATTTATATTACATTTAAATTATTCAATAAACTCACATGCCTCAATTAAAGTCCCAACTCCCCCTTTCCCTCCTTATACATTATTGTGTTTTATTGTGTGTGCTTTGCAGGTATGTCATTCTACGATTATACTGCAACTGTGATTTATGCTATAATGTAACATTTTATTGAGTTTGCTTTGCAAGTATGTCTTACCATTGTTTTCTTTGCAGGTACACCATTCAGCTTCAGCACGGATTTATTTATTTTGGCAGCAAGAGGGTTTGCTCTCACAATACATAAATCCGTGATTCCAGTGCTGTAGGAGGCAATTTCACTACCACAGTTAAAAAAAATAAAATAAAGGGGAGCATATATGCCAAAGCATAGGGGCAGAGGAAGACATAGGGGCAGATCGCCTATATGCTTCGGCATATATTTTTATATTTATTGTATGCCCATCATTATTAGTTGTTGGATGCAAGGCGGTATTCTAATGGTGGGCATATCAATTAATCGGTGTGAATGGAGATATCTGTTAGGTTCTCTTTTTTGTTCACCCCACAGGCTGCATAAACAAAAGAAAAAAGAAAAGAAAGAACATTACAATATATGCCCAGCAACGTACTGAATGGTTATACCGGAATGATGGCTGCAGGTTTAGGTGTCATCTTGGCATCTTTTTTTCAGCTGGCGGTCGGCTTTCATGCAAAAATAGTATTTTTGTACTCACTGTAAAATCCTTTTCTCTGTAATTCACCGACCGACACAGCTCCTCTCTGTAACTAAATGGGTTTGTTAGCATGCCATTAGGAAAACTAGGCAAAAATTGTAACACAATACACAGAACTTTAGTCCCACCCCGGGGGGGCGGACCCTGTGCTAACAACCCACCCTGCTCCCAGGCAGAACTCAATATGTCAACAAGCAGTATAACTTAGAGAAAACGAGGGGTGGGTGTTGCGTCGGTCTGTGAATTACAGAGAAAAGGATTTTGCGGTGAGTGCAAAAATCCTATTTTCTCTTATATTCACCGACCAACACAGCTCCTCTCTGTAACTAAATGGGACGTCCCCAAGCAGAGCCAAACGAGGGGTGGGAAAAAACAGCATTACAACTTCATCCACCATAGCAAGTGGGAACTAGTGAAACTAAACCCACAAAAAAAAAAAAAGAGCAGTGTACGGAAAAACATACCGCCATAACTGGGCATTCTCAACAGGAGAGACCCCCAACACCGCAACCTTTGTGGAAGTAATACAACAGTGCATTAACAAACAGTACTGTGTTTTTTATCGAAAAACCAGAAAAAAAATCTCCAGTGCATTTACACGGCTGCCGCTAGGCAAAATAAAACCGAGTTCTGCCTGGGAGCAGGGAGGGTTGTTAGCACAGGGTCCGCCCCCGGGGCGGGACTAAAGTTCTATGTATTGTGTTACAATTTTTGCCTAGTTCTCCTAATGGCAGACTAACAAACCCATTTAGTTACAGAGAGGAGCTGTGTCGGTTGGTGAATATAAGAGAAAGTAATCCTAGAGGCTAATTAACCGCTAGAGTGCTTTTACAAGCAGTGGGAGGGAAGATTTTCTCAGGCTCTCCTGTCCCACTGGGGAATCAGAGAATGCAGCCGGTGGTTCCACCAGCTGACTATAGAGCTGACTGGAGACCAAAACAGCTCCAATCATCTCTATGGCCTAAGAAACCTGAAGCTACGAGCATTTCATGACTTCTGTTTCACCGGATATAAACAGCACCATTGGGAAAACATCTTATCACACCGATCTTGGTGTGGTTAGATGCTTAGTAGGAACAGAGGATCCGTTTCTCCTCCCCTAGGAGAACAGGGATTTGTGTGTTTAGACACACAAATCTCCTTTTCTGCTCTCATGCACGCTGGCCACACGCATCGGGTCGCGCACGCACACACACACACACACACACACACACACCCTGTTCCAAATTATTATGCAAATTCTATTTCAGTGTCACAATGATTAAATATTTTGTTTTTCAGTTTAACTCATGGATGGCATTGTGTCTCAGGGCTCTTTTGATCACTGAAAACAATCTCGGACACCTGTGATAGTGATAATTAGATTGCCAGGTGAGCCCAATTAAAGGAAAAACTAGTAAAGGAAGGTGTTCCACATTATTAAGCAGAGAACCATTTTCAAGCAATATGGGGGAGAAAAAGGATCTCTCCGCTGCCAAAAAGAGTGAAATAGTTCAATGCCTTGGACGAGGTATGAAAACATTAGATATTTCACGAAAACGTAAGCGTGATCATCGCACTATTAAGAGATTTGTGGCCGATTCAGAGTTTAATGGGTTTTGTGCAGATAAAGGCACATTAAGGAAGGTTTCTGCCAAATCCATGCATCGGATCCAGAGAGCAGCTGCTAGGCTGCGACGTCAGCAAGGCGGTGGTGGAGTCATGTTTTGGGCCAAAATCATGGGAAGAGAAGTGGTCAGCCCCTTTAGGGTCCCCAAAGGTGTAAAGATGACCTCTGCAAAGTATGTGGCGTTCCTGACTGACCACTTCCTTCCCTGGTACAGAAGGAAGAACTATGCTTTCCGTAATAAAAATCATCTTCATGCATGACAAAGCACCATCTCATGCTGCAAAGAATACCTCTGCATCAATGGCTGCTATTGGGATAAAAGGAGAGAAAGTCATGGTGTGGCCTCCATCCTCCCCTGACCTCAATCCTATTGAGAACCTTTGAAGAATCCTCAAGCAAAAAATCTGAGGGTGGGAGGCAATTTACATCCAAACAGCAGCTATGGGAGGCTAGTCTGCCATCTTGCAAACAAATTCAAGCAGGAACTGTCCAAGTTTAATGGATGCAAGACTTGTGAAGTTGCTATCAAATAAGGGGTCCTATGTTAAAATGTAACGTGACCTGTTAAAATGTTTAAAAAGTTAAAATTTTGTTCAAAATTTGATTGAAATAGCTTTTGATTTCAGTAAAAATGCTGCAAACACAACAGATGACAATTTTCAATCCTTTACAACCTATAAAGTGTTAAACTCACTGTGCGTAATAATTTGGAACAGTGCATTGTAAGTTTATTTAGAAAAAAAAAAACTTATTAGGTTTGTTCAATAAAATTTGAATTCTACTCTTAATAGTTGATAACATGGGAATTATGCTAACTGTTTACATCAATTATTTTAGGTTAACCTCCTCGCGCCCGCCCTATAGCCGATTTACGGCCGTAGAGCAGGCGCGTTCGTTTGGGCGGTCGTCCCTGGACGGCCTGATGTTTACTTCCGCAATGCGCGCCGCCGCGGGCGCGCATCGCGGAAGTTCTGTGTTCGCCGTGTCCCCCGGGGACAGGCAAACACAGATCGCTGTAAACGGCCAATCACAGCGGCCGTTTACAGCGTGATCGGCGTGTCCAATGGGAGATGATCTCATATGTAAACATATGAGATCATCTCGCAGCGCCGCTCTCCTTCCTCGCACAGACAGTGCGAGAGGGGAGAGATGAACGGCTGCAGCGGCAGCCGTTCTGATTCCGGAAAAAAAAAAAAAAAAAAAAATGAAATAAAAAGTGCCATCCGCCCCCAGCAGTGCCATCCGCCCCCAGCAGTGCCATCCGCCCCCAGCAGTGCTATCTGCCCCAGTGCCATCCACCCCAGTGCTACCTGCCCCCAGTGCCATCCACCCCAGTGCTACCTGCCCCCAGTGCCATCCACCCCAGTGCTACCTGCCCCCAGTGCCATCCACCCCAGTGCTACCTGCCCCCAGTGCCATCCACCCCAGTGCTACCTGCCCCCAGTGCCATCCACCCCAGTGCTACCTGCCCCCAGTGCCATCCACCCCAGTGCTACCTGCCCCCAGTGCCATCCACCCCAGTGCCACCTGCCGTCAGTGCCACCTGCCCCCAGTGCCACCTGCCGTCAGTGCCACCTGCCGTCAGTGCCACCTGCCGTCAGTGCCACCTGCCGTCAGTGCCACGTGTCATCAGTGCCACATAGTGCCATCTGTCATCAGTGCCACGTATCAGTGCCATTTGTCATCAGTGCCACCTGTCAGTGTCACGTGCCATCTGTTGTCAGTGTCACGTGTCATCAATGCCACTTATCAGTGCCATCTGTCATCAGTGTCACGCGTCATCGGTGGCATGTATTAGTGCCATCTGTCATCGGTGGCACATATTAGTGCCACGTATTAGTGCCATCTGTCATCGGTGCCACGTTTCAGTGCCACGTGTCATCAGTGCCACGTATTAGTGCCACGTGTCATCAGTGCCACGTATAAGTGCCACGCGTCATCAGTGCCACATATTAGTGCCATCTGTCATCAGTGCCACATATTAGTGCCATCTGTCATCAGTGCCACATATTAGTGCCATCTGTCATCAGTGCCACCTGTCATCATTGCCACGTATCAGTGCCATCTGTCATCAGTGTCACGTGTCATTGTCCTGGTGCTTCAAAAGTGTAATAAATAGTCAACAAGTTAGATGTGTAACTTATGTTCCTAGAACACATGATGGCGCTACCTGCATGTTGGGCCTCTCTATGTGGCCAGGCTGTGAAAAAGTCCCACACATGTGGTATTGTAATACTCAGGAGGAGTAGCAGAATTTTTTGGGGGGTGTCATTTGTGGTATACACATGCCACGTGAGAGAAATAACCTATTACAATGACAATTTTGTGGAGAAAAAAAAAAAAAAATGAAAAATCTTAATTTTGCAAAGAATTGTGGGAAAAAAATGACAACATCAAAAAGCTCACTATACCTCTTACTAAATAACTTGGAATGTCTACTTTCCAAAAAGGGGTCATTTGGGGGGTATTTGTACTTTCCTGACTTGTTCGGGTCACAAGAAGCGAGATAGGCCACCAGTACATCAGATGTGATCAATTTTGTGCGATTCGCACCACAGCTTGTAGACTCTCTAACTTTCACAAAGACCAAATAATATCCACTAATTTGGGTTATTTTTACCAAAGACATGTAGCAGTATAAATTGTGACCAAAATTTATGAAGAAAAATTAATAATTTGCATAATTCTGTCACAGAAACAAAGAAATATGCGTTTTTTTTCAAAATTTTCGGTCTTTTTTCATTTATAGCGCAAAAAATAAAAACCCCAGAGGTGATCAAATACCACCAAAAGAAAGCTCTATTTGTGGGAAAAAAAGGACAAAAAATTCATTTGGGTACAGTGTTGCATGACTGAGTAATTGTCATTCAAAGTGTGAGAGCACCGAAAGCTGAAAATTGGTCTGGGCAGGAAGGTGTTTAAGTGCCCTGTAAGCAAGTGGTTAATGAGAAAAATATCACTGACATAATAATTTGGAACAGGAGAATATATTAATATATATATATATATAGTAGGGGATCAGAGCTGTCCCAGAGGCAGTCCAGTAAAATAAAAGTGGCTTTTATTCAGCAAAAAACATAAGACCAGACAGACTCGTCTTATCACACGGATGTGCACACAGGTACAACTCAGTTCATCAGCCAACAGGCTTAGAGGTAAGAGTTCACGGCTCCAAACAATGCTACAGTCTTTGTGTGGTTAAGCTCACCCAGCAGGTACACCATCCAGCAATGGACGTTTCCACACAGCGTGCTGCTGTGTCTCTCTCTCTCTCCTACTCAACAGCTCCACACTGACACTTTCAGCACACCTGACCATAAGCAGGTCTGAAGAGGAAGTACCTGCCTTCAATTAACCCCCTCTTAACCCTGACCCAGGCTGACCCTCTACATATCCCCCCCCCCCTCTGTTCCAGGCCAGGGGTCTGGTCACCACGACTCCAGTGGCAGTAGACCCGGGAAAGGGCATCCGCATTCTGATGTACCCTTCCCGGTCTATGTACCACTACAAACCTGAAGTCCTGTAGAGCAAGGAACCTCCGGGTGATTCTGGAGTTTTTATCTTTATTTTGGGCCATCCACTTAAGGGGCGCATGATCTGAAACTAACTTGAAGGGTCGGCCCAACAAGTAGTAGCGGAGTGTCTCCAAAGCCCATTTTATTGCGAGACACTCCCTTTCCACAATGGAATAATTCCTCTCAGCTGGTGTGAGCTTCCGGCTCAAGTACACAACAGGGTGCTCACCCCCCCCCCCCCCAATCATCTGGGACAGTACTGCACCCAGACCCAATTACGAGGCATCTGTTTGTACCAGGAACTCTTTTTGGAAGTCAGGAGCTACCAACACTGGTTCCTGGCACAAAGCTTGCTTAAATCGGCAGAACGCTGCTTCTGCACAACAGTTGCGTTCTTTCCCTTCACGAGATCAGTCAGAGGTGCTGCTAGACTGGCAAAGTTGGGGACAAACCTCCTATAATAGCCCACAATGCCAAGGAAAGAACACACTTTTTTCTTTGTGAGTGGACAGGGCCATTTCTGAATAGCCTTCACCTTGTTTGGTTGGGGCTTAATCACACCCCTGCCTACAATATACCCCAGGTAGCGGGCCTCCTCCAACCCAACCTTGCTCTTTTCTGGGTTCCCTGTGAACCCCACCCTTCAGAGGGCATCCAAGACCAACTGGACCTTCGGTAAGTGACTCTCCCAGTCCTTACTAAAGATGACAATGTCATCAAGAATTCCTTATGAGGTCTCGGGACGTAGTCCATGGCCTTCTGGAAAGTGGCTGGAGCCCCATGTAACCCAAATGGCATTCGGGCATACCGCCACAAGCCCTCGGGTGTGGCAAATGCAGTTTTTTCTTTAGCCTCTGGGGAAAGCAGGATCTGCCAGTATCCCTTGGTCAAGTCAAGAGTGGTGATGTACCGGGCCGGTCCTAATCTCTCGATTAATTCATCGACCCGGGGCATGGGATACGCGTCTGGCTTGGAGACTTCATTTAACTTGCGAAAGTCATTGCAGAACCACCAGGTTCCATTCGGCTTGGGTACAAGGACTATAGGGCTAGACCAGCTACTTGAAGACTCAATGACCCCAAGGTCCAACATGCTCTTAAGCTCGGCCAAGACAATATTCTGGCGAGCTTTGGGTATGCGGTAGGGTTTAAGGTTTACTCGAACGCCAGGGTCTGGAATGACATTATGTTCAATTACCGAGGTTAGGCCTGGTAGGTTTGAAAAAAATGTCTAGATTCCTCTGCAAAAACTCCCAGGACTCTTAATCTGAGCATCAGGGTCTTCCGGGACTTTCAGACTGACTGTCCAAATCTGTCTATCATTCCATGGTTTGATCAAGTTGACGTGGTAAATCTGGTAGGGTTTACGTTTGGTGGGCTGATGGACTTTATAGTTGACCTTGCCCACTCTCTCAACATTCTCAAAGGGTCCTTGAAACTTACTCTCAACAGTAGGCACTAAAACCAGCACCCGATCCCAAGGTTTAAACTCTCTAATCTTGGCAGATCGGTTGTATACACGACTCTGCGCATTTTGTGCAGCCTGCAAATGTTCCCGTACTATGGGCATAACTTTTGTTATTCGGTCCTGCATTTGAGACACGTGTTCTACCACAGTCCGATACGGGGAAGCTTCTTGTTCCCACGTCTTTCATTATAGCCAGTAGTCCACGGGGTGTCTCCCATAAACCAGCTCAAAGGGGGAGAACCCCGTGGGAGGCCTGGGGTACCTCTCTTATGGCAAACAAGGGAGGCAACAAGCAATCCCAATCCCGACCATCCTCAACTGCTTTCTTTAGCATTCCCTTTAAAGATTTGTTGAACCACTACACTAACCCATCAGTTTTTGGGTGATACACTGATACACTGAAGTTCGCAAGCGTTTAATCTTAAACAGGTTACAGAGTTCCTTCATCACTTTTGACATGAACGGGGGAACCTTGGTCGGGCAAGATCTCGGATGGGAGCCCTGTTCTCATGAACATCTGAAACAACTCCCGTGTGATGACCATGGATGAGCAATTTCTTTCAGATACCTGGTGGCATAGTCGAGGACAACTAAAATGTATTGGTGTCCCCTAGCTGACTTAGGTAAGGGGCCCACCAAGTCCATGACAATGCGATCAAAGGGAACCTCAATAATTGGAAGCAGTACCAGCGGACTGCGAAAATGGGGTATTGGAGCGGTTCTTTGACAGGTAGGGCAGGACTCACAGTAGTCCTTAATTTCTCAATATACACCGGGCCAAAAAAAAACAAAATGCTGTAAACCCCCGTTCCTGAGTTTTAGCCGCTCCAAGGTGACCCCCAAGTACATGACTATGAGCCAAATGCAACACTTTAGACCTAAAAGGTTTGGGTACCACCAGTTGTTCCAACACTTATTGATTGACCTTAGTTACTCGGTACAAGTCATGATTCACAGCAAAATGGGGGAATTTCACTTCCTCCCCAGGGTGCTGTGGTTCACCGTTTACTTCCCCGCCAGGGAACAGGCCACGGTCTTAAAGTGGGGTCCCTCATCTGAGCACTAAGGAACCTCCCGGGAGCCCATGAGATCTGACATGTCTGGCTCAGAGGAGGTACTTTTCGCTTCCAATCCCGCAAACACCTCCAGGGGACCGGGCTCACTTTCTGCAGGTTCAGCAACCTGGTACTGATCCTTAGTAACAACCTCCTGCAACACAGTATTATTCACCACCTCTGTGGGTTCTTGCTTTTTGGGGGAAACCCCCGAACCTTTGAGCTTTTGCGCATACAAGTCCCAAAACATGGGGCAGTCTCGCCTGATTAGTAAATCATGAGGTAGTCCTGGGACCACTCCCACTTTTAGTTTAGCCATTCCTGCTGGTGTACACAGGGTCACACAGGCCACCGGATAGTTTTTAACATCACCATGCACACAGATGACCCCAACCTGTTCACTCAGTAAGCGATTTGTTTTCTGTTGTACAGCAACTGTCTGCACCAGGATCTGCTCCTGCCAAGCCTGTGCTTGTACCAGGGCCTGCTGGGCCTCCTGATGGGGGGCCTGGGCTTGTGTATTAGCCAGTACCAGCTGCTTACCACATCCTCCATGGCTTGTTCAGAAGATGTCACTGTCTTTGCAGCTTTAACCCAGGATATGGGATTAGACTGGACCCCTCAAACTGCCCGATGCATGCTCCACCAATTGTTCAAGGGTGTCAATATGGATACCCGTTATGTGCATCTTGGGCACCCAAGAGCTACAATGAGCCTGGGACAGTCAGGGGTTCTTGTTACAGTACATGTGGAAGTGATTGAGGGATTTTTTAGCCACCCTTCAACAAGAATGCCGACAAGCAACGGAAAAAAAGAAAAAAGTTAATGAATTCCCAGCTGATAATATATATTTTTATGATGTTTCTGTATCATAAGCAATAACGGTATTGCTCTATAACAGCCAATTGGCTTTGGCGCACAATCGGTTGGCTATTATGTAAGCAATGGCCTTGATCATCTTATTTGGCGGCAATCCAGTGAGGCTGGCCAGTGGTTCATAAATCATGCTACAATCTTACCCGATTTGGATCTTGTCATACAAAAATATAGAACTTAAAAAGTTTCGATACCATGTTTCTATCAGGATGGATCTGCATCAGCCTTTATGTAGCTAACAGGTAAGTTAACAGTTAAAACTTGCCCAAAAATTGTATACAAGCCAGCAAGGGGATGAAACCTGACTTATTTACACAAAGCCACAGGCGTTCATTGTGCACCATTACAACCTTCCAGCCACCGGTGTCCTAACAAGCAATGACGTCAGCGATTGTTAGGTGGACACTGGGCGCCAGCACAGTATACTTGTTTGCCCCTACTCCACCCCTCTCCATCAGCAATGGGGTCACATTAGCTGAATGAGGGAGAAGAGAAACATTAGAATACTAGTTAGTACCAATTTGCAAAGATGTACTGACTTTGGTGTCCTATGTAAGTGGATGTTGCTGTGTTCTGGAAAAAATTTTGTTTTTGTTTTTTACATTTTGTAATGGGGTGCCTTAAGATTGTCCATAATTTTAAAGAGTACCTTGATTGCAAAAAAAGGTAGAGAAAAACACTGTTATAGACTGGCAAAAAAAAAAAAAAAAAAAAAATACACCAGGAGCCTTCATGTGATCACTAGATCAGAAATGATAGACCACAAGACCGGAAACCACTCTGATTGGTTGCCGATTGGTGGTATGGACCTTAGCTGTCATTGACAGGTGGAACTCAAAGCCAGTGCCATCTTCATCTGGGCTAGTTTTTCACTAGCTTTTGGGTTCCTGGCATCAGCATCTTTACTGGGGGCAGCCGGGTGTGCTGCTTGTGAATAGGTTGTGCAGTCTTCTGGGACATGTGACATGTCCCAGGAGACTGCAGGGAGAGGGAGAGAAAACTTACACTCGGATCGCCTAGGACAGGTACCTGCTTCTCTCTCTCTCTCTCTCTCTCTCTCTCTCCTCCCCCCCCAAAAAAAAAAGAAGAAAAAAAAACTTTTTGGACTTAAAGCATAAATCCTTTTTGAATGATGAAGGTCCACTTTAAGGATGGGGGGGCGGGGGGCTGTATATTAATGTCTCTTAGGTACAGGACCATTGTCCAGAGAACAATATACAAATAGCGGGCTGGAGTCACATTTTCAAATTGTATTTTTTATTTTTTTTAAACTGCATTTTAAAATACCTCTGCGTAAATATCATGCGACATAAAAATATGCAACACCCACCATTTTATTCTCTAGGGCCCCTGCTTAAAAAAAAATATGTTTTAGCGATTCTAAGTAGTTTTCTAGCAAAAAAAAAGGGGGGGGGGCAAATGTTTACATGTAGGAGAGGAATGCCAGAAGGGTTAGATCAGTTTTTCTCAACTCCAGTCCTCATGGCGCCCCAACAGGTCATGTTTTCAAGATTTCCCTCAGTTGAAATGGCTGTAGTAATTACTAAGGCAGGTAAACTGATCAAATCACCTGTGCAAAATAATTAAAAGCCTGAAAACATGACCTGTTGGGGCGCCTTGAGGACTGGAGTTGAGAAACACTGGGTTAGAGGAGACAACCCGCAAGGAAAAAAAAAAAAAGAAAAAAACATTTTAAATCTAAATCATATAGCAGGTAAGTGGTCTATGACAATTACAGCCGAGGGCCCAAGACAAGTTTATTTAATTAGTGTAGACATGGAAAAGGTGACTACTGCTGTAATTCACAAATATAACACATTCTTTATATGTGTAAAATATACTTCAAACCTGCATGCACAGTAGGTCTTGAATTGTCTAAGCTACATAAACAAGCAGTATAATTGGTACTAGTATACTGATATATATTACCTGGTAAAATTTGTTTATTATAAAATTGACAAAAAAAAAAATAACGTATCTGCTTTTTCACTGGGCCTCCTACACAAAATCAATCATCTTTATTCATACTGCTCAAAGCACAGTCGTTTATTACATTCTCTAATTTGCACTAGAAGGAAAACGGAGGAAAACAGAGGCCAGGTAGAATGTTACGCTACATGCGCCACAAAAAAGAAACCTTCCATATACTAAGACCCCTTTGAAACTGAGGCGTTTTGCAGGCGCTATAGCGCAAAATAGCACCTGCAATCTGCTCTCAAACAGCTGCACCATTGTCTCCAGTGTGAAAGCCCAAGGCTTTTCACACTGGAGCGGTTAGCTGGCAGGATGTCAGGAAAAGTCCTGCCAGCAGCTTCTTTGGAGCGGTGTGTTTACCGCTGCTCCCCACTGAAATCAAACGCAGCTATTGTGGCACATTGCGGGCGATTTTAACCCTTTCTCGGACGCTAGCGGGGGGGGTAAAAGCACCCCACTAGCAGCCAAAATGCGGCGCAAATCCGATGGTAAAACGCCACTAAAAATAGTGGCGTTTTACTGCCGATTCTATGGGCGGCTTGGTGTGAAAGCCCTCTAAAGCCTTGTACACACGATCGGAGAATCCGTCGGAATGTGTCCTATCGGACCGTGTTGTCGGATAATCCGACTGTGTGTGGCATGCATCGGAATGTTTCCGTCGGACCCAAATTTCCAACTTGTTGGAAATATTTCCCGACCAACTGGTTCGATCGGACATACACCGATCATGTGTAGAGAATTTTGATCGGACCAAGTGAAACGCATGCTCAGATCAAATTCCTACATCAAAGCTATTGGCTACTAGCCTGAATGTAGTCCCATCGTAACGAAATTACGTCATCACGTTCTGAAAGATCGGATTTTTCGACAACTTAGTCCGACCGTGTGTATGCAACAGTTTCGGACAAGATCCGACAGACAAAATCCGGCGGGCAAAATCAGACGGATTTGGTTGTTGAAATCTCTGACCGGGTGTACAGGGGCTAAAAGCCTTGTACTTAAACTGTAGTGCAGAATGTGAATCATAATTTACTCTACATAAAGACATTTATTTAAAAAAAAAAATGTTAATGTTGTTAACCTTGAAAAATTTTACACATTTTCAATTTTTGTGTTTAATACAGTATTATATTAAGTCAATTAAAACCACCAGGCAATATGATTCACCTTGCAGCAATCTCTACACCAAGCACTTACTAAGGTTTATAAAAACAGTGCTAGATGCTCCTATGTGACTTTTACACATTAAAACACAATTTAAAAATGTTCAGTTTAAAGGGCACATATCAGTAAATTCTCAATTTACACTTTAAGTGGCACAGCAGCTACTCATTCTGGAAATTGTCACTTTAACCACTTCCCATTCAGGCAAATTCTGACATTTCTCTCCGTGTAAAATTCATAATTTTTTTGCTAGAAAATGACATAGAACCTCCAAACATTATTATATATATATTATATTTTTGTTTTTAGCAAATACCCTAGAGAATACAATAGGGGTCGTTGCAATTTTTCTAGGGAAAAAACAGGTTCATGCTTTAAAAAATTAATTAAAATAAAAAATTAGCCCAATTTTTTTGAATAATGTGAAAGAAGAAGTTACTCAGAGTAAATAGATAACCAACACGTCACCCTACAAAACTGCACATGATCGTGGAATAGCGCCAAACTTTGGTACATAAAAATGGGCGACACTAACATTTTTTACTGGTTACATGTTTCGAGTTACAGAGGAGGTCTAGTGCTAAAATTATTGCTCTTGCTCTAACGTCCATGGCGATACCTCACATGTGTGGTTTGAACACAGTTTTCATATGTGGGTGGGACTTGCGTATGTGTTCGCTTCTGCATGCGAGCTCACGGGGGCAGGGGCGCTTTAACCACTTTCAAACTGGACCATGTTGCTGGCTTAAGACCAGACCCCTTTTTGCGATTCGGCACTGCGTCGCTTTAACTGACAATTGCGCGGTCGTGCGACGTGGCTCCCAAACAAAATTGACGTACTTTTTTTTCCCACAAATATAGCTTTCTTTTGGTGGTATTTGATCTCCCCTGCGGTTTTTATTTTTTGCGCTATAAAACAAAAAAAGTGTGACAATTTTGGAAAAAAAACAAAAAAAACGCATTATTTTTTACTTTTTGCTATACTAAATATATAAAAAAAACATTTTTCTCCCAATAAGCAATTGATTGGTTTGTGCAAAATTTATAGCGTTTACAAAATAGGGGATAGTTTTATGGCATTTTTGTTATTTTATTTTTTTTACTAGTAATGGCGGCGATTTGTATTGCGACTGCGACATTATGGCAGACACATCGGACATTTTTGACGCATTTTTGGGACCATTGTCATTTATACAGCAATCAGTGCTATACAAATGCACAGATTCCTGTGTAAATGACACTGGCAGTGAAGGGGTTAACCAGGGGGTGGCAGTGTATGGGGTTAAGTGTGTCCTAGGGGCGTGTTACTAACTGTGGGGGGGCTGGGCTGTGTGTTATTGAACACTGATCTCTGCTCCAATCACAGGGAGCAGAGATCAGTGTCACTTGTTGCTGGGCAAAACGGGGAGATGTTGTTTACATCGGCATCTCCCCGTTCAGCCTCCCAGGTGAGACGATCACGGGTATCCCCATTGCGATCAAGTCCGTGGGACCCGCAACTGGACTCACGGGGGTCCCGACCGACACGCGCACACAATGGCAGGGCGGCAATTTCAACTGGACGTACCTGTACGCCAGTTTGTCTGCCCGTGCCATTCTGCCGGCGTACATCGTCGTGCGCTGGTCAGGAACTGGTTAAAAAAAAAATCGATTGTTAATTTTACTTTTTTTAAGCTTGACACTTGGATCAAATTTTTTTTTTTTTTTTTTTACTTTTATTCCTATTACAAGGAATATAAACATCCCTTGTAACAGGAATATGGCATGATCAGTCCTAATTACAGTGAGATATGGGGTCAATAAGACACATCTCACCTCTAGGCTGGGAAGCCTGAAATAAAAAATAAAAATGATCTCAGCATCCCAACCGAGGTAGCGCCAATCGATTGAATGCAGGGGCCGGGCGTCAGGGGTTGACAAATTTGCTTTGAATTTAGGAGCCAGTTAAAAAAGTTAGGAGCCAGTTTTTTTTCCAGCTCCCGGGGTAAGGCCACTCATTTTCACCCCCTATCCCTAACTCACAATGGAGCACCCAGTCAATAACTCCATTGAAACGCTGTTACATCAGGGGTATGGGCTGACCAGAAAGAGTAAGGCTGGCAACAGATGGAACTGGCTGGCACTGGCAGGTGGCACTGGTTGCCACTGGAAGGCACGTGGAACTGCCAGATGGCACCGACAGGTGACACTAGTTGGCATTGGCAGGTGACACTGGTTTGGAACTGGCAGGTGACACTGGTTTGGAACTGGCAAGTGGCCCTGGTTGGCGATGGCAGGTGGCCCTGGTTGGCGATGGCAGGTGGCCCTGGTTGGCGATGGCAGGTGGCCCTGGTTGGCGATGGCACTAGTTGTCACTGGCAGATGGCACTGATTGGCGGTGGCACTGGTTGGTGTTGGCAGATGACACTGATTGGCGGTGGCACTGGTTGGTGTTGGCAGGTGGCACTGATTGGCGGTGGCACTGGTTGGCGGTGGCAGGTGGCACTGGTTGGCGGTGGCAGGTGGCACTGGGTGGTGGTTGCAGGTGGTATTGATTGGCGGTGGCACTGGTTGGCACTAGCAGGTGGCACTCATTTGTGGTGGCAGGTGGCACTGATTGGCGGTGGCAGATGGCATTGGTTGCCGCTGGCAGGTGTGACTGATTGGTGGTGGCACTGGCAGGTGCCACTGGTTGGCACTGATTGGCGGTGGCACTGGTTGGTGGCAGGTGGTATTGATTGGCGGTGGCACTGGTTGGCGCTGGCAGGTGGCACTGGCTGGTTGCAGGTGGTATTGATTGGAGGTGGCACTGGTTGGCACTGATTGGTGGCAGGTGGCACTGGCAGGTTTCACACGGAGCACTCTGTTACTGAAATGTAACAGAGGAGCTGGCGGGACCCTGCCGGGTGTGAAACTGACAAGTAACAGAGAGGTAGATATGTCAGATTTCAGCCTGATGTCGGGGTGGGCGGGACCCGGCCGGGGTGGGCGGGACCCGGCCGGGGTGGGCGGGACCCGGCCGGGGTGGGCGGGACCCGGCAGTTATCAAACACCAGCCAACGATTGGGCTGCTTAAGAAAAGGGGCGGGCCACATACACGTAGCGGCCCGCCCAGATCCCATTGGCTGGTGTTTGATAGCTTGCTGGGTCCCGCCCCCACCCCGGCCGGGTCCCGCCCACCCCGACATCAGGCTGACAGATCCTCCTCTCTCCATTGCGTGTCAGTTTCACACACAGCGCGGTTCTGCAGAGTGTGAAGGAGGGAGGAGGACGGCAGTCAGTGTTAATGCTGCTGCATGTCTGGGGCATCGATAGTGAGTGGGCTGGTGGCAGCTTAGGCGCCAGGTTGCGACTTCTGGTCGCATTGGCGACCTGGCACCTGGGGTTTGTCGAGCCCTGCCGGGCGTGACGTCATAACATCGCACCCGGCTATCCGAACGATCATAGAGACACCAGCGACCATCTAGTCTGCTGGAAATCTCTATCGTCACCATACGAGGCCGGCGGATACTGTGTCTGACTCACGGATGGAAGCGGTGAGTCGGTAGAAGCACCGGAGGGTGTCCCCTCTCGCCTCCTGTAAGAACGATCAAGCAGCGGAACAGCTGTTATGAACATTCTTATGGTGTAGGGAATCGCCGGTGGAAAAAGCTGCAAGCATCATTCAGATATACACCCCTGCAAAATCAAGGACGTCATGACGTACCTTGGGCGGGAAGTAGTTAACCACATGCTGACCGGCGCAGGCCGATATAAGTCAGCAGTATGGCATGGACAGGCAAATGGGCGTACAAGTACATCCCTTTAAATTTGCCGCTGTGCCATCTAGCGTCCCTCCCGGTCGGGACCTCCGTGAGTCTGATCGCGGGTCCCGCGGACTCGATCGCCATGGTGATACTCGCGATAGTCTCATGGGGTGATGCTAATGTAGGTTAAAACGTCTGTAAGCAGATCTATTAATCGTTTCCTGACCACCTTGCGCAGATATACTGTCGCAGAAGGGCATGTACAGGCAGATTAACGTACCTGTACGCTGCCCTTTAAGAGGTGGCTTGTGGGCGTGCCAGGGCCGGCGCACGCCGGAAGCTCCGTGACCATGATCGTCTCACAGTGAGGAAGAACGGGGAGATGATAAAGTAAATAAGCATCTCCCCGTTCTGCCCAGTGACATTGTCACTTATCACAGCTTTCCCTTTGATCGGAGAAAAGATCAGTGACATGTCATACACAGCCACGCCCGCCCACAGTTAGAAACACTCCGCAGGGCTCACTTAACCCCTACACTGCCACCTAGTGGTTAACCCCTTCACTGCCAGTGTCATTTACACAGGAATCAGTGCATAAAAATCGCTGATCGCCGCCATTACTAGTAAAAAAAAAAAAATTTTTTTTTATAAAAATGCCATAAAACTATCCCCTATTTTGTAAATGCTATAACTTTTGCGCAAACCAACCGCTTATTGCTATTTTTTTTACTAAAAATATGTAGAAGAATATGTATCGGCCTAAACTGAGGGAAAAAAAAAAAATGTTATATATATTTTTGGGGGATATTATAGCAAAATTTTTATTTTATTTTTTTCAAAAATTACGCTTTTGTTTATAGCGCAAAAAAATAAAATAAAAATAAAACACAGAGGTGATCAAATACCACCAAAAGAAAGCCATTTGTGGGGGGGGGGGGGGGGGGGGGGGGGGGGGGAAGGGACGTAAATTTTGTTTGAGAGCCACATGGCACGACCGCGCAATTGTCAGTTAAAGCAACGCAGTGCCAAATCAAAAAAAGTGCTCTGGTCTTTGGCCTGCAAAATGGTCCGGAGCTTAAGTGGTTAAACTACACTAGTGCAATGTTCACAGGCCAGCTCATTGCAAGCCCAGCACTCGTAGTCATGTGCAACTTTTTATGGTAGCATGGTGTAACTTGTCAAAGTCATTAGTAATAAAATATTTCTTAAACTTCACTTTTTTACGTCTAGCACAAAATTTTGCCAATTAACAAAGTAGTAAAATGTCAAGTCAATAGGGAAAAAAGAAAGCATTGGTCCATATGATATAATGGCACATGTAAATTACACGGACGATTGGCAAAATCTTAGGACAATGGTTTCTTATGTGTGTTTAGATGAATTTTGATGTGTTCCTGAATGGAAATATGCAGCAGGTTGTACTTTTGCTAAAAACTGGAACTGACCACACTAGAGCGAATAATGGTCACTGGAATACATGACAATTACTGTACATTTGTTCTGGAAGAGTTAAAAAAAAATAAAAAAGGACTGGAAAGCATCTGGTGTGAACAGCCCCTAAAGAAGGCGGGAAACAGTTGCCATTTAGATTCACATTATGAAAATACAGATGTATGAACTACAATGAATTATACGTGGGCAAACCATGAACCATTACGACTATGACAAACAAATCTAACATAATTCACATTACTATATTGCTGTAAGAGTCACTTACATCTTTTGTGTAACCACTTCACGACCAAACCTATTTCTGACACTTGTTGCTTACAAGTTAAAATCAGTATTTTTTTCTAGATAATTACTTCGAACCCCCAAACATCCATTTTCTTTTGCAAAGACCCTAGAGAACAACATGGTGGTCGTTGCAATATTTTAGGTCACGCAGTATTTGCGCAGCGGCCAATGTTTTTTGAAAAAAAGACTAAAATTTAAATATAAGAAAAAAAAAAAAAAAAAAAAACAGTATTTAGTCCATTTTTTTTCTGCATATTGGGGAAGATGTTACGCAGAGTAAATAGATAACCAACATGTTACGATTTAAAATTGCACGCAGTTATGGAATGGCGGCAAACTACGGTACATACAAATCTCCATAGGCAACGTTTAAACATTTTTAAAGTGTTGTAAACCCTGTACTATCACTTTTACCTACATGCATGGTTTAGGAGGTATTTACAATAGACTCTTGCGCCGTCGTCATCGGAGCATTCACACCTGAGCGTTTGCAGCTCGTAAAACACCTGGAGAAAAAATGCCTGAAAAACACCCACCATGCAAAATCTCATACATTTCAAATGGCACCTGTTCAAATCGGAGCATTTTGTCACCTGAAACAAAACGCCTGAAAAACGCCCCAAGCTCAAAAAAAGAACATGAGCTCCTTTAGGGCAGATTAAAGGCTTTTTTCTGCCTTTTACATTGGTGATATAAACAAAATTGCGGTAAAAACAACCGACAACACGCAGGTGTGAATGCAGCCTAAGAAAGGGCACAATCGTCCGTGACTGGCGGCTCCCCACGCGCACCTCTGGCCAGTTACAGAGCCGGAGTCCTCAGCCCCGGAAGGAAGAGGCTTGAAGATGGACGCTTCCAGCCAGAGGTGACATCGCTGGCTCCTGTGTCAGGTAAGGGACACATAATGGGCTACTATATGATGCATACTAGCCCATTATGCTTTAACTTTGCATGAAAATAAAGAGGAAGTAAAACCCATCAGGATTTACTTCCTCTTTAACGGTTAACTGTTTAGAGTTACAGAGGAGGACTTTTGCTAGAATTATTGCTCTCGCTAAAACAGCGATACCTCACATGTGTGATCTGAACACGGTTTACATATGCGGCATGCCTTATGTCGTATGATGTATGCGTTTTCTTTGGTGTGTGAGCTCGCGGGGACGGGCAATTTAAAAATATTTTTCTCTTTTTCTTTATTTTATTTAGTTTTTTTCTAAAATTTAACACTGTCCCCATGTTGTTAAATCGGAGACCTGATCCAAGCGTCATACTTAAGTGCGAGCGCAGAGGATACATTTTTTTTTTATATAATACTTTTATATTTTTAAACTATCCCTTTACAGTTTTTTTGATCACTTTCATTTCTATTACAATGAATGCAAACATCTCTTTTAATAGAAATAAGCATGACAGGTCGCGTTTACTGAGAAATCTGGGGTCAAAAAACCAATGCTTACTGTATAAATGTCACTGGCAGGGAAGGGGTTGAACACTAGGGGGCGATCAAGGGGTTAAATGTGTTCCCTCAGAATGTTCTAACTGTAGGGGGGGATGGGCTCACTAGGACATGACAGATCACTGCTACCGATGACAGTAGATCCCTGTCATGTCACTAGGCAGAACAGGGCAATTCCTTGGGGCATCTCCCCATTCTGTCTCTCCTTGCCACGATCGTGGGCTACCAGTGGACATAGAGTCTGCGGGATCCGCGAGCCTGTGATGAAGGAGGGACGTACAGGTACGGTCATTTGCGCACCCGTACTGTTCTGCCAACGTACAATGTTGTGCAGCGGTCGGCAAGTGGTTAAAGAGGAAAAAAAAAATTCCTTTAAGGCTGAGAGGCGGTAGTGATGTCAGATGTCACTCCGGTCCTCCAAGGGCATAGAGCCGAGTGGGGGCTATATTGCTCTCACTCGGCTTGTTGCCGGACGATAGGCCGCACTGGATGGTTTCTCGTGTTACCTGCCATAACCCCGGTTATTTAATGTCAATAACATACATTTACAGTTAGGTGGTCAGCAAGTGGTTAATGCATTCCTTGCATTAAGGTAGGAAAAAAAATAAATTTAGGCGTCAGCATTCCCCCCCTCCCCCCAACCTTTTACTTACCTGAGCCCTCATTCGATCCAGTGCTGTGCATGTCTACAGCTCTTCTCCCCTCATTTCCGGGTCTCACTGGCTCTCCCAGGGCACCGGCTCCCAGTGATGAGGGAGCGGGGCCAAGTCCCACCATCTGTGTCAATGAACGCAGCAGTGGGGCTCAGGGGCGAGCGCGCACGGGTGCCCCCATGGGAAGCAGCTTCCAATTGGGGTACTAGACAGAGGGGAGGGGCCAGGAGCACTGGTGGGGAACTCTAAAAAAGGAGGTTTGCGTCGCTTTGTGCAATTCTACAAAGCAGGTAGGTATAGGACATGTTTGTTATTAAATAAAAAACTAAAAAGTATATATATTATATATACACATACATACACACACACACACACATGAAATCTACGGCTACAATGCTAGTTTATGGCTAGTCCAAAGTCTGAAAATGCTGCTATACTATAATATGCAGCTGTTCTTTGAGAAACAAAACCCCGTTCTTTGCTGCATTTCCTGGATTCTTTACCCATTTATATGGAGTCAATGGGAAGAACTTGTGAATAACTGCTGATACCTGCTAAAGCAACATGAGCAGGTGCATCTCCACATTATCCACCTATTTTAATAAATATGGCTCGTACACACGATTTTCATTTTTCTGCAGACAAAGCATCAGACTTTTGTCCGAAGGGCATGCGCAGTGGACTTGTCTTACATACAAAATGATACACAATTGTCAGCCAACAAACACGAACGTAGTGACCTACGACGAGGAATTTAAGCTCCTGTGTGCCACCCTTTGGGCACCTTCTGCTAATGTTGTGTTTGGTGAGCATTGATTCTGAGCATGCATGTTTGTACTTTGGACTTTTGTACACACGATAGGAAAATCCAACAACAGACCGTTGTCTGCGGAAAATTTATAACCCTGCCATCCAACATTTGTCAGCGGACAGTTGGACAACAAACGGTCCGATTTTCGGCCAACAGTCTGTCACACAATTCCCGTTGGAAAATCCGATCGTGTGTATGAGGCTTTAGAGGCACTCCTATAGCAGTGTTCATCACTGTTTTTTTAACCACTTCAACACTAGAACAATTTTGTAATTTTTTGCACACTTAGAAATCTGAATTTCTGCCCATAAAATTACTTAAGATCCCCCAGAACATTATACAGGTGCATCTCATAAAATTTGAATATCAAAAAGTTATTTTGAGTAATTCAATTCAAAAAGTGAAACTTTTTTTATATAGATACATTACACAAAGTGTTATATTTTAAGCATTTTTCTTTTAACCACGTCAGCCCCGGAAGATTTGGCTGCTCAATGACCAGGCCATTTTTTTGCGATACAGCACTGCATCGCTTTAACTGACAATTGAACGGTCGTGCGATGTTGTACCCCAACAAAATTGACATCCCTCTTTTACCCACAAATCAAGCTTTCTTTTGGTGGTATTTGATCACCTCTGCAGTTTTTATTTTTTGCGCTATAAACAAAAGAAAAGGGACAATTTTGAAAAAAAAATATTTATCTTTTACTTGTTGCTATAATAAATATCCCAAATTTAAAAAATAAAAATAAATATTTTTTCCCTCAGTTTAGGCCGATATGTATTCTACTTTGTATGAACAATACAGTGGGGATCGAAAGTTTGGGCACCCCAGGTAAACATTCTTATAATATGTCAAAAAAAAAGTTAGATTTTATTTCCACTTTCAAAATTACAGAAAACAAAAAAATGGCGTGTGCAAAAGTTTGCCCCCCCTGAGTTAATATCTTGTACTGCCCCCTTTGGCAAGTATCACAGCTTGTAAACGCTTTTTGTAGCCAGCCAAGAGTCTTTCAATTCTTGTTTGAGGTATCTTTGCCCATTCTTCCTTACAAAAGTGTTCCAGTTCTTTGAGATTTCTGGGCTGTCTGTCACGCACTGCTCTTTTAAGGTCTATCCATAGATTTTCAATAATGTTGAGGTCAGGAGATTGCGAAGGCCATGGCAAAACCTTCAGTTTACGCCTCTTGATGTAATCCCCCGTGGATTTTGAGGTATGTTTAGGATCATTATCCATTTGTAGAAGCCATCCTCTCTTTAACTTCAGCTTTTTCACAGATCAAGTTACCATCCAAAATTTGCTGAAATTTTATTGAATCCATTTTTCCTTCTACTCATGAAATGTTCCCTGTGCCACTGGCTGCAATACAACCCCAAAGCATGATTGATCCACCCCCATGCTTTTAACAGTTGGACAGAGGTTCTTTTCATTAAATTCTGTGCCCTTTCTTCTCCAAACATACCTTTGCTCATTCAGGCCAAAAAGTTATATTTTAACCTCATCGGTCCACAGAACTTGTTTCCAAAATGCCTCGGGCTTGTCTATATGTTCATTTGCAAAGTTCAAACACTGATTTTTGTAGTGAGGAAGTAGAAGAGGTTTTCTTCTGATGACTCTTCCATGAAGACCAATTTGTACAAGTATCTCTTTATAGTGGAATAGTGTACCACAACTCCAGTGTCTGCCAGATCTTTCTGGAGGGATCGTGCAGTCAAACGTGGGTTTTGAATTGCTTTTCTCACAATCCTGCGAGCTGTTTTGTCTGATATTTTTCTTGGTCTTCCAGATCTTGCTTTAACTTCCACTGTTCCCGATGACTGCCATTTCTTTATTACATTCCGAACAGAGGATATGGACATCTGAAAACGCTGTGCTATCTTCTTATAGCCTTCTCCAGCTTTGTGAGCGTCAACTATTTTCAGTTTTCTAGACAACTGCTTAGAAGAACCCATGGTGCTGATTGTTGGGGCAAGGTCAGATGAGTCTGGCCATTTAAAACCTTTGAGATTGACATCACCTGATCTTCCCAGACAATGATTGAGAACAATCCATGACATTGGCAGGTCTCAGCTTTGCAAAGGGGGCAGTGCATGCTATAAATTCTGCAGGGTGCCCAAACTTTTGCAGACGCCATTTTTTTGTTCTCTCCAATGTTGAAAGTGTAAATGATGGAAATAAAATCTAACTTTTTTTTACATATTATAAGAATGTCTAATCTGTAATTTGATGCCATTTGGAGATTTTTTCCATCTTTCCTTGGCTTTGTTATGCACATTAATACACATTTTTACCTGGGGTGCCCAAACTTTCGATCCCCACTGTATGTATTCTACTTTGTATGAACACATGATATGTCTCATCTCCCCTGAGAGAACTGGGATTTGTGCGTTTACACACACATCCCCGTTCTCGTTCTGTAATGAGCAATCGCGAGTGCCCACCGGTTATCATGCCCACGCTGCCAGAGACTTAAGGAGCCGGAGGCTTCTTACGATGGCTCACGCAGGGGAGTCAACCTGCCGCAGTATAACTGGTGGCTGGTCCTGAAGTGGTTAATTTTGATAATTATGGCTTACAGCTAGTGAAAATCCAGAATTCAGTATCTCAGAAAATTAGATTACATAAGACCAAAAAAAAATAAAAAATAAAATAGAAGGATTTTTAATACAAACTCAAAAGTACGTCCATGTACAGTATAGTAGGCACTCAATACATGGTTGAGGCTTCTTTTGCATGAATTACTGCATCAAAGTGGCGTGGCATAGAGGTGATCAGCCTTTGGCACTGCTGAAGAGTTATAGAAGCCCAGGTTACTTTGATAGCAGCCTTCAGCATGTCTGCATTGTTGGGTCTGGTGTCGCCTGATTGCCTCCATGCCACACTGCAATGCTGCAGTAATTCATGCTAAAGGAGTTCCGACCAAATATTGAGTGCATATACTATACATGGACATACTTTTCAGTAAGCCAACATTTCTTTTTTGTATTGGTCTTATGCAATTCTACATTTCAGAGATACAGAATTTTGGGGTTTCACCCAAAAAAAAAAAATGTAGGTAAATGCACATGTGGAACCACACATTGTACACAAGGATTATGGTATAAAGGAGCCCTTATTGTTATACGACAAAGGATTTTAAACGCTATGGAATGCTGCTTGCTTAGGTTTATCTGACTAAAACTTTGGACACAGCTGCTTGGCAAATGCCGCGAATCATTCTTTTCACTGCGTGTGAAGCTGCAGGCGTTTTTCATGGAATAATTGACAGCGGCTCCCACAAGGAGCCTTGCTATCATTTTACAGCACAGCATTCAGCAGCACATTGTAATGTTTCTGTTGGCCCACATTACCAACATGTGATGCCCGGTCCCCCACTGCACATTGTGCGTTTCCCTCCACTGGCCCTATATCCTATGGTGACGTAGGGTCCGGTGGAAGGAACCACAGAGCTTAGCAAAGAACGCAGACACCCAGCACTCTCCAAAATGTCAGACATTTTTTCAGCAAGTAGATCTATTAAAAAAATCATAGAATTTGGCAGAGGGCAGTTAAGTATTCATTCTTTTCTTTGCACATTCGGCTATGTTCATTTATTTAACCACTTGCCGCCCGCCCTATAGGCAATTGACGGTGGCAAAGTGGTTGCATAATCCTGACCGGACGTCATATGACGTGATCAGGATTATGAGCCGCTGCGCGCCCCCGGGGGCGCGCATCGCGGCGATCGTTGTTGAGGGGTGTCAGTCTGACACCCGGCAACTACGATCTCGGTAAAGAGTCTCCGATGGAGACTCTTTACCATGTGATCAGCCATGTCCAATCACGGCTGATCACAGTGTAAATAGGAAGAGCCGGTGATCGGCTTTTCCTCACTCGCGTCTGTCAGACGCGAGTAGAGGAGAGCCGATCGGCTGCTCCTCTGACAGGGGGGGTCTGTGCTGATCGATTATCAGCACAGCCCCCCCGAGGATGCCCACACTGGACCACCAGGGACGCCACCAGGGATGCCCAGCAAAAGGTAATCCTCCCTAGACCACCAGGGATGCCAGTCAGTGCCACAATGGATGCCAATCAGTGCCCATAATGGATGCCAATCAGTGCCCACAATGGATGCCAATCAGTGCCCACAATGGGCATCACTGATTGGCATGCATTATTGTTTGGCACTGATTGGCATCCATTAGTACAGTATAACATAATACAATGCCGCCTATCAGTGCCCACCTGTGCCGCCTATCAGTGCCCACCTGTGCCGCCTATCAGTGCCCACCCGTGCCCATCTGTGCCGCCTATCCATGCCCATCTGTGCCGCCCATCCATGCCAATCCGTGCCAGCTATCAGTGCCAATTTGTGCCACTTATCAGTGCCCATCCGTGTCGCCCAGTGCCACCCAGTGTCGCCTATCAGTGCCCATCAGTGCAACATATCAGTGCAACATATCAGTGTCCATCAATGCCACCTCATCCTTGCCATTTCATTGGTGCCCATCAGTGCCGCCTTATCAGTGTAGCCCCATCAGTGCCCATCAGTGAAGGAGAAAACGTACTTATTTACAAAGTTTTAAAACAAACAAAAAAAAACAAACATTTTTTTCAAAATTTTCTGTGTTTTTTTTATTTGTAGCGCAAAAAATAAAAACCGTAGAGGTGATCAAATACCACCAAAAGAAAGCTCTATTTGTGGGAAAAAAAATGATAAAAATTTCATTTGGGTACAGTGTAGCATGACCGCGCAATTGTCATTCAAAGTGCGACAGCGCTGAAAGCTCAAAATTGGTCTGGGCAGGAAGGTGTTTAAGTGCCCGGTATTGAAGTGGTTAATTTTTTAATGAAGACATACCTACATTAATTGAAGTTTTTTTAAATCCGCTTTGGAGTTCAACTTTAGGATGAGTGAAAGCCAAGCAGTAAAAGCAATGAAAGATCAATACTACACGGAACAAAATCAAATACTAAATGGCACATAGAAAATACTGCATCAGCATTTGTTTTCAATGCAAGCAAAAAAAAATATAAAAAAAATCAGAGATACTGTTATGTTCTCAGTCTGTGAACATTAGTAAGAATTAGGAGGACACGGAAAACATATGAACTAATATTGAAACACTTCAGTGACTATTATTAATTGATAGTGTAGAGTTTGTTTTAAAGGGGATTTCTAGTCATGCATGAAATTGTGAGATAAGCTGCAACACAACATTAATCACTTCAGCTCCGGAAGAATTTACCCCCTTCCTGACCAGAGCACTTTTTGCGATTCAGCACTGCGTCGCTTTAACTGACAATTGCGCGGTTGTTCAACGTGGCTCCCAAACAAAATTGACGTCCATTTTTTCCCACAAATAGAGCTTTATTTTGGTGGTATTTGGTCACCTCTGCGTTTTTTATTTTTTGTGCTATAAACCAAAAAATCGTGTCAATTAAAAAAAAAAAAAAAAAAACGAACATTATTTTTTACATTTTGCTATAATAAATATCCCCAATATATATTTAAAAAAAAAAATAAATAAATAAAAAAAATTAAAAAAAAACACAAACCGCAATAAGCGTTGATTGGTTTCCGCAAAAGTTATAGCATCTTCAAAATAGGGGATAGTTTTATGGCATTTTTATTGATATAATTTTTTACTAGTAATGGTGGTGATTGGCGATTTTTATCATGACTGCAACATTATGGCGGACACATCGGACAATTTTCACACATTTTTGGGACCATTGGCATTAATACAGCAATCAATGATAAAAAAAAAATAAAAAATTGCATTGATTACTGTAAAAATGTCCCTGGCAGTGAAGGGGTTAACAACTAGGTGGCGCTGTAGGGGTTAAGTGTGTCCTAGGGAGTGATTCTAACTGTGGGGGGGGGAGCTGTGTGTGATACGTCACTGATCATCACTCCCGATTACAGGAAGAGCTGATCAGTGACAGCGTCAGTAGGCAGAACAAGGAGATGCTTGTTTACATGATCATCTCCCTGTTCTTCCTCACCGTGAGACGATCATTGAGTTAGCGTGACCCGCGATCATGGTCACGGAGCTTCCGGCATGCGCCGCCGCCGGCACGCCCACAAGCCACCTTTTAAAGGGCAGCGTACAGATACGTTAATCTGCCTGTACGTGCCCTTCTGCCGCAGTATATCTGCGTGAGGCGGTCAGGAAACAGTTAATAGGTCTGCTTACAAACGTTTTAACCTAAGATTCATATAACTTTCACCCAAGGTTCACACTGAGAATCCTGGGTGAAATAAGTGTGTATATTGTCTGAAAACATTAATAAATAGACCTAGTTTTACTCAAGACAATGGTATTTAACCACTTCTCGCCTGTAGGATGTTATATGAAGTTCTTGGATTAATGTGGTGAAATTTTCAGCTGGCATTTTTCTTTTATGCAAAAGTGAATCAAGCAGCTCTATAGCCGTTTGATCACTTCTACGGATTGCAAAAGGGGACCAGAAGGTTTTTTTTTGGTTGGTGGCCGTCGTTTATCATGATTGACAATGCATCTACATCGGCGGACCTTTTGTTTTTTGTTCTAAAGAGACGTCTTTGTAAAAACTGTGCTGTGTGTTTACTTACAGCTGTAATTTTTTGGGTGAACGAGTTAGGTGTATATCCCCTATAGTCATTCACATGGGGGGGGGGGGGTAATCTGGCCCCCCCCCCCCCCCCTTGTCAAAGGGAGATTCCTGATTCACTGCCCCCTGCATCCCCACAACCACTGGCCAGGGTTGTGGGGAAGAAACCCTTCTCATTAACATGGGGATGAGATGCTTTGCTCAGGGGTGGGGAAGAGACCCTAGCAAAGGTCCCCACTCCCCACGCGGCTTAGTATGGTTCAGGAGGGGAGCCCACACCCTTGACTTGCCAAGCTGCATGCCCTCAAGCCTTTTATTTTGTAATCTGAGGATTGGCTTTCATTCATGACAGCTTGTTTACTGTTGTGATCTGCGATTGGCTACAACTAATCACATAGTACCGGGTGCTGTGATTGGCCAAGTTACCATGTGATAGCTGTGGGCCAATCGCATCATCACAAAATAAATGATAACAGTCATGAACAGAAGCCATTCAATACTGTTTTGTTGACACTGTAATCATATGATTGCAATGACCAATCATAGCGATTACGATACTCCAGCTGCTCATATTGGCTGGGTACCAATTACCTTGGTGGACACAGTGTTCATGGGTTTGAAGCAGTGCGCATATGGCAAGTAATGTACCAGTACGTAGCTGAGCCCGCACCTGCCGCCCTCTCTCAATATAATTTCTGAGCGTGGCCGGCAGATGCTAAAAAATAAAATTAAAAAAAGGGATGTTATTGCCCTCTATTTTGTTTACATTCTGAGGTCAGTGGAGAATCCCCCAACAGCAGAGATTAGTCATAGTTGTAAAAAATGGATGTAAACAAAGCCAACGACACACGTGTTAAATGGGCCTTAGCAATCGTTCAAACTGAAGACTGGTTTGAAATAGTGCGATTGACTTCAAACCAGCATTTCAGTGCGCGTTCGGGTTCGATTTGAAAGACTACTGTTCGGGTTCATGCACAGAGGTCTATTGAAATAGCCCCCCAAAGTCGCCATAAGAAGTGCAGGAACTACTTTCGGAAATCAGTGCGGCGCCAGTAAAGTCGGTTTCACACAGATTGGGACAGTACTGCTGTCAGCAATAGGCTGCGATTTAGCTGTCAAATTGCGCCGATGTGAACGGAGGCTTAAATTGTATGTATTGCATTTCATTAAGGTCACACATTCATTTAAACAACCTGGCTTAAAAAGCTACTCATGGGAGAGATCCATGCGGTCCTGCCTGTGATCTGGGATGCCTCGTATGCATATATGCCCCAAAATCACTAGAACAAGGCTCTCTCCCCCTCTTTTAAAAAGGACCCTTTCACACAGATGCGCTTTTGTGCAGCTATAGGGCTCATTCACACGGACGTGTTTTCGAAACCTTCCCACTGACTTACAAAGGAAGGTGCCTTTTTGGTGCACTTTCAAAAAATTGCACCAAAGATGCAGCATGAGGGACTTTTTAAAGCACTGCGCCTGCAATGTGAACATTTACATAAGATTTAATTGGGAATAGTTTTCATGCATATGGCAAAAGAGCACCTGTGTGAAAGGGGCACAAGTCTTGTGCATGCGCATTGAGGCCTCCCTCCTGTCACAGAAGTGCTGCGCTCAGCCGCTTCCGTGACAGGGAGCACTGCATATGCGCAGGTCTTGAAAGAGGGAATGTGCTCATTCCAGTGACACAGGGAACACGCCCAAAGTACAGAGCATCCCAGATCACAAGTGGCTACACCGCATTTATAAAACTGAAGAGAAGGAAAAAAATTCCTCCCTTGCAGAGAGGCTGTGCCCACATGGCGAGTGTTACTACCCGCTTAATCTAGGGGATGGTATGATCATGTTTATTCACATCCATGGTCCCTGCATCGGTTTTTGATGATGATGTCAAAAGTCCTCAGACCACCCAAATACAGGAGAGAAGAGACTGCAGGGACCAGTTTAGCAGTGTAGAGGAGCCTGCTGGAGTGGAGTATTGAGTAAGTAAAACTGCCGTTCCTGGTTCCCCTAGACACAAACAAGAAGATAACCCTTGCAGTGTGAACACAGCCCCATTACAATGTAGAACATTTTAGTTCTACGCAATTCATCTTGAAAAGCACCGAATCCCCTTGATTGGATAATAAATTAGATTACAACGATAAACTTAACTTTTATGTTTGTGGGTCAAAAGGGAAAAAAGTAGAAAATTTGCATTTTACAGATTATGCCGACCAGAGGGGAAAAAAAAAAAAAAAAAAAAAAAATCTGAAAATAGGAATCAATAAGGAAAACAATTATATTAGTAAAACAATTAATCTCCGTGTATCACTAAAAACATACTAAAAACGGTCTAAGTACGCAAACAGCAACAACTACTGCTCACTTTAAGGCCTGGTGCATACTGGACGTTCCCCCCGTCTCTAAACGTGTTAGCCTAAGTGTCCATGCACACACAGGCTTTAAAGTGGACCTTCCGCTCATTGGAACCCTCCCCCCCTCCGGCGCCACAATTGGCACCTTTCAGGGGGGAGGGGGGTGCAGGTACCCCTTTCCGCAGAATCTACGCCCCTTTCTGAAGGTCCCCGCTGCCTGCTGGGAAACACACGGATCCCAGAAACAGCGGGGACCATCCTTATTGCGCAGCGCGACTCGCGCATGCGCAGTAGGGAACCGGGAAATGAACCAGAAAGGCTCCACTTCCTGATTCCCATACCCAAGATGGCGGCGGCAGCACCCAAAAGACATCGCGGGCACGCTGGGCGGGTAAGTGTCATTATTTTAAAAGTCAGCAGCTGCAGTATTTGTAGCTGCTGTCTTTAAAAAAAAAAAAAAAAACGGCGGACTCCCGCTTTAACCAGTTGCCGACCGCCGCACGCCGATGTACGTCGGCAGAATGGCACGGGCAGGCATAAGGGCTTACATGTACGTCCCTTGCCTCCCGCGGGTCGGGGGCCTGATCGGGCCCCCGCCCGGTGCCTGCGGCGGTCGGTTTTCGTCCGGGAGCGATCCGGGACGAGGGGGCGGCCATTCATTCATGGCCACCCCCTCGCGATCGCTCCCGACGAATAGAAATCCCCCGTGACATCACTTCCTCTCCTGTAATGTAAACACAGGAGAGGAAGTGAAGTATTCTCTCCTCCGTGTCGGTATTTTTCGTTCCGACACGGAGGAGAGCGGATCGGTGAGTTGCACCAACACTCTACACACACAGTAGAACATGCCAGGCACACTCACACCCCCCCGATCACCCCCCCAATTACCCCTGCCCCCCAGTCACAGTGACACCAATGTCATTTTTTTTTTTTTTGCATTGGTGTCATTTGTGACTGTAATAACTGTTAGGGCAGTTAGGGTTAGCCCCCTTTAGTTCTAATGTACCCCCCTAACCCCCCCAATAAAGGTTTAACCCCGTGATCACCCCCCGTCGCCAGTGTCACTAAGGCTGGGTTCACATTGCAGCGGTTTATGAGAACGAATGTGATTCGCACCACACTGCAGTGCAAATCACATCCGATCTCTGTGCGATTCGAGTTCAGCCATTCGCCGCACCCGCCGCAAATTCGCACGGGACCCTTTTTTTGGCCCGCAGCAGAATCGGATCGCATGGGTGTTCACACCATGCGATCCGAGTTTGCAGATCGCACTGCGATATGCGAACTGATCTGGGGGTGTCAGTAACATTTCACTGACACTCCCAGCAGTTCGCATAGGGCAGTGTGAACTGCCGCCGGGAGGCATGCGATGCGGGAACCCGCCGCGGATTCGCGGCGTTTCCGCATCGCTCCAGTGTGAACCCAGCCTAATAAGCGATCATTTTTCTGATCGCCGTATTAGTGTCACAGGTGACGCTAGTTAGGCAGGTAGGTATTTAGGTTCGCCGCAGCTTTTTATAGCGCCAGGGACCCCCATATACTACCGCATAAAGCCCCCTGATTGCCCCCTAGTTAACCCTTTCACCAGTGATCACCATATAACTGTTACAGGTGACGCTGGTTGGTTAGTTTTTTATAGTTTCAGGGCACCCGCCATTTATTACCTAATAAAGGTTTAACCCCCTGATCACCCGGCGGGTGTCATTTGTGACTAATAACTGTTAGGGCAGTTAGGGCTAGCCCCCTTTAGTTCTAAGGTACCCCCCCAATAAAGGTTTAACCCCGTGATCACCCCCCGTCGCCAGTGTCACTAAGGCTGGGTTCACATTGCAGCGGTTTATGAGAACGGATGTGATTCGCACCGCACTGCAGTGCAAATCACATCCGATCTCTGTGCGATTTGAGTTCAGCTATACAGATAGTATGGCTGAATTCGTGTCGCACCCGCCGCAAACTCGCACGGGACCCTTTTTTTGGTCCGCAGCAGAGTCGGATCGCATGGGTGTTCACACCATGTGATCCAAGTTTGCAGATCGCACTGCGATATGTGAACTGATCTGGGGGTGTCATTAACATTTCACTGACACTCCCAGCAGTTCGCATAGGGCAGTGTGAACTGCCGCCGGGAGGCATGCGATGCGGGAACCCGCCGCGCATTCGTGGCGTTCCCGCATCGCTCCAGTGTGAACCCAGCCTAATAAGCGATCGTTTTTCTGATCGCTGTATTAGTGTCACAGGTGACGCTAGTTAGGCAGGTAGGTATTTAGGTTCGCCGCAGCTTTTTATAGCGCCAGGGACCCCCATATACTACCGCATAAAGCCCCCTGATTGCCCCTAGTTAACCCTTTCACCAGTGATCACCATATAACTGTTACAGGTGACGCTGGTTGGTTAGTTATTTTTTTATAGTTTCAGGGCACCCGCCATTTATTACCTAGTCTCACTAGTGTACCCCTAAATTTAGGGGTGTCTACTTTCCAAAATAGGGTCATTTGGGGGGGGTTTGTGCCATCTTGGCATTTTATGGCCTTCAAAACTGTAACGCCCTTAGAAAGCCTGAAGGCGGTGCTTGGTTTTCGGGGCCCCGTACGCGGCTAGGCTCCCAAAAAGTCCCACATATGTGGTATCCCCATACTCAGGAGAAGCAGCAGAATTTATTTTGGGGTGTCATTTCACATATGCCCATGGCATGCATGAGCAATATATCATTTAGTGACAACTTTGTGAAAAAAAAAAAAAGTTTGTAATTTTCCCGCAACTTGTGGCAAAATATAAAATATTCCATGAACTCAACATGCCTCTCAGCAAATAGCTTGGGGTGTCTACTTTCTAAAATGGGGTCATTTGTGGGGGTTTTGTGCCATCTTGGCATTTTATGGCCTTCAAAACTGTAATAGGTAGTGAGAAGTGAACTCAAAAATTTACGCCCTTAGAAAGCCTGAAGGCGGTGCTTGGTTTTCGGGGCCCCGTACGCGGCTAGGCTCCCAAAAAGTCCCACATATGTGGTATCCCCGTACTCAGGAGAAGCAGCAGAATTTATTTTGGGGTGTCATTTCACATACGCCCATAGCATGTGTGAGCAATATATCATTTAGTGACAACTTTGTGTAAAAAAAAAAAAAAATTTTTTTTTTTGTCATTATTCAATCGCTTGAGGCAAAAAAATAAAATATTCAATGGGCTCAACATGCCTCTTATCAATTTCCTTAGGGGGTCTACTTTCCAAAATGGGGTCATTTGGGGGGTTTTTGTACTGCCCTGCCATTTTAGCACCTCAAGAAATGAGATAGGCAGTCGTAAACTAAAAGCTGCGTAAATTCCAGAAAACGTACCTTAGTTTGTAGATGTGACAACTTTTGCGCAAACCAATAAATATACAATTATTGACTTTTTTTTTTACCAAAGACATGTGGCTGAATACATTTTGGCCTAAATGTATGACTAAAATTGAGTTTATTGGATTTTTCTAATAACAAAAAGTAGAAAATATCATTTTTTTTCAAAATTTGCGGTCTTTTTACGTTTATATCGCAAAAAATAAAAAATCGCAGAGGCAATCAAATACCATCAAAAGAAAGCTCTATTTGTGGGAAGAAAAGGACGCAAATTTTGTTTGGGTACAACATTGCATGACCGCGCAAATACCAGTTAAAGCAGCGCAGTGCCAAAGTGTAAAAAGACCTCTGGTCATTTACCAGCAAAATGGTCCGGTCTGAAAGTGGTTAAGTAGCGATTAGTGGCAGGAGCTTTTAGAGGCAGAAAAAGAGACCCACTACCAGTGTGCAACAGAGTTTGGGAAGAAAAAAAACGTTTGACACTACTAAAAGCACCTAAAAGCTAGCGATTGAACATTAGGGCTCATGCACACTGCAGCTCAAAGAAGCGGCTCCTACAGGCTTCTGAGCGCTATTTTTTTTTGCCTGGAAACGCCCCTCCAAGTTAGCCAACATGTCCATGCACACTATGGCTTTTTCAGGAGTTTACAGGCATAAGCTCTTACAGGCAGAAAAAAAAAAAAACCCACCAACATCCTCAGGTTTTTAACAGGAGCTTTTGAGCAGAAAAGACACCAAAAACATGCAAATAAGAGCATGAAAAAGCTTGAAAAAACATACCAAAAAAAAAATAGGAAAAACTAACTGAGGGGGAGGGTTTGTGGGGAAAAAAAAAAAAAAAAAAGCCTATGCTCAAAAAAAGCTCAATAAAAAAAATGTGCAAAAGGGCCCAGCTGAAATAAAAGCTCAAATGCCTGTAAAAGCATTTTTATTTTGAGCTGCAGCTCTTATGCAGCTGAGAACAGATGGAATGTGATCACTTATAAAAAAGGGGAAACAATAATATAATATACTATTATATATGTCCCCTTTTATATATTTTTAACTGAATGGGTTGTTTTATGAGGCGATTGTTTACAATGACTTTAAGGCCATTGAAGAGATCAAGTCATTTTTATATCTTCCTTTTTCATTAGAGACTTTTATTATCTGGCTACAATTAACCTATCGTGTTGATGCACTTTGTTTTGGACAACATATGCTTTGATCTACTTCCTGTATATCGCTGCAAAATGCAAATGATGCGCACACATTTCACACAGGAAAACCCATTTAACCTCAATATTAGATGAAAACATTGCTTTACAATTTTGAACAAGAAATGCAGCTGTGCAGAATGAAAACATAACAATACCATGGCCCATCCCTTTAATTTGAAAAAATTACAACATGCAGCTGACATCTCAGATTTAAAAGAAGAATGTTTGTCAACATTGAGATTAGAGGTGAATCATACAATTGAGCTGCAATGTGTTAACATGGTACCATACATTAAAGTCCAAGTCCTCACTACAGCCCCTTTCAAAAGAATGGACCTTCCAGGTCCGCCTGTCAGTTTTTTAGGCAGACCTGAACGGATGTTCCATGCAGGTCTATGGATCGACGAATGTCAGCGGTTACCATGTCCGCTGACATCCAATCAAATCAGATGTATGGCTATACGTTCGCATCCGTCCTGGCAGATAGGATCCGATGAGATCTAATGAAAACAGACATGCTGTCCATTTTCGTCCGATACCTCCTTAGAAATCGGCGACGCTCTGACAGGCCCCTCCCCGCTCATTGAGCAGAGACGGATCTGTCATCCTTCGGCTCAGCGGATCCACCTCATGTGAATGAGGCCTAAAACTAAAATCTGTGCATGTACAAATATCCATGATCTAACACTAACCTATAGGGCCCTGTAAAGAAGAAATCAGTATACATACCTTTTTTTGAAACCGATCCGACCTGATCGCATGCTGAGCTGTCAGCTACAGCTTCGCTGTGTGGGTGGGTGCAGAGGACACGTCCAACAATGGAAGCCCCATAGTAACTCTATAGGCGACATCACCTGCCATTCATTTCACAGCTGTTGCCGGCTGTGTCCTCTGCAGAGCTTCCACTGCTGGAGATCAGATCGGCTTCTATGTATACAGATTTCTTTTTTACAGGGTTAGATAGGTTAGTCTTAAGCCTCGTACACACGATTGTATTGTTACAAAACAGAGCGTCAGACTTTTGTCAAAAGGGAGTGTGTCTGGATCTTGTCTTGCATACTAGCGGCACAAAATCGTCAGCCAACAAAACACGAACGTAGTGACATACTACGTGGAATTTCAGCTCGAGCGCCACCCTTTGAGCATCTTCTGCTAATGTCGTGTTCCAATCATGTGTGTTCGTACATTGAACTTGTGTGTGACAGACTTGTGTACACACAAGACGAAAATCTAAAAACAGACCGTTGTCCGCCGAAAATTTACTAGCCTGCCATCCAACATTTGTTGGCCGAAAGTTGGACAACAATTGTCTGAAGAGGCATACTAATGGTTAGATCATGGATATCTGTAGATGCAGGGATTTTAGTTTTATGGTGGACTTACACTTTAAAATATACTTATTTGTAAACACATTATCTTCCAGTTTCAAAACCTACTACTTGTCTTATATAAGAAAATCATTAGGTTCTGAGATGAAAAGAGAATACATTTACAGAGAATTTTGAATAATGCAAAAAGGACATTTGTGTAATGATACTGAATCTCATTTAGTAGCATTTCAAGTATATTTTAATGAACAAGAACAAAAGACACTAGATTTTTAATATGTTGTTTCGGACGATTGGCATCTTTAAAGTCCCATTCTCTTAACAATTTTGTTACTAGTAAAATCAAATTGGGGACATACAGTAGTACCAATATTGTGAACCCCCCCCCCCAAACAGCATTATTTAGCCTGGGTTCACACTATTGCAATGCAGGAACCAGCACGATTCCAGTGCCAGTTCTGGCATCGCATCTCCCTCGCAGGTAGGTCACACTGCCCTCTGCAAACAGTTGCTGTTGTCAATACAAAGTTAATGACAACCCCAGATCGGTTCGCAGATTGCAGTCCAAACTGTGAATTCGGACAGGAATCGGACTGCATGAGTGATACTGGTAAAGAGATCGCTTGAAAATGCATCAATACTGCACTGGAGAATGTTCTTGTGGGATCTGGGATCATCCATTTTCCTAGGATCCCACAGGAACACCAATGCAATCAGATTCCAGCGCGGGGGAGGAGAGAAGGTTCCTGCAACTTTTCTGTGCAAATCTATTGCACAGACATTAGGGGTGCGACGGATCGTCCCGGTCACCCCATTCGGATCGGCGCGATCTGCCGCGGAAAGGCTGCGGCTTTGGCCTAGTTCTGAGGCGGCGGCCATCTTGGTGCACCCGACGGCGCTTACAATGTGATCGCGCCATCAAATGACGGAGCGATCAATTGTAAACAAACCGGCATCATGACATGACGCCGGTTCCTCTCTCCCCTCTCTGTACTAATCTGTACAGTGGAGGGGAAAGATCCAGAGATGGAAGCAGCCATCCCTCCATACTCTAGCAATACCCTGCCTGACAATACTCTAGCAATACCCTGCCTGACAATACTCTAGCAATACCCTGCCAGCCAATACTCTAGCAATACCCTGCCAGCCAATACTCTAGCAATACCCTGCCAGCCAATACTCTAGCAATACCCTGCCAGCCAATACTCTAGCAATACCCTGCCAGCCAATACTCTAGCAATACCCTGCCAGCCAATACTCTAGCAATACCCTGCCAGCCAATACTCTAGCAATACCCTGCCAGCCAATACTCTAGCAATACCCTGCCAGCCAATACTCTAGCAATACCCTGCCAGCCAATACTCTAGCAATACCCTGCCAGCCAATACTCTAGCAATACCCTGCCAGCCAATACTCTGCGATACCCTGCCAATACTCTAGCGATACCCAGCCGTACCCAGCCAATATTACAGTGGGGAGATTGTGGATATTACAGTGGGGACTATATGGTGGTGGAATTTTTACAGGTTTTTGCAAATTAAATTATTTGCTGATCCGAAAAATGATCCGAGACTATGATCCGAGGAGCGATCCAATCCGTGAGTTTTTTGATTCGTTACATCCTTAATGGATGGGGGGGATCCATGGATTTCACTCATTCATCCCAGCAAATCTTTACACCTATGGCCAGCTAATAGTGCAAATGACTGCCCTCCTAAAAAAAAAAAAAAAAAAAAAAAAAAAAAAAAACAATCCGCAGTGGATTTTTGGAAGCCGTTGTGAAAAGATCCACAGGCATTTGGGAGGCACCTTCTAAGCACCTGTTTGTTTTTTTAGCAACCATAGGGAGAATAGCTTGCATAAATCAAACGTTCGACTCCAGGTTGCTGCCCCAAAGACCTTAATGAATGACTTTAACCACTTGCCCTCTGGAAGACTTACCCCCCCCCCCCCCCTTCATGACCAGGCCAATTTTTTTTTTCCACTTACTTCAACTGACAGTTGCGCGATCGTGTGACACTGTACCCAAACAAAATTGATGTCTTTTTCCCCACAACTAGAGCTTTTTTTTTTGTGGTATTTGATCACCACCACTACGGTTTAATTTTTGTGCTATAAAACAAAAGGCTCGGTTCACACAGGGGGCGACGCGCCGCGACCTGACAAGTCGCCCCCGTTCTGTACTACGGAACCGTTCTAAGAGGAGCGACTCGAGTCGCTCCGACTTAGAAAAAAGGTTCCTGTACTACTTTTGGGCGACTTGCATTGACTTCTATACAGAAGTCGTTTGCAAGTCGCCGCTGAGGTCGCGGAGCGGCAAGTCGTGTCGCCCCCTGTGTGAACCGAGCCTAACAATTGGAGAAGAAAAAAAAACAACATCATGTTTATAAAAACACATCCAATTGGAAAAAAAAATAAAAAATAAAAAAACAAAAACAAAAACCACACACACACCAGCCCCCAAATATTTGGTTGCTAAATGACCAGAGCTTCTTTTGCGATACGGCACTACGCCGCTTTAACTGACAATTGCACGGTCATGCAAAGCTGTACGCAAACAAAATTGAGGTCTTTTTCCCCACAAATAGAACTTTCTTTCAGTGGTATTTGATCATCTCTGCGGTTTTTATTTTTTGCACTATAAAAAGCGACAATTTTGAAAAAAACAAAACAATATTTTGTACTTTTTGCTATAATAAATATCCCCAAGTTTAAAAAAATAAGATAAAAAAAACTTCCCAGTTTAGGCTAATATGTATTCTTCTACATATTTTTGGTAATAAAAAAAATTGCAATAAGCGTATATTGATTGGTTTGCCCAAAAGTTATAGTGTCAACAAAATAGGGGGATAGATTTATGGCATCTTTATTTTTATTTTTTTACCAGTAATGGTGGTGATCTGCGTTTATCGCTACTGTGACATTATGACAGACACATCGAACATTTCTGACACATTTTTGGGACGATTGACAATTAAACAGTGATCAGTGCTATAAAAATGCACCTATTACTGTAAAAAGTCACTGGTAGGGAAGGGGTTAACACTAGGGGGTGATCAAGGGGTTAACTGTGTTGCCTGACTGTGGGGGAGGGGACTGACTAGAGGGGGGTGACCGATCATAGTTCCTAGCTATTAGGAACTCACGATTACGCTCTCTTCATAGAGCAGAACAGGGGTTTGTGCGTTTACACCCACGTCCCTGCTCTGCCTCTCATGCCTGTGATTGCTCGGACAAGTATCGGCAACCGCACAGTGCAGCGGGCGTGTGCTTGCTATCCCATTTAAAGGAGCTGACGTAAAGGAGCTGACGTAAAGGAGCTACGACGGCTTGCGAGAATGTGCGGACCTGCTGCAGTATAATGACGGCGGCTGGTTGGCAAGTGGTTAATTTAAACAAATATGTATTCCGCTACATGTTTTTGGTAAAGAAAATCACAATAAGTGTATATTTAATGATTTGCGCAAAAGTTATTGTGTCTACTAACTATGGGATATGTTTCTTTTTTACTAGTAATGGCGGTGATCAGCGACCTATAACGAGACTTCGATATTGCAGCGGACAGTCGGGACAATGACACTTTTTGAGGACCAGTGCTAAAAATAAGTACTGTCAATGTACTGACACAGGCTGGGAAGAGGTTAAACATCAGGGGCAATCAAAGGGTTAACTGTGTGCCTAAAGCCCCTTTCACACTTGTGCGACATGTCCTGCGACTTGGGAATACAAAATCGCATGATAAGTTGTACCCCATGAGTACCATTCATATCTGTGCGATTTCAAAGTAGTCCCTGTACTACTTTGGTCCGCCTTTGATGTGAGTTGAGGCTTATAGGCCTCAAGTTTACAAAGGCGTTCCCCAAAATCACATCGGAATCGTAGCAAAAACGTGCGCCTTTCATGTCGCAGCAGTGTGAAAGGGGCCTAACCAGTGTTTTCTCACTTTGCGAGAGGTGTTTTTACTAGGGAAAGGCATTGATCCATGTTCCTACTTAACCACTTGCCGCCCGCCCTATAGGCAATTGACGGTGGCAAAGTGGTTGCATAATCCTGATCGGACGTCATATGACGTGATCAGGATTATGAGCCGCTGCGCGCCCCCGGGGGCACGCATCGCGGCGATCGTTGTTGCGGGGTGTCAGTCTGACACCCGGCAACTACGATCTCGGTAAAGAGTCTCCGACGGAGACTCTTTACCACGTGATCAGCCGTGTCCAATCACGGCTGATCACAGTGTAAATAGGAAGAGCCGGTGATCGGCTTTTCCTCACTTGCGTCTGTCAGACGCGAGTAGAGGAGAGCTGATCGGCTGCTCCTCTGACGGGGGGGTCTGTGCTGATCGATTATCAGCACAGCCCCCCCCCCCCCCCCCCGAGGATGCCCACACTGGACCACCAGGGACACCACCAGACCACCAGGGATGCCCAGCAAAAGGTAATCCTCCCTAGACCACCAGGGATGCCAGTCAGTGCCACAATGGATGCCAATCAGTGCCCATAATGGATGCCAATCAGTGCCCACAATGGGCATCACTGATTGGCATGCATTAGTACAGTATAACAATACAATGCCGCCTATGAGTGCCCACCTGTGCCGCCTATCAGTGCCCACCTGTGCCGCCTATCAGTGCCCACCATCCATGCCCGTGCCGCACATCCATGCCCATCTGTGCCGCACATCCATGCCCATCTGTGCCGCACATCCATGCCCATCCGTGCCAGCTATCAGTGCCAATTTGTGCCACCTATCAGTGCCCATCCGTGTCGCCCATCAGTGCCACCTATCAGTGCCACATATCTGTGTCCATCAATGCCACCTCATCAGTGCCACATCATTGGTGCCCATCAGTGCCGCCTTATCAGTGCCCATCAGTGTAGCCCCATCAGTGCCCATCAGTGAAGGAGAAAACGTATTTATTTACAAAGTTTTGAAACTGAAACCAAAAAAAAAAAACATTTTTTCAAAATTTTCAGTATTTTTTTATTTGTAGCGCAAAAAATAAAAACCGTAGAGGTGATCAAATACCACCAAAAGAAAGCTCTATTTGTGGGGGAAAAAATGATAAAATTTTCATTTGGGTACAGTGTAGCATGACCGCGCAATTGTCATTCAAAGTGCGACAGCGCTGAAATCTCAAAATTGGTCTGGGCAGGAAGGTGTTTAAGTGCCCTGTATTGAAGTGGTTAACAGAGACACAGGATCCATGCCTTCCGTACTGACAGAACAGCTATCTGCCTTGTTTACATAGGCAGGCTGCCATTCTGGCTTTATACCTAATGATCAGCGGGTGCTAGCGAAGATAGAGTCTGGAGCACCCGCAGGTCAGCTCCCTCGGTGTCCAATCACACAGCAGCAGCGACGGCGCACATGCGCACCCCAAACCCGGAAGTATCGGATCATGTACTAGGTACATGATTCAATGCAGAGCGGCTGCCCTGACACAGTGGTGGGGTTCATACACACATGCTTTGATCAACGTTCTCTTCAAATGGGTGCAGAGGTGGTTTGTTATCACCTTCTCACCTCCTGCTTTAGCCTCTTGATCTCCGCGCCACAACTATGTGCATTGCAAACAGTTGCAGGGCGCTTGCAGAGTGGCCTCTTTACTTTAATGGGTAGAACTTGGAGAATGCTACATCTGCTGAAAGCGAAAGGAGGTATAATTCACGGCGTGGCTGAAAAGCATCTGGACCACGGCATGTCTACCAGTGTTAATTTTGGCAGCAGATGTCGATTTAGTTTATTCTTACGACTAAAATAGCATTTTAGTTTTAGTTCCATTTTAGTCTTCTGCAACTGTTTTAGTCATATTTAGTCGACTAAATCGCCAGTACATTTTAGTAGACTAAAATTTCCTACGTTTTAGTCTACTAAAATCTCCAGTTCATTTTAGTCGTCTAAAATCGAATGGGTGTAATTAAATTGTAATGCATTAGTTAACCTTTCTCTACAATTTCCAAAACCAAACCAGTGTTAATTTAGAAGTCAAATTTCAATTTAGGCCCCTTTCACACATGCTGATGGTATGTCCGTATTTCATTCATCCGTTTGCGGATGAAATACGGACATCCATTCATCCCTATGGGATAGCAGGTGTCTGCGGATGAGCATCCGCAGACACCCGCTATTGTCCGCCTCCGCAAATGTCCGATTCTGCAGACGGAGGAAAATCCTATTTTTCTATCCGTCTGCAGAGCGGATCGGATGAACACAGACACACGGTCCGTGCTCGTCCGATCCCCATAGAGGAGAGCGGAGAGCTGACAGGGCGGTCCCCGCACAGTGTGCGGAGACCGCCCTGTCCGCAGCCGGCTCAGCGGGGACAACGGAGCGATCCCCGCTGAGCGAGCGGATCATCACGGGGCGGATCTTTACTGATCCGCCCTGTGTGAAAGAGGCCTTAGTCTTTTGACTCAAATTACATTTTAGTTTTTAGTTCCATTTTAGTCATCTCAATTGTTTTAGTATTTTAGTAGACTAAAATGGTATTCATTTGGTCGACTAAAATGTTATAGCTGATGAAATTAACACTGATGTGTACATTCCCTGCCCCTACTTCTGGAGCCAAGGAGGTCGGTTAAAAAAAAAAAATGTATAATATATTATAATAGCTCAACCACTGGGTTTTACCACCCTTCAACTTCTTGTGTTTACAAGCCTTAACAGTTGATTAGAATGTTGCGTACAACCAATGCATCAGTTCCATGGGGCCCTTTGTTCACCAAATCCCCTGACTGGGGAGCTTCAGTTGGCGGGTACATCCGGCCAAAGAAGGGAACGGCTTTGCACATCGCACTCGGGTAAATGGCAATGCTTTTGTGCATCAGTGTTGACATGCATATGTGGTATCCACTAAATGTAGCCTTACGCATCCGGGAAATAGGTCTTAAAGCGGGAGTCCGCCGGGACTCCGCGTCTTTTTTTTTTATTTTTTTAAAGTCAGCAGCTACAAATACTGCAGCTGCTGACTTTTAAAATGGTGACACTTCCCTGTCCAGCGCGCCCGCGATGTCGGCACCCGAAGCCGATCTCTAGAGCGACACTCGGGTGCTGCCGCCGCCATCTTGGGTATGGGAATCAGGAAATGGAGCCTTTCGGCTTCATTTCCCGGTTCCCTACTGCGCATGCGCGAGCCGCGGGGCACTTGCGCAAACAAAGGGGCGGGCAGTTGCGGAAAGGGGCGTAATCTACGCCCCTTTCCGCAGACAGCTATCCCGGAAGTGGGTGCAGTTACCTGGATTATCCAGGTAACTGCACCCCCCTCCCCCCTGAAAGGTGCCAATTGTGGCGCCGGAGGGGGGGGGGGGGGATTCCGATGAGCAGAGGTCCATTTTAGGGTGGACCTCCGCTTTAAGTGCATGCAAATGTATAAACCAATGTACAAAAGCATCAGCATTTGCCTGAGTATGGCGATTCACTTCTACAGCTTGATTTACACGCCAGCTAAGGCTCTCTGGGCATAAAAAAAAAAAAAAAAAGTCAGGATTTTTACACCAGGGCATATTTGCGCCTTAAGCTGTCTAAGTGCACCCATTTTGAGCCTGCAGTCATCAATGCAGCTGATGTCAACAACACTTACAAGCCGACTTAGTTACGACTAGAGATGAACTTAGGAGTCTTCCAAACTCATCTCTAGAGGTGTACTGAATAGAAATTTTGGTGAAGAAACCGAAAGACAAAAGATTTATATATCTCTGCACGATTCTGGCAAAAATGAGAACCACAATTTTTTTGCTTAGAAAAAAAAAAAAAGAAAAAAAGTTAACGATTCTCTCATGATTCTCGCGATGTAAAATCGTTCACATTATACATATAAATAAAATGGGCTAACTTTACTGGTTAGTGTTTTTTTTTTGTTTTTTTTATTGGATTTGAAAGACCACTGTGCAAATACAGTGTGACATAAAATATTGCAACAACCATTTTATTCTCTAGGGTGTCTACTATTCTCTAGGGCAAGGGTCTCAAACTGGCGGCCCTCCAGCTGTTGTGAAACTACAAGTCCCATCATGCCTCTGCCTGCTTGTAACCGTCAGCCTTGCAATGCCTCATGGGACTTGTAGTTTCGCAACAGCTGGAGGGCCGCCAGTTTGAGACCACTGCTCTAGGGTGTAGAGCAGGGGTCTCAAAACTTGTGGCCCTCCAGCTGTTGCAAAACTACAAGTCCCATGAGCCATTGCAAGGCTGACAGTTAAAAGCATGACTCCATCAGGCAGAGGCATGATGGGACTTGTAGTTTTGCAACAGCTGGAGGGCCGCTAGTTTGAGAGACTATAACAGAGATATGCAATTAGCGGACCTCCAGCTGTTGCAAAACTACAAGTCCCATCATGCCTTTGTCTCTGGGTGTCATGCTTGTGGCTGTCAGAGTCTTGCTATGCCTCATGGGAGTTGTAGTTTTGTAAAGGCTGGAGGTCCGCTAATTGCATATCCCTGGACTATAATGTTTGGGGGTTCTAAGTAATTTTCTAGCAAAAAAATAAATAAAAAATAAGATTTTAAACTTGAAACCAACAAATGTCAGAAAAAGGTTTAGTGTTTAAGTGGTTAAACATTTTTTCAATTACACACAGTCTATTCCATTGACAAATTGTTACAATGTTTATACTTAAGTTCAAGGCCCCTTTCACATGGGACAGATCAGTAATGATCCGCCCCGTGATGATCCGCTTGCTCAGCGGGGATCGCTCCGTTGTCCCCGCTGAGCCGGCGGATAACAGGGCAGTCCCTGCACACTGTGCAGGGACCGCCCGGTCAGCTCTCCGCTCTCCTCTATGGGGGATCGGATGAGCACGGACCGTCTGTCCGTGTTCATCCAATCCGCTGTGCAGACGGATAGAAAAATAGGATTTTCCTCTGTCTGCAGAATCGGACAATAGCGGAGGCGGACGATAGCGGGTGTCTGCGGATGTTTATCTGCAGACACCCGCTATCTCATAGGAATACACGTATGTCCGTATTTCATCCGCAAACGGATGGATGAAATACGGACATAATGTCCGCATGTGTGAAAGGGGCCCAACTGATAAAGAATGTTTTGATTCTTGGCAGACTGCCCAGTTTTTTCTCTGTTTCTTTTGAGGGCTGTGGCTTCAGAAGAGCAGAGAGAATTCTTTGCATAGAAAGAATTGTGAAGCACTTTAGTCAAGATTGCGATAACGATTCTTGATGATTAATTGTGCAGCTCTAAAAAAAAAAAAAAAAAAAAAAAAAAAAAAAGAAGTATATATATTTTGTATATTGTACTTTAATACCATGAATTTAAAGGAATATACTGTCGATTATCTGCACCTTTAGCGCAGGATAAGCTGAAGAAAAATGCATCCCTTTATATTCTATGCATGTCTTCACACTGGTCCGTTGTGCTTTTGTGATATTAAAAGGTCACAAAACTTTTTTCTAATGCCCACCTAACCTCCTGCCCCCTGTTCCTTCTCAAATACTATGGTCACCATCTGACTCAATCTTACACTCCTTAACTCATATCTTCAACCTCTCACTCTCTACTGGCACCTTCCCCAACCCTCTAAAACAGGTACTAGTCACTTCCATACCAAAAAAGGCCTCAGACCCCACCAATCTTAACAACTTAAGACCCATCTCTTTACTCCCTTTTGCCTCCAAACTCCTTGAACATTTAGTCTACAACTGACTGAGCAACCACCTCATTGAAAATAACCTTCTTGATCCTCTTCAGTCTGGATTTCGCCCACAGCACTCCACAGAAACTACCCTCCTAAAACTCACAAATGACTTACTAACAGCCAAAACCAATGGTTATTATTCCATCCTCTTACTCTTGGACCTTTCTGCTGCCTTTGATACAGTTGACCACCCCCTCCTCCTCAAAAAACTCAATTTGCTTGGTCTCCATGGCTGCACTCTCCATTAGTTTGAATCTTACCTATCTCATCGCACCTTCAGTGTCACTTATCCACTTCCTCTTCTCCAACTCCCCTTTCCGTTGGGGTCCCCCAAGGTTCTGTCCTTGGACCTCTACTATTCTCGATCTACATGTCCTCCCTGGGTCAGCTGATAGCCTCCCATGGCTTTCACTACCATTTATATGCTGATGACACCCAAATCTCTCTGCCCCTCAGCTCACCCCATCAATCTCCTCACACATCACTGATCTACTAACAGACGTATCAGCATGGATGTCACACCACTTCCTCAAACTTAATCTATCTAAAACCGAGCTCTTAATATTTCCTCCCCCACGTGCCCCTTCGCCTGACTTCTCTGTCAAGATCAATGGCACATCTATCAGTCCGTCCCCACATGCCAGGGTGCTAGGGGTAACCTTAGACTCCGAACTGTCCTTTCAGGCCCACATATCTAAATCATGCCGCCTTAGCCTCTGCAACATTTCCAGAATACGCCCCCTTTTAACTAATGACACCACCAAGCTTCTAATTCACTCCCTGGTCATCTCTCGCCTCAACTACTGCAACTCCCTTCTCATTGGATTACCTTTACATAGACTATCCCCCCTCCAATCCATAATGAATGCCGCTGCCAGACTCCTCCACCTTACCAGCCATTCAGTGTCCTCCACTCCTCTCTGCCAATCCCTGCACTGGCTTCCACTCACCCAACAAATAAAATTCAAAGTACTAACAATAATTTACAACACCATCCATAACTCTGCCCCTAGTTACATCACTAACCTAGTCCCAAAATACCAACCAAGCCGCTCTCTTCGGTCATCCCAAGACCTCCTGCTCTCTAGCTCCCTTGTCATCTCCTCCCATGCTCGCCTCCAGGATTTCGCCAGAGCGTCTCCCATCCTTTGGAACCCCCTACCCCAATCTGTCCGACTGTCCCCTAATCTATCCATCTTTAGACGATCCCGGAAAACCCTTCTCTTCAAGCCTATCCTGCTTCTAACTAACACTGTTTTACTTCCATCAGCTCATCCACCCCACAGCTATTACCTTTTGTATCATTTGACCCTTTCTTTTTAGATTGTAAGCTCTAACGAGCAGAGCCCTCTGATTCCTCTTGTACCAAATTGTAATGTAACTGTAATGTCTGCCCTTGTGTTGTAAAGCGCTGAGCAAACTGCTGGCGCTATATAAAACCAGTATAATAATAATAAAAATCATGCACGGGTGCGTTATTGATGCAAAAACACATCAATAACGCACCTGTGTTACATTTTTGAGTCACATGATCTATGAAAAACACCATAAGCACAGTAAAGTCATGGTAAAATCATGCCAAAGTCATGTGCGTTTTTGGTACCTTTCTATCGGCAAAATACAGAAAACACAATTTTTGCCCCCCCCCCCCCCCCCCCCATGTGGTTGGAGGGAGTGGGGCTTAAAAATGTGCAGGAACAGGTAGCCAACGAGCATGCTGACACGCCGTGATTGCAATGATCCGCGCTTGCAGCAAAAACTACCCGACGTAGCAATCAGCAAGTCCACCAAATGTGACCCATATGGGGCACACAGGGAAGTGCAATGCACATTGTTTTCTGTTGGCAAAAATTTGGTTGAAACAGGCCACAAGGTGGTGTCACCTCACCTCTGAAAAGCGATACAAGTGTCAGGAGGACGGGTAGTTAGATGCATGTCTGACTTTACCCTTAGGCTGTTTGGCCTAGGTGCATTCAGTGCGTTAAGGGGGCTAAGGAGGCACAGGTACAGCATCCAGCCCCCAATGTCATCAGCCTGTCAATCTACAATGAGCTGAAATGAGGGTGCGGGACGCTGTACTGTATCCGTCTAGGGACATATGCCCCAAACATAAAATTTCTGTGTTTGAGGCATGGGTCGTTGTGCATACAGCCCTAAAAGCCACAGCGGAGAGGCCGCTGCAGAATTCAGCCTGCCATAGATTCTGACGGGCTGGATGCACAAAAATTTATCAAAAACACAACACGGGTGCATTTTTTTGATGCGTTCTTGCTGTTTTTTCAGTGCATTTCAATGGGGAGGTGCGTTTTGACAAATATGCACCAAAAACGCAGCAAGCAGGATTTCTAACCGCTTCAAAAGGTGCCGATAATAATGACCGACTACTTAATATGCATTTAAATTCAGGAAATTAAATAGTTGAATATAATACAATTATTTTTAATACATGATTTTTATTTATTTATTTTAAACCGTCCATTTCTGTTTCAGCCAAGTGCATACATGAATGTTCAATGCACCACTCGTTCTGTATGCGTTTTACACCATAGATCCTGCAATTCGGGCATATGTGCCTTCATGCATATAGCCCTAAACATGCGTACCGCTTGCTACAGCATCCAGCCGCTGCATATTTTAGCTCGCCATTCATTTTTAAACTGGACGCTGTACCGTATGGGCTCATGCACACTGCAGCTCCAAAAAAAATTAAATAAAAAGCTGCTTTTACAGGCGTTTGAGCTTTTATTTCTCTGCCTAAAAGCCTGAAGAATTTTGTGGGGGGTTTTTTGTGCCCTTTTGGGCGATTTTGTACATAAGCATTTTTCCCCCACAAACCCTCCCCTCAACTCATTTTTGATTTGTGCTTTTTCATTTTTTTTTTTTGCGAGTTTGGTGGGGTTTTTTCTGCCTATAAGAGCTTATGCTTATATATTCCTGAAGGAGCCATACATGGACAATAGAAAAAATAGAAAAATAGAAAAAAAAAAATGAGGTCTAAAAAGCTCAATAGCCTGTAGGTATGGGCAGAATCGTAGAATTCCTGCATACGAGCCTAAAGGCAAGTAACACTTGCCACAGTCTCGTTGCGCATTTAACCACTTGCCGACCGCCTCACGCCGATCTACGTCATCAGAATGGCACGGGCAGGCATAAGCACATATATGTACGTCCTTTGCCTCCCGCGGGTCGGGGGCCCGATCGGGCCCCCGCCCGGTGCCTGCGGCGGTCGGTTTTCGTTCGGGAGCGATCCCGGACGAGGGGACGGCCATTCATTCATGGCCACCCCCTCGCGATCGCTCCCGACGAATGGAAATCCCCGGTGACATCACTTCCTCTCCTGTAATGTAAACACAGGAGAGGAAGTGATGTATTCTCTCCTCCGTGTCGGTATTTTTCGTTCCGACACGGAGGAGAGCGGATCAGTGAGTTGCACCAACACATCCCACACACAGTAGAACATGCCAGGCACACTCACACCCCCCCTTTACCCCCCGATCACCCCCCCAATTACCCCTGCCCCCCAGTCACAGTGACACCAATGTCATTTTTTTTTTTTTTTTTTTTTTTTGCATTGGTGTCATTTGTGACTGTAATAACTGTTAGGGCAGTTAGGGTTAGCCCCCTTTAGTTCTAATGTACCCCCCTAACCCCCCCAATAAAGGTTTAACCCCGTGATCACCCCCCGTCGCCAGTGTCACTAAGGCTGGGTTCACATTGCAGCGGTTTATGAGAACGAATGTGATTCGCACCGCACTGCAGTGCAAATCACATCCGATCTCTGTGCGATTCGAGTTCAGCCATTCGCCGCACCCGCCGCACCCGCCACACCCGCCGCACCCGCCGCAAATTCGCACGGGACCCTTTTTTTGGCCCGCAGCAGAATCGGATCGCATGGGTGTTCACACCATGCGATCCGAGTTTGCAGATCGCACTGCGATATGCGAACTGATCTGGGGGTGTCAGTAACATTTCACTGACACTCCCAGCAGTTCGCATAGGGCAGTGTGAACTGCCGCCGGGAGGCATGCGATGCGGGAACCCGCCGCGGATTCGCGGCGTTTCCGCATCGCTCCAGTGTGAACCCAGCCTAATAAGCGATCATTTTTCTGATCGCCGTATTAGTGTCACAGGTGACGCTAGTTAGGCAGGTAGGTATTTAGGTTCGCCGCAGCTTTTTATAGCGCTAGGGACCCCCATATACTACCGCATAAAGCCCCCTGATTGCCCCCTAGTTAACCCTTTCACCAGTGATCACCATATAACTGTTACAGGTGACGCTGGTTGGTTAGTTATTTTTTTATAGTTTCAGGGCACCCGCCATTTATTACCTAATAAAGGTTTAACCCCCTGATCACCCGGCAGGTGTCATTTGTGACTAATAACTGTTAGGGCAGTTAGGGTTAGCCCCCTTTAGTTCTAAGGTACCCCCCTAACCCCCCCAATAAAGGTTTAACCCCGTGATCACCCCCCGTCGCCAGTGTCACTAAGGCTGGGTTCACATTGCAGCGGTTTATGAGAACGGATGTGATTCGCACCGCACTGCAGTGCAAATCACATCCGATCTCTGTGCGATTCGAGTTCAGCTATACAGATAGTATGGCTGAATTCGTGTCGCACCCGCCGCAAACTCGCACGGGACCCTTTTTTTGGTCCGCAGCAGAATCGGATCGCATGGGTGTTCACACCATGCGATCCAAGTTTGCAGATCGCACTGCGATATGCGAACTGATCTGGGGGTGTCATTAACATTTCACTGACACTCCCAGCAGTTCGCATAGGGCAGTGTGAACTGCCGCCGGGAGGCATGCGATGCGGGAACCCGCCGCGCATTCGTGGCGTTCCCGCATCGCTCCAGTGTGAACCCAGCCTAATAAGCGATCGTTTTTCTGATCGCTGTATTAGTGTCACAGGTGACGCTAGTTAGGCAGGTAGGTATTTAGGTTCGCCGCAGCTTTTTATAGCGCCAGGGACCCCCATATACTACCGCATAAAGCCCCCTGATTGCCCCCTAGTTAACCCTTTCACCAGTGATCACCATATAACTGTTACAGGTGACGCTGGTTGGTTAGTTATTTTTTTATAGTTTCAGGGCACCCGCCATTTATTACCTAGTCTCACTAGTGTACCCCTAAATTTAGGGGTGTCTACTTTCTAAAATGGGGTCATTTGGGGGGGGGGGGGTTTGTGCCATCTTGGCATTTTATGGCCTTCAAAACTGTAACGCCCTTAGAAAGCCTGAAGGCGGTGCTTGGTTTTTGGGGCCCCGTACGCGGCTAGGCTCCCAAAAAGTCCCACATATGTGGTATCCCCGTACTCAGGAGAAGCAGCAGAATTTATTTTGGGGTGTCATTTCACATATGCCCATGGCATGCGTGAGCAATATATCATTTAGTGACAACTTTGTGAAAAAAAAAAAAAGTTTGTAATTTTCCCGCAACTTGTGGCAAAATATAAAATATTCCATGGACTCAACATGCCTCTCAGCAAATAGCTTGGGGTGTCTACTTTCTAAAATGGGGTCATTTGTGGGGGTTTTGTGCCATCTTGGCATTTTATGGCCTTCAAAACTGTAATAGGTAGTGAGAAGTGAACTCAAAAAATTACGCCCTTAGAAAGCCTGAAGGCGGTGCTTGGTTTTCGGGGCCCCGTACGCGGCTAGGCTCCCAAAAAGTCCCACATATGTGGTATCCCCGTACTCAGGAGAAGCAGCAGAATTTATTTTGGGGTGTCATTTCACATATGCCCATGGCATGCATGAGCAATATATCATTTAGTGACAACTTTGTGAAAAAAAAAAAAAAAAAAAAAAAGTTTGTAATTTTCCCGCAACTTGTGGCAAAATATAAAATATTCCATGGACTCAACATGCCTCTCAGCAAATAGCTTGGGGTGTCTACTTTCTAAAATGGGGTCATTTGTGGGGGTTTTGTGCCATCTTGGCATTTTATGGCCTTCAAAACTGTAATAGGTAGTGAGGCGTGAAATCAAAAATTGACGCCCTTAGAAAGCCTGAAGGCGGTGCTTGGTTTTCGGGGCCCTGTACACGGCTAGGCTCCCAAAAAGTCCCACATATGTGGTATCCCCGTACTCAGGAGAAGCAGCAGAATTTATTTTGGGGTGTCATTTCACATACGCCCATAGCATGTGTGAGCAATATATCATTTAGTGACAACTTTGTGTAAAAAAAAAAAAAAATTTTTTTTTTGTCATTATTCAATCGCTTGAGGCAAAAAAATAAAATATTCAATGGGCTCAACATGCCTCTTATCAATTTCCTTAGGGGGTCTACTTTCCAAAATGGGGTCATTTGGGGGGGTTTTGTACTGCCCTGTCATTTTAGCACCTCAAGAAATGAGATAGGCAGTCGTAAACTAAAAGCTGCGTAAATTCCAGAAAACGTACCTTAGTTTGTAGATGTGACAACTTTTGCGCAAACCAATAAATATACAATTATTGACTTTTTTTTTACCAAAGACATGTGGCTGAATACATTTTGTCCTAAATGTATGACTAAAATTGAGTTTATTGGATTTTTCTAATAACAAAAAGTAGAAAATATCATTTTTTTTCAAAATTTGCGGTCTTTTTACGTTTATATCGCAAAAAATAAAAATCGCAGAGGCAATCAAATACCATCAAAAGAAAGCTCTATTTGTGGGAAGAAAAGGACGCAAATTTTGTTTGGGTACAACATTGCATGACCGCGCAATTACCAGTTAAAGCAGCGCAGTGCCAAAGTGTAAAAAGACCTCTGGTCATTTACCAGCAAAATGGTCCGGTCTGAAAGTGGTTAAGCTCACTATAGATTTTAACAGGCTGAACATGAAATACGTGGCGACTAGACGTACTGTATGCATTCAGGGATGTATGGCCCAGGATGTAGAATTCCTGCATTCGGGGCATACGTGCCTTTTGCGCATGTGGCCCTAAATGTGCGCATCATGGCCCTAAATGTGAGCGTCTAGTCGTGCCAGATTTCAGTCCATCATTTATTTTGTCAAGCTGGATGTAATACACGCGTCTGTTCATCTCTGTACCATATGCATTCAGGGGATTTATAGCCATAACATAGAGTCTTACAGGCTGGACGCTGTACCATGTGCATTCAGGGGTGTATGTATATAATGTAGAATTCCTGCGTTCAGAGCATGCATGCCTTTCATTTGCACATACAATCCTAAACATGCGTACCGCTTGCCACAGCATCCAGCCATGGTTGATGGCCGTCGTAGATTTTGTCAGGCTGGATTTAAAACACGCAACGGCTCGTCGATATGCCGTATGCATTCAGGGGATGTATGGCTATGATGTAGAGTGTTACAGGCTGGACACTCTACCGTATGCCTTTAAAGGCCTATGGCCAGAATGTAAAATTCCTGGGCCAAGAATGGCTTTGCGCGTTTGTGGCATATTTCAGTAGGTCATGGATTTAGATAAAGGCTGGATGTGAAACATGTGGCGGCACGCTGATGGACCGTATACGAACAGGGGCATATGCCCGTAACTCGGAAAATATGCATTTGTGGCATATTTCAGTAGGTCATCGATTTAGTCAGGCTGGATGAAAAACAAGTGACAGCTCGTTGCTGTACCATATGCATTCAGGAGGACGTATGTCTATAACATAAGAATTTTTTGCACATACAACCCCGAAACATACGTACAGCTTGCCATAGCGTCCAGCCATGGTGTATTTCAGTTTGTCATAGATTTCCTCAGGCTGGATGTAAAACAGGTGGCGGCTCGTCGTTGAACCATATACGTTCAGGAGACGTATGGCCATAATGTAAAATTCCTGCGATCGGGGCAAAAGCGGATTTGCACATCTGGCATATTTCAGTCCGTTATATATTATGTATTGTATGCATTCAGGGGACGTATGGCCACAACGTAAGAATTTCTGCGTTCAGAACACACGTTCCTTTTGCGCAGACAGCCTGCGACGGCTCGTTCCTGTACCATATGCATTCAGAGGGACATATGTCTATAACATAAAATTCCTGCGTTCGGAACATGTGCCTTTTTGCACATACAATCCCGAAACATACGTACTACTTGCCATAGCGGATTTCAGTTTGTCAGGCTAGATGTGAAACACATGGCGGCTCGTCGATGTACCATATACGTTCAGGGGACGTATGGCCATAATGTAGAATTCCTGCGATCGGGGCAAAAGCGGATTTGCGCATACAACCCGCAATGGCTCGTTGCTGTACCATATACGTTCAGGAGATGTATGGCCAGGACGTAGAATGTCTGCATTGGGGGGCAAACGTGGCTTTGCACATTTGTTGCTTATTTCAGTAAGTCATTGAATTTAGACAGGCTGGATGTAAAACACGCAATGGCTCGTTGCTGTACCGTATGCACTCAGGGGGCATATGTCTATAATTTCGAATTCCTGCAGTCAGACCACACGTGCCCTTTGCGCATACAACCCCCGAAACACTCGTACTACAATACTACTCGTCATATCGCCCAGTGTGGCGTATTTCAGTTAGTCATAAATCTTGTCAGGCTGGATCTGAAACACGCAGTGGCTAGTTGCTGTACTGTATACGTTCAGGGGACTATGGCCAGGACGTAGAATGTCTGTGTTGGGGGCAAACGCGGCTTTGCGCATTTTTGGCAGATTTCAGTTAAGTCATCGATTTAGACAGGCTTGATGTAAAACACGTGACGGCTCGTTGCTGTAACATATGCGTTCAGGGGGACGTATGTCTATATCACAGAAATCCTGCGTTCGGAACATACGTGCCCTTTTTGCGCATACAACCCTGAAACATACAAACGGCTCGACATAGTGTCCAGCCGTGGCATACTTCAGTTTGTCATAGATTGACAGGCTGGATGTAAAACAAGTGGCGGCTTGTCACTGTACCGTATATGTTCAGGGGACGTATGGCCAGAATGTAAAATTCCTGCAGAACGTAAAATTCCTGCGTTTGGGGCAAATGTGGATTTGCATGTGTGGCATATTTCAGTCGGTTATATATTTTGACAGGCTGGATCTGAAACACGCAGCGTTGCTCTTTTGTATGCGTTCAGGGGACGTATGGCCATAACGCAAGAATTCCTGCGTTCGGAACACACATGCCTTTTGCGCATACAACCCGCAATGGCTCATTGCTGTACCTTATATGTTCAGGGCACGTATGGCCAGGACGTAGAACGTCTGTGTTGGGGTCAAATGCGGCTTTGCACATTTGTGGCATATTTCAGTAGGTCATCGATTTAGACAGGCTGGATGTAAAACACGCGGCGGCTCTTTGCTGTACCATATACGTTCAGGGGACGTATGGCCAGGACATAGAATGTCTGAGTTGGGGGCAAACGCGGCTTTGCGTATTCATGGCATATTTCAGTAAGTCATTGAATTTAGACAGGCTGGATGTAAAATACGCTGCGGCTCGTTAATGTACTGTTTGCGTTCAGGGGACGTATGGCCATAACGTAAGAATTTCTGCGTTTGGAACATACGTGTCTTTTGCGCATACAACCCGCGACGGCTCATTGCTGTACCATATACGTTCAGGGGACATAGAATGTCTGCTTTGCACACTTGTGGCATATTTCAGCAAGTGATTGAATTTAGGCAGGCTGGATGTAAAATATGCCGTGCCTCGACGCTGTACCGTATGCTTTCAGGGGGGACGTATGTCTAGAACATAGAATTCCTGCATTCAGAACACACGTGCCTTTTGCACATACAACCCGCGATGGCTCGCCGCTGTACCGCATGCGCTCAGGGGACGTATGGCCAGGACGTAGACTTCCTGCATTCGAAAACATACGTGTCTTTGCGCATACAACCCGTGACTGCTCGCCGCTGTACCGCATGAGGTCAGGGGATTTTTGGCCAGGACGTAGAATTCCTGAGTTCGGAAAAATACGTGTCTTTGCGCATACAACCCGCAACGGCTCGCCTCGGCAACGCATGCGCTCAGGGGACGTATAGCCAGGACGTAGAATTCCTGCATTCAGAAACATACATGTCTTTGCACCTACAACCCGCGATGGCTCGCCGCTGTACCGTATACATTCAGGGGACGTATGGCCATAATGTAAAATTCCTGCGTTCGGGGCAAACGCGGATTTGCACATGTGGCATATTTCAGTCCGTTATATATTTTGACAGGCTGGATGTGAAACACGCAGCGGTTCATTGCTGTACTGTATGCGTTCAGGGGACGTGTGGCCATAACGTAAGAATTTCTGCATCCAGAACATACATGTTTTGTGCATACAACCCACGACGGCTCGTTGCTGTACCGTATACGTTCAGGGGACATATGGCCAAGACGTACACTGTCTGCGTTCGTGGCATATTTAGGTAAGTCATTGAATTTAGACAGGCTGGATGTGAAATACGATGTGACTTGTCGCTTTACCGTATGCGTTCAGGGGACGCATGTCTATAACGTAGAATCCCTGTGTTCACAACACACATGCCTTCTGCGCATACAACTTGCCGCTGTACTGCATGCACTCAAGGGACTTATGGCCAGGATGCAGAATTCCCTCGTTGGGAAACCTACGTGTCTTTGCACATACAACCCGCGACAGCTCGCTGCTGTACCGCATGCGCTCAGGGGATGTATGGCCAGTACGTAGAATTCCTGCATTCGGAAACATACGTGTCTTTTGAGCATACAATCCACAGCGGCTCGTTGCTGTACCATATATATTCAGGGGACACAGAATGTCTGCATTGGAGGCAAACACGGCTTTGCGCATTTGTGGCATATTTCAGCAAGTCATTGAATTTAGACAGGCTGCATGTATACGCCATGGCTCGTCGCTGTACCGTATGCATTCAGGGGACGTATAGCCAGGATATAGAATTCCTGCTTTGGGAAACATACGTGTCTTTGCGCATACAACCTGTGACGGCTCGCCGCTGTACCGCATGTGCTCAGGGGACGTATGGCCAGGACGTAAATTCCTGCATTCAGAAACATACTTGTCTTTTGCACATACAACCCTGCGATGGCTCGTTGCTGTACCATATACATTCAGGGGACATAGAATGTCTGCATTGGGGGCAAATGCAGCTTTGCGCATTTGTGGCACATTTCAGCAAGTCATCGAATTTAGACAGGCTGGATGTAAAATACGCCGCGGCTCATCGCTGTACCTTATGCGTTCAGGGGGACGTATGGCCAGGACGTAGAATTCTCGCGTTCGGAACAAACGTGCCTTTTGCGAAAGCTCGCCGATGTACCATATGCGTTCAGGGGGACATATGGGCAGGCTGTAGAATTCCCACGTTGGGAAACATACGTAGCTTTGCACATACAACCCGCAACGGGTCGCCGATGTACCGCATGCGTTCAGAGGGACGTATGGCCAGGACGTAGAATTCCTGTGTCTGGAAATATACGTGTCTTGGCCCATACAACCCTAAAGACGCATACCGCTGCATCCATCGGTTGCAGATTTTTGCCTGCCGTCCATTTTAAGTGCGCCGGACACGTCGCCGGGTGCCGAAAAACGCATACGATTTGACACATACGCGCGGGGGGGGGGGGTGCCCTAGTGCTTATGTGTGACGAAGGAAGGACACATGGAGTGAATGCAGCCGATATAAGGACTAGTGATGGAGTCCTCCTGACACATAGGATGTATGGAGAGGGGTGTGTCCTGCAGTGCTCCCCCAGCACAGGCCCCGGGCTTCTGCTCACACTATGGACAGTCCGGGGCCTCCCCAATCACAGGGGCTTCAATGACGCACTGAGCAAATGTCATCCCTGGCCTGAGGGATGGGGGGGGACGCTGCACTCTGACCCCCACCCTCCACACAGGACATCGGCACCCAGGGACATTCTCCTGACACAGACCCGCCCCCCTCACCTTAGGGATTCATTATAAAAAAAAAAAAACACACACACACCACACAGACACCCTGACAGACCCGCCCCCCTCCCCTCACACACAGGGAGATAATGGCAGGCAGGAAGGCGGGAGAGGTGGTGGAAGGAAGGGAAAGGGAGGGTGGAGGACGGAAGGAGGAGAGCGGGGGGGGGTTGGGGAGGGGGACGACACAGACCGGCCGGGAAGTCAGCACTCACAGTCTCTCCTCTCCGCTCGGCGCGGCGGCCATTTTCTAACGGCTCCTCCACAGGCTGAGGAGGGAAAGGGGTGGGCAGGGCGCGAGAGCAGCCGCGAGGGTGACGTCACCGCGCCGGAGCCTACCTGCCCTTCTCTCTCGTGTGAGGGGACGCTCCATTGTACAGAGGAAATGGGCGGGGTTATGCGTTCCCGCCTTTATTGAGTAGCGAGAGAGGGAGCTGAGTAGACAAGAGGGAGGGGAGGGGGGTTGTGAGCTCAGTTCAAACTTGTGCGTCACAAGTATTGTGGACACAGTGAGAGGGTGACACAGACAGTGAAATGTGAGGGACAGGCGACTGCAGTTGCAATGTTCATCAATAGTAATGTAGGAAAACACACTCTCTCAGCTTGGATACCGATGGTAAAGCCTGACTATAAAGGTTAGCTGTACCATTCCCTTTCCGGAATGGAGCATCTATGTTTCAAAAATTGTGTGCCAATGCATAGCGATAGTAGGGCTGCCACCTCATCCCTTTAAACCCAAACACATATGAATTACACAGGTTCTGAATTAAATTTAATGCAGATAAGGCACCAAGTGACTGATTACCATCTCAGACCCCTTTCACACTGAGGGCGTTTTGCAGGTGCTATAGCGTTAAAAATAGCGCCTGCAATCCGCCCTCAAACAGCTGCTCCATTGTCTCCAGCGTGAAAGCCCGAGGTGCGCTGGCAGGGCGTCAGGAAAAGTCCTGCCAGCAGTTTCGTTGGAGCGGTGAAGGTGTATTTACTGCTCCTGCTCATTGAGATCAATGGGGCTGCGCGGCTATGCCGCTGACAAAACACCGCTATTGCGGGCAGTTTTAACGATTTCTCAGCCGCTAGTGTGGGTTAAAGCGCCAAAATGCACCACAAATCCGACGGTAAAACGCAGCTAAAAATAGCGTTTTATCACCGACGCTATGGGTGGCACAGTTTGAAAGGGGTCTTAATCAGCCACAGAATTTGTGTAATTAATGTGTGTTTGGGTTTAAAGGGATGAGGTGGCAACCCTAGGAGATTTGACACATTTTTTCTTACAAAGAGTTAGTTCACCTCTACCAAAAAATACCTGCCAAGGCAGATAAGGAGCATCTGTAAGATAAAAACAATATGTGCAGCTTTGACTAAACATGAATAATGCCCTTGCTTTAGGTGTAAGCCATTTATATACCTCATGAAGCTCGACTGGAAAACTCCCAGGACGTTGCTAGGAGAGGCCTAGCCCTGCTCACCTCCACCATCATAGGAGCAAGTTCCCAAATGCGTTCAGAGCTATTGCATCAGGGAAGAGAAAGCGCAATGGGGGTGGGGGGGATTTTGAATAAAAGAAATAGCTCACTCCTGTGATGATGTAGAATAGATGAACAGTAATAGCTAAACCTTGCTTAGCAATGTCCTGAGGGTTTTCAGGTCAGGCTTCATGAGGTATATAAGTGGCCTACACATATAGAAAGGGCATTATTCAATTCTGGTCAAAGCTACGCATCTTGTTTTCCTCAACAGACATCCATTATTATCTGCATAGGCAGTTTTATGCAAAAGTGAACTAACCCTTTAAAAAAGCTGACTGTGCAGATAAGAGGCATCTGTAGATAAAAAAAAAAACTGACCAAAGTTGAATAACGCCCTTATGCCCACTATACCCAATACCACTTATAGTTCTACTCAAGGTGCTCTAGTAGATCCAGTGTTGTTTTTTGTATATTTTTATGCAAAATAAAGTATACATTTTCAATAAAAAATTGGATATGATTGACAGCAGCGGGAGCTAATGGCTGCGCTGCTATTAATCTATCCAATCAAGAGCCAAGACCCCGGCCAGAGAGGGTTTGCATGTCTCCAGCGTGGGAACGCATAGGATACATTAAGGTGAAAAAACATGAGGGTTTACAACCCCTTTAAACCAGAAAGCAGGGAATTATGAGGGGATGAGAGACGCCACACAAAACTAGCTCAACAGGTGAAAATATATGTGAATGGCCTCAGCCTTGAGCTCCCCCTGAGCCTTGTCTCTGATGCATTTTGTGCCACCCATTTGGGCTTAATCATAAAGAACAATAATAATGCCCTTGCTGTAGGTGTAGGCCATTTACATTCCTCATAAAGTCTGACTGGAAAATTCTCAGGATGTTGCTAAGAGACACCTAGCTGTTACAGTTTACCTCCACCATCACAGGAGCAAGCTCTTTCTTATGCATCCATTGTGAAACTATTTGTATTTCCACTACTCTGAGCTGGAAACTGGGCACAGGTATGGATTTTCCAAATCTGTAGTATTTGGTCAACTGCTTGTAAGGCCACATCTTTAAAGTCTATTTATGTAAGTGTTTTGTCTAAAAATTGGAAGTACAATACTTGTTTTTATTAACCTTTTTCATTTATTTGTATTTAATTTATTTAATTATTAATAATTAATCATACTTACAAAAGCTGAGAACCACAGTCCTAGCACATACAACTACTTAACTTACTGAAAATGGCTATTACAATGTCTCTGAAATTGACATGGCTTCATAATACCACATTTCCATGAAGGCCTGCTGCACATCTGGAGCTTATCTGTAACAGATTTATGAAGTACATTTGTACGGTAACAATCCCCTCCAGTGTCAATCATTTATGGCCGTTAGCTTGCAGTAGATGAAGAATTATTCATTATAATGGTACAAGGACTATTTAGCACTTAAATACATTTTATTCAATAAAAGACAATCTGTCACCAAAACAGAGCATGTAGCAGTTCATTGAACTATACTTCAGAAAGTAACACTAGACAATGTACATGTTAATGCCAGGAGGTCTATCAGTGTCTGAATTTTTTGTATAATTAAATTTTCTTTTTTTTTTTTTTAGCTTTGGACAGAGTGGAAAGGTATTAGAACACTAGCCATGTTTTTACTGTTGTCTGTGCCCTGCCACTGTGTAAATAGAGGTAAAAGTGACACAGAGTTCACACTAATGCAAAATGGAGGGCTCTGGAACCACAGTTTTAAGTCGAGAAAACAGTTTTTTTCCAGTTATCTATGGGTTTTGGTATTCCTCAGAGTGGGTTCTGGAGTTCAGAGGTTTCAAACAGCTCTGGGAGGGAGGAAAGCCTCCAACCCAGTGTCTAGCAGGAGACCAACAGGGTGTGTGTACATGGCCTGGCCATAACAGGGGGCTCCTGTTAGGAGACAGGTGTGCCCTACTCAGGAGACAGCACTCCATGCTGGAGTCAGGAGGTTCTGTCTTGGATGATGACTGGTTTTGACCACTGCTCTGAAAATTTTTGCAGTGTGAGGGCTCACCTAAACAATTGATCAAATTGCATTCTCAGACATTCCAACCTGCAAAAACTAATTTCAGGGAGGTGGCTCTTCACGCCCGCAAACGCCCCCCCCCCCCACCGTGGCAAAATATTATTTAAATAACTTTCTAAATATCTTTCCACAGTGCTTCTGGGGAAGGGGGTGGGGGGTTGGTGGCAGTGGACGGTCTAAGTAGTTTTTATACTTTTAATAATTGATTTGTTTATATTTTAATTTGTTTTAAAAAAAATCACAATGCTTTTTTAAATTTTTTTATACTTTTAAATTTGTTAGAATTTTTTTACAATATTTTATTTTTTATTTTTGGGGAAGCTTTGGTGAGATGTCAGGGGTCTAAATAGACCCCTGACAGCTCCCCTTTGAGTCAGACAAAGGGACTGAGGACACAGATTCCCCAGTCCCTTTCTCAGCACTAAAGATGAATGAACAGGAGACAGAGGCTCCTGTCCATTCATAAAAGGAGCGATCTCGCCCACTGTCTCCTATTACTTGTTCCCCCCACAGCTGGCGGGAGAGGAGGGGAGCCCATTACGGGGGACAGGGGTGGCGGAGAAGGACACGGATGGGGATGGGGGAGAAGTACACAGAGAAGCTGGGGATGATCGATACGCAGCAGGAGGGACAGCTGTCGCACTGATCATTCCCGGGGGAACGAGAGGCGATTGCGGGTGTGTGGGAGCCACACCTTCCGGGAGACTTGAGATGTCTGCATTCCAATTAAGTAGTTTATTTTTTGGCCTTAAAATTACCAGTTTGGTCTAAAATATTTTCAGATTATTAATTTCTTGCTGTGGCCTCAGCTTTATTTAAAACTGAAATCACAATAACAAGACAATTACTGAATTACCAGTAGTGGGACTCTATCTGCCTATCTATCTATCTATCTATCTATCTATCTATCTATCTATCTATCTATCTATCTATCTATCTATCTATCTATCTATCTATCTATCTCTCTATCTATCTATCTATCTATCTATCTCTCTATCGATCTATCTATCAATGTAAAAAACTAAAAGCAGCATTTACAAATACTGCATCTGCTAATTTTTAAGAAACAGACACTCACCAGGCAGAAGTCCAGCACTATCTTCACCCATGCCAATTCTTGATAGGTCTTCAAACTCTCGGAATCGCCATATTGGCTGTGGGAGTCGGCTGTGTGGCAAGAATTGCGGAAGTGGGTATCTGTCAGAAAAAGGTACTGCCGAAAAAAATTAAAATATAGTATGGGGTGGGGGAAAAACGGAAAAGTGATACTTTCACTTTAAAGTGATGGTCCACTTTAACTCCTTTTTTTTCTCACAATTTAATTCTGTAGGTTGGAGTATATTGAAAACAATGTACTTACTGTTTAGGGGATCCCTTATCTCAACATTTGCTAAAAAGTGAAGATTGTAGAGATGAATCTACTGTATTTCTAGGGTATTATTGGCTGGTCTCTATATTTAATACATTATTAAAAACTGGAAAGAGACATCTTTGATTGATTAATTTAATCACTTGTTTGGTAACTAACGTAATAAAACTATAAACAAGTAAGTACCTCAGAGATGGGATTTTTTAAGGCAATTTTGAAATACAAAAGATGTATATATTCAAAATATATTCTGTTTAGGAACAGACCATAGTCACACAATGTAGACCCTTCTTTTTAGGATGTCTAGACTAGAGTATTGCATTTATGAAACAAGTACTGGAAGCTTAACCATTTATGTGCTTTACACATTTTTTTCAGATTAGCACATTTTATCCTGGGATTGTGTTTTTTTTTTTTTCGTGGCTGTTGAAATATATTTGTCTTTTCAATATGTTTGTAAATAGATTTCTGCTCATTGTACTGAATAAAAATTGCACAAATTTACAACTTTTGCCTGCTCCTAAAAATAGCTCAATTTGCACGTTTTACTAGACAGCGGCAATGTATTCAGAAAATCAGTCTATCCTTGTTTTTTAAACTGAAAAAGTAGAAATTGCATATTTTCTTATAGAAGCTGAATTTTGAACCAACAAATGCAGAGATTTTTTTTTTAAAATAATTCTAAAATGGGGTAATATAGGACATCTGCAGGGGTAAAGTGTAATGTATTTCTGGCATAGGTAAATATTATTTTTCTTGTGATTATTATGATTTTTATGATTATGATTTTATGTATGATTTTTCCTATGAACACACCTTTAAGCCCCATAAACACGATCAGAAATTCTGCCAGCAAAAGTCGGATGTGAGCTTTTGGTCAGAAATTCCGACCGTGTGTATGCTCCATTAGACTTTTGCTGGCAGAATTCCAGCCAGCAAAAGATTGAGAGCAGGTTCTCTATTTTTCAGTCTGAAAAAGTTCCGATCTGAAATTCCGATCGTCTGTACAAATTCCAACGTGCAAAATTCCTACGCATGCTCAGAAACAATTCGATGCATGCTTGAAAGCATTGAACTTCGTTGTACAACACTGCGTTCTTGACGGTCGAAAAGTCTGAGAACTTTCGTGTGTATGCAAGCCAAGCTTGAGCGGAATTCCGTCAGAAAAAAAATCCAAGTTTTTTCCGATGGAAAAATCCACTTGTGTGTATGGGGCATATCACAGGAAATGCAAGTCGTGACACTTCAATGCAGACCACGGCTTATATGAAGGCTAAAAGTTGGCTTTTTTTTTTTCTTTTTTTTTTTTTGCATGTTTATTTTTCAACCTGCCTTTATTATTTTTCTGAAGTACATATTCTTTTAAACATATCATTTTACATTGTTGCTTTTTTGTGGGGTAAATTAGTACAATGCATATATTTAGTAAAAGAGAAATTTAATGACTTTTCTCCTGCACAAGGTTTTTTTTTTTTTTAATATGCCCCATATGTACCATTCAGCATGTCCAAGTAAACTGAATAAAATATTCTTTTGCTTTACAGTACACAAAATGTTGGCATGAATATATGAGTACCATGAAGTAATCAGAGATTCCCCTTAAAGTACATATTTTACAAAAAAAAAATAAAAAAAATATTCACAATGAAACAAGTAATTATAGAACAGGTGTCCATCTAATTTTAAAACATAGACACAAAACAGCACCTTTCAATATATAGCAACAAAAAACAGCATATATGTGTGAACAGAATATATTACACTGAAATACAAAGGACTAAACAGGTGTGAACAGAAATGATAATAACATTTTATAGCATTTTTGTAGCCTTTTCCCCTCCCTTAGGACACAAAGCACTGTAGAGAAAGTGCAAATTTTGCTAAAAGGCAACGCTAATAAATCCCCAGAGAAGTGAGTGGGACTTTCATCTGTTTTTAAAGGATATCTAAAGTCAAGAACAAAAATGTCATATGTTGCGGTCCTTAGATGTGGTGACTGTAATTTCATTTTCAGTAAGTACAGAAAATACCAGTTGATCTTGACAGCAGTGCCATGGCCTTGAAAATGTAAACTCCTGTCCTCCCCCCCGCAACCATGTAACAGAGATGAAGAGAAAGAAGACATGTTGGAAGTCCAGCCTGGGTGACAGCTATGACTACCTTCACTCCCTTCACAGATACAGAGGGGTGAGTAAGAATAACTACCCTAGGAAAGAAAGTGTGTTATGAGCATGATTACCAGGTAAAAAAATTTTGGCAACCCCTGCAACAAAAATAAAATTTTTGGTGAGATACCCCAAATGGAAATCACGTCTAAAGGGACGCAGACCCTGCCACTTTCTTCATTAGAACCCTGCGGGTGCAGAAGCTTGTTGATAATGATAAAATCACTCCCATTTGCATTCATTATGCACATGGACACAGACAAACAGCTATTTCTTCAGAATAACAAAAAGGTGGGAATTTGCAGCAAAGTTTGTTAAAATCCCCGCAATGTACATAGATCACCCAGAGGGGAATGTGTTTTTTTTTTTTTCCAACAACAAAAGGAGTTATGGCCTGTACAGTTGGACATTCCGACCACAAAATCCGTCGGATTTTGGCCAAAACGTGTGTTGCATACACACGGTCGGACAAAGTTGTCGGAAAGTCCGATCGTTCGGAACGAGGTGATGTTCGTTGCATACAACGGGACTACGTAGAGGCCAGTAGCCAATAGCTTTGGTCTCGTACTTTAATCTGAGCATGCGTGGCACTTTGTCCGTCGGAATTCTCTACAAACGATCGGAAAAAGTCTGATCAGATTTTGTTGTCGGAAAATTTTAGATCCAGCTCTAAAAAAAATTTCCATCTGTATTTCCGATGGAAAAAGTCAGATGGAGCCCACACACGATCGGATTTTCCGACAAAATAATTCAATCTGACCTTTTCCGTCAGAATTTCCAACCGTGTGTACATGTATTACTCTTTAGTATAACTGGTAAATACCTCCCAACTTTTTGAGATGGCAATGAGGGACACCTATCAGCAAAAGTATACAGGCATAGGACACACCCCTTGCCACGCCCCTTTAAAGGAAAATTGTAAAAAAACAAGATTGGTTAAACCCACAAGTGCTTTGTTTTTACCACTACTGTTTCTTTATGCTGACTTTTGGAATTTACAAGTGCAGAAATTTAGAAATTAGATGAAAGGTTTAGCTCTGGGAAACACTTTTTGATAGATAAAAAGTGAATTTTTTTTCTATACATCTATGTAGTTCAGACCAAAATGAGGGACAAATGAGGAGGAATGGAGGGACATTGCTGCAAATCAGGGACAGTCCCTCCAAATCAGGGACAGTTGGGAGCTATGCTGGTACATATATGCTCAAAAGTTAAAAGTCAGCAGCTATAAATACTGTAGCTGCTGAGTTTTAATATTAGGGCAGTTATCTGTCCAGGCATCCAGCAGTGTCCTCATTTGAGGTGAATCTTCAATCGGATATTGGGTGCAGGAGCCGCCATCCTGACTAAATGGATCATCATCCAACTGCGCATGCGCGAACCCTGCTTCGCTTTGCGAATGGGCTGCAGTTGGCAAACAAAATAAATAAATCTCAGTAGATTTATGAGTTACATTCTTAGCAATACATAGCCCAATAGGGAATATATCATCTGTGAGTAGCTAACAGGCAATGATAGGCTAATTATTTCATGTACAGTCGACTAATGCTGAGAAAATTCTGTTTTTTAAACATACATTTGCACTTATTAATTTTTCTCTGAATTAACCACTTGCCGCCCGCCCTATAGGCAATTGACGGCGGCATAGTGGTTTCATAATCCTGACCGGACGTCATATGACGTGATCAGGATTATGAGCCGCTGCGCGCCCCCGGGGGGGGGGCGCATCGCGGCGATCGTTGTTGCGTGGTGTCAGTCTGACACCCGGCAACTACGATCTCGGTAAAGAGTCTCCGACGGAGACTCTTTACCACGTGATCAGCCGTGTCCAATCACGGCTGATCACAGTGTAAATGGGAAGAGCCGGTGATCGGCTTTCCCTCACTCGCGTCTGTCAGACGCGAGTAGAGGAGAGCCGATCGGCTGCTCCTCTGACAGGGGGGTCTGTGCTGATCGATTATCAGCACAGTCCCCCCGAGGATGCCCACACTGGACCACCAGGGACGCCACCAGACCACCAGGGAAAAGGTAATAAAGGTCATAATCCTCCCTAGACCACCAGGGATGCCAGTCAGCACAATGGGTGCCAATCAGTGCCCATAATGGATGCCAATCAGTGCCCACAATGGGCATCACTGATTGGCATGCATTATTGTTTGGCACTGATTGGCATCCATTACTATAGTATAACACCGATGCCACCTGTGCCGCCTATGAGTGCCCACCTGTGCCGCCTATGAGTGCCCACCTGTGCCGCCTATGAGTGCCCACCTGTGCCGCCTATCCATGCCCACCTGTGCCGCCTATCCATGCCCATCCGTGCCGCCCATCCGTGCCGCCCATCCGTGCCAGCTATCAGTGCCAATTTGTGCCACCTATCAGTGTCCGTCCGTGTCGCCCATCCGTGTCGCCCATCCGTGTCGCCCATCCGTGCCGCCTATCAGTGCCACTTCATTGGTGCCCATCAGTGCCGCCTTATCAGTGCCCATCAGTGTAGCCCCATCAGTGCCCATCAGTGAAGGAGAAAACGTACTTATTTACAAAGTTTTGAAACTGAAACAAAAAAAACATTTTTTTTTTCAAAATTTTCGGTATTTTTTTATTTGTAGCGCAAAAAATAAAAACCGTAGAGGTGATCAAATACCACCAAAAGAAAGCTCTATTTGTGGGAAAAAAATGATAAAAATTTCATTTGGGTACAGTGTAGCATGACCGCGCAATTGTCATTCAAAGTGCGACATCGCTGAAAGCTCAAAATTGGTCTGGGCAGGAAGGTGTTTAAGTGCCCTGTATTGAAGTGGTTAAATAAACATAATCCATTTAAAGCAGAACTTCGCTTAAAAAAAAAATACATTGTCCCATTGTCCTTAACCTTTTTTTCCCCACCCAGCCTTTTTTTTCTTTATTTTTGTTTAATCCACCTGACTCCCTGCCTCTATTCTTTCCTAGGCAAGAATGACGTGTCTGTTCCTGGGGATATCCCCATCACATATCCCAGGAGGTTGCAGAAGCTTGGACACACAGGGGGAGATTTACTAAATCTAGAGCACTTGGACTCTGGTGTAGATGTGCCTGGTAGCCAATCAGCTTCTAACTTCAGCTTGTTCGATAAACTTTGACAAAAAAAATCTGGAAGCTGATTGGTTTCTGTGCACAGCTGCACCAGATTTTATATACTCCAGTTTTAGTAAATCTCCCCCACACTGGCTGGAGGGTGGAGTTACTCTAAAGCCTCCTTACACACACTCGGACTTTCTGACAACAAAACATGGAATTTTGTTTGAAGGGCGTTGGATCAAACTTGTCTTACATGGTCACTCAAATGTTGGCCAACAATTACAATTAGTAATGACATACTTGACGTACTACGTGATTTTTTAGTTCTTTAGCGCCACCCTTTGGGTTCCTTCTGTTAATTTCGTGTTAGTAGAAGTTTGGTGAGTGTTGATTTGCGCTTTTCTTTTCGCGTTTTTCATTTCGTGCTTTTCAGTTCGTTTCTGAATGGCCATTCGTCAATCAGACATGTTGCGGAATTGGAGGAGATAAGATGTTTATTATTGACCTTGGAGTTAATGCTTTGACATTATTTTTTTGGTTGAATAATGATTTGATTTGGTATATTTTCTACATTTTTGGATGCATAGAATGCACTATTTGGTTAAGTTCTATTGGCATATAGCATGTCTAATTTTTATTTATTTATTAATTAATTTAAATGCACAAAAAAAAAAAAAAAACATAATAATATTATTCTTGATATCACTAGAAAAAAAAAACATTTGAAAATTTGTTTGTAATAACTCCATCATATCCCATTAAAGAAGAGAATTGTCCGCTGTATTTCGAGATTTCATAATTTTCCACGTCACGAATGTGAATTCTCCATTATGGACGCTAGTTTACAAGACCAGCCGCTTCTGCTTCCGAGCATGCGTGTTTGTACTTTGGACTTTTCTCCGGCGGACTTGTGTACACACGATCGGAAAGTCCGACAACAAACATTTGTGGGTGGAAAATTTGAGAACATGCTAGCCAATATTTGTTGGCAGAAAGTACGACAACAAATGTCTGATGGAGCGTACACACGGTCGGACTTACTGCCAACAAGCTCACATCCAAAATTTCCCATCGGAAAGGTCCACTCGTGTGTACGCAGCAATTACTTTAATGCCCCGTACACACGAGTGGATTTTCCGTCGGAAAAAACTTGGATGGTTTTTCTGCTGGTGTTCTATAAACCTTCAGCCAGTGACAGCTGTGTTATGTCTATATCGCTTTTTTTTGTACCTTTTGGTGCTTTCCTTTACATATGGTTCTGTATGGAATAAAATTCTATAAATAAAGATAATATAAAAAAAATACTTAATGGCACCGATTTGCGTTTCTTGCATCACATTCTAGTGTGAAATGGTCCTAGGAGCAGACACTACAAGATGTCTGTTCTTAGGCAGGGCATTTACCTTTATTAGTCAGGAAAAACATTCCTGTTCTTTTCTGTTATTTCATTTTATTGTATTACTAGGGTTTGGTTTTTCCTGAGTTGATCTCAAAATTCCAGTGACTGTGATGCCCCCATCAAGTGAGAATAACTTTATTAGCCTCTAAAGTGGTCTTCTTGGACAGTGCGATAGCAGGTAGCAGGGCTTAGCCATGCAGTCAGAGGAAAGTAGCAAAGTGAAAGTAAAACAGAGAGGGATACAGACAAAGCTATTCTTGGAAGCAAAGGTAATAACAGACATTGCCTAGTGTCTTCTCTTAGGCAGCATTTTAAATTACTCCATCAGTGGTTTGCCTTGTAAATTAAAGTTCACTTTGCAAGGAGATTTTCCCTTTGTGAATGTGGTGAAAATTCACTTGGCAAAATATGCCGAATTATGTGCAAGCAAAAAAATTTTTTATTTTGCTTGCACATGATTGGATGGTAGTAGTTAGCAGAGCTTCTTCTCATTCACTAAGAAAAGTGGCATTTCCCTTGCAAAGCAAACAGCCTTTTTGCCTTTACAGCCCCAAAGTGTCAACATGCATTTTCAGATATGCTTGACTTTGAATGACTTTGTTTAAGATGACTCAATTCAAAGAATGCAAACCTAAAACACATCCATACATTTTCCAATACAGTGCAACACAATGAATTGGTGGTAGGAAGTGGTGGGAAAGACACTGTTGGTATGCCCATGTATTTCACCTGCACGGATAAATGCATCATCTGTCCAATGCAAACCAGTCCTTCACCTCCAGCAGGGAACATATTATTCAAACACTGTAGATTTACATTCCAAACTTAAAGTGTTACTAAATCCTCATTATTATTTTTTTAATTAACCGCTTACAGACCGGAAGATTTTCCCCCTTAATGACCAGGCCATTTTTGCGATACTGCACTGCATCGATTTAACTGACAGTTGCCTGTTCATATGACGCTGTTCCCAAGCAAAATTGATGTCCTTTTTTCCCCACAAATAGAGCTTTCTTTTGGTGGTATTTGATCACCTATGCATTTTTATTTTTTGCGCTATTAACAATAAAAAACAATATTTTTATCTTTTTGCTATAATAAATATCGAAAAAAATAAATGAAAAAAATAAATTTCTTCAGCAGTTTAGGCCAATATGTATTCTTCTACATATTTTTGTTAAAAATTATATTATAATATTGATTAGTTTGTACAAATGTTATCGCGTCTACAAAATAGGGGATAGATTTTTGGCATTTTTATTTATTTTTTATTTTTTTGGTGATCAGCGATTTTTAGCAGGACTGCAACATTGCGGTGGACAGATCGGACACTTTTGACACTTTTTTGGGACCAGTGACATTTATACAGTGATGTTAAAAATAGCCACTGATTACTATATAAGTGTTACTGGCAGGGAAAGGGTTAACACTATGGGGTGATCAAGGGGTTAAGTGTTCCCTAGGGCATTGTTTCTAACTGTGGGGGAGTTTACATCCTGGAGGAGGAGAGAGATCACTGTTCCTGATCACTAGGAACAGCAAATCTCTCTGTATTCCCCTGACAGAAAGGGGATCTGTCTATTTATATTCACAGATCTCTGTTCTGTCTCTCTGTGGAGCGCTCCCGAGCCGCGGCTCTGTGTGTCCATTCACGCTCCCTCTGTCACCCGTTTTGGCTCACTGGCTGTGATTGCAGCAGCGGGAGCGAGTCGCTGAAGAGCCAAAGTTCTTGTGGATATCGCTGGATCAAGATGGGGGTCAGGTAAGTATTAGGGAGGCTGCTGCACAAAGAAGGTTTTTTACCTTCATGCATAGAATGCATGAAGATAAAAAATCTAAACTAAATCCTTTCAATCAACATGATTTTTTTTAATCCTTGCACTGTTAGCATTAGTAAATAGATATATTTCCTTGTTTTTATTCTTTTATTAGTTGCTTCCTGGTCTTTGGCCTAGGCCAAAATGATGTGATAAATCCCAGGGCTCCTCATGAGCATTTATTTTTCTTTCATCTGGGATTTCTCAGCTAAGCACACCCTCCTGCTTCCATGCCTGAGCTAAGGGCAAATGGGTGGCGGGAAGTAAATCATCTGCCCTTACTCAAGATGGCTGTGGCTAGAAACGCTAGTGGGGTAGTTTTTCAAAGTGATTTCCCAACAAAATAAAGCATTGCTTTTTTTTTGGTTAACATATTTTGTGTTTTTTCATGTTACTTCATTTTTGCTTTACATTCTTTTGCTTTTAAATTTCTTGTTTTTATACTCGGTATTCGGTATATTGCTGTTAGCAGTCAATTGGCTACCTGGATGTGGTCTGGGCCCATACTCAGGTAACCCAAAAAATCTTGATTTTTTTTGTTTTTTGTCCACAGTACTTATTTGCAACAAACTGAAGCTCCATGTTTCCAATTCTATACATTGGAGGCAAAAAAACAAACAAACTTAAAATGACTCTATGGGCATGTGATATAGTCTATATCCTATTTACACTATTATATACTGTACAGTATGTCTTTAGAATTTCTTAGGCCCCTTCACAAGGCAAGCCTGCTCGCATCCCCCTGTCCGTTTTTCAGGCCGATCTGAGTGGGCCACCCATTGACTTCTATAGGGAGACAGATGTCAGTGGAGATGTGCCCGCTGACACCCGTCTGCCACCTGATCCACTAAGATCTGACATTTGGCGATACGTTCGCCATCTGTCAAGGTGGATCGGATGAGATCTGATGAAAATGGACTTGCTATCCATTTTCGTCCGAAGCCTTCATAGGACTCAGCAGCGTTTTGACAAGTCCCTCCCTGCTCAGTGAGCAGAGTCGGACCTGTCATCTGCTGGCTCGGTGGAGATCAACGGAGAGATCTCCAGCTGAGCTGATGGACTCCACTAAACGGATCTGCTTTGTGTGAATGAGGCCTTAGAATGACATGCGCCCTTTTTTATTTTTTATTGTATATGATAGACTTAAAGCGGTAGTAAACCCGCTTACACAATTTTTTTATAACCCTGTAAGGCAAAAGGCATAATGAGCTAGTATGCACCGCATACTAGCTCATTATGAAATACGCCTTAGAACGCCTTAGAAAGAGGCACCGGTATCTCACCAGGTATCTCACCAGATCTACGCTGAGGGAGCTGACATGTTCCCTTGTCGTATCTTCCAGGTATCGTTGCTCTGGCGCTGTGAGTGGCCGGAGTCGCGATGTTGTCACTCCCGCGCATGCGTGCGGGAGCCTTCTTTCCGGCAAGGTCCAGCGTCTGCCGGACTTTCAACCGAGAATCCCCTGTGCGCATGCGCCGCTGAAGGCAGCGGCTCTTTGCGAGGGGAATATCTCCTAAAACATACAGGTTTAGGAGATATTTTTTTACCTACAGGTAAGCTTATTATAGGCTTATCTGTAGGTAAAAGTTACAAATTTGACTATACAACCACTTTAACCACTTAACGACCAGCGCACGCCGATGTACGTCCTATTTTTGAAGAGGGATATCTCGGTAACGGCAGCAGCTGCTGCCACAACCGAGATACCCATCTCTTCAGGCACCGGTCGTCTGTACGATAACGGTGGTCTCCGCTGCGGGCTCGCCGCGAGTTTAATGCTATCGGCAGTGGAAGAGGTGCCACCCCCCCTCCCGCCGCCCTCCCACACCCTCTGCCGCTTACCGGAGCCATCGGTAGTGGCGGAGGCAATCGGGTCCTCTTCCTAGCTGGGTATAGAAATGAGTGAGGCTAAGATGGCCACCACTCGCCTCTATACCATAGGAGGGTGGAAGCGACGTCAAAACGTCACTTCTGCCCATACCTCTTAAAGGTATATTTTTTTTATGTCATTTTTTCAAATGACTTTTTTTTCTTTTTCTTTTTTTTTTTATTGCATTTAAAGAGGAGATCCAGCTTTAAATTTTTTTTTTTAAAAGTCAGTAACTGCAAACACTGTAGCTGCTGACTTTTAATAAGCAGACTTACCTGTCCAGGGTGCCCTCGATGTCGGCCGCCCGAGGCTGACCCGTCCCTCGGCTCTCGGGTCCCGGTGCCGCCATTTCAACTAAGGTAAACAGGCAGTGGAGCCTTGCGGCTTCACTGCCGTTTCCTACTGCGCATGCGCGAGTCGCGCAGCACTTTGTGAATGGGGCGCGCTGTGTTCTGGGATACACAGTTCCCAGAACACACAGTGCCCCATTACCCAGAAGATGCCGCACGGAGGAGAGAAGACCGAAGATCACAGCGGAGGAGGAAGAGGCAGATTAGGACGATATGCCTAGCAACAGGCATTTCTGGTAAGTTTAAAAAATTTTTTTTTTTCATTTTTTCTTTCTGATTTTTTGCTAAATTTTAATGTATTTTTGTTTTTCAGGGTGGCCCTCCACTTTAAGTCCAAATATGAGATCTGAGGACTTTTTGAACCCAGATCTCATATTTAAGAGGACCTGTCATGCTTTTTTCTATTACAAGGGATGTTTACATTCCTTGTAATAGGAATAAAAGTGATCCATTTAAAAAAAAAAAAAACTGTGTAAAAATAAATAAAATCAATTAAAATAAATAAGAAAAAAAAAGGTTTTTAAAAACACCCCGTCACTACAAGCTCGCACTCAGAAGTGAGCGCATATGTGAGTAGCGCCTGCATATGAAAACGGCGGTCAAACCACACATGTGAAGTATCGCCGAGATTGGTAGTGCGAGAGCAATAATTCTAGCCCTAGACCTCCTCTGTAACGCAAAAAATGCAACCTGTATAAATTTCTAAATGTTGCTTATGGAGATTTTTGAGGCTAAAAGTTTGACGCCATTCCACGAGCGGGCGCAATTTTGAAGCGTGACATGTTGGGTATCAATTTACTCGGTGTAACATTATCTTTCACAATATAAAAAAAATGGGCTAATTTTACTGTTGTCTTATTTTTTTATTCAAAAAAGTAAATTTTTTCCCAAAAAAATGCACTTGTAAGACCGCAGCGCAAATACGGTGTGAAAAAAAGTATTGCAATGACCGGAATTTTATTCTCTAGGGCAGTGATGGCAAACCTTGGCACCCCAGATGTTTTGGAACTACATTTCCCATGATGCTCAGCTACACTGCAGAGTGCATGAGCATCAGTGGAAACGTAGTTCCAAAACATCTGGAGTGCCAAGGTTCACCATCACTGCTCTAGGGTGTCAGAAAAAAATATATAAAATGTTTGGGGGTTCTAAGTAATTTTCTAGCAAAAAAAAACAGTTTTAAACATGTAAACACCGAGTCTGAAAAAGAGGCCTGGTCCTTAAGTGATTAAAGTTGACCTAGCATCAGATAGACTTGTTCCTGGTTAAGTGCGTGCCAGCTAAGTAATGGATACGTATAATGTTTACCAGTATTTATTACCTTTTTATTACTTTTTTTTTTAAATCGCGCCACACCAAATATGTATGGTGCTTTGTTACTCTGCATTTTGGCACGTGTGAACGGACATGCGTTAGCATAATACATGCAAGTTCTATTAAGAATTATGGCACTACCATGCATATGTAAAAGGGCAGCGTGTTTTTGTGCATTGAGTGAATTCCGGCAATGCAAGTTTCAAGTATGAACATTGGGGGTTATTTACAAAAGGTAACTCTACTTTGCACTGCAAGTGCACTTGGAAGTGCAGTTGCTCTAAATCTAAGGGGTAGATCTGAAATGAGTGGAAGCTCTGCTGATTTTATCATCCAATCATGTGCAAACTAAAATGCTGTTTCTTATTTTCCTGACATATCCCCCTCGGATCTATAGTGACTTTACTTCCAAGTGCACGTTTAGTGCACTTTCAAGTGCACTTGCAGTGCAAAGTGGATTTGCCTTTAGCATAGTCTTATAATAGACATTTTTTTTTTTTAACAAGAAAATGGACAATTGTTATTAGTCTTATAATGGACAATGGAAACTTATTGATATTTCATGTCACATGTGACAGGCACTTTTGTTATAATAACATCTCATCAAATCTATATTTATGTTGTAACACATACATGCTCAAAATAGAAAATAAACACCTTATATGAATCATTCCACATACAGAATATTGAAACAAACAACACCTTGCACCCACTCCAAAATTACACTGTCTATAAAGAGGCACACAATAGCTACACTATAATACATTACATAATACATAATTAATACATAATAATACATAATTACTAATACAAGTTACTGAAAGAAAAAATTGCATATTTGGCCTAAAAATTCCATAAGTACCGCAACACATTACCACTACAGTGGTTGACATAGACTGAAGCCTAGCACGCACTATCAGTTTTTTTATGTTCAACCCAGCAAGCTGAACAAAAAAAACTGAAGAGCTTGGGAGGAGATCCCGTACTAGCAATCTGATGTTAGTACAGCAATCTCACAACTGAGCTATTGTATTCCGACACCCGGACACCCCCCACCAGAATACACTGGTCAGCGCTCTCAGCCATTGGCTGAAAGTGCTCATCAGATGCCAATCTGTAGACCTTTTTCCGTCATACCCCTTTGACAAAAGCCGGACTTCAGCCCCTTCTGCTGGACCGGCTGCCACATACACACAGGGGCCGGCTGGTTTCTATTGATTACCGCCAGATATTCAGCCAGTGTGTACAGGGCTTACACCTTTAAAGCAAATGAAGATCATTTCAAAAGGGTCCTTTGTAGTAGGGGTATTATCTTAGCAGTGGACAGTCTTCAGTTTATGCACACCAACCCCTCAATGGCCATTCTCCAGCCTATGTGTGTTAACCCCCTAGAGTCAAGTCTCAAGTGTTATCCCCTTGGTGGCCAGTCTTCAGCTTATGTGCATTAACCCCTTCCAGTGGCAAATCTCCAGCTTATGTACGTTAACCACTCAGTGGCCAATCTACAGCTTATGTGTGTCAACCCCCACAGTGGCTAGTCTCCTCAAATGCAATGCATTGCCCCACGTGGGAATCAGGAGCTACGTGCTGAGCCTCTTAATATCTAACACTAAAAAGTATATACCCAGTATTTTTATTATATAGATAATATAAAACGATTTGTAAAATTCAAAACAACCCAATGGTCAAAATACAAAAGTATGATTGCCTCTACATGTTTTGCCAAAAACGTGGCTTCTTCTGAAGCTTTTGTAGGACATTTTTTTAATACATTACCACCTTTCAAAATGATCACGGTTCCAAATGATCCCCAAGACCCACCAGGAGGTCCAATGGGGAAAGTCTGTGCCACAAAAGGGGGAGGGAAGAACGAATGCCCTATAATCACACCTGATCAGTTTAGCAAATTGATCAATCAATATTCATATCCTTTTGCCAAATGCAAACTTTCTCTGGTGACGGCAAATTTCAAGGTACTTGCGCCATCTGAGCACTCCCCTCTTTCAATTTTCCACTGTTCCTTAGCTCAGTGTCAATATGACACCTTTTTAACCAGAAAAAACTTTTATTCAATCTATACCAAGGGATTGACCCTTTTAAACAGGTTTTGGAGCCTCACTTGTAGCAGGGTGAATGGCCACAGCTCCAAAACCTGTTTAAAATGGTCAATCCCTTGGGATAGATTGAATAAAAGTTTTGATCCTTCCTGGTTAAAAAGGTGTCATATTGACACTGAGCTAAGGAACAGCAGCAATTTGAAAGAGGGGAGTGCTCAGATGGCACAAGTACCTTGATATCTGCCATCACCAGAGGAGTTTTGCATTTGAGAAAAGGATATAAATATTGATCGATCTATTTGCTAAACAGATAATAGATGTGATTATAGGGCAGTCATTCTTCCCTCACTTTTTTTCCCTCACAAGGTCCAACAAAAGCTCCAGAAGAAGCCTTGTTTGTGGTGGAACATGTAGAGGCAATCATACTTTTGTATTTTGACCATTGGGTTGTTTTGGCCCGAATTTTACAAACAGTCTTATATTATCTATGGAATAAAAAATATTTTTTTTTTGTAAACTTGATTTTGATTGATTTTCGTGCACCTTAAAACTCCATTCTTTTTCTCTTTGAGTATATACTTTTTTGTCTTATTTAAATAAGGTGGTGTGTTTTTTAAGACCCCCAAGGTCCAATACTAATTTGATAAATTGTCTTAAAAACACCCTACCACCACAGAGTTGGCTAGTGCTCAATTTTTTTTGGGGGTGGGTGGGGAATCCCGTGGCCTCCCCAGCCAGCCAAAATTAGTTTGCTAATGTCACACAACTGGGTGGCCTCCGGGCGCAGTGCTCTGCTCCCAGAGCCCACCCTTTTTGAAGCCAATTAGAGCCTCTCTCTAATCATTTGCTTCTAAAAATAAAAAATAAAAACCCATTGGAATCCATACGTCCGGCACCCTGCATATAGATTATAGGCTGGACGCATGGATTAGGGGGAGCAGCACTAATAACCTATATACGGTCTCTTTGAAGCAAATGATCCTGGGTTTAACCTGAGTTTTTTCCATTCAACCCAGTGGATTGAGTGAAAAAAAAGTGTCAGCTCTGGTCGGAGCCACTGTACTAAAATTAATACAGCGATCTCCCCGTCAAGCTGTTGTGTTTTGACAGGGTCCCCCCCCCAGAACTTTCAGATCACCTCTCTCACTCATTGGCTGAGAGCACTGATTGGGAGCCCAGATGCCCATCAGCTGCTGGTTTTCCAGCATGCTCATCCAACAGAAGCCGGCTTCTGTCGGACCAGCTGCCATACACATGGGCCGAATGTCAGTCAGTTTTTATTGAACCAGCCGATGCCGCCTGGCATTTGGCTTTAACACCATCACTTATGCCTGGATGTCCCCTCTTGCCAGGATGCTAGCAGATCAGTATTTGTATTTGTTAAAAGCTTGCTAATTTAAAGTAGAGCTAAGCCCCTAACTGGGTTTGCTAATGTACTTAGTTTGCTAATGCACTGTGTATCAAAAACAACGCCCATATTTTTTCTAAAATTAAATACTGTTTTCACATTTTTTTTTAAATCTTTTGTTGCATCTTGGTGCTGCTGATATTTTCATCTTTTTTTATTCTTTATTTATACTTTTTTTGATATTTTCATCCTTTGTTGCATCTCAGTTTTGTATGGAAAACTGTGTTATCTCCAGCATAAGTTTATCATACACAGGCTTGTATTTATCAGCGCATATATAGCGGCCTATAAAAAATAAGAAAGCAAAGAAAGGGCGTCAGGATCTGACAGTGACACAGATTCACCTTGGGAGCTGAGACAAGCTTTTAAATCAGTGGCAGGAGCTTAAGGTGATTATGTTTTTCGGTGCCAAGTAAAAGCAGGACACCAGAGCGCTGAGAACACGGTTTTCAGGATCTCCTGTACCTTATGCAAAGGAATGTCCATTGTGGGTGAAAAGAAACATACTAAATATATCTGACCAGGGCAAGAGTCATCTGAGTTCATGTTATATTTACTCTGTGTCTGATACATTCATTGAGGAATGGCTTTATCTACCATTTCAAAACAGATGAAGGATTTAATTGATGTTTGTAAGTAATAGCAAAAAAAACAAACAAAAAACAAAACAAAAAAACAACTGTTACATTTTTAAATACATTTTGTAGGCGTACAATCCACCCCACAAACATTATAACCAAACTCACAAATTAGAAAATGCAGACATCTAACAATGCTTGGTATATTTTATCTTAGGCTCCATTCACACCTATGCAGGTGTGACAGTGTGCAATTTGATGTGGACACCAGTGGCGGCAAACCAACGCCAACCCCCCACCCCACCCACTGGAGATGGACGGGAAGGTGGCGATACGCCCCTACGGGAGACAGACGGGAAGGCAACGAAATCTCTCCCCTACAGAAGAGACAAATGGGAAGGTGGCGAGCTCCTCCCTCGTGGGTGACGGAGGGGGAGGCGGCGATCAGAGGCCTCCTTACCTTAGGAGGCAGATGACAAGGATCTTAGGTATGGCTGCTGCTCCTCGCTCCAGCTACTCCTGGCTCCGGGGCCATTGCTTCTCCTCCCAGCCAAACAGGAAGTGGGTCCTGAGACCCATTTGGCCAGGAGCCTAAGACTCCCTGACCATTCAGGATTCGGGACCTGCTTCCTGATTGGCCGAGAGGAGAATCAGGAAGACAATAGGGAATATTAATTTGCTACCGTCACACAACTGGGTGGGCTCTGGGCACAGTGCTCTGCGTTCCAAGCCCACACTTTTTTGAAGCCAATTAGAGCCTTAGTCTCCAGAACTGTGTCCTCTACTGGCAGATTTCTCCTCTATTCCTGTTCTGGTGACAGACCAAAATTTGGGATTTTCTTTCACTTTCAGTCAGGATCTCTGTTTCAGGGCTTGTTGGCCCACTTTTATGCAAAAAGTACATCCCGATACCTACACAGGGGTACCTACACAGGGGTTCCAACTTCATTCAAAGCAGACACAGGAAAATATAAAAATTATGCCAAACCTCCTGTCTTTTATGTGGTCCCTTATATATTCTTACACACACCTCTTTGTTCATGTGCACTCCCATGTCTAGGGCTGGACTGGGAATAAAAAGCAGCCCTGGAAAAAATGTCATACCAGCCCCATAGCATTATTATACCAGCCCAACATCACAACGTGATTATTTTCTTGTTCATAAAAGGGAAAACCATGTATTTTAAAGCAGATTTAAAGAGCGTATTGTATATAGATAAGACAGATATGAAAGCACATAGGTCTAGGGATATATATATATATATATATATATATATATATATATATATATATATATATATATATATATATATATATATATATATATATATAGCAAATTACAGTTAAAAGTGGAGCAATCAAGGAGGACACCCGGGACTCTGAGAACTCTGATGACCAGAGACGGCCTTCCGCAGAAACAATACACTAAGGCCGGTTTCACATTGGGGTGGTGCGGTCGCCAGCGGTAAAACTGCGCTATTTTTAGCCTTGCTTTACCGTTGTTTTAGCAGCACTATTCGGCCGCTAATGGTGCGCTTTTACCCCCGCTATCGGCCCGAAAAAAGGGTTGAAACCCATCCGCGAAAGGGTTAATACCACCGCAAAGCACTGCTACAGCAGCGCTATGCTGGTGGTATAGCCGCACTGCCCCACTGATTTCAATGGAGAGGAGCGGTGAATACACTGCTCCTTCACCACTCCAAAGATGCTGCTTGCAGGAGTTTTTTTAATGTCCTGCAAGTGCACCGCTCCAGTGTGAAAGCTGTCAGGCTTTCACATTGGAGACCCAGCAGAGGCTGTTTCAGGGTGCTTTGCAGGCGCTATTTTTAGCACTGTGTGCAAATTACGCCAGTGTGAAAGGGGCCTAAGGCAAGGGGTGGAGGGGTACTGATATAAGGGGGAAACCTTTATATTAGTGCCCCCTTACATTATTGTATTCACTCCCCCTTACATCAGTGACCCCCCCATCAGACTGGTCTGGCGGCACTGTCACTGACCTCTTCTCAGGTGCACTGTGCAGGGCTCAGTCAGTCGGCTTCAGCTTGGTGGCTCTGGTTTTCCTATAGTCTCCTCTCCACAGTCCACACATGTCTGACTTCTCCCATGATCCCCATCCCAGCAGTGCTCCCACTCTTGACTCTTTTCAACACTTCCTCAGAGACTGCAGACATGATATAAGACAAGAGATGGCCAGAGGTTGCAGACATGATACAGGAGATGTCAGAGGCTGTGGGCTTAGTACAGGAGATGGTCAGAGGCTGTGGGCATAGTACAGGAGATGTCAGAGGTTGTGGGCATAGTACAGGAGATGTCAGAGGCTGTGGGAATAGTACAGGAGATGGTCAGAGGCTGTAGGCATGGTACAGGAGATGGTCAGAGGCTGAGGGCATGGTACAGGAGATGGTCAGAGGCTGTGGGCATGGTACAGGAGATGTCAGAGGCTGTGGGCATGGTACAGGAGATGTCAGGTGCTGTGGGCATGGTACAGGAGATGGTCAGAGGCTGTGGGCATAATACAGGAGATGTCAGAGGCTGTGGGCATGGTGCAGGAGATGGTCAGAGGCTGTGGGCATAGTACAGGAGATGTCAGATGCTGTGGGCATGGTACAGGAGATGGTCAGAGGCTGTGGGCATAGTACAGGAGATGTCAGAGGCTGTGGGCATGGTATAGGAGATGGTCAGAGGCTGTGGTCATAGTACAGGAGATGTCAGAGGCTGTTGGCATGGTACAGGAGATGGTCAGAGGTTGCAGACATGATACAGGAGATGTCAGAGGCTGTGGGCATGGTACACAAGATGGTTGGAGACTGAGGACATGATACTAAAGATGGTAAAATTTGTAGACATGATACAGAAGATGGTCAGAGACTGTAGACATGGTACAAGGGATCAATGTAGCCTCACTAGAGCCCATCAAATGCAGCCTCACTGTGCCCATCATTTCAGCCTCTGTGCCAGTCCATGCAGCCTCACTGTGCCCATCATTTCAGCCTCTGTGCCAGTCCATGCAGCCTCACTGTGCCCATCATTTCAGCCTTGCCATGCCCATAATTGCAGCCTGACCGTGCCCATAATTACAGCGTTATTGTGCCCATCATTGCAGCATTATCATGCCCACAATCACAGCCTCAGTGTGCCCATAACTGCAGCTTTACCACGCCCATAATCGCAGCCTCTGAATAAATAGAAAAATCAATGCAAACAAATAACTGAATTAAAAAACTATTGCAAGCTGAACACTAAGGGTTCATTTCACATAGCCCCAAATGCAAATTTGTAAAAACAGACAGTGCAGAGCAATCAATATGATGAAATTATAAAAAGTCCAATATGGCATTATTCATTAAGAGCAGTCCAGAGCCCAATAAAATATAGCCCAAAAACATCCATAAAAGACAGAAGAATCCACAAATTTTATCAGATCCACTTGTACTACCAACCAACAGGCAAAATGCTCCCTCACTTTATAGGAATGACCCCTGAACCAAAAGGAAGATCAGTAAACACTTGTTCCCACTTCAGAGGGAAACACTTTGGAGTGCGAGAGATCCCAATCTCACATGTATCCCAGTCATGAATAAATAAAATAAAACAAATCTATGTGCTCTCCATTATTGTAAAAGCACAGATTTTAATGTAGGTAGAAAAATTACAGACAATATTCTTGATAGCAAGCTTAAACAGCATACACAATGCCGATCCCATATTGTCTCATCAGGATAGCAGCAGGTGACGTCACAGTCCGTGGCTGAGCTCAGTGTGAAACTTTCGGCTGCTTTGTGAAAAGTCACGCCCTTCTCCTAGACCAGCTCGTGTGATAGACACATTGTTCTGTCTATCACACAAGCTGGGCTAGGAGGAGGGCGGGACTTTTCCCACTCAGCTCAGCTCCTAGACACACAGCGTGAGATGCCTGCTGTATGTGACATGTAGAGGGGGGGAGGAGGAGGAGGGAGAGGAATGCTGCAGCCAGCCACAGCTTAGCTCAAAGTGACCCCAGGGCAGGCAGCCTACTGGGAAATATCCCGGTATCCCGGTAGGCCAGCCCGACCCTGCCCATGTCTCTCAATCTTCTAGGTTCTCTCAGTCCTTTTGACTCCCTCAATCGTCTCCACTCTTTAAGACAGAACCTCCTGACTCCAGCATGGAGTGCTGTCTCCTGAGTAGGGCACACCTGTCTCCTAACAGGAGCCCCCTGTTATGGCCAGGCCATGTACACACACCCTGTTGGTCTCCTGCTAGACACTGGGTTGGAGGCTTTCCTCCCTCCCAGAGCTGTTTGAAACCTCTGAACTCCAGAACCCACTCTGAGGAATACCAAAACCCATAGATAACTGGAAAAAAACTGTTTTCTCGACTTAAAACTGTGATTCCAGAGCCCTCCATTTTGCATTAGTGTGAACTCTGTGTCACTTTTACCTCTATTTACACAGTGGCAGGGCACAAACAACAGTAAAAACATGGCTAGTGTTCTAATACCTTTCCACTCTGTCCAAAGCTAAAAAAAAAAAAAGAAAATTTAATTATACAAAAAATTCAGACACTGACAGACCTCCTGGCATTAACATGTACATGTCTAGTGTTACTTTCTGAAGTATAGTTCAATGAACTGCTACATGCTCTGTTTTGGTGACAGATTGTCTTTTATTGAATAAAATGTATTTAAGTGCTAAATAGTCCTTGTACCATTATAATGAATAATTCTTCATCTACTGCAAGCTAACGGCCATAAATGATTGACACTGGAGGGGATTGTTACCGTACAAATGTACTTCATAAATCTGTTACAGAATAAGCTCCAGATGTGCAGCAGGCCTTCATGGAAATGTGGTATTATGAAGCTTGTTCTTACTTTTTCATTAATCAGATTGTTTTGACATTGAAAGGAACAAGACAGCACAATGTATCCTTTTCTCTAATACATGATTTGTTTTGTTCTGCAGTTCAGTGTAAAAGCTGAATTTTATACAAAACAAATCTTTTGTAAGCGTATTACGTAGCATAGTATATACAGTTCTGCTTGTAAAAGAATGTACTTGTTCAGCTCTCCTGGGTATAAGATAGTAAATAAGATGTTGATTACAGCAAGACAATAAAAGAACAGCAAGAGGATAAAACAGTTCTTGACAAAACAAAACCACAGTAAATGTCAACTATCCTCACCGTATACAGTACATATGACTGTATATGGCGAGGGCATAAGGTTCATATACACTCAAGTTTATTGCCAATATTATATAAAAACTAAATGTTGAAAGCTGCATTAGTTTCCTTTTTTTCAAGCATTTTCCCTTTATTTTTACCTTTTGATCTGGCCAGTAAGTCTGGTATTTTTGGGACATACTAAAACATTTAATGTGAAAATGGCTTACTGTAGCTTAACGTGTAATAAAGTGCCTAAACTTCAGTCAATTGCCCTGAATCTTTTTACCTTTTTACCTTTCCAAATCTACACTATAAGTTTCATGCATTTCAGTGCTCCACAAGGCATTAGGGACATTAAGCTTGTTTTTTTGGGGAGCTTAATATGGCTTAATGTACAAAAAAGACCTTAATTGTTATCCAATTCCCCCCAAACTTCACACAATAGAAGACCATATCCATGCCAACATATTCCAAAAATGTCAGCTCATTTGGTTAATCACACCAAAAGTTATTCACATTAAGCTATATTTTACAACTCCCTTCTCATCTCCTCTTCAGTCTATCATGAATGCTGCTGCCAGACTTATCCACCTTACCAACCGCTCAGTGTCTGCCAACCCTCTCCTCCAATCCCTACACTGGCTCCCAATCACCCAGCGAATTAAATTCAAAATACTAACCACAACATACAAAGCCATTCACAACTCTGCCCTGAGCTACATCACCAATCTTGTCTCCAAATATCACCCAAATCGTCCCTTCCGTTCTTCTCAAGACCTCCTACTCTCAAGCTCTCTCGTCTCCTCCTCCCACACTCGTCTCCAGGATTTCTCCAGAGCCTCTCCAATCCTCTGGAACTCGCTACCTCCACTGGTCCGGCTATCCCCTACTCTTGCTACCTTCAGGCGATCCCTGAAAACTCATCTATTCAGGGAAGCCTATCACATCTCAAACTAATCTCCTACCACTTCCATCAGCTCATTCCCGACAGTTATAACCTCTGTACCACCTGCCCCACCCTATTAGATTGTAAGCACTCCTGAGCAGGGCCCTCTTAATCCTCTTGTATTTTATTGTATTGTAACTGTATTGTCTCCTTTTTATATTGTAAAACGCTGCGTAAATTGCTGGCACTATATAAATCCTGAATAATAATAATAATAATAATAATAATTTTACAATGCTAAAACATTTACTGTGAACCGCTTAATGTAAAAAGAGCTTAATGTATCATAATGTGCCTAAACCTCAAACAATTGTCTTGAAACTTTGCACAGCCTAAGTTCTCAACTTCCCAAACCTATCCTATAAGTTTCATGCATTTCGATGTTCCACAAGGTAAACTAGGGACATAAGCTTATTTTTTTGGGGAGCTTAATGTGGCTTAACGTACAAAAAGGACCTTAACTGTTATCCAATTTCCCCCAAACTTCACACAATAGAAGACTCTATCCATGCCAACATATTCTGTAAATTTCAGCTCATTTGGTTAATCACACCAAAAGTTTTTTTCACGTTAAACTATATTTTACAATCCCAAAACATGTGGCTTAGTGTATAAAGAGTCTAATGTACCATAATGTGCCTAAATTTTAATAAAATGTCTTGAAACTTTGCACAACCTAAGTTTTCAACTTCCCAGACTTATTCTAGAAGAGTCACAGATTTTGGTCTCCCACAAAAAAATGAGAGTGTGTCTAAACCTATGAGTGTCTAAACCTTAATAAATTGCTTTGAAACTTTGCACAACCCAAGCTTTCAGCTTCCCCAAACCTATCCTAGATGTTTCATGGATTTTTGTTTTCCACAAAACAAGTGAGTGACATTAAGCTTGTGTAGCCCCTACCACCTTTTGTGTAGTAGCTGTAGTGTGGGACAGCCAATGGGGGAATATTATGTGTGTGCGTGTGTGGCCCACCAGCTAATCACTAGGGGTTTCATGGCCAGAGGTGCATGCTGGGGAAGTGCATATATATTTGGGAGAATTGCCATGTGCTCAGTCTTCGTACAGCCTACATCCAGGCTTGTCCTGGAGATGGGAATGCTTAAGTGTGGGAAAGGTTTGACTAGGCCTCTAGGCCTGACTAATAACATGTAACTAGCCAGTCAAATTGACTAAATTGCATTCCGGTAGACAACATGTATGATGGGTGGTGGGGGGGGGGGGGAATGTGGTGGAGGTGGGAAAAGAGTTCACAGGCGCAAAGCTTTATTGAACTGTCAAAGGATACGGGGGGGGGGGGGGGGGGAATCTTCAGACCTCCTCTTCCTCCTTAAGCACTTGTTACTGGGCACTTAAACCCCCCTCCTGTCCAGACCAATTTTCATCTTTCAGCGCTGATACACTTTGAATGACAATTGTGCGGTCATACAACACTGTACCCAAATTTACTTTTTATCATTTTCTTTCCACAAATAGAGCTTTATTTTGGTGGCATTTGATCACCTCTGCAGTGTTTATTTTTTGTTGAAATTTTTTTTAAAGACTGAATTTTTTGTTATTTTTTTAAATATTTTGTTATAAAATTTTGAAAACAGGTAATTTTTCTCCTTCATTGATGTACGCTGATGAGGTGGCACTGATGGGCACCGATAGGTGGCAGTGATGGGCACTGATGGGTGGCAATAATGAGCACTGATCAGCACTGTCATTGGCTGACAGCTGATCACATGGTAAGGAGCCGGGACCAGCCCCTTACTCGGGTCTGTGACCACTCGAATCTCGGTGACTCGGTGATCACAGGGTGCGCCTTGCAGGGCGGCGCGTGCAATTTCAGGTCCACGCATCTATAGTGCGGATGTCAAGAGGTTAAAGTTCATCAAGTTTTAGTCTCTGAGCAGACTGTGAACCAGTCTGTGACAGTCCTCGATGGACATCCTCTCCCGCTGGTGGATAAGGCACTTTCTGGCACACCATACAGAGTCTTTAAAGCAACGCAGCACCCGCCAGGCACTATCAATGTCCTCCTGTGAATGGGTTCCACAGAAGAGTCCGTTCAACACACCAAAGTGTGTGAGAGCAGTCAGTGGTACAAAGTCTTTAAGTTCAGGTTCCAAGGCCCTCAGCAGGCCCTGTGCAAAGGGGCACTCCCAGAAAACATGCAAAGCAGTTTCCTCCTGGATTATACAAAAAGGGCAGTGCCTGTATCTGCACAGGTTTCTGACATGCATGAATGTCCTGAGCGGCAACCCCCCTTGGATTGCCATCCATGCCAGATATTTGTGCCTGTTGGTGAGAAACATTCCTACAGACCACTTTGCAAGTGGCTGAAGGGAGGCCTGGAACAGTCTTAACACTGTTTGATGCTCTAATGAACTTGTGGATAGTTTTTGGCTTCCACAAGTCAGACTTAACTCCATGCAGCCCCAGCTCCTTAATAAACTTGAAAGTGTCCAAGTAATACCAAGGAGTGTCCCAGTTGTAGGGGATGGAACAGTTTGTTAATTTGGACCTGCTCTCCCTCGGGGGAACTTGTGCGGGCACACTCCCTGTGTCAATGGACGCAGCAGCAGGACACGGGAGCACGCCCACACCCCCCCCGAGGGAGAGCAGCTCTCCAATAGGTCACTCGAGAAGAGGAGCCAGGCGAGCCACTGAGGGACCCCAGAAGAGGAGGTTTGGGGCCACTTTCCGCAAAATCAACTGCACAGAGGAGGTAAGTATGACATGTTTGTTTAACCACTTCGCATCCAGGCCAATTCTGACATTTCTCTCCTACATGTAAAATTCATAATTTTTTTTCTAGAAAATTACATAGAACCCCCAAACATTATATATGTTTTTTTTAGCAAAGACCTTAGAGAATACAATGGTGGTTGTTGCAACTTTTTATCTCGCACGGTATTTGCACAGCGATTTTTCTAGCACTTTTTTTCAGAAAAAAAAACTGTTTTATGCTTTAAAAAAAAAAAACAGTAAAGTTAGCCCAATTTTTTTGCATGATGTGAAAGAGGAAGATACGCCGAGTAAATAGACACCCAACATGTCATGCTTCAAAATTGAACGCGCTCGTGGAATGGCGCCAAACGTTGGTATTTAAAAATCCCCATAGGCGACGCTTAAATTTTTTTTACTGGTTACATGTTTTGGGTTACAGAGGAGGTCTAGAGCTAGAATTATTGCTCTCGCTCTAACGTTCGCTCACATGTGTGGTTTGAATACCATTTTCATATGTGGGCGGGACTTACGTATGCATTCGCTTCTGCGTACGAGCTCACGGGAACAAGGGAGCTTTACATTTTTTTTTATTTTTTTTTATTGTTAATTTTATTTTTATTTTTTTAGTTTGACACTTAAAAAAAAAAAAGTGATTACTTTTATTACTATTACAAGAAATGTAAACATCCCTTGTAATAGGAATATGGCATGATCGGACCTATTTACAGGGAGATATGGGGTCAATAAGACCCCATATCTCACCTCTAGGCTGGGAAGCCTAAAATAAAAAAATAAAAAAAAACGATCCTGGCTTCCCAGCCAAAGCGGCGCCATTAATTTGAATGCAGAGGCCGAGCGTGACGTCGCCGATGGAAGCGGTGAGTCGGTACAAGCACCGGAGGGCGGCAGGAGGGGGGGCGCCCCCTCCCGCCGCCCGTAAGAATGATCAAGCAGCGGAACAGCCGCTATGATCGTTCTTATGGTGCAGGGAATCGCCGGCTGAAAATGCCGATATCTGAATGATGTCTGTAACCTCAGGCATCATTCAGATATTACACCACAAACCCACAACGTCATATGACGTAGCTTGGGTGCCAAGTGGTTAAAAAAAAAAAACCTTTACATGTACTTTAAGGTAAATGTCACTCATTTCCCTTGTGGGGAGCCAAAATCCATAAAACTTACAGCAGGCATGTCCAAAGTCCGGCCCGCGGGCCAATCGCGGCCCGCGGTCCGGTTTTGAACGGCCCGCCTGGTTATTTAAACATATATATATATTGTGGCCCTCGGCGATCTCCCAGCGCCGGGGCAACAAAAGATATGTAGTCCAGCTGTGTCGGAGGCGGGACGAGTGCCGTGCACACAGGAGGAGAATTTCCTGTTTACACGGCAGCTGTAATAGGAAGTCCCATCTCTGCCATTGGACGACTGTGCTGTCCATCAAAGGAGGCGGAACTTTCTCTTAAAGAGGCCGTTGTGTAAACAGGAGATTCTCCTGTAAGATGTCTTTGGCGCTTGTCCTGCCCCCTCCATGTCCCCTCCATGGCTGCACTGATGGTAATGGTGGCTGCATTCCTGGCAATTGCAATTGTGGAGCTGCATTCCTGGCAATGGTGGCTGCATTCCTGGCAATGGTGAGTGAAATCCTAGCAATGGTGGGTGAAATTCCTGGCAATGGTGGGGGAAATTCCCAGCAATGGTGGCTGCATTCCTGGCAGTGGTGGCTGCATTCCTGGCAATGGTGCCTGCATTCCTGGCAATGGTGGGTGAAATTCCCGGCAATGGTGGGTGAAATTCCCGGCAATGGGGGCTGCATTCCTGGCAATGGCGGGTGAAATTATCGGCAATGGTGGCTGCATTCCTGGCAATGGTGGCTGCATTCCTGGCAATGGTGGCAGCATTCTCGGCAGTGGTGGCAGCATTCCTGGCAATGGTGGCAGCATTCCCGGCAATGGTGGCAGCATTCCCGGCAATGGTGGCAGCATTCCCGACAATGGCGGCTGCATTCCCGGCAATGGCGGCTGCATTCCTGGCAATGGCGGGTGAAATTATCGGCAATGGTGGCTGCATTCCTGGCAATGGTGGCTGCATTCCTGGCAATGGTGGCAGCATTCTCGGCAGTGGTGGCAGCATTCCCGGCAATGGTGGCAGCATTCCCAGCAATGGTGGCTGCATTCCCGGCAATGGCGGCTGCATTCCCGGCAATGGCGGCTGCATTCCTGGCAATGGCGGCTGCATTCCCGGCAATGGCGGCTGCATTCCCGGCAATGGTGGCAGCATTCCCGGCGAAGGTGGCAGCATTCCCGGCAATGGTGATTGAATTCCTGGCAATGGTGGCTGCATTCCTGGCAATGGTGGCTGCATTCCTGGCAATGGTGGCTGCATTCCTGGCAATGGTGGGTGCATTCCCGACAATGGTGGGTGCATTCCCCGCAATGGTAGCAGCATTCCCCGCAATGGTGGCAGCATTCCCGGCAATGGTGGCAGCATTCCTGGCAATGGTGGGTGAATCCCTGGCAATGGTGGGTTCATTCCCGGCAATGGTGGCAGCATTCCTGGCAATGGTGAGTGAATTCCTGGCAATGGCGGGTGAATTCCTGGCAATGGCGGGTGAATCCCTGGCAATGGTGGCTGCATTCCTGGCAATGGTGGCTGCATTCCTGGCAATGGTGGCTGCATTCCTGGCAATGGTGTGTGCATTGCTGGCAATGGTGGGTGCATTGCTGGCAATGGTGGGTGCATTCCTGGCACTGGTGGGTGCATCCCAGGCAATGGTGGGTGCATCCCAGGCAATGGTGGGGGCATCCCTGGCAATGGTGGGTGCATTCCTAGCAATGGTGGGTGCATTCCTAGCAATGGTGGGTCTGCAGATGGACACTTACCCTTATTTTGCTTCACAGTTCTTTATTTAAAATGTTACGTTTTCTTTTTTCTTGAAGCTTCCCTCTTAAAGTGAAGGTGCGTGTTATACACCAATAAATATGGTGTATCCAAATAATACACTTGAGTTAAAATATTCACCACACACAGTCACAAAGGCAAGAGAATTCTTGTTGGGCCGTGCATTAGTGCTCAAACGAACACACTTAGACCGAATTTTAATGGTTCAAAGAATGTCAGGCAAAATGGTCGGCCCTTGTGCATGTTCACTTCATCAAATCTGGCCCTCTTTGAAAAAAGTTTGGACATCCCTGACTTACAGGATAGGGTTGGGAAGATAAAAACTTTGGTTGTGCAAAGCTTCAAGGCTATTAATTGACCACTTCAGCCCCGGAAGGATTTGCCCCAGGGCTCGAGTCCTGCGGGAACGCATGGGAACGGCGTTCCCGTACTATTTCCACAGCGGGAACGCCATTCCCATTAGCCGCCTGAGGGCTGAGGCTATGCAGCGCGTAGTCCGCCGCTGCTCCTCGGCCGCCCGAGTGACTGGTTGCTAGGCAGGGGCCGCTCCGCGTCTAGCAACCGGTCACATGACGTCGGCCGTACACGTGGGCACGCACTGGCAGGAGTCAGTGAGCAGTGTGACACACGCTGCGCGCCTGCTTGGATCCGGACTGTCCCCTCCCTCCCCTCTACCCAGTGCCAGACAGTCCTGGCCTCCTGGGGCCAAAGCCGCTGCATTGCTTCTGGTTTACTTCTCTCCCGAGAACAGAAGGGAAGAGGATACCAGGTTAGTAACTAGTGTGTAAGTTTCACTCTGCAATACCCTGCCAATACTCTGCAATACCCTATCAATACTCTGCAATATGGTAATAGTAGGTTATCCTCGCGCTACAATGGTGAATTAAACAGAACTGGTATGGTTGCAGCAAACCACCGACAGAGGTGCAAACCCTCCCCTCAAGTGATAATTAGTAAAAAAGAATGGTGTTGCGCTCCACACAAAATTAATTAAATCTAGTAACAATAAATAAATAATCGCATATAAAATCTAAAAGACGCACCTATGCGATTAAAATTACTTTAAATTATATCTACAACCTATGTGCATAAAATCATTCAAATTGATTAATAGGGTGTTCAGAATATACACATATTCCTAGTGTTATTCATACTAAAATCAAATGAAGAAATATAAATAATCTATACAATCGTAATACAGTGCAAGTGAAGTAATACAAACGAAAACGCAGATCCTGATAATATCAATCCAGAAAGTTGTGAAATCAAAAAGGTGTATCTCAGTCCATAAAAGTGCATCCAAGTGCCAGCGTGTATACAGAAAATTGTGTAAGGGTAAAATCCAACAAATAAATAAATAAAAAAATGTGTGTAAAAATATATCAAAAAATAAATAAATAAACCTAACAAAACAGCAATTCAAAAGGGTTTCTTAAAGTGTCTCTAATTGACATAAAGGACTAGCAATCCATATCAGTTCATGCAAAATAAAGTGAATCCACGCTGTGCTGTGTGAAGGGTTAATCCTGTGAATAAACAGGGGATAGTTCCACTGGTGATCTTACAGTTCCTCAAAGTGGGTGCTCACACACTGAGTGCAGTGGGTACCTTACCTCACTGCTGTCAGTTAGACAGCAATATGCTCCAATATTTAAGGTGTATGTCCTCAATTAGGGTGTATATCCTCAGTTGGTATAGGTACAGCAGTATACTCCAATGGTTTGCGGTGTATATCCTAAGTGTAGTGCAAGCACCCCAGATACTTTCCTCCAGGTACTCCGCACAGGATCACAGGTCAAACTAGTAACCTCGTCTTCAGTGATACAAGGTAAGCCTTGCTTGTTTTCAAATACTTTTTTCAACCTTTGTTAGTGAATCTTGCCAACTTCGGCTCACGTGAAGTGCGAAAGAGATTACGATACTTGCTGCTGTAAATACTTGGGTTAGCCTGATGGAACTTCCTAGGGAATAAATACTTGGGTTAGCCTGATGGAACTTCCTAGGGAATAACTGGCAGTTATTCCCTAGGAAGTTCCATCAGGCTAACCCAAGTATTTACAGCAGCAAGTATCGTAATCTCTTTCGCACTTCACGTTGGCAAGATTCACTAACAAAGGTTGAAAAAAGTATTTGAAAACAAGCAAGGCTTACCTTGTATCACTGAAGACGAGGTTACTAGTTTGACCTGTGATCCTGTGCGGAGTACCTGGAGGAAAGTATCTGGGGTGCTTGCACTACACTTAGGATATACACCGCAAACCATTGGAGTATACTGCTGTACCTATACCAACTGAGGATATACACCCTAATCGAGGACATACACCTTAAATATTGGAGCATATTGCTGTCTAACTGACAGCAGTGAGGTAAGGTACCCACTGCACTCAGTGTGTGAGCACCCACTTTGAGGAACTGTAAGATCACCGGTGGAACTATCCCCGGTTTATTCACAGGATTAACCCTTCACACAGCACAGCGTGGATTCACTTTATTTTGCATGAACTGATATGGATTGCTAGTCCTTTATGTCAATTAGAGACACTTTAAGAAACCCTTTTGAATTGCTGTTTTGTTAGGTTTATTTATTTATTTTTTGATATATTTTTACACACATTTTTTTATTTATTTATTTGTTGGATTTTACCCTTACACAATTTTCTATATACACGCTGGCACTTGGATTCACTTTTATGGACTGAGATACACCTTTTTGATTTCACAACTTTCTGGATTGATATTATCAGGATCTGCGTTTTCGTTTGTATTACTTCACTTGCACTGTATTACGATTGTATAGATTATTTATATTTCTTCATTTGATTTTAGTATGAATAACACTAGGAATATGTGTATATTCTGAACACCCTATTAATCACTTTGAATGATTTTATGCACATAGGTTGTAGATATAATTTAAAGTAATTTTAATCGCATAGGTGCGTCTTTTAGATTTTATATGCGATTATTTATTTATTGTTGCTAGATTTAATTAATTTTGTGTGGAGCGCAACACCATTCTTTTTTACTAATACTCTGCAATACTCTGCAATACTCTGCCAATACTCTGCAATACCCTATCAATACTCTGCAATACCCTGCCAATACTCTGCAATACCCTATCAATACTCTGCAATACCCTATCAATACTCTGCAATACTCTGCAATACCCTATCAATACTCTGCAAGACCCTGCCAATACTCTGCAATACCCTATCAATACTCTGCAATACCCTGCCAATACTCTGCAATACATACCCTGCCATACCCTGCCAATACTCTGCAATACCCTATCAATACTCTGCAATACTGTGCCAATACTCTACAATACCCTGCCAATACTCTGCAATACCCTGCCAATACTCTGCAATACATACCCCGCCAATACTCTGCAATACATACCCCGGCAATACTCTGCAATACCCCGCCAATACTCTGCAATACCCCACCAATACTCTGCAATACTCTGCCAATACTCTGCAATACCCTATCAATACTCTGCAATACCCTGCCAATACTCTGCAATACATACCCTGCCATACCCTGCCAATACTCTGCCATGCCCTATCAATACTCTGCAATACTGTGCCAATACTCTGCAATACTCTGCCAATACTCTGCAATACCCTGCCAATACTCTGCCAATACATACCCTGCCAATACTCTGCAATACCCTGCCAATACTCTGCAATACCCTATCAATACTCTGCAATACTCTGCCAATACTCTGCAATACCCTATCAATACTCTGCAATACCCTGCCAATACTCTGCAATACCCTATAAATACTCTGCAATACCCTGCCAATACTCTGCAATACATACCCTGCCAATACTCTGCAATACCCTGCCAATACTCTGCAATACCCTATCAATACTCTGCAATACTGTGCCAATACTCTGCAATACTCTGCAAATACTCTGCAATACCCTGCCAATACTCTGCAATACTCTGCCAATACTCTGCAATACCCTGTCAATACTCTGCAATACCCTGCCAATACTCTGCAATACCCTGCCAATACTCTGCAATACTCTGCCAATACATACCCTGCCAATACTCTGCAATACCCTGCCAATACTCTACAATACTCTGCCAATACTCTGCAATACCCTGCCAATACTCTGCAATACCCTATCAATACTCTGCAATACTGTGCCAATACTCTGCAATACCCTGCCAATACTCTGCAATACATACCCTGCCAATACTCTGCAATACATACCCCGCCAATGCTCTGCAATACATACCACGCCAATACTCTGCAATACCCCACCAATACTCTGCAATACCCACCAATACTCTGCAATACATACCCTGCCAATACTCTGCAATACCCTGCCAATACTCTGCAATACATACCCTGCCAATACTCTGCAATACTTACTCTGCCAATACTCTGCAATACCCTGCCAATACTCTGCAATACCCCACCAATAGTCTGCAATACATACCCTGCCAATACTCTGCAATACCCTGCCAATACTCTGCAATACATACCCTGCCGATACTTACTCTGCAATACTTACCCTGCCAATACTCTGCAATACCCTGCCAATACTCTGCAATACATACCCTGCCGATACTTACTCTGCAATACTTACCCTGCCAATACTTACTCTGACAAGACTCTGCAATACTTACCCTGCAATATCCAGCAATGCCCTGCCAATAATCTGCAATACCCAGCAATAATCTGCCATACCCTGCCAATACTCTGCAATACTCTGCAATACCCTGCCAATACTCTGCAATACATACCCTGCCAATAGTCTGCAATACTTACTCTGCCAATACTCTGCAATACATACCCTGCCAATACTCTGCAATACCCTGCCAATACTCTGCAATACATACCCTGCCGATACTTACTCTGCAATACTTACCCTGCCAATACTTACCCTGACAAGACTCTGCAATACTTACCCTGCAATACCCAGCAATGCCCTGCCAATAATCTGCAATACCCAGCAATAATCTGCCATACCCTGCCATTACTCTGCAATACCCTGCCAATACTTATCATGCCAATATTCTGCAATACCCTGCCAATACTTACCCTGCCAATACATATTCTGCTAATACCCAGCCATACCCATCCATGCTCAGCCAAAATATTATTGGGGGAGATGACGTGGATATTACAGTGGGGGAGATGTATATTACAGTGGGGGAGATGTATATTGCAGTGGGGACTATATGGTGGTGACATTTTCACAGGTTTTTGCAAATTTAATTATTATTTGCTGATCCGAAAAATTATCCAATCTGTGACTCTGATCCAAGGAATGATCCGATCTGTGTGTTTTTTTGATCCGTTGCCGATAATCTTGCACGGCAAGGGCAATGTTATTCCAGTTTGTGGGATATTTTCTAATTTGCTGTATTTGAATTTGGAACAGGGTGTATTTGTGTTAGAAATTCCCTGCGAGGGAAAGATCATCACCCATTGTGTTGATTATTCTGTTTGACAAGTTAACTTATTTTGTTTTTGTAAACTGGCACTTTACAATAAATGTTGTACTGTATTTTCTGTGAAATATATATGCATATGAGCGTACCTTTTTTTTTTTTTTGGTGGGGGAGTGGATCTTGGGTGGGAGTTCCCACACTTTTTTCCCCAGGACTTGACCCCTGATTTGCCCCCTTAACCCCTTCCCGCCGAGCGTACGCAGATCTGCATACTCGGCTTCCAGGGGGTATACCGGGATGATGCCCGCACCTGCAGGCATCATCCCGGTACTGTTTTTTACAATTGGCTATCCAGCCATAACAACCGAAGCAGCTAAAACCCGCTCGGCTGTTATGCCGGAGGAGCGGGAGGGGACGACCCCCTCCCGCCGCCTCCCGCCGCTATTACCGGTGCTCCCGTTCGATCGGGAGCACTGATTCAAGTTCCGATGCCTCCGGCTTCTGGGGAGGAACTGTAACAAAGCCGTAATCGGCTTCATTCCAGTATCCTAATAGTAAACACGGAAGCGACGTCCTGGCGTCACTTCCTGTTTACTCATTTACTTCCTATATACAGTATTCAGAATGGACGTTTTCGGCGATCTGAATACATTGAAGTGTAAAGGAGGGATCGGGGGTTTTAGACCCCTGATCCCTCCATAAAGAATACCTGTCACCATTCCTTGTGACAGCAATAAAAGTGATCAAATTTTATTTATTTTTTTTACAACAATTTATTCATTTTAAAATAAATAAATAAAAAATGTTTAAAACGCCGCTGTCCCCGCGAGCTCAAAAAATGTTTAAAGCGCCCGCTGTCCCTGCGAGCTCGCGAAGCAAAGAAAACGCATACGGAAGTCACGCCTGCATATGTAAACAGTGTTCAAATCACACATGTGAGGTATTGCCGCGATCGTCAGAGCAAGAGCAATAATTCTAGCACTAGACCTCCTCTGTAGCGCTAACCTGGTAACCGTAAAAAAAGTTTAAAGCGTCGCCTATTGAGATTTTTAGGTACCGTACTTTGTCGTCAATCCACGAGTGCGTGCAGTTATAAAGTGTGACATGTTTGGTATCTATTTACTCGGCGTAACATTATCTTTCACATTATGCAAAAGAATTTGGCAAATTTTACTGTTAAATTTTTTTTTAATTCATGAAAGTGTCCCTTTTCCCCAAAAGTTGTGTTTAAAACACCGCTGCGCAAATACCGTGTGACATAAAATATTGCAACAATCGCCGTTTTATTCTCTAGAGTCTCTGCTAAAAAATATATATATAATGTTTGGGGGTTCCAAGTAATTTTCTAGCAAAAAATATGGATTTTAACTTGTAAACACCAAATGCCAAAAATAGGCTTAGTCATGAAAGGGTTAATGACCAGGCCATTTTTTGCGATACAGCACTGCGTAGTTTTAACTGAAAATTGCGCGGTCGTGCGACGTTGTACCCAAACAAAACGTCCTTTTTTTCCCCACAAATAGATCTTTCCTTTGGTGGTATTTGCTCATTGCTGGAGTTTTTCTATTTTTTGCTTTATAGACAAAAAAAGCACCAATTTTGGAAAAAAATATTTTGTTTTCATTTTTGCTATAATAAATATCCCAAAAAAAGTTAAAATAATAATTTCTTCATCAGTTTAGGCCAATATGTAGTCTTCTACATATTTTTGGTATAAAAAAAAAGCAATAAGCGTATATTGATTGGTTTGCGCAAAAGATATATCGTCTACAAAATAGGGAATAGATTTATGTCATTTTAATGGAATTTTTATTATTTATTTATTTTTTACTAGTAATGGCGGAGATTTTAGTGGGACTACGACATTGTGACAGACAGATCGGACACCTTTGATACGTTTTTGAGAACATTGACATTTATACAGTGATCAGTGCTATAAAAATGCACTGATTACTGTGTAAATGTCACTGTCAGGGAAGGGGTTAACACTAGTGGGCAATCAGGGGGTTAAATGTGTTCCCTAGGTGTGTTCCTAACTGTGAGGGGATGGGATTGACTAGAGGAGGAGCCAGATCGCTGTTCCTACATAATAGGAACAGACAATCTCTCTTTTCTCCCCTATCAGAACAGGGATTTGTGTGCTCTCGCGCATTAGGTTCCCTACCATGCAGCGGGCACCCACCTGCTATGGCTCTTAACCAGTTGCCGACCGCCGCACGCCGATGTACGTCGGTACAATGGCACGGGCAGGCATAAGGACATACATGTACGTCCCTTGCCTCCCGCGGGTCGGGGGCCCGATCGGGCCCCCGCCCGGTGCCTGCGGCGGTCGGTATTCGTACGGGAGCGATCCCGGACGAGGGGACGGCCATTCATTCATGGCCACCCCCTCGCGATCGCTCCCGACGAATAGAAATCCCCGGTGACATCACTTCCTCTCCTGTAATGTAAACACAGGAGAGGAAGTGATGTATTCTCTCCTCCGTGTCGGTATTTTTCGTTCCGACACGGAGGAGAGCGGATCAGTAAGTTGCACCAACACTCACACACACAGTAGAACATGCCAGGCACACTCACACCCCCCCTTTACCCCCCGATCACCCCCCCAATTACCCCTGCCCCCCAGTCACAGTGACACCAATGTCATTTTTTTTTTTTTTTTTTTTTTTTTTGCATTGGTGTCATTTGTGACTGTAATAACTGTTAGGGCAGTTAGAGTTAGCCCCCTTTAGTTCTAATGTACCCCCCTAACCCCCCCAATAAAGGTTTAACCCCGTGATCACCCCCCGTCGCCAGTGTCACTAAGGCTGGGTTCACATTGCAGCGGTTTATGAGAACGAATGTGATTCGCACCGCACTGCAGTGCAAATCACATCCGATCTCTGTGCGATTCGAGTTCAGCCATTCGCCGCACCCGCCGCACCCGCCACACCCGCCGCACCCGCCGCAAATTCGCACGGGACCCTTTTTTTGGCCCGCAGCAGAATCGGATCGCATGGGTGTTCACACCATGCGATCCGAGTTTGCAGATCGCACTGCGATATGCGAACTGATCTGGGGGTGTCAGTAACATTTCACTGACACTCCCAGCAGTTCGCATAGGGCAGTGTGAACTGCCGCCGGGAGGCATGCGATGCGGGAACCCGCCGCGGATTCGCGGCGTTTCCGCATCGCTCCAGTGTGAACCCAGCCTAATAAGCGATCATTTTTCTGATCGCCGTATTAGTGTCACAGGTGACGCTAGTTAGGCAGGTAGGTATTTAGGTTCGCCGCAGCTTTTTATAGCGCCAGGGACCCCCATATACTACCGCATAAAGCCCCCTGATTGCCCCCTAGTTAACCCTTTCACCAGTGATCACCATATAACTGTTACAGGTGACGCTGGTTGGTTAGTTATTTTTTTATAGTTTCAGGGCACCTGCCATTTATTACCTAATAAAGGTTTAACCCCCTGATCACCCGGCGGGTGTCATTTGTGACTAATAACTGTTAGGGCAGTTAGGGTTAGCCCCCTTTAGTTCTAAGGTACCCCCCTAACCCCCCCAATAAAGGTTTAACCCCGTGATCACCCCCCGTCGCCAGTGTCACTAAGGCTGGGTTCACATTGCAGCGGTTTATGAGAACGGATGTGATTCGCACCGCACTGCAGTGCAAATCACATCCGATCTCTGTGCGATTCGAGTTCAGCCATTCGCCGCACCCGCCGCACCCGCCGCAAATTCGCACGGGACCCTTTTTTTGGCCCGCAGCAGAATCGGATCGCATGGGTGTTCACACCATGCGATCCGAGTTTGCAGATCGCACTGCGATATGCGAACTGATCTGGGGGTGTCAGTAACATTTCACTGACACTCCCAGCAGTTCGCATAGGGCAGTGTGAACTGCCGCCGGGAGGCATGCGATGCGGGAACCCGCCGCGCATTCGTGGCGTTCCCGCATCGCTCCAGTGTGAACCCAGCCTAATAAGCGATCGTTTTTCTGATCGCTGTATTAGTGTCACAGGTGACGCTAGTTAGGCAGGTAGGTATTTAGGTTCGCTGCAGCTTTTTATAGCGCCAGGGACCCCCATATACTACCGCATAAAGCCCCCTAATTGCCCCCTAGTTAACCCTTTCACCAGTGATCACCATATAACTGTTACAGGTGACGCTGGTTGGTTAGTTATTTTTTTATAGTTTCAGGGCACCCGCCATTTATTACCTAGTCTCACTAGTGTACCCCTAAATTTAGGGGTGTCTACTTTCCAAAATGGGGTCATTTGGGGGGGGTTTGTGCCATCTTGGCATTTTATGGCCTTCAAAACTGTAACGCCCTTAGAAAGCCTGAAGGCGGTGCTTGGTTTTCGGGGCCCCGTACGCGGCTAGGCTCCCAAAAAGTCCCACATATGTGGTATCCCCATACTCAGGAGAAGCAGCAGAATTTATTTTGGGGTGTCATTTCACATATGCCCATGGCATGCGTGAGCAATATATCATTTAGTGACAACTTTGTGAAAAAAAAAAAAAAAAAAAAAAAGTTTGTAATTTTCCCGCAACTTGTGGCAAAATATAAAATATTCCATGGACTCAACATGCCTCTCAGCAAATAGCTTGGGGTGTCTACTTTCTAAAATGGGGTCATTTGTGGGGGTTTTGTGCCATCTTGGCATTTTATGGCCTTCAAAACTGTAATAGGTAGTGAGGAGTGAAATCAAAAAATTACGCCCTTAGAAAGCCTGAAGGCGGTGCTTGGTTTTCGGGGCCCCGTACGCGGCTAGGCTCCCAAAAAGTCCCACATATGTGGTATCCCCGTACTCAGGAGAAGCAGCAGAATTTATTTTGGGGTGTCATTTTACATATGCCCATGGCATGCATGAGCAATATATCATTTAGTGACAACTTTGTTAAAAAAAAAAAAAAAAAAAAGTTTGTAATTTTCCCGCAACTTGTGGCAAAATATAAAATATTCCATGAACTCAACATGCCTCTCAGCAAATAGCTTGGGGTGTCTACTTTCTAAAATGGGGTCATTTGTGGGGGTTTTGTGCCATCTTGGCATTTTATGGCCTTCAAAACTGTAATAGGTAGTGAGAAGTGAACTCAAAAATTTACGCCCTTAGAAAGCCTGAAGGCGGTGCTTGGTTTTCGGGGCCCCGTACGCGGCTAGGCTCCCAAAAAGTCCCACATATGTGGTATCCCCATACTCAGGAGAAGCAGCAGAATTTATTTTGGGGTGTCATTTCACATACGCCCATAGCATGTGTGAGCAATATATCATTTAGTGACAACTTTGTGTAAAAAAAAAAAAAAATTTTTTTTTTTGTCATTATTCAATCGCTTGAGGCAAAAAAATAAAATATTCAATGGGCTCAACATGCCTCTTATCAATTTCCTTAGGGGGTCTACTTTCCAAAATGGGGTCATTTGGGGGGGTTTTGTACTGCCCTGCCATTTTAGCACCTCAAGAAATGAGATAGGCAGTCGTAAACTAAAAGCTGCGTAAATTCCAGAAAACGTACCTTAGTTTGTAGATGTGACAACTTTTGCGCAAACCAATAAATATACAATTATTGACTTTTTTTTTACCAAAGACATGTGGCTGAATACATTTTGGCCTAAATTTATGACTAAAATTGAGTTTATTGGATTTTTCTAATAACAAAAAGTAGAAAATATCATTTTTTTTCAAAATTTGCGGTCTTTTTACGTTTATATCGCAAAAAATAAAAATCGCAGAGGCAATCAAATACCATCAAAAGAAAGCTCTATTTGTGGGAAGAAAAGGACGCAAATTTTGTTTGGGTACAACATTGCATGACCGCGCAATTACCAGTTAAAGCAGCGCAGTGCCAAAGTGTAAAAAGACCTCTGGTCATTTACCAGCAAAATGGTCCGGTCTGAAAGTGGTTAAAGGCCATTTCTTCAGTGTTGTCACATGAAAAGATATAATAAAATATTTACAAAAATGTGAGGGGTGTCCTCACTTTTGTGAGATACTGTATCTCCTCTGTGCAGTGGTTTTTCACAGAGCAGCCCTGATCCTCCTCTTCTCAGTTCCCTCCCTGGCGCTCCTGGCTGCTCCCTCCTGTCAAGTGCCCCCACAGCAAGCATCTTGCTATGGGGCACTCGAGCCGAGCCACAGCTCTGTGTGTCTATTTAGACATGGAACCATGGTTTGGCCCTGCCCCCACTCTCTCCTGATTGGCTACCTGTGTTTGATTGATATCAGCGGGAATCAATGGCACCACTGCTGTGTCTCAGCCAATCAGGCAATCCCACATGGCCAAGGCACTCAGCACATCCCTGGATAGAGAGGGGGCTCAGGTACATATTTGGGGAGGTGAGAGAAGTTGCTGCACACAGAAGGTTTTTTATATTTTTATCTTAATGCATAGAATGCACCTTCTGCCTTTACAATCAGTTTAAGCCACATTACGTTCCCCAAAAAATAAGCTTAAAGGGATTGTAAAGTCAGAAGGTTTATTTATCTTAATGCATTCTATGCATTCTATGCATTAAGATAAAAAGCCCTTCCATGTGCAGCAGCCCCCTCTAGATCCAGCGATGACATTGCAAAACCCTGACCCTAACAATCACAGGCAGAGGCATGATGGTATTTGTAGTTTCAACACAGCTGGAGTGCCGAGCTTGCCTACCCCTGACTTAAAGCAGTGTTTTGCTTAAAAAAAAAAAAAAAATTAAAAGTCAGCAGCTACAAATACTGCAGCTGGTGACTTTTAATAATTGGACACTTACTTGTCCCAGGGCCCAGCGATGCGGGGGATCGAAGCCCCGCTCGTCTCCCCCTCTGCTTGGCGGCAGTGGCATTTTAACTGTGAGCCACGCCGCACGCCGTGACTGGCCGCACAATCATCTGGGACCTGTTTCATGTCGCAGATGATTGACAAGAGGGAGGGGGGAGAGGCGATCTCCCTTCCTGCACCGAGGGAAGTGACGTCAGGAGCCCAGGCGCCAAAGGAGGCAGACTACGTGGAACCCCCTAGCAACAGACATTTAGAGGTGAGTTAAAAAAAAATTATTCACATTTTTTTTTTTTTTTTAAGCACATTTTTTTTTTTTGGGGGGGGGGGTGGAACTCCACTTTAAGATAACATCGTAATACATGCATTTTTCTTTTTATTTAGGACAAACAAGGCTTTCTTTTTGTGAATATTGCTGGCCACTGACCTGTGGCTCCTGCTGGGAGCTGGCTGTGGCCCTGTGGGAGCTGGCCACTGACCTGTGGGTCCTGCTGGGAGCAGACAATAGCCTATGGGTCCTGCTGGCCATGGTCTGTGGGTCCTGCTGAGAGCCAACCATGGCATATGGGTCCTGCTGGCCTGTAGGCCGCGGGCAGCTCCCAGCAGAAGATTTGTGCACAACGGAAAATTTCGTTTAGTTTCGGTTCGTTGTCATTCGTAAAATACATCATTTCGTTCTGTTATATTCGTTATGTTACGTTAATACGTTTTCGGATAATTCGTTATTATTCGTAGAGTGTCGAATTCATTCGTTCGTATTAGTTGAAATTCAATATTTATGTATGTATAGACATTCGTGATAATGATTCGTAGTTTGTAAAGTCGTTTGTTTATTGAATCTTTTAACACACACAATGACAACGTCTCTTCTCCTTGGCTCAAATACAATACAACACCCTTCTAACTCGGTTCTCAGGAATGCACTTTGCCAGTAATCCATCCTCCGGCACAAAATTAATTAGCTGATTGGACTATAAGATTTACTTTGAGCTGACCTTTTGTTTCATTAGATCTTTAAAGAACTACCGAATCATGTCGAATTAATTTGAATTCATTCGTTATATTTCTTTCGTATTCGTTGTTATTCGTTATTTTTTTATTCAGACATTCTGATGCACCCGAATGTCCGAAAGATGCAAAATTCGGCCGAATTTCGATTCGTTACGAAACGGATTGCACAAGCCTACCCAGCAGGATTCACAGGCCATGGGCAAGGTAAATGAGGTGTATGGGGGACAGATCGATGGCATGATTGATCCTGTGGGGGTGTCAGGGTCTCTCACCTCAGCTTGCTTGGCAGACTCAGTGCTCAACAGCAGCAGGACAGGTCCTCTCTTCCTCCTTCTCCACGGCTTCCTCCAGTCCTGGGGGTGGGTGATGATGTTGCTCCTGGCTGGGGGTCATATCTACTCCACAGTACTGTTACTGTACCACCAATCAGAAGCGGCGCGCCCAGGCCAACCACATCACGTGGTGTTTTTACACGTGTCCAGCCAAGCAAAGGCACTGGGGTAGGCAAAATATCCTGGATTCCAACCGCGGCAATGGGAGTTGTAGCATGAGGTAGGCTGGCTGCACTACTCTCCTCAGACTTACTCCACCCCCCGGGAACAGGGAGCTTGAGCATGTAGCTGCCGATGTGGATTACAACTCTCATAAACAACAGCTGCGGGCGTCACGCGATGTCACCTGACAGACTGACACTCAATAACCACTTCCCACCCGGCCAATGCACATATACGGCCGGGTGGAAGCCGTCTACTCCTGATAGGACGTTCAGGAACGTCCATCAGGAGGAGGGGGATCGCGCGCGCCCGCGCAGCGGCGCGATCCCGATGCGCCCGTGTCACCCGGACACGGCGCATCTCAGATCGGCAGGAGGGCTCTGTGATTGGCCCTCCTGATCACGTGACGGCCGTGTCCAATCACGGCCGTCATGTGATGTAAACAAACAGCCGGTTGCTAGGCAATCGGCTCCTCCTCTCCTCACACAGAAGTCATCGCTGAGGAGAGGAGAGCAGATCGCTGCAGCCGGCTGATGATCAGTGAGTATGAGCTGTTTTTTTACAGCTTTTTACTCACTGATCACTAGTCTAGTGTACACACAAATCACCACACAGTAAACACACCACACAGTATAAACACAATGTCCCCACACATGTCCCCAAAACATACATGTCCCCAAATAATAAAAACACATGTCACTAATAATAAAAACATGTCCCCCACATATGTCCCACTAAAATCACATGTCCCAATGATTATCTGCACACATATGTACGTGATCACCTGCACACATATGTACATGATCATTTGCGTACATATGTCCGTGATCACACAAACCAATTATTATACACTTAACGGAATTTTTTTTACCAAAAACATGTAGCAGAATACATTTTGGCTTAAATTTATGACAAAATTTGATTTTATTGGATTTCTTTTAAAATAGAAAAAAGAAAATATTGTTTTTTTTTCCAAATTTCCGCTTTTTTGCGCTTATATCGCAAAAAATAAAAAACGGAGTCGTGAATAAATACCACCAAAATAAAGCTCTATTTGTGCGAACAAAATGATAAAAATTTAATTTGGGTACAGTGTAGCATGACTGCGCAATTGTCACTGAAAGCGCTAGAGCGCTGAAAGCTGAAAATTGGGCTGGGAAGGAAGGGGGCGAAAGTGCCCTGTATTGTAGTGGATAATGAGTCATTCAGCGATCAGCGGGCGTACACTCGGACAGCCACGGCACTGGTCGGCGGCCATTGTTTCGATCATACAAAAACAGTACAGCACTTAATTTGGGAGGGTCACAAAGTAAAATTGGGGGGGGTCATGGCACCATCAGGCCCCACGCTGGTCACGCCTTTGCACAGCACTGGCACAATGTGGCAGTGAACTTTGTGACATCTGAATAATGCTTGGCTAGTGGGACCCCCCAGGCAACTGCCCAGCGTGCCCATGCAAAAAGATGGCCCTGGGACTGGATGTACTAGACATGCCCTGTGTACACTGATGACATGTTTTTGGGTGTGTCTAGTACGCTAAAAGTCTGCGAATGGTTAAGGAGTGTGAAAAAATGGTTAAATGTAAATAACTTTTGGGGGGATTTACCAAATGATCTGAAAATTTCAGAATATGTTGGCACAGATAAAGGCTTCTTTTGTGTGAAGTTTGGGAAAAATTGGTTAACATCTAAGCTCTTTTTTGTACATTAAGCCATATTAAGCTCCCAAAAAACAAGCTTAACTAGATGCCGCCCGCCCCACCATGCGGCTCTAGTTCTGGGCCGCTCTCACATGCCCGCGGGGGCAGGCAGCACGGCGATCACCGCCCTGTTGTGTTGCTAGGACACGGCGTGACCTCAGTCTCTGTAAAGAGTCGCGTCCGTGGCTCTTTAACTATGTGATCGGCTATGTCCAATCAAAGGCGTTCACATGTAAACATGGAGATGCCGGTAATCGGCGCTCCTTGGCTCACACTGACCGAGTGTGTGGCGAGGAGAGCCGATCAGCGGCATCTCCTCACTGGAGACATCTAAACATGTAATCAGGGCCCTGATTACAATAGTGCCACCAGTTCCACAAATCAATGCCAGCGATGAGTACCCACCAGTACCAGAAATCAGTGCACCCACAAGTGCAACCAATCAGTGCCCATTAGTGATGCCAGTCAGTGCTGGCTATCAGTCCTGCCTATCAGTAATGCCCATCATTGCTGTCCATCAATGCCCATCAGTGTTACCTATCAGTGCCACCCATCAATGCCCATCCATACCACCTATTAGTGCCCACCAGTGCCAATCAGTGGCACCTAACAGTGCCCATCAGTGCCGCTTATCAGTGTCACATATCAGTGCCACATATCAGTGCCCATAAGTGCGGCATATTAGTGCCTCCTCATCAGTGCCAATAAGTGTCACCTCATCAATGACCACCAGTTCAGCCTATCAGTGCCCTTCAGTGACCCCTCATCAGCGCATATCAGCGAAGGAGAAAAATTACATAATTACAAAATTTACTGATAGAAACTAAGGAAACTTTTTTTTTGTAAAAAATAAAAAACCCAGCAGTGAATAAATACCACCAAAAGCTCTGTGTGAAGAATTTCATTTGGGTATAGTGTAGCATGACCGCGTAATTGTCATTCAAAGTGCGACAGTGCTGAAAGCTGAAAAATGGCCTGGGCAGGAAGGGGTTGTAAGTGCCCTGTAGGCAAGTGATTCATGTCCCTAGTTTACTTTGTGGAACACCGAAATGCATTAAACTTATAGGATAAGTTTGGGCAGTTGAGAACTTAGGCTGTGCAAAGTTTCAGGACAATTTATTATGGTACATGAATCTCTTTTTACATTAAGCTGTTCACAATAAATGCTTTAACATTGTAAAATATAACTTAATGTGAATAACTTTTGGTGTGATTCACCAAATGAGCTGAAATTTTCAGCATATCTTGGCATAGATAGAATCTTCTATTGTGTGAAGTTTTGGTGAAGTTGGTTAATATTTAAGGACTTTTTTGTACGTTAAGCCACATTAAGCTCCCAAAAAACAAGCTTAATGTCCCTAGTTGGCCTTGTGGAGCATGAAAATTCAAGAAACTTATAGGATAGGTTTGGGAGGTTGAGAACTTAGGCTTTGCAAAGTTGAGGTTTAGGCACATTATGGTAACTTAAACCCTGTTTACATTAAGCTGTTCACATTAAATATATTAGCATAGTAAAATATAGCTTAATGTGAATAACTTTTGGTGTGATTTACCAAATGAGCTGAAATTTTCAGAATATGTTTGCATAGATAGAGTCTTCTATTATGTGAAGTTTGGGTGAAATTGGTTAACATCTAAGGTCTTTTTTGCAGTAGAATTTTTTTCCATACAGGTTTGCTTATTAGGGACCCACTTTGGGACTGTATCCTGACTAGTACCGCCAAAGTCCATTAAAGGAGCATGGGCGCCGCCCCCTCTATTCAATGCCTCCGGCCCCCACGCAGGAACACCAGATGCATGAACTCCAATAGTGGGGGGGTTGACATGATTAGATGGGGTGGCTGTGGGTGCACTGTTTGCAGCCCCCCTCCCAAAAAATTACCACTGAGTGTGTCTATGGGAATGTTTGACCATTCTTCCAGAAGCACTGATGTGGACAAGAAGGCCTGGCTTGCTGTCTCCGCTCTAGTTCATCCCAAAGAGGTTCTTTCGGGTTGAGGTCAGGACTTTGTGTAGGTCAATCAAGTTCCTCCACCCCAAACTCGCTCATCCATGTCTTTATGGGCCTTGCTTTGTCCTCCGGTGTGCAGTCATATTGGAACAGGAAAGGGCCATATCCATGAAATTCTCCAAAATGTCTTGGTATGCTGATGCCTTAAGAGTTCCCTTCACTGGAACTAAGGGGCCAAGTCCAACCCCTGAAAAACAACCCCACACCATAATTACCCCTCCACCAAATGATTTGGACCAGTGCACAAAGCAAAATCTAATAAGAAATGGATGAGTGAGTTTGGGTTAGAGGAACTTGACTGGCCTGCACAGAATCCTGACCTCAACCAGATAGAACACCTTTGGGGTGAATTTGAGCGGAGACCGCAAGCCAGGCCTTCTCGTCCACATCAGTGCCTGACCTCACAAATGCACTTCTGGAAGAATGATCAAACATTCCCATAGACACACTCCTAAACCTTGTGGACAGCCTTCCCAGAAGAGTTGAAGCTGTTATAGCTGCAAAGGGTGGGCCAACTCAATATTGAACCCTACAGACTAAGACTGGGATGCCATTAAAGTTATTGGGCGTGTAAAGACAGATGTCACAATACTTTAGCATTGTGTATATGGACTTTGATTTAAGAGAGACTCCATATTTGGCATATTGAACACTGTTTATTTACTTATTTATTGTTTACACGTTTTTGTTATATTCACTGGCACTTACAATACGTTAATGGTGTTAATAGCCACTTTAGTGAACACACCTAATGTCTGTAATCCTTCCAGATGTCGTAGACGATTTTGAGATGTTTGAATATTCTAAACTGCTTAATTTCCTACAGTATACATTTATGCTAAGAAAAGTATTGTTCTGAGGTGGAAATCCCCAGACCCTCACAACATCTCTGGTTGACAAACACTCATTAACCACTTCAGCTCCAGAAGGTTTACCCCACTTCACGATCAGGCCAATTTTTGTGATACAGCACTGCGTCAATTTAACTGACAATTGCGCGGTCGTGCGATGCTGTACCCCCAAAAAATTGCCCACAAATAGAGCTTTCTTTTGGTAGATATTAATCACCTCTGCGGTTTTTATTTTTTACGCTAAAAAACTAATAAAGAACAACAATTTTGAAAATATTTATTACTTTCTGCTATAAAACATGTCCAATAAAAAAATATAAAAATCGAATTTCTTCATCAATTTAGGCCAATATGTATTCTGCTACATGTTTTTAGTCAAAAAAATCCCAATAACAGTATATTGATTTGCGCAAAACTATGGGATAGATTTATGGATTATTTATTTATACATTACTAGTAATGGCGGCAATCTGCGACATTGCGGCAAACAAATCTGACACTAAGTGATACTTTTTGGGGACCAGTTACAAAAGTAAGTCGGTTATTGTTGGGCATATAAATGTGCCACATCCAATGTTACAAAAATTGAAACAAAACCCCCTGGTGGCGGACTTTTAAGGCACAAAAAATTATTATTATAAAAGTTATCTTACTATGAATATAAAAAATGATTTATTGAAGTATGAAAATACAAAACATATACAAAGCATATAAAAACGCATGTTACAGTGCTACAGTGTTGTCATCCAAAAGGAAATAACAAGTAATAAACTAATATTTCTTACACCCTTTTTGGGGACCAGTGACACCAATACAGTGATCAGTAACACTGACTCAGTCAGGCTCAAAGCAAATGCCCTTTGCAGGCAGGGACCCAGAGGCCCTATGGTATAGCAAATATGGTAGCCCTAGTGCTAGCTGTCCCACATGTGGCTACAGATCCCAGTGCCACCTCTTCAGGCCCTGCCAGTCCTCCTGGCTACAGCTGCCTCTTTCCACTGCCCATGCCACCACAGTCCTCCTTACTGGCTCTGCACCCATCCCAGACTGCTTGCACCCAGTCCTTTCAGGTGTGTTTCCCAGTCCTCCTGACTGTGTGTCACTCACCAGCCCTCCTGGCTGTTCATGTTGTCCCTCCTGGAGACTTGCCTTGCAGTGTTCCCCTGCTGTCCTTTCCTTGCTCCTGTGCCTCCTGTCCAGGACACCTCCGTGTGTCATTAAAGGGTCCTGTCCACACCTGAGCCCAAGCTCACCTCTCCTCCCCCAGACTGGGGAGCTCCCTCAAAGGCCACCCGAACAACTCCTCCCCAGCTGGGCAGTATTTGAGGGGGCCTGCCAACCCAAGCTGGGGATTGGTCAGGGCCCTCAGAACACTCCAGCTAGCTCCTCCTGTACTCTTCCTATCTGCTTTCTGGAACCTTCTCTAAGTTCCAGCTAGCAGGGAGGAGTTCACCAGAGGAGCTGCTGATGAGTCATCCAAACTACCTGAGTCACTCAAACCCTGACCCAGAAAAAACACACAGGCTTGGCTGCCAGCACTCTAGCACTCTAGCTAGGGGGTGTTAGTTATAATAGAAGTCTATGGCAAAGTGCAGCTAACCCGCAGGAAATCCACTGGTGCACTGCATTCGCTGTGTGGGTAAACTGCAGCACATTAGTGCTGCCTTAGGCCCCTTTCACATGATTGGTCTGGGTCAGTTTTCCAATCAGACCCTCTATTCACCTCTATGGAGTGGCAGATGTAAACGGGCTTGCGTCCACTTACATACGCCTACCTCCAATTCGATCCACTAAAAAACAGACAGGGATCCACCCCTTTCTGTCTGGGCAGATAGGATTGGAGGGCCCATAAAGTAGATTGGGCTGTGCCCATGTCTGCACTGCAAATGTGGACTGGGCACAAACCTGTCATCGGCCCGCACAGTGTGGCCCGCTTCTGGTTACCAAGCCGCTTAAGTGCCCCTTGCTCTCCAAAAGTTTGGGCACCGTGGTGTACACTGTGATGACGTTAGCTCTCAGCAGACTCTTGTTTTTCACACCTTGGCTGGTTGTAGCTGTGCACTTTTCTTCTCCCACATAAATGAAAAATTAACAATGTTAGAAAAGCAAACAAAAAAACAAAGCTACAAATGAAACATAAATGAAAATTCCTTAGAGTTTCTAAATACATTTAAACTAGATAAAAAAAATCAAATATCCATCTTGCAATGGAAGTTTTTCGGGCTCTGCTCCAGAGTTTCTTGCAGTGCCAGTCAGCATGATAAGGGATAGTCACAAGTTATAAGGTGCTTTTCTATGCAAGGAATGTATGTAATGTTACTTGGATATATTCATTATTTCGACAGATCTTTCTTTCGAATCAATTACCAATTTACAATAATCTGGAGCCCCTTTTTATAGATACAAACTAATTAAAGGGTAAATCTACTCTCGTGGGAAAAAAATAAAAAGCAAATAAAGAAAAAATAATATAGTGTATACAATTGCGACACAAGTCATATTGTAATTGAATGTCATTAAAAACTACCTTTGCTTTTCAATCTGCAGCCACTGTAATTTTCTGAAAATGCAATGCAATATGGCTACCCGGAGGTGTTCTGTACACAGAATATGTACTGGACACACCCCAGAATCATAATTTCCTGCTCGTGTGATTGGCTCACCAATTTTCCCAGAAGTCTGCCTAAGATACAAGTCAGATTTTAGGCATTCCCTTCAACAAAAATTAAATTTTTTGTAAGATACTTTCAATAGGAACCCCTCTAAAGGGATGCATGCCCAGCAGATTTCCTCATTAGTGCTCTGTAGGTGCACAGCTGACTGATAATTATGTAGCCAGTCCCGTTAGACCGCCATTAGAGTCACAGAGGAGCAAACAGGGATTTCTTCAGAATAACAAAAGGTAGGAATCTGTAACAAAGGTTGTTATAATCCTTGCAATGTAAATAGATCACCCAGAGGGGAATGTTTTTTTTCTCAACAAAAGTGGAGTTACACTTTAAGCAGTGGCGGGGGGGGGGGGGGGGGGGGGGGGGGCTGAAACTGAAAAGAAACTGAAAACATTTTGAAAAAAAAAACATCAATTGCAGCCACTGTGCTATCAAACACAGCCACTGTGCCTATCAAACACAGTCACTGTGCCATCAAACGCAGCCGCTGTGCCCATCAAAAGCAGCCACCGTGCCCATCAAACGCAACCACTGTGCCATCAAATGCAGCCACTGTGCCCATCAATTGCAGCCACTGTGCCATCAAACGCAGCCACTGTGCCATCAAACACAGCTACTGTGCCAAACGCTGCCACTGTGCCCATCAAATTGCCCACCATATGCTGCCAGTATGCCCATTGAATGCGGCCAGTGTGCCCCCCCACCCGCTTGCCATCTGCCCGGCACTTACCCTGTGTCTGTTGGGCAGTGGGTGATGGCAACGAGCCGGGTCCTTTGTGCGTCTCCTGCCTCCCGATAGGCGTCCAATAGTACCTGAGTACCTGTCACAGCCCATCAGAGTACCCGAGTACCTGTCACAGTCCATCAGAAGACCCGAGTACCTGTCATAGCCCATCAGAGTACCCGAGTACCTGTCATAGCCCATCAGAGTACCCGAGTACCTGTCACGGCACATTAGAGTACCCGAGTACCTGTCACGGGACATCAGAGTACCCGAGTACCTGTCACGGTCCATCAGAGTACCCGAGTACCTGTCACGGCACATCAGAGTACCCGAGTACCTGTCACAGCACATCAGAGTACCCGAGTACCTGTCACTCACATCAGAGTACCCGAGTACCGGTCACGGTCCATCAGAGTACCCGAGTACCTGTCACGGTCCATCAGAGTACCCGAGTACCTGTAACAATCCATCAGAGTACTCGAGTACCTGTCATGGTCCATCAGAGTACCCGAGTACCTGTCACGGTCCATCAGGGTACCCGAGTACCTGTCACAGTCCATCCGAGTACCTGTCACAGTCCATCCGAGTACCCGAGTACCTGTCACAATCCATCAGAGTACTCGAGTACCTGTCACGGTCTATCAGAGTACCCGAGTACCTGTCACAGTCCATCAGGGTACCCGAATCCCTGTCACGGTCCATCAGAGTACCCGAGTACCTGTCACGGTCCATCAGGGTACCCGAGTACCTGTCACGGTCCATCATGGTACCCGAATATCTATCACGGTCCATCATAGTACCCGAGTACCTGTCACAGCCCATCAAAGTACCCGAGTACCTGTCACAACCCATCAAAGTACCAGAGTACCTGTCACAGCCCATCAAAGTACCCGAATAGCTGTCACAGCCCATCAAAGTACCTGAGTACCTGTCACGGTTCATCCGAGTACCCGGGTACCTGTCACAGCCCATCAGAGTACCCGAGTACCTGTCACAGCTCATCTGAGTACCCGAGTACCTGTCACAGTCCATCAAAAGACCCGAGTACCTGTCACAGCCCATCAGAGTACCCGAGTACCTGTCACGGCACATTAGAGTACCCGAGTACCTGTCACGGGATATCAGAGTACCCGAGTACCTGTCACGGTCCATCAGAGTACCCGAGTACCTGTCACAATCCATCAGAGTACCCGAGTACCTGTCACGGCACATCAGAGTACCCGAGTACCTGTCACTCACATCAGAGTACCCGAGTACCTGTCACGGTCCATCAGAGTACCCGAGTACCTGTCACGGTCCATCAGAGTACCCGAGTACCTGTCACAATCCATCAGAGTACTCGAGTACCTGTCACGGTCCATCAGAGTACCGGAGTACCTGTCACAGTCCATCAGGGTACCCGAGTACCTGTCACAGTCCATCCGAGTACCCGAGTACTTGTCACAGTCCATCCGAGTACCCGAGTACCTGTCACAATCCATCAGAGTACTCGAGTACCTGTCACGGTCTATCAGAGTACCCGAGTACCTGTCACAGTCCATCAGGGTACCCGAATCCCTGACACGGTCCATCAGAGTACCCGAGTACCTGTCACGGTCCATCAGGGTACCCGAGTACCTGTCACGGTCCATCATGGTACCCGAATATCTATCACGGTCCATCATAGTACCCGAGTACCTGTCACAGCCCATCAAAGTACCCGAGTACCTGTCACAACCCATCAAAGTACCAGAGTACCTGTCACAGCCCATCAAAGTACCCGAATAGCTGTCACAGCCCATCAAAGTACCTGAGTACCTGTCACGGTTCATCCGAGTACCCGGGTACCTGTCACAGCCCATCAGAGTACCCGAGTACCTGTCACAGCTCATCTGAGTACCCAAGTACCTGTCACAGTTCATCTGAGTACCTGAGTACCTGTCCCAGTCCATCTGAGTACCTGAGTACCTGTCACAGTTCATCTGAGTACCTGAGTACCTGTCCCAGTTCATCTGAATACCTGTCACAGTTCATCTTAGTACCCTAGTACCTGTCACAGTCCATATGAGTACCTGAGTACCTGTCACCAGCCTTCAGAGTACTTGTCACCAGGCGATCAGAGTACCCGAGTTCCTGTCACCAGGCCGTCAGAGTACCCGAGTACCTGTCACAAGGCCATCAGAGTACCCGAGTACCTGTCACCAGGCCATCAGAGTACCAGAGTACCTATCTCCAGCCCATCAGAGTACCCGAGTACCTATTTGCAGCCCATGTCTCATAGAATATACGTTGGGGTGTTTGCTTTCCAAAATGGGGTCATTTTGTGGGTAATTTCACTGTCCTGGTGGTCCAGGACCTTCAAAAGTGTGATGGGTAGGAATGAAATGAGATGTGTCATTTATGCTCCTAGAACGCCTGAACGTACTACTTCAATGTTCGGCCTCTCTATGTGACCAGGCTGTGTAAAAGTCCTACACATGTGGTATCACCATACTCGGGAGGAGTAGCTGAATGTGTTTTGGGGTGTAATTTTTGATATATACATGCTATGTGTTAGAAATATCTTATAAATTGACAGCTTTGTGTAAAAAAAAGTTTTCATTTTTTTCCACGTATTCGAAAAACTTCTGGAAAAAAATGAACTGTTCAAAAGACTCATTATGCCTCACAGATTATACGTTGGGGTGTTTGCTTTCCAAAATGGGGTAATTTTATGGGAAATTCCATTGTCCTGGTACTCCAGGGCCTTCAAAAGTTTAATAGGTGGTTGAGAAATGAGATGCGTCATTTTTGCTCATAGAACGTCTGAAGGTACTATATCAATGTTGGTGCTCTGTATGTGGCCAGGCTGTGTAAAAGTCTCACACATGTGGTAGCGCCGTACTCGGGAAGAGTAGCAGAATGTATTTTGGGGTGTAATTTGTTGTATGCATATGCTGTGTGTGAGAAATAACCTGATAATATGATAATTTTGTTAAAAAAAATAATAATTAAAAAAAATCTTCATTTTGCAAAGAATTGTGGGAAAAAATTACAACTTAAAAAAACTCACCATGCTACTTACTTAATACCTTGGAATGTCTACTTTGTAAAAAGGGGTCATTTGGGGGGTATTTGTACTTTCCTGACTTGTTAGTGTCTCAAGAAATGAGATACACCTGATGTACTGAAGGCCTGATCAGATGTGATCAATTTTCAGCGATTGGCACCATAGTTTGTAGACTCTATAACTTTCACAAAGACCAAATAATATACACGAATGTGATTTATTTTTACCAAAGATATGTAGCAGTATAAATTTTGGCCAAAATGTATGAAGAAAAATTACTAATTAGCAAAAATTTATGACAGAAACAAAGAAAAAATGGGATTCATGTGCGGGAAAAAAAGGGTCCTGCACCATTTTAGTGTGGATGTGATGCGATTTGAGCCATACAAAATGTATGGCTCAAATCGCATCGCACAGACATTACATGTGCTGTGCAAGTCACATACAGCGTTTTGCACACACCAGTGTGAACCTAGGCCTAAAGTAAACCTGATATGAGAGTAACATGGAGGATGATATTGCTGATCCTGTGTGCAGAAAAGGACTTCTGCACACTCTCCTCTGCTTGGTGACTCCTATTGATCAGGAAACTAGCATTTTCACAAAATAGTTAACAATGGCTGCTCCCCTCCAGTCCCCTGTATTTCTTTAATTTACCTTACATGGTAATATGGTATCAATTTCTATATATTTGAGGCTTTGCTTCCACCTAGTGTACATGGAGGGAAATTGATTCCAGAGCACACAGGGTTGATTTTCTAAAGATGTTCACTTCTCAAGGGAATTTTACAGAGAGCTTAAAGAGGAACTGCAGTCTGCTCACATAATTTGTAATAAACACATCTTTGCCATTCTGAAGCTTCCCTCCAACCACTTTGCATATTATTTTATATACAGTATCTCACAAAAGTGAGTACACCCCTCAAATTTTTGAAAATATTTTATTACATCTTTTCATGTGACAACCCTGAAGAAATGACACTTTGCTAGAATGTAAAGTAGTGAGTGTACAGCTTGCATAACAGTGTAAATTTGCTGTTCCCTCAAAATAACTCAACCTACAGCCATTAAAGGGATTGTAAAGGTAAATGTTTTTTCACCTTAATGCCCACCCACATAACTATGCATTAAGGTGAAAAAACATCTCACACTGCCTGCGCCCCCAGCCCCCCCCCCCCCCCCGTTTTACTTACCTGACCCCTCAAAAGTCCCACGCTCGCCCCATCCGTCCTCTTCGCCACTCAGCCTGGCCGCTGATTGGCTGGAGTGGATGGATTGAAAGCAGCGCAGCCATTGGCTCACGCTGCTGTCAATCACATCCAATGACGCAGAGCGCCGGGGGGCGGGGCCGCGTGATACAGCGAGCGGCTATAGCCGCCGGCTGTATCACGGGAGCGCGCCCGCAGGTGCTTCTCACCATGCGCGGGAGCTCGCTTGAACGTGAGAAGTACCTGCAGCAGGAAGCAGAGACAGCTGCCGAGGGACCCCAGAAGAACAGGTTCAGGGCCACTCTCTGCAAAACGAGCTGCACAGTGAAGGTAAGTATAACATGTTTGTTATTTTTTTATTTTTTTATTTTTTTTACTTTACAATCCCTTTAATGTCTAAACCATTGGAACAAAAAGTGAGTCCAATGTCCAATGTCAATATTTTGGGTGGTCACCATTATTTTCCAGCACTGCCTTAACCCTTTTGAGCATGGAGTTCACCAGAGCTTCACAGGTTGCCACTGCAGTTCTCTTCCACTCCTCCATTATGACATCACGGAGCTGGTGGATGTTAGCCCTTGTACACACGGTCGGACATTCCGATGGAAAATGTCGATCGGCCCGTGTTGTCAGATAATCCGACCATGTGTGGGCTTCATCTGACTTTTTCCGTCAGAATGTCCGACCAACAATGTTTGAGAGCTGGATATAAAAATTTTCCGACAACATGATCTGATCGGACTTTGTACAATCATTTGTAGAGAATTTTGATCGGACAAAGTGCCACGCATGCTCAGATAAAATTCCTAGACCAAAGCTATTGGCTACTAGCCTGAACTAAATAACGTCATCACGTTACGAACGATCGGATTTTCCGATAACTTTGTATGCAACACCTGTTTCGGACCAAATCAGTTGGAAAAAATCCGACGGATTTTGTTGTCGGAATGTCCGATTGTGTGTACAAGGGCTTAGAGATCTTGCGCTCCTTCACCTTCCCTTTGAGGATGCCCCACAGATGCTCAATAGGGTTTAGGTCTGGAGACATGCGTGGCCAATCCATCACCTTTACCTTCAGCTTCTTTAGCAAGACAGTGGTAATCTTGGAGGTGTGTTTGTGGTCATTATCATGTTGGAATATTCCCCTGTGGCCCAGTCTCCGAAGGAAGGGGATCATGCTCTTCTTCAGTATGTCACAGAACACGGCATTCATGGTTCCCTCAATGAACTGCAGCTCCCCAGTGCCAGCAGCACTCATACAGCCCCAGACCATGACATTCCCACCACCATGCTTGACTGTAGGCAACACACACTTGTCTTTGTACTCCTCACCTGGCTGCCGCCACACATGCTTGACACCATCTGAGCCAAATACATTTATCTTGGTCTCATCAGACCACAGGACATGGTTCCAGTAATCCATGTCCTTAGTCTGCTTGTCTTCAGCAAACTTTTTGCAGGCTTTCTTGTGCATCATCTTTTTAGAAAAGGCTTCCTTCTGGGACGACAGCCATGCAGACCAATTTAATGCAATGTGCGGCATATGGTCTGAGCACTGACAGGCTGACCCCCCACCCCTTCAACCTCTGCAGTAATGCTGGCAGCACTCATACGTCTATTTACCAAAGACAATCTCTGGATATAACGCTGAGCACGTGCACTCAACTCATTTGGTCGATCATGGCAATGCCTGTTCTGAGTGGAACCTGTCCTGTAAAACCGCTGTATGGTCTTGGCCACTGTGCTGCAGCTCAGTTTCAGGATCTTGGCAATCTTCTTATAGCTTAGGCCATCTTTATGTAGAGCAACAATAATTTTTTTCAGATCCTCAGAGAGTTCTTTGCCATGTCGTTCCAGTGACCAGTATAAGAGCGTGAGAGCAATAACACCAAATTTAACACACTTGCTCCCTATTCCCACCTGAGACCTTGTAACCCTAATGAGTCACATGACACCGGGAAAGGAAAAAGGCTAATTGGGCCCAATTTGAACATTTTCACTTAGAGGTGTACTCACTTTCGTTGCTAGTGGTTTAGACATTAATGGCTGTGTGTTGAGTTATTATAAGGGGACAGCAAATTTACACTGTTATACAAGCTGTACACTCACTACTTTACATTGTAGCAATGGGGGTTATTTATGAAAGGCAACTCCACTCTGCACTTGGAAGTGCAGTCGCTCTAAATCTAAGGGGTAGATCTGAAATGAGGGGAAGCTCTGCTGATTTTAGCATCCAATCATGTGCAAGCTAAAATGCTGTTTTTTATTTTCCTTTTCCTTGCATGTCCCCCTCGGATCTACAGTGACTTTACTTCCAAGTGCACTTTCATTGCACTTTCAAGTACACTTGCAGTGAAAAGTGGATTTTCCTTTAGTAAATAACCACCAAAGTGTAATTTCTTCAGTGTTGCCACATGAAACGATATAATAAAATATTTTCAAAAATGTGAGGGGTGTACTCACTTTTGTGAGATACTGTATACTGTATATCAACCCTACAGTGCTCAGGTTGCTGTATAAGGGTCAGTACACATTAGCCTGTAGTGTAGTATATGTTTTTGTTGTTTTAACTACAGGGACAGTTAAAAAAGCAATCACTCTATATTTTTTTTTTAACGGTTATAAAACCTTATATCATATGAATTTTTAGTGTATTTCAGTTTTTTCCAATCCCCCTTTTTTTGTGTTACAGCAAAAAATACAGTATGAGAGTTTTCTTATTTCATCAAACTACAAATTATTGTAGTAACCTGAGCAGTCTTCATGAATGATTACTGTATTTTCCTTCACTTAAATAATAACTAATGGTAAAACTTTTTTTTATTTTTTTTATTTTTTAGAGTAGAGAGAGATTGTAACACCTGTCAGATTTTTATTGCTGTCTGTGCCCCCATTAGGGAGATTTGTCCTGTTTACCATTATCATTGCTAGTGAAGGGAAAGAAAAGTGTGAACTGTCTCCAGAACAGGAATAGAGGGGACCTCTTGAGGACACTAGTTCTGGTGACAACCAGGTGTTCCTTCAATAGCACAAAGATGGCAAAAAAAAAAATGGATGGGGTTATAACTTTCCATTACTCTCTCCAAAATGAATTTTAAAAATGTTATTAGTTCTACTTAAGTCCTTGTAAATGCACATTTTGAGCTCACTTGTGTTACGGCATTATTTATTTATTACAATTACTTATATAGCACCGTCAATTTACACAGCGCTTTACATATATATTGTACATTCACATCAGCCCTTGCCCTCAAGTTGCTTACAATCTAAGGTGCCTATATCACATACATACAGTTGTGCTCAAAAGTTTGCATACCCTGGCAGAAATGTTGGTATTTATATTGAAAATATGACTAATCATGCCAAAAAACTGCCTTTTATTCAAGAATGGTGATCACATGAAGCCGTTTATTATTATATAATTTTTTGGATCCTTTTTAAAGCATAATAATAACAGAAATCACCCAAATGGCCCTGAAAAAAAGTTTACATACCCTGGAATGTTTGGCACACACAAGTTAAAATGGGTTAAAATGGCAATTAAAGGTACATTTTTCACATTTGTGCACTAAGCAGGCTAGACACAGCCATGAGGAGGCTAAAAGACCTATGTAACAATGTAATTGAACTTTATAAAGATGGAAAAGGATATAAAAAGATACCCAAAGCCTTGAATATGCCAGTCACTACTGTTTAATCACTTATTAAGAAGTGGAAAATTCAGGGCTCTTTTGATACCAAGCCAAGGTCAGGTAAACCAAAAAAGATTGCAGCCAAAACTGGCGCAAGAATTTCCCAGGATACAAAGAAAAACCCACAGGTAACCTCAGGAGACATACAGGCTGCTCTCCGAAAAGGCAGTCTGGTTGTTTTTAAGGAGCACAATTCAATGATACTTGAACAAAAAAAGAGCTGTATGGTTGAGCTGCCAGAAATCTTCTTGATCTACCTGACCTTGGCTTCTTATCAAGAGATCCCCAAATTTTACACTTCTTATTAAATGATTGAACAGTACTGACTGGCATATTCAAGGCTTTGGAAATCTTTTAATATCCTTTTTCATCTTTGTAAAGTTTAATTACCTTGTTACGCAGGTCTTTTGACTGTTCTTTTCTGCTCCCCATGGCTTAGTATCTAGCTTGCTTAGTGCATCCATGTGAGAGCTCATTGACTATTTATACACAGACACTAATTGCAATTTAAAAAGCCACAAATGTGGGAAATTAAACTTTAATAGCCATCTTAACCTGTGTGTGTCACCTTCTGTGTCTGTACCGAGGCCAAACATTCCAGGGTATGTAAACTTTTCATCAGGGCCATTTGGGTGATTTCTGTTATCATTATGATTTTAAAAGGAACCAAAAATTATGTGATAATAAATGGCTTCATATGATCACTTTTCTTGAATAAAAGACAGATTTTTGGCATGATTAGTCATATTTTCAATATAAGTACCAAAATTTCACAATTTCTGCCAGGGTGTGCAAACTTTTGAGCACAACTGTACATATACTAGGCTCAGTTTAGTTTAGTTTCCAATTAACCTACCAGCATGTTTTTTTGAGTGTGGAAGGAAACACAAGGAAACCCCAAGGAGTACCTGGAGGAAACCCACACAGGCCCTAGGAGAATGTGCAAACTCCAGGCAGGTAGTGCCGTGCTTGAGATTCAAACCAATGATCCCTGTGCTGCCAGGCAGAAGTGCTACCCAATTAACCATTGTGCTGCTTGAGCATTCATATTAATAGATATTCAAATATTTAAATATTCTTAACAAGTAATACATGAGCTTTAAAGTATAAGTTCACCTTTCTAAAAAAAATAATAAATGCAGGTAAAAAAATATTGTGCATTTTTTTTTTTTTTTTTAGGAGTCTGTAAGGCATTGCACCAGTGATCAGCAGATCGCAGGTGTAGTCTCAGGCTCCTGCAGATTGTCTGTGTAGCTGTCTGCCTGTACCTCGTATGGGCAGGCAGTTCCTGAACGACAGGAGGCATTAATGAACTACGTAGAGCACTCACCAGTGCCCTAATAGTTAATTGACAACTACAAGTTTATTTAATTTGTTCATAGAATTTAGAGTCCCGCACAGCTGAGTTCTTTTTAAATTGTGACAGTGGGTGCAGGGAGACGATCCCTGGCCCACTGTCACAATTAGAATGGGGCTCGGGAAGAGGTTGCAGGAGTGGAACAAATGTAACATGTTCCCAAATGTGAACTTATACTTTACAGCAAGCTTTATTGCTTCTCTTGCCCTCACTGATCTCTGTAGCATCCTCAAAATTCACAAGAGAAGCAATAAAGTCCTTCATATCAGGGCTGCATTCTGCTCTCCCCTCTTACTGTGCATTTGCTCTGCGTTTACATTATAAATTAGGTTGGAAGGCTGTCACTTGAGGCCAATGGGATCTGATGCTTTCCCAACTTCTAGAAAAAGGTCTGTATTACAAACTGATGAAGTGTCTCTTTGAAAATAACATAAGCCCTCTGACTAGGTATTAATATCTGCAAAGGACCAGAGAATATATCTCATTAAACTCTGCACCACTGAATTCATCAAAGCCTTGGGAACTTAAAAGCATCCCAATGTTTCCCTAGGCTTTTTCAATGACTCTCTGTAGTTGAAAAAAAGAACTATTCCGTTTTGGTTGCCTCCACTATCCCCATTAGCAAAAACAGAATCATCAGTAGAAAATGGGTGATGACAATACTACCAACACCTTTGAGGCGTTTAAAAGAGAATTTATAACAGTTTATCAGCGTTCAGCAAGCTAATCCTATATTCCTTTTCTTTTTTGGAAGTAGGTGCTGCCTCCATTGGTGGGTGCAATATATTCCAAGCACATAACAACTATTTGTTCTTTTGCAAGACATTTACTCCTTTGGAGAGAAACTACTTGTGACATAACTGACTATAAAGACTGCTCATAGGCTGGATCTCTACTAAGCTCTTTGGGCATTATCCCAGAGCCCAAACACAGTTCTTTCCTTGTATTCTTCTAGCTTTGCCCCTCAAAGTCATCTTTTGTACCCCAACCAGATTCTTACCTGTCTAACACCCTCTACCTTAGATAGGTAGGTGCTAGCAGGGCCGGCGTCACCACTATGCGAAGTAGGCAGCCGCCTAGGGCGCAATACCACCTAGGGTGCAACCACGGCCTGTGCCCAGTGTGAGCTCCTCTCCTGATCTCTCCCCTCCCCTGTGGTGTGCCGCCGGTTCCACCAATCCCCCATGTTTCCCGCTGAGCGCCCCACTGTGCTCACACGGGTTTATCTCACAGCACTGATCCGGGACTCCTTTGCTCCAGCCTGTCCCTCTGTAGTGGCGCTGTGTGAGTGCAGCGGAGGGGCAGGGCTCGGCGGAGATGGGAGCATTGATAGGTCAGTCAGCTGACCTCCTGCCCGGCGGGGACATCGTGGAGCGGGGTGGACGGCACTGGCCTGGTCCCGGCGGGGACATCATGGAGGCGGAGCGGGTGGACGGCACTGGCGTGGACTCCTGAACAGTTCTGCACACCCAGTGCGGAGGAGTCGGAGAGGCCCGGATGATGGTCGCTGAAGGCAGCATCAAAGAGCAGAGGTAAGGAGGAGGATGGATCCTCCCAGATCTACATTGAGCTGTATGGAGGGGGTTTGTGTATGAGTAATGCAGGAAGTAGGAGTCAGGTAGGTCAGTGTGATATGTGTCAGTGTATGTGCCAGTGTATGTGTCATGCCAGTGGATGTGTCAGTGCCAGTGTATGTGTCAGTGTCAGTGCCATTGTATGTGTCAGTGTATGTGTCAGTGTATGTGTCAGTGTATGTGTCAGGCCAGTGTATGTGCCAGTGTATGTGTCAGGCCAGTGTATGTGTCAGTGTATGTGTCATGCCAGTGTATGTGTCAGTGTATGTGTCATGCCAGTGTATGTGTCAGTGTATGTGTCATGCCAGTGTATGTGTCAGTGTATGTGTCATGCCAGTGTATGTGTCAGTGTATGTGTCAGTGGCATTGTACGTGCCAGTGTGTGTCATGCCAGTGTATGTGTCAGTGTATGTGTCAGTGCCATTGTATGTGCCAGTGTGTGTCATGCCAGTGTATGTGTCATGCCAGTGTATGTGTCAGTGTATGTGTCAGTGTCATTGTATGTGTCAGTGCCAGTGTATGCGTCAGCGTGATGTGTCAGTGTATGCATCAGGGTATGTGTATGTGTCAGTGTGATGTGTCAGTGTATGTGTTTTCAGTGTATGTGTCAGGGTATGTGTCAGCGTGATGGTCAGTGTATGTGTCAGCGTGATGGTCAGTGTAGGTGTCAGCGTGATGGTCAGTGTATGTGTCAGCGTGATGGTCAGTGTATGTGTCAGTGTGATGGTCAGTGTAGGTGTCAGTGTAGGTGTCAGTGTGATGGTCAGTGTAGGTGTCAGTGTGATGGTCAGTGTAGGTGTCAGTGTGATGGTCAGTGTAGGTGTCAGTGTGATGGTCAGTGTAGGTGTCAGTGTGATGGTCAGTGTAGGTGTCAGTGTGATTGTCAGTGTAGGTGTCAGTGTGATTGTCAGTGTAATTGGCGGTGTAGGTGTCAGGTGGGTTAGTGTAGGTGCCAGGTAGGTCGGTGTAATTATCAGGTAGGTCAGTGTAGGGGTCAGTGTGATGTGAGTAGTGTAGGAAGTAGGAGTCAAGTGGATTAGTTTATGTGTCAAGGGATCAGTGTAGGGGTCAGATAGGTCATGTGTAGCAAGGGCAGGGTAAGGTGGAGTCATGGGCGCAGCCGGGGGGGGGGGGGGGGGGGGCGGCAAAATAAGGTTTCGCCTAGGGTGTCAACGATCCTTGCACCAGCCCTGGGTGCTAGGTATAGGTTTTGTGTAAGCTGCCAGTGAAGGTAAATTTAAGCAGGCCTATGCTATGAACTAGGCCTGTTTGTTTTGATCTGGGGGCAGGGGAGTGGTTTAGTATAGCAGCAGGTGACTGATAATTGCCCCAGCTATTGGGCGCCTCCTCTATTTCCAGGGAGAAAGTTCTGGAAAAAGGGCAGGGCAGAGAGCTGGAAAGACATGGGGTGCATGTGGGAGCCCTGACCAACCTCCAACAAAATTGGCAGGGGGCAAGCCTCCTACATGTACCCATGGTCAGCCTGCTGGGGGGAGGAGTTGTTGGCTGGGTGAACTGGATGATGGAGTGTTAGACTGTTGTGTCTGACATGCCAGGGAAGCTGGATGTAGAGCCAGAGGGAGAGACTGTGGGAGCTTTGTGTCAAGTCGCTGCAGCCAGGAGGACGGGGAGGATTTGCAAGTCAGACTTGCTGGGATCAGTAGTCCATCTACATTTATTCTTGTCAAGTGAATTGGATGCTACCACAAAGGGGTACTGCAGACCCCGGCCTACAAAGGGCTAGCTAGTAAAGACACTGGGACTTATTCAGAGTGAGGCCTAGTCATGTGCTGATGGTGTGAAAGGAAACTAAAGTTGGACAGTAAGTGCTCCTAAGTAGTGTGCTGGAGGAAGCGTTCTGAGGGAAGTACTGTCAAGTTTAGAGTCAATCATCTTTTGTTCTACTAAAAAGTATATTCACAATTACTTTTACTCTGCCAAGCAATATTCATCCTATGGGCATCCCATGTCCCTTTTCTCCAACCAAGTTCAATCCCCTAATAAAAGCAACAGAAACAAGACTATTCATTGACTTAGAAGTGTGTCTAATGGATGTCTGGCAGCAGGGTGAAAGTTGTGGATACTGTAACAAGTAGCAACCCCACAGGGCCAGTGCTACACTTGGATGCAGGATTAAAAAAAACTGCCATAGATCAGACAATCTGCCAAATCTTTGAAAAGAAGAGAGGAAAGATCCCTGGTGCCGTACATCCACGGAGTCCTATGGTGGTAAGGAGACAACCTCAGCCTGGGCTCCAGCCAGGCCATGCCCCAAAAGCGCTTTACTCTGCCCCCTCAGAGCTTAGTCATGGGTACCCATGACTAAGCTCCGGGTGGCGGAGTGAAATGCATTGAGGGTGTGGCCTGACGGGAGCCAAGCCTGAGGTTGTCTCTCTCTTACCACCATAGGACTCCGTGGATGTGCGGCACTGGAGATCTTTCCTCTCTTCCTTCCAGTGACTACAGGAGCTGGCACTAGCTCCATCCTTTGCTGGCACTCCTGCAGTGGATGTAGAATTACCTACACTACGAAAATTGGGTGTCCATTTAAGCTTGTAATATGAATGGTAACAGACAGTACTGGAACTTGGAGATAGCTGTCTTTCTTACAACTAGCATGGCTCATAGCCATTTCTTAGGTTACCCTCCTCACCGTTAAGTTTGTTCTCTTCATTGGCTGGTTATTTCTATATTCAAAAACACCTCCATTACTGGCATACATTATTTGACACTCATTTAGTATTCTTGCACTTTATATTTCATATACATTTTCTATGACTACAGTGTACCCATCTTCTGATGGCTACTTCCAGCAGGATAATGCACCGTGTCACATAACTCAACTCATCTCACCACTGATTTCTTGAACATGACAATGAGTTCATTGTACTCCAATGGCCTCCGCAGTCACCAGATCTCAAGCCTTTGTGGATGTGGATGTGGTGAGGATGTGAAACTGAAGATTCGCATCATGGATGTGCAGCCGACAGATCTGCAGCAACTACGTGATGCTATCATGTCAAGATGGACCAAAATCTCTGAGGAATGTTTCCAACACTTTGTTGAATCTATGCCACGAAGAATGCAGGCAGTTCTGAAGGCAAAAGGGTGTCCAACCCGGTACTAGCAAGGTGTATCCAATAATGTAGCTAGTGAGTGTATATATGTAACCAAAAGTATTAGGACACCTGTCTTTACATGGACATTACCTTTAATGGCATTCCAGTCTTAGTCCATAGGGTTCAATATTACATTGGCCCACCCTTTGCAACTATAACAGCTTCAACTCTTGTGGGGTTGTTTTTCAGGGGTTGGGCTTGGCCCCTTAGATCCAGTGAAGGAAAAGATAAGGCATCAGGATACCAAAACATTTTGGACAATTTCAACAGTTTGGGGATGGCCCCTTCCTATTCCAACATGACTGTGCACCAGTGCACAAATCAAGGTCGATAAAGACGTGGATGAGTGAGCTTGGGGTGGAGAAACAACCTTTCCAGAAGAGTTGAAGCTGTTGTAGCTGTAAAGGGTGGGTGGGCGAGCAAACTCAATATTAAACCCTACGGACTAAGACTGGGATGCCATTAAGGTTCAAGTGCGGGTAAAGGCAGGTGTCCCAATACTTTTGGTAATATAGTGTATATATACATAAATATATGTGTATATACAATTTTTAAAGAAAATGAGAAACTGACTGGCTTCACAAGATGCTAATTAACTTTGTTTTTTAGCTGTTTATTTATTTTTTGTTTTTACCTGATTTACTGTATGTTTTGTTTATAAAATGTTTATGCTTTATGTGGTTCACTTATGAACTGTATAGGTATATACATGTGTGAGTGAACATAAGTATCTTAAAATACTAGATTAAACTGTCCGCCTGTGATTAGGCGTCTTTGTAGGAGATTGTCTTGAAGATTATCCTTTACCACCTTCCCAAGCAAGTCCATCATAGCAGTTGGATAAATCACTGAGCTCAGCTTTTTGCCGTCCAAAAGGATTATAAAGTAAGTTAAAAACTGGGGCCCATGCCAGACCTTTTCTTCTTTTCTGGACTATATAAGATGCTTTTCTATGTCAGGTGCATTGTACTATAGGGGAAAGGTCCTCTGTCTGCAACAGTGGAACATCGACGGTTGCAGCTCAGGGGGTTTTAGTTGCATGAGCTTGCAGTCATTATTTCTTCAGCTGACTAGATAACACCCCTAAGTTCCAAAATGAGCAAAGGTCGACCAGATATAAGGATGGAAATGCCAGATGATTTCTTCATCCCCATTCCTCTGGAAACCACTAACATTACTGCTCTTAGCCCATTCCTGGTACCCCAGACGCATCTGGGGACCCCAGGCATGTTTATGAGTATGTCGGCCTTCATGTTGTTCACTATAATCTTTGGCTTTCCCCTGAACGTTCTGACCGTCATCTGCACTATCAAGTACAAGAAACTGCGCTCCCACCTTAACTACATTCTGGTAAACTTGGCTGTGGCCAACCTCATAGTAATCTGTTTTGGCTCCACCACTGCCTTCTACAGCTTCTCTCAAATGTATTTCGCACTGGGTACTTTGGCATGCAAGATAGAAGGTTTCACAGCCACCCTTGGAGGTATGTTTTTTTTAATCAATATCTACTTGCATACATCAACCTGTATACACTATTTGTCTGAGATATACTGCTCTCAAAACAAATATGTCCCTTAGTAAAATTCTCTATAAAATGCAGCAGTACCCATGTCATTACTCTGATAGTTATTTGTCTATTTGACCCCCCTCCTCTTTTTTTGGGGAGAGGAGGGGGGGGTGTATATTTGGAGTAGTCTTGTTTCTTCAATTTGGTGTTCTTTGTATTTTAGTTTTTTTCATGTTTTTGTATTTTATTGTTATTTGTCTACTGTTGATAGACATATGCCCTGGGTATCAGAGAATGATACCTTGTCCAATGATTCTTTGTCCAAAAATAGGGACACAGCATATAGGGACTTTATAAGTGTTGTCCCCTCAAAGAAACTATACAGACTCCATATAAAATTCCAGTATTTTATTGATCCAAAAATCAAGATAAAATAAAATATGGTATATAAAATCTCATGTCTGTAAAAACATATGTTGTAATGTATACATCTCCCTCTAGTGCCTTATATCGGCCCATCCACAACTGAACATATTCAATTAAGGGGGGCAAAAATCGAATTTTCTCCCAAAAAAATTAAAAACAATTGTATAAAAGTGTATACAGCACCTTGAAAAAGTATTTATGTGATAGACCAACACAAAGTGGCACATAATTGTGAAGTCGAAGGAAAACGATAAAAGGTTTTCAATTTTTTTTCCAAAAAAATATGTGAAACGTGTGGATTTGTATTCAAAGTCAATACTTTGTAGAACCACCTCTCACTGCAAGTCTTTTTGGGAATGTCTTTACTAGCTTTGTACATCTAGAGAGTGATATTTTTGTCCGTTCTTCAATTTTCAAGTCTTGCCACAGAGTCTCAATTGGATTAAGGTCTGGACTTTGACTGAGCCATTCTAACATATGAATATGGTTTAATCTAAACTAGGGATATGCAATTAGCAGACCTCCAGCTGTTGTAGAACTACAAGTCCCATGTGGCATAGCAAGACTGACAGCCACAAGCATGACACCCAGAGGTAGCGGCATGATGGGACTTGTAGTTTTGCAACAGCTGGAGGTCCGCTAATTGCAAATACCTGATTTCAACCATTCCATTGTAGCTCTGGCTGTATGTTTAGGGTCGTTGCCCTGCTGGAAGGTGAACCTCCGCCCCAGTCTCAAGTGTTTTGCAGACTCTAACAGGTTTTCTTCTAAGTTTTCCCTGTATTTGGCTCCATCCATCTTCCCATCAACTCTGACCAGCTTGCCTGTCCCTGCTGAAGAAAAGCATCCCCACAGCATGATGCTGCCACCACTTTTCACAGTGGGGATGGTGTGTTTAGGGTGATGTGCAGTATTGGTTTTCCACCACAAATAGCGTTTTGCTTTTAGGTCAAAAGGTTAAATTTTGGTTTTATCTGACCAGAGCGCCTTCTTCCACATGTTTGCTGTGTCCTCACATGGCTTCTTGCAAACTGCAAACAAGACTTCTTATGGCTTTCTTTCAACAATGGCTTTCTTCTTGCCACTCTTCCATAAAGGCGAGATTTGTGGAATGGATGACTAATAGTTGTCCTGTGGACAGATTCTCCAACCTGAGCTGTGGATCTCTGCAGCTCCTCCAGAGTTACCATGGGCCTCTTGGCTGCTTTTCTGATTAATGCTCTCCTTGTCTGGTCTGTCAGTTTAGGTGGACAGCCATGACTTGGTAGGTTTGCAGTTGTGTCATACTCTTTCCATTTTCAGATGATGGATTCAGTGACGGCCCATCCATTAGGGACACCCAGACGCTGCCCTCTCTATCCGTGCCACCCCCTATATGAATAATCGATAGATTCATGCATAGCATGAAACTATTTACGGCCGCCGTGGCCACCCCCTATTTATGTGTCCAGCACCTGAATTGCAGCTGTGGGGGCATTTTTTGAAGCACCTGATTAGAGCCATAGGCTATAATAGGCTTCAAAATAGGGTGGGCTCAGAGCGCAGAGCTAAGAGTGCAGAGCATGAGCCAACCCAGTTGTTACAACAGTGAATGAATATTCACTGTGGTAACACTGATCCCTCTGAAACCTGTTTTCCAATTGGCCGAAAAGAGAAGACTCCCGGTTGGCTGCAGAGGAGGAGCGAGGAAACAGAAGCCGCTGATGCCCCTGGAGAGCAGTGGAAGGGAAATCTGTCGCCACCACCAACCAAGAGAAGGGATTAATCAGTGCTCTGTGAGATGTTTAAAGCTTGGGGTATTTTTTAATACCTAACCCTGCTTTAAACTTCTCCACAACTTTATCCCTGACCTTTCTGGTGTGTTCCCCTGCCGCCATGATGCTTTTTGTTCACTAAGGCTCTCTTCAAACCTCTGAGGGCTTCACAAAACAGCTGTATTTATACTGAGATTAAGTTACACACAGAAGGACTCTATTTACTAATTAGATGACTTCTGAAGGCAATTGGTTCCATGGAAGGTGGAGGAGCACATTGTCTCTAACATTCATCAGCTCCATGATGTCATCATGGAGAAGTGGAAGATAATTCCAGTGGCAACCCGTGAAGCCCCAGTGAAGTCCCTGCCCAAAAGGGTTAAAGTAGTGCTGGAAATAATGGTGGCCACACAAAATATTGACACTTTGTGCCCAATTTGGACATTTTCACTTAGCGGTGTACTCACTTTTGTTGCCAGTGGTTTAGACATTAATGGCTGTGTGTTGAGTTATTTTGAGGGGACAGCAAATTTCCACTTTTATACAAGCTGTACACTCACTACTTTACATTGTAGCAAAGTGTAATTTCTTCAGTGTTGTCACTGAAAAGATATAATAAAATATTTACAAAAATGTGAGGGGGTGTACTCTTGTGAGATACTGTATATAGGGAGAAAATGTTAATCCCCACACTACTGGGAGCTTAGATGTTAAGTGTCCCCTGCATGCAGTCTACCAATTAAGAGTCTAAATTTAATCCAGGTGCGTATCTTAATAAACTGAGATGTGCACTTGTCCTCATATGAATCGGCCAGAGCAATGGGAATTGATTTAATTAATTGTTGATTTATTGTTTTTCACGCTGTGTTTTCATTCTGTGACAAAAGGTAATGATAGGCGGTTTTTTTGATGCAAGAACTGCACAGATCTAGAAGAAATACACAAAGCACGCCAAGATTGAAGTAAGAATACACATGCTCCTTGTATTTAACAATCCAATAAAAACACATTTTTATTTTATGATAAACTTAAAAAATATTATCAAAGTCTCACTCGATAGAAACCCAGAGGTCTACCTATTAAATGACAACAAAAGATTTAAGAACTCTTTACTGAAACATTTATTTATAGCAGCCAAGGCTTGTATCCGTATCCCGGCCTAATGGAAAAGTATGTTTACCCCTACAGTTGTTCATTGGAGGACAATCATTGCAGACATTCAAGTTATGGAAAATCTTACCATGACTTTGAAAGAGCAGGAAGACAAATATTGGAAGATCTGAACTCTCTACTTTTTCTATAGGGACCAGACACTACTGGCTTCACAGCCACTGGAGCATCCTGTGGGATGATCTATTCCCGAGGGATTTCTATCCCTCCCCTTTTTTTTCTCCTCCCCCATTTCCTCTTCTCTTTTATGCTTTTTCTGTACTTTCTTCTTTATGTGTTTGATAAGACCATTATCTCACCTTGACATATTACAAAACACAAAACTGTTCAGGGAATTTGCCAACAACCGTTGTTGGTCATCTGGAATTGTGTACTGCTGTTATAGGCTTGTTATGTTCCTTTTTAAGTGACAACCAGTTGACCTAGTAGTTGTTGTATACTAGCTATGCAGAGATATGCCTTTATTTTACTTTGTACCTTTTTATCCTTCTGCAAATGTCAAATTCCTTGACTTCTAAATAAAGAATAAAAAAAATATATATATCAAAAACATATAAAAAGGGTTGTGACAAAGAATCTACTGTAAATCACTAACACTACTAATAATCAAGCCACCACTTGGCTTATTGTATAAATCAACAGAATATATTTGTCAATACAGACACAAATGTGTTATTCAGTGCTGAATGTTCAACACATTTCTCAGACAGCTACATCCAAGCCCATTGATTGGTTGCCAAGACGAGAGCTGTGTAAACTAATATAAAAGCTGAAGCTCAAATTTCTGATTAGTTTGGACTTTCAAAACCCTAAACACCAATACATGAATGAGGTATCATATGGTACATCTTTAAAAAAAAAAAGATCAGGACCTGTATATGGTAACTCTTCCCAGCACCTCTGTGTCTGGTTAGGGATGTGCATGGCTTACACTGACTCCCACCTATCCTAAAGAAGGCAGATTACCATTTTGGTGTAATGGTTGACCCAGAATATGATCTTGTGGGTTAAGTAGATTTGGCTCCTGGGGTTGAGTCTGTAAATGGACTGTTTACCCAGAAATCAGGTGAGAATCAGGAAAGGGTGCCTGGAAGTGACAACGGGCATTTGTCTGTAATAAAGTATGTGCTGGTTCCATGAAAGAAGATCTTCTAAAAACAGGCCAGGTGTAGTGCCACAGACACCATGTAAGGGGACTGCCTTTGAACTGAGTAACTATTCACCTGTGAGTTCAGGTGGCCCATTCACGTTTATCTGGGGTCTCCTGGTGCATCTAGATGTTTTCTGGGCTTTTGTAAGTTGTGAAGTGAGATTAGTTGCTCTTATGAAGTTTGTATTTATAAAATGGTCCCTGTGAAAACACTCCCATCAATGAAGTATCTAAAAAAAGCTATTACTGCCAATTCATGCAAATGTCCTCTGTGTATGTCAAGCCAAAACTCAGTTCTAGTCATTATTTATGGCTTTAGGCACATGCATGTTCCATCTCTCTTACCTTGCTGGGTCACAGCATAGAAGAAATTTCCACCATGATATGTCTTAATCTCCGTTTAGTGAACTTAAACCATTATACCTACAGTAAGTATTAAAAGTGCATATATGTTTAAAATGATAATAATAGTAAAAAAAATATCTGAGTACAAATTCCCACCAAGAATTCTTGCAAATAAAAGTTAACAGCACAAAATAGTGAATTGTTCAGACTTTCTGATACTCTTGAGTTACAATAAGGGCTTATTCAGTATGATAGAATGCAGTGAAGGAGCCTGTACAAATCACTCCATCAGCCTGTCATTGACTTTTTTAAGCAATAGCCAGGTACAGAAATATGCTGAATATTATTTGGCCCTCTGTGCCTTTATAAATGAGCGCTAAAAAGTATAAGCTTACAGCATCAGTTAAAAAGTGTACAGCATCTTCAGTAAGTAGACTTGCTTTGTAGCAGGATGGTTCCCCTCAAGCTTCTTGTCCTCAGTATGTTGCATATGCAACATTCTCAGAAGCCATCTGACTACTCATGGTTTGTCATATTTCTATGGCTGAGAAGTAACCAAATATCTACTGCCTAAAAAAACTTATCAGAGAGTTTTAGGTTTTCAATTTTCATTGCTCTTCCACTTGAACCAGGCTATCACTTTTTCCTGAATTTGAAAAACCCCATGACATTTGTTGAGACTTCCAAAGAAAAGATCTTGCGTGCTTTGCATTCTTGAATTATTGGCATTGGGTATAAAATTCAAAATTAAAATGATGTATTTAAATTTTGTTTGTAATTCTTTTCTTAGCAAAATGGTAATTTTATTATTAATATAAGGTATTTACATTTGAATCTTAGGCTATCGTCTTTTCCTTGAAATTTTACTATTCGGTTAACCCTCTCTTTTAGGAATGGTCAGCTTGTGGTCTCTAGCTGTTGTAGCTTTTGAAAGATTCCTGGTCATCTGTAAGCCCATGGGCAGCTTCACCTTCAGAGAAAACCATGCCATCTTGGGTTGTATCTTCACTTGGGTGATTGGGCTTGTGGCAGCTTCTCCTCCTCTGCTGGGCTGGAGCAGGTTTGGTACTTTACAATTGTTTTTGTGGTTCTAAGTCTTCAGTTATTGAAAATAATAGATACTCCAGGAGCAGATTTTCCAACATTCCAATATTATACAACTGTGATGTAATTCTATGCAAATTTCATCACCACCAAGAAACACATAGAAATATGTATTATCTGACCTCAGTCTTTACTCCTATTATTCATTTTAGATAATCAAACTAGAAAGACTGAAGATCGTTGTAACTGGAATAATGTTTTCACCAATGTGACTAACCAGCGTTATACTATTGATCATTGGGCCATTTAAGTCTTTCTTGAGGAGTCGATAATAAACAGTACTGAACAGGGCAGGCAACATTGGCTGAGCTACAATATGCTGCACAATGTGCCTGGATATGTGATTAACAATATAATTCTATGAAGCATAAACAGTATGTCACGGGTAAAGGAGTTTTTGTGATGTAATGTCATATCAGGTTTATTCTTATTATATTGATCTTGAACTAATGGAGAGATCTGTGCACATATGTAATTTAATGCGACTATCAATTTGTATATAATGCCTCTTAATTTTCTTTCACCTCCCATGCAATAATTAGGCTCTGTTTTAGAGCTTAAAAAAGTTATAAAGTAGGATTGATTTCAGGGTGTGCAGACTTCATTTCTTTTACTTGTGTGCGTAGCTATGAACAATATTTTTGGACCCCAAGATAGTGTGAGCCCACTGTTATCTGGTGGAATTAATGTTTTGTCTAATAATTGTGAGAACCCCAACAATGTTTTCTGGAACTCTTTTTTTGGGCTCCAGACCCACAGATTTAGAACCCCTGCTCTTTTAATTCATACTGAAATTTGGAGATGCTTTCAGCTCTGCTGTAAAGTCATTTTTAATATTTTCTTTTATAAATTCTCACATCTTTTATATTTACCTTTGGAATCACCTGGGAGAAACTATGCCCACCATACATAATTCTACTGCTGCAATGCAGGCCCCATGTGCTGTTTGCAAATACTTATGTTAGTCACTACCAGTCAAGTGTGACTCTATCTCCATGTCCCTGTGTACCTGCATGGATCCTTTGGCTTGGATATACACAGGGTCATGACTTCTCTGAAGAGATGACCCACACCCATTCCAGTACTAAACCCCAATTTCTGTCTTTCAAGTGTTTAATGCCAGAGCCTCAACTGCACACTGATTTTCTGTCATTTTACAATTGCATGACTTGCCAAGCACTCAATGCCACAAGGGGGCTTAAATGAGAAGTACAGCCAAAGCTTGTTTGGCTGTACTTCTCCTGTGGATCACAGGAGTGCAGTTTGTTTTGCTCTCCTGTGATCCATTTTCAGCAGAGAGCGGGCTGAAGCTCACTGTCTGCTGACGTCGCCGAGCCAGTCTAGGCTCAGGCAAGATCACAACACTGGGGCCAGGATCCACCCACATGCCTGGGCAGACACCCGGCTCAGCCTCTCAGTGAGTAGGCTCTCATATTTCATAGGTGATAGGAAATTAGCTGTGAAACTTATTACAATTCCTAATTTTCTTTCTTTTTGTTGGTCTCTGCAGATACATCCCAGAAGGTCTTCAGTGTTCCTGTGGGCCAGACTGGTACACTGTAAATAACAAGTGGAACAATGAATCCTATGTAATTTTCATCTTCTGCTTCTGCTTTGGGTTTCCTTTGGCTGTCATTGTATTTTCTTATGGACGATTGCTCCTCACACTGCATGCTGTAAGTAGTACTTTAAGATATCAATAAAAAAATACATTGTAGCTAACTTATTTAAAGTGAGTCAGAGTGGCTTTATCATGGAATTTGCCCATTACTTAAAACTCTAAACTAGACCCTCTAAATGCTCTGCTTCCATTCTAAAAATATACACCAGTTGGCAAGGAAGGTTCCAGTCTGTGCCTGGCTTTACCATTTGTACCATACACAGAGTTAATCTGGCTTTCAAACTTTTAAACATACAGCTAAGTACCCGCAGATAACATCGGGAGAGCAGCCTTAAATATGTGAAAGTGGGACTTGGACTGTAGGGTCCTGCCATGTGTCAGGAACACTAACAGCAGATCCAGTGTGAAGGAAGCTTTTACCACTTTTCTCTTCCTGGATAATAAAGGTTGTTCCCATCTAGCCTCTTATAACTATTCAGTTTTCTTCAGAAACATGTAAACAGAGCCTGCCATTCACACAGTGAAAGGGATTGTGAATATGGATGCAATGGATTATAGAATACAAAGTAGACTTTACAAGTGAAGCATAACTGAATAATGTTTTTATTTTAGCATTTCTGTGTCACCCACTCTCTGGTCAATTTTTGAAAACAGTATACAGTATGTAAAATCCACTTCTCCAAGTAAAACATGAATGACCCTCCTAATAGCAACCAGCCAAGCCAGCTGGCAGTATTGCAGATTTTTCCTTCATGGTCATGTAGGGCTGTAAAAACTTGGCAGGAGATTCAAGTCTCTTTCTCTTCACCAAGAGCTGCAAAATATCTTTGTTGGAGTTACTGTAAGCTTTCATTTAAAAAAAAAAAAATGCAAAAAGTCCTGAAATGTTGAACAGATTATCTACCATATTGGTTCTCAACCTTAGTTACATAGTTAGTCTGGTTGAAAAAAGAGACAAGTTCATCTAGTATAACCAATAAAAAGAGGAAAAAAATATACACAATTCTATACCCACATCAAAAACCCCCAGCAAAGTATGATCCAATTTTCTCCAGTGGGGGAAAAAATGTCTTCCCCCAAGAGGCAATTGGCTATTCCCTGGATCAACTAGATCAAACTTGACCCCTTTGCAACTGCTCAATAGCCGAATGACGGCTACAGCGCGGCCACACTTTGCCAGGAGGCTGTCACATGATGTCCTCCTGTTTGTGTATTGGCCATGATCTGTGATTGCTGCGTTCTTTGGATGCAGCTGATCATGGATTGGGGTAAAGAGCCAATCACGGCGGCTCTTTACCACGTAATCAGCCATGTCAAATCACAGCTGATCACGGATGTAAACAGGATTTGCCAGTTATTGGCAAAAAATCCAAAAACTTGCAAATCCTGATGATCAGTGCAGCCCCAACAGTGCCCACCAGTGCTTTCAATCAGTGTCCATCAGTGATACCTGTCAGTGCCAATCAGTGATGCCTATCATTGCTGCCTATCTGTCTTGCCTATCAGTGCCACCTATCAGCGCTGTCCATCAGTGCTGCCTATCAGTGCCCATCAGTGACGCATATCAGTGCCAAGCATTGAAGCATATCAATGCAGCCTAACCAGTGCCTGCACATCAGTCTAGCCTATCAGTGCCCATCAGTGCAGCCTCATCAGCGCACATCAGTGAAGGAGAAAAATTACTTATTTACAAAATTTTATAACAGAAACTGTAACAAGATTTTCAAAATTTGTAGTCATTTTTCATTTGTTTAGCAAAAAAATTAATAAAATAAAAACCCAGTGGTGATTAAATAGAGATTTCTTTTGCTGGTATTTAATCACCACTTTTTTTGTTTTGCTAAACAAATGAAAAAAGACCACAAATTTTGAAAAAAAAAAATTAATTCTTGAAAAAATTATAAAAATGTTGTTTGGGTACAGTTTTGCATGACCATGCAATTGTTATTCAAAGTGCAAAAAGCGCTGAAAGCTGGAAATTTGCCTGGGCAGGAAGGGGGTGAAAGTGCCCAGTAGGCAAGCTTTTAAGCTAAGTTTAAACTTGCATCTAAACTGCCATGCCTCTAAAAAAAAGTGATTTATGTTTGGCAGAAGCATTTGGCAGACAGTGTGGAGGGCTATTTAATACCTTCTCACTGTCTGCTTCAACTCTTTATTTGTTGCACCAATACAGCACAACCATGTGTTTTGCGTCACTTTCCCATTTATGTGAATAGATCACGTTCAAAGAACTTCCTGGCTGACGAACATGAGAGGAGCGATAGTTTTTGCCATGGGTACGAAACAAACCATTGTGATTGCACATGTAAACATCCTTCCCACTGTCTTTGCAGCTTAATGGGGAGGGAACAGTTGCAAGGATACTAAAAACGTGGCTCATCTACACATTTTTTAACACCCTCCAACCACGTCTAAATGAGACCAGGACCTGGTAAAGACTTCAAAAAACCTTTCATGCCCCAGTCATCAACAGATGAGCTTCTTTGCTGTGGTAGGTGCTCAGTGAGGCTAAGGACTGTGCTCCCTCTATGTGACATATAACCATGGCTTAGCAGTGGAAAACTGTGGCCCTGTGGTTGAGAATCATTGTTTTAGTAGAAAAACACATACAATTAGATGTAATATGGAAGTATCTAATGTTGTATTTTGGAATATTTCAAACTTACCACCAGTATTTGTCTTTTTGAAAGGTTGCAAAGCAACAGGAACAGTCTGCCTCCACACAGAAAGCTGAGCGGGAGGTAACCAGGATGGTGATTATGATGATTGCTGGATTCTTGGTGTGCTGGCTTCCTTATGCTTCTTTTGCTCTATGGGCAGTAACTCACCGCGGTGAAACGTTTGATTTGCGTATGGCTTCTATTCCATCTGTATTTTCAAAAGCCTCCACCGTATACAACCCATTTATCTATATTTTTATGAACAGGCAGGTGAGTATGTCTGACATTAGTTCTCTTTGTTTAGCCTTCACTTTTCTACAATTTGTTGTTGTTTTTTATACTGGAAACAGAGTAGGAATATCTTGGATGCAGACCATGAGGGCTCTTTCACACTGCTTTGTTGTGGCAATTTATTTTGAATGGCAGCTAGATGCCCCTTTAGAATGGACCTATAGTACACAGCAATCCACTGTTCATGGTGGTACATTGTGGTGAAAAAAAAAAAACTGAGAAAGAAAGATTGATTCACAATTAAAATGAACAGTCTGTAGTGTGCACCATTTTTTTGCTTGCCCTCCTCCAGCACTGAAAAATCTGAGTTATTCCTTACTGTCCCTCCATACATCACCACCACCATCTTCTGTCTGGTTCCCAGGAGCAGCAGGTCCATTAAAAGTGCATGGACGGCACCCCCCGTCTATCGCCGCCTCCCCTATCCATGTGCCCAGCGCATGGATTCCAATGTGGGGGGGGGGGGGGCTGTTTTTTTGAAGCATGGATTAGAGCCAGAGGCTCTAATAGGCTGCAATATAGGGTGGGCTTGGGTCGCAGAGAGGGTGCTCAGAGGCCACCCAGGTGTGTTACAACAGCGAATCAATGTTTGCTGTTGTAACACTGATCCTCATCCTGGACCAACCAGGAAGCAGGTTTTGATATTGGACACCTAGGAGGAGGAGGGGAGAAGCTGGAAGCCGCCATGGAGGTGAGGACTCGGAGCCTAGCTGCTGCACAACGCTGCTTGCCACCTGCCACGATGGGGTAAGTGCCAGTCTGACCGGAAAACAGCAGCAGGGTGGGTGCCGTTCGGGGGGATGGGTGGTTTTTTGCCCCCCCCCCAAAAAAAAAAAAACACCGGCCGCCACTGCTAGTTCCCATCTGCTAAAGAAAAACAACAAAAATAAAAAAAACTCTAATCTCCGTGAAATTTTTTTTTTTTTAAATAAAGTTTTTATTATCTCAACAGTCAATAAAGGTAAACTTTTTTGAAATAAATATAAGGGCTAGCATTGTTGACATCCTTTTAAAAATGCTAGTCGAATGGCTGTTAAGCCCCTACACACTTTTTGTCTTACCAAAACCATGTAGTGCAGGGGCCTGCCTGATTGCATACAAATTGAAACTCCTAAGGTTTGACCTCATATTATATGGTTTTGGTAAATCTGAAGGAAAAAATCAGCAGCAAATCTGATAGTGTGTATGGGGCTTAAGGCTCACCCTTTGGCTTTAAAGTGGTTGTAAACCCTTATATACGCACTGAAGTCACTAGCCTCAGGTGATACACTGAGATGAAACAAATCCTACATATGTTTTACCCATTTATCTGCTGCTCTCCCTTTTCTAGAGCCATTAAATGTTCAGGTATCAAAGGCTTTTTTTGAGCTTCTGGAAGGCGGGTGGGGGATCTGATGTCACACATTGCAAAGCACTGAACATAGAGTTGTGAGTATTCTGAGACCTGAGTGTTTTAGTGGTTTTTGCATTTTGCAGATTTGCACTGCAGTCCATTTAGCATGCTTTCCTATGGAACACGTTTTGTAGAGCAAATCTGCAAAATGCAAAAAGCACAAAAAACGCATCGGTGTGAATCCAGCCTTACTGTCAGAAGTGACTCATGGAAAAATCTGAGGAAAGTGAGAACAGATAAGATTCACACTAGGTGTATTGGTTTCAGGCAAGTACACACTATGGAAGGATATGCTTCTTTCATTTTTTATTTCAGAGGTTTACAACCACTTTAATATAATCAACATCTTTGTTCCAGATTAGAAAGTAACGAAGACATTGTATTAACATTGTATGCCGGACTACTAGCATTTTTTAGGAGAGGTCAGCTGCATTTTAGAAAAAGAGGGTGGTGGGCAAGTAAATAAACAGGACTTGCATTTTTAGTACAAGGCCCGCTTTAAACAGGGATGCTATTCACATGCTCTGATATATAATTAACCACTAGAGGAAGTACACTATATTGTCAAATATATTGGGACGCCTACCTTTACACATATATGAACATCAATATCAATATGAACAATGACATCCCAGTCTTATTCTGTAGGGTTCAATATTGAGTTGACCCACCCTTTGCAGCTATAACAGCTTCAACTCTTCTAGGAAGGCTGTCCACAAGGTTTAGGAGTGTATCTATGTGAATGTTTGACCATTCTTCCAGAAGCGCATTCGTGAGTTCAGGCACTGATGTGGATGAGAAGGCCTGGCTTGCAGTCTCCACTCTAATCCATCCCTAAGGTGTTCTATTGGGTTGAGGTGCAGGCTAGTCAAGTTCCTCCACCCCAAACTCGCTCATCCATGTCTTTATGGACCTTGCTTTCTGCACTGGTTCAAATCATTTGGTGGAGGGAGAATTATAGTGTGGAGTTGTTTTTCAGGGGTTGGGCTTGGCCCCTTAGTTCCAGTGAAGGGAACTCCAAACAGCATCAGCATACCAAGACATTTTGGACAATTTCATGCTCCCAATTCTGTGGGAATAGTTTGGGGATGGCCTCTTGCTGTTTCAACATGACTGCACACCAGTGCAGAAAGCAAGGTTCATAAAGACATGGATGAGCGAGTTTCGGGTGGAGGACTTCCCCTATCCTTGTGAGCAAGCCAGCAGTGGTAAAATGCGTCAAGGAAGGTGGTTTTGGGTGGAGATTTTAATATATGCAGTTTTCATCTATTGACAAATATAGAAAGATGAACCTAACCTTGTAATCCATATTTCAAAAATATTTCACCCAGTACATGCTTCCCCTGGCTGGGATTCTCAGTGAATGAATGAATGAATGAAATACTTTTATAGCGCACAATGCGAACTGAATCGCCTCTAGGCGCTGCCCTTCAGTGTACAGCTCCTGTAGTAGTTGCACCAGTAAAGGGATAATAATAGAAATTAGCAAATTAAATGTTTTTGTATTTCTGGCTTTATATACATTGAGGTTATACAAACTGGTAAATATTTGTAACTACCCTTCATAATGTTTTCTTCCTCCAGTTCCGATCCTGTATGATGAAGCTGATCTTCTGTGGAAAGAATCCACTTGGCGATGATGATGACACTTCTGCCTCTGGTTCTACTCAGGTGTCCTCTGTGTCCACCAGCCAGGTGGCTCCTGCATAATGCCAGACACATGCAGCTGCTGTTCTGCCACGTTTATTGCCACGGCTATGTGCCCTGAAATGCTTCCAGGTGACATCGCTATCCTCCAGTAACCCACACTCAGTTACTCCATAAACTTTTAAATAATTTTCTCAACTCAGCCATGTATCCATTAACCCCTTATAAATGATTTCCCTAATCCCTTACTTTCGTCAACAGAAAACATAGGACCCAAGCTTCTGAGTATGTGGTTATAGGCCATGTGAAGGTATACAATGACACAGAGGCATGAAGTATGAGTTAGAAATCATTCCAATTTCAGAAGCATATAATGCTATCACATGTCCCAAAATTCATGTCCCTCCCCATGAGATGAAGCTGTCACATTTGGCATTCCATTTGGTTTGTAGCTTTCATCTGTAGCACAATATGAGGTCTTTGAGCTAAAAATAAACATTATTTATGAGGACTGATTTCAGCAAGGAAAGTGGTTTAATAAACGTATGTAGGAGGCATTATCATTTTTTTTAACTTGCCATTATTTTTTTTTTCTGTAACCAACTCATGCCTCTCTGTCCTGCACTGGTTCTATTGTAGTGAAATCTGGTCATTTTCTTCTTTTTTTTTGCTTTCAATTGAAGCCCCTAGATGTATCTAACTAGGTAAGGAATTTTTACAAAGGTGAGGTGCTCCTTAAAACTATAGCAGATGGCTAGACAGGGCAAAAAAATAAGAATATTTTTTTCTACGCCATATTCTGGCACGTGGACAGCCATGTCTGTGTTGTTTCACATTTTTACCTACCACGTTATGATTAATCATGTCTAGCTGAAATTACATGTTTATCAGCATCTTCCTGAGTTCATCCTATATATACTATGAACGAGTTAACAAATTAAAGACGTGCTCTGTGCAGTTGGATTTGGGACATAATGCATTGTTATATAAACATAATTGATAAAAAAAAAACATATTCGGTATATAAAAATCAGGACTAATCTGAATTTAGTGTTTCAATAGCCAATATTGGAAGGCGATCTTTGGGATGTAGGAGTGCTGAACCCTGGGGCAATACTATACATCAAAATGTGATGGGTGGCCTTGCGGTCCTAGAAGCTGCTAACAAGTAACCCTGGGGAACTGCTGGACCCTCCTAGTTTTGAAAGGATGAGAGTGCCACATTAGCTTGTATAGTCCTTTGAAAGATTTTTTTTTTAACAGCCTGTTGCAAAACAATAACTGTTGCAAAAGATTTTTTTTTCAAAGGACTATACAAGCTGATGTGGTGCTCCCATCCTTGCAATCCATCAATGTTGGATGGTAGACACCATATGTTAGCACTACATACCTGTGCAGCTCACCTTCCACCAGAGCATTGATTTTCTGAGAACACCAATTCCAGGTTAAGGTTTCACCAATTCACATGAGCTTTCTAAATGATTGAAGAGAAAAAGCCCAACATATGCTGCATCTCGGGAAAGACATTCTTATTTTTATGGTGGAATAGAAATGACAATGAACACACCTACATCTGCAACAGTTCAGGACATTTTTATGGCATTAATGCTGCTTCTAGATTTCTTACTTATTTGCTTACTCCTTTCTTGTGGGGGCAATTGTAATAATATACCAAGTATAAACCATTACTCCATCGTGCTTATTAACCCTTCTCTTTCTGTAATGCTGGCACTGTTCTGCATGACCTCAAGAGGAAAATACCATGTTTAAAATTGTAAATAAACTTCCTCAGGGCTTCCAAGCTTACATCTCTATTTCTTTTTCTGTAGGATGTAGTTTAGTGACTAAAAATTGTAATTTCATTAAATAAACGTATCAGATGCATCTGTCACGCTAGCTGTCTGCTGTCTCAGTTTCTTCCATTCTTGCTAATCTTCTCTATTTTATTAGGTTTTACTAGTACCTACACATTCGTGCTGCATATGAGTCACGTCAGCACCTGTCCCTGAATAAACCCACAATGGGCAAAATTAATTAAACCCAAATAAATTTAGTTTAGAGAAGAAATTGGACCATCAAAAGGAAATTCATGCATGCATAGAGAAAACATAAATTTTCTGTGCATAAAAGGCCTACACAACCCCAGCTAAACACTTAGCAGTACTTTTATAAAGCCTAGTACACACGGACAGATTGTTGGTTTTGCATCGGCCGGTTCAATAGAAACTGGCCGACATTCGGTCCGTGTGTATAGCAGCTGGTCTGACAGAAGCCAACAGTTCAACCGGCTTCTGTCAAAGGCATCGAACCGATCGACAGTCTCTTGATCAGTGCTCTCCAATGGCTGAGAGCACTTAATTGAGTCTTCTGGCTCAGTAGGGGAGATTGCTGTACTAATTGCTGAAAAAAACTAGTGGTGTGCACTAGGCTTAAGGGTGATGGTCAAACTGAATGAGCCTGCGGGTTTATGACTTGTTCATAAAATGAAGACCAAGGAGTGGCTCTTGCATGTTGGTCCACATCTTCTCTGCATAGTGAATACTCAAATGACTTTAAGGTCACATGTAAACTGTATTCTCTTTGATTCCTTTCCTCCTACAGGGGGTTTGCAGCAGAAAAATGCGGTAAAATCAAATGTTCACGCACCTAGCAGTATTGCATTCTATTGGCCAGAATGTTAAAGTGGTTGTAAACCCTCTCATGTACCCAATGAAGTAACTGGTCTCAGATGATACACAGAGATGAAACAATTGAGGGCTGCTCTCCAGGACTTAGAGTGGGAGAGAATATTGGCACCAATGGGCACAGAACAAAAATGGGAATTCTTCAAAAAGACTGTTTGTGATCTCACGGCAAAGTATATTCCCATGGGCAATAAGTTTAAAAGGTTAAAAATAAAACCGATGTGGCTCACGGCCAAAGTTAAAAAAGCTATAAACTATAAAAAAAGAGCTTTTAAAAAATATAAAAATGAAGGAACGCTAGTGTCATTTAAATGTTACAAGGAATATAACAGAATATGTAAAAAGGAAATCAAGGATGCAAAAATTCAAAATGAAAAACAGATTGCAAAAGATAGTAGGACAAACCCCAAAAAATTCTTCAAATATATTAATAGTAAAAAGGTTAAGTCTGAGTATGTAGGCCCTTTACATAATCTGGAGTGGGTGACTGGGGACAAAGAGAAGGCTAACTTATTAAATACTTTCTTCAGCTCTGTGTATACAAAGGAGCATGGGGGAGCTCATGTCCATAATGGGGGTGGTACTGACGCAGCCCCAAATCCACAATGGCTCAAAAGTGATATGGTCCAAAAATATTTGGACAGAATAAACGTGGATAAAACACCTGGACCTGATGGCATCCACCCACGGATCCTAAAAGAATTGAGCTCTGTAATTTCAAAGCCATTGTATCTAATTTTTAGGGACTCATTAATTACAGGAATAGTACCACTGGATTGGCGCAGGGCCAATGTGGTGCCTATATTTAAAAAGGGAACAAAGTCTTTACCAAGTAATTATAGACCTGTTCGTTTAACTTCTATAGTTGGGAAGATACTGGAGGGATTAATAAAAGACCACATAGACGAGTTCTTGCAGGAAAAAAAATATTTTGAGCAACAGACAGCATGGATTCATGAAAGACAGAAGTTGTCAGACAAACCTGATTTCTTTTTATGAGGTGGTAAGTAAAACCTTGGACAGAGGGGTGGCGGTGGACGTGATATATTTGGATTTTGCAAAAGCGTTCGATACAGTTCCGCACACACAGCTCATGTGTAAGGTAAAGTCTACAGGTTTGGAAATATCAGTTTGTAAATGGATAGAAAACTGGCTAAAAGACAGAATTCAGAGAGTAGTGGTCAATGATTCTTACTCTGAATGGTCTAAGGCTATCAGTGGTGTACCCCAAGGTTCAGTGCTGGGACCCTTACTTTTTAATATCTTTATAAATGATATTGGGTCTGGGATTAAAAGTAACATTTCGGTGTTTGCAGATGACACCAAGCTATGCAGTGGAATAACGTCCTTACAGGATGTCTCAAATTTACAAGCCGACCTCAATACTCTGTCTAATTGGGCGACTATGTGGCAGATGATGATGAGAAATGTAAAGTTATGCACTTGGGGGCTAAGAATATGCATGCATCATACATGCTAGGGGGAGTACAACTGGGGGAATCCATAGTGGAGAAGGATCTGGGGGTTTTGGTAGATCATAAGCTCAATAATAGCATGCAATGCCAAGCTGCGGTTTCCAAAGCGAGCAAAGTCCTTTCCTGTATTAAGAGAGGTATGTACTCCAGAGAGAGAGATATAATTTTGCCCCTGTTCAAATCATTAGTAAGACCTCATCTGGAATATGCAGTTCAGTTTTGGGCACCAGTTCTCAAAAAGGATATCGGTGAACTAGAGAAAGTGCAGAGAAGGGCAACCAAACTGATAAGAGGCATGGAGGAACTCAGCTATGAGGAAAAATTAGAGGAACTGAATTTATTCACTCTTAATAAGAGGAGATTAAGGGGGGATATGATCAACATGTACAAATATATAAGGGGTCCATATAGGGAACTTGGTGTCGAGTTATTCACTTTACAGTCAACAAAGAGGACAAGGGGGCACTCTTTACGTCTAGAGGAAAAGAGATTTAATCTCCAAATATGGAAAGGTTTCTTCACAGTAAGAGCTGTGAAAATGTGGAATAGACTCCCTGCAGAGGTGGTTATGGCCAGCTCAGTGGATTGCTTTAAGAAAGGCCTGGGTTATTTCCTAAGTGTGCATAATATAACTGGGTACTAACATTTATAGGTAAGGTTGATCCGGGGAAAATCTGATTGCCTCTCGGGGGATCAGGAAGGAATTTTTTCCCCTGCTTTAGCAAATTGGATCATGCTCTGCTGGGGTTTTTTGCCTTCCTCTTGATCAACTGTGGGTATAGAATTGGGTATATGGGCTAGTAAGATATTTATTATATATATATATATTTTTTTGTGATTGAACTGGATGGACTCTTTTTTCAACCTGACTAACTATGTAACTATGTAATTCCTCCTACATAGGTTTTACTTGTTTATCTGCAGTCTTCTCTTCCCTGCACCCCTTTCAAAAGGGCAGAATCATGTTAAAATCCTTCTGCATCTGTTAGTATCACAGAGGAGAGGGTGGAGAGCTGCAGGTACACTGTGTGAGAGCTGATTGGAGGAAAGGCACCTCCTTCTCCACACAGCAAACAGGAGCGAAGGAAGGATACAGAGCTGCGTTATGAATAGACAAGCTGTGGGCTGAGCTCCCTCCCCGTTTCAAATTTATTTTATGTGTCAGGAAAACTTCTCAGAAGATACTCATGTTGATAACAGAGGAATGAAGCACCAGAGAGAAACACTTAGAGCTTTAGAGAGAGATAAGTAAACATTACACACACACACACACATATATATATATATATATATATATATATATATATATATATATATATATATATATATATATATATGTGTGTGTGCTATGTTCCAATGTCATAACTGAGGTTTACAACCACTTTAATTTATACTGGCCATTAGAATGTATTAATGCACGAATGTGCAAAAACTAGCTTAGCGTTAATGCATAATTATGCAGGTTTATTAGGATTTGGGTTCTTTTTAGCATTTTTTTAATGCTAAAAAGCTCCTCTCCTGAACATGATTTTGGTTTGGATATTTGATGGAATGAGACATGTGAATACCTTCTATTGTAAGAAAGCTTGATAGTACTACACAGTGTGGTTATGTTAAGAGCAATATAGCCAAAGCTACTTCTGGGTCACCGGAGTGAATGTATTTCTGCCCAGATAGCAAGCAATTGTCCTGCAAGTTTGAAAATTACTTCCTAAGCTATTGTTAGACTTGCCAGGCTTCACAAGTTTGTTACACAATTGCATTACTCCAGATCAAATTTCTTTGCAAACATTCTGCAAGTCTGCTTCAAGTTCTGGTTCAGTTATGTTGTACATTAGTCATCCCACCACAGGGGTCACTGTGGCTGAATTTTCATGTTGTATACTTGCAGAACTCTTGCTTTAGACCACTGCAACTTTGCTCTTGCTAGAAACTTGCCATGCAAATTTGCTACAAATTGGAAAAGTGTCAACTAGAACTTGTGCTTCATGTGCTCTGCAAGTGTACAACCTGCCAGTGAAAATGTGCAGCAAGTTTACAATTCAACACTGTCACAAATTGGTGGCAAGTTATCCTTGCTATCTGGGGCACTCCCATTCAACCAACAGCAGGGAGCCAGTTCCAGGCTCTAGAAGGATCATTTAAGGTCCCACCCAGATGCCTAACCAGCAGCCTGCAGCGCGCTGCTCCCGCCACCTTCACTGCTGGGCACTCCAGTGAGTGCTGGAGGAGCAGTGAAGACCGAAAACGGAGCAATTGGCAGTCATGTGGTCGCTCAGTTGTCACTCTTAGAGCTGGCAAGGGAAAGCTGCAGCAACTAGGTGGATATGTGTGTTTATTTTTTTAATATCCCACACTTTTCCCTTAATTCTCTCTCCAATGAGAAAGCTAAAGTTGACTCAGAAAACAGCAGTGATTAAACTGTATGTGTGGAGCGCTGCATAAAATTGATGGCTCTATATGGGTACCTTAAATAAATAATAGTAATAGATGAGCATCTTAATGAGACAAAATGTTTAGGAATAGGGATAATTGTAGACACGCGCACACACTCACTCATGTTGAACTGGATGGAGTGGTGTCTTTATTCAACCTTACTATGTGCTATGTACTATGTACATAACTGGACACGGGGTCGGACACAAAGCACATTATGTTTAAAATAGTTCTATATATATTTCAATACATAGGTATGCCCAATGTGTTTTTAGCTGCTTCAGTCACAATAAATAAAATAAATAGTTTTTACATGAGATTGTTGATTTTCTGAGCCATGTCTTTTGCCTTTCTTGTTAGAGCTCTATCCAGGGCATTTTACCTGGACCCCCTGGGAGAGGGTGACCACTATCCCATAGCAACAGAAGTATAGATAGGTGAATGATAACAACAAATATTTAATTAAAGAAAAAGAGGTAGTCTTTCTACTTGGTCCATGTAACAGCATACTCTGGAACGTCTGAAAAAAAAAAATCTAAAAACATTTGTGTTATTCTTAATAGAGTCTATCATGCATGCTAAAATACTAAATAAAAATTCATCAGTAACATCCCATACGTGGAGCGCTCCTAAGGGTGATTACAACACTCAAGTAGCATGAAACCATTGTGTTTTTGCCTTGTATGTAAAGTTAAATAGTAGAATGGCGCCTCTAATGTCAGTTTATGTAAAAGAACACAAGATAAAAGAAGTGCAACTGGTACAAAAGGCCATTCATGTGTGCTTGAAGCCCATGAGCAGCTCGGGCAAAAAAAAATAAAAAATCAGTTTCCAGAGTCTGAAATAAGAAAAGCATTGAAAATCCCAATCCTGTAGTTAAACTTTAGAGCGTTATGTTATCTTTAGCTCAGTAGCTTAAGCCCCATGATATTGGCACTGGGTCGCTTGTGTAGCAGATGATGAATGAAGTATGATGCATAAGGAGTTATTTTAGAGTTAGGTTAGGCTAATGAAAGGGTCAGGTGTTAGGAAGTATAGTCTATTTGCCTGGATCTAGAGTAGTGGTGGTTAAAGCTAATCTCCACCTTTAGTGTCACTTTAACTTGGTTGTTTCGACTAAGCTGGCCCAAATAAACAATTTTCTACACCAGCATTTTTTTCAACCAGGAATCCTGGGGTACTTGCTGAGTTCTTCAGGGGTGCCATGCTAAAATGCCTATAAGATGCCCAAAAATTTTAAAAATTGTGTAGAAGTCACTAGTTGGATCAAGCCTGCAACTTTGTTACGTATTATAGGTTTTCATTGTGCAACATTACAACTGGTGACGTCCTTGGGCATAAAGGAGGCTGTCTGATACCTGCATCCGTTTGAGAGATTGGGACATCATCTACCCGCCTCTCTACCCTATCCAATCAGAGGAAGATTAGCTTTAACTCTCATGATATAGGGGACCTCAAGTGTAGCCCCTGACATCACCAAAGGACCACACATAATATTTAGTGAATGTAATGCTACAAAAAGCTGTCACAAACTGCAGAAATGCAACAGGAGATGGTCAAAGACCACAGGCATGCTACAAGAGATTGCTAGAGACAGAAAACTTGCTGGAGAAGTGGGGGATATGCTGTAAGAGAAATCCATAGACTGGGGACACATTTCAGAAAACAGTAATAGATATAAATAAATGACATGATACTGTGAGAGATCACTGTTATTATTTCAGGTTGGGCAATAGAGGTTTGGGATAAGCTTGAGTGGGTTAATTGTTAGATCTCAATTCCAGATTTTTTTTTTTTAATAGAGTGTCAAAACTATTGTCAAAATGTTATTGTTGGGTAAAAGGGTGTGGAGCTCTGAATCACCTATTTTTCATGGGAATCTGTAGTCATGCTTGGTATTTTTTTAAGGCATATCTAAGGAAACTAGGTGATTTGACTTGGCTATTATATCAGTATGGTTAGGGCTATTGTATATGGGGGTCATTGTGCTGGGTCCAGAAGTTTTTGTATTTAGTATTACAGTCAAATAATAATTGTCAATGCATTTTGGAGGTTTAAAGGCACCCTCCTAGCCCCATAATCAGGACTAGAAGAAAGGTTATATAAAGAAATTAAGTTACCAATAAAGCACACTAATCACATGAAGATTTTATGGAGTATCACAAATTGCTGGCAAAGCTTGAATGTAATCTTGGATACATAGTAAAATACCTTTAGTCAAATGTATTCATTTTAGTATCCAGCCAACAGCCCCGATTATATAACTAGTATATTATACACATGCATCTTATTTTAAACATATAGGATTAAAACAGTCTAGATATAACCAAAGTAAAATATCTTTTTTTTGCAAAATCTCACTCTTGTTTTTCCAAACCTGGAACAAATTCCATAGGTAATTATCTTGGACCCTTCATATTTATACAATAATAGCTTATAGATCATCTTGTTGAAAACGTGATTAATCTAATATTAGTTTTAATTTAACTATTGTAATTATCAAAAAATATTATTTAAAACCAACCTCCACAGGTCTCTGTAGCAGCAATGTGGAGCAATTCATTTTCAAAGTTCAAAAAAGGAACAGCGAACAGTAAACTCCTTAAATTTGGATCTCATGACTCTGCTTAAACCGTTTTCCCGTGCACATGCTTTATGTTTACATTACAGATTAGAAGGCTGTCAGGCTACAATGTCACTGCTGGGAAGAGAAGTAGGGTGAGTTAAGAGCAATTAAACTGAAAATAATTTCTGCCTGCAGCTACAATGGTAAGTGAAAACTTGTTTTAAAGCATATTTATTGCTTGTTGAGAATATGTATATACATTTGAATGTCCACTTCGAGTGATCAATTTGCCACTTTAAAACAACTCTATCTTGGGAATAACAAAAAGACATTGGATAAGAAAGACAGAAACAAGAAAAATAGAAAAATATACTGTCCTTTTTCGGTAAAGTTATGTGAAAGTGACATGTAAAAAGAGGAAGTAGATCTCACTCAGAATTTAACACCCCAATCAATTAAACGCAGTCAGTCCTCCAAAACAGTAACATAACAATGAAGACATCATCTCCACATATCAAAGAATTGACTTGGTAGGATAAGACATTAAGGCAGATGATACTTTAATGTTAATTTATCTCCTATCCTAAACAGTAATGCCCTGTACACGCGGTCAGACAGTCCGACGACAAAATCATTCGGATGTTTTCTGACGGATTTTGGCCCAAACTTGTCTTGCATACACACGGTCGCACAAAGTTGTTGGAAAATCCGATCGTTCAGAACGAAGTGACATACAACACAGGACTATAAAGAGGCCAGTAGCCAATAGCCTTTGTCTCCTAATTTATTCTGAACATGCGTGGCACTTTGTCCGTCGGAATTGTCTACCCATGATCCTAATTTAAACGATCGGATTTTGTTGTCGGAAAATTATAGATCGAGCTCTCAAACTTTGTGTGTCGAAATTCCAACGGGAAAAGTCCGATGGAGCCCACACACGATCAGATTTTCCGACAACACAATCCGATCGCATATTTTCCGTTGGAAAGTCCGACCGTGTCTACAGAGGATAACAGTCCAAAATAATGTTTGCTGTATGGAGGTATAAGAACAATAATTATTAATTCATGTATTTTTTCTTCTTATTGATAATCCTAATAATATTAATTACACATTATTATTATTGCAATAGAAATTACATATACACTGTACAGTTTTAAATTTTTTAAAAAAAATCGTATAATGTCAGGTATCGCAGCTGTTTTTTAGCAAACACTTTAGAGTCACGCTTTAAAGCAGTTTTTTTTTTTTTAAGTCTGGCAAATGTGAAATCTTTCATATAAGTAGATATTAAAATTCCCCATTTACTGTGAGCAAAGGGTGCACATGTGTAGTGGTGATCCATCCATTAGGGGCGCCGTAGCGCTGCTTCCTCTATCCACAGCACTCCCTCTATCCACGGCCACCACTTCCATGCTCTATCCATGACCGCTATTTTGCAGGACACTGCCACCCCCTATTCATGCATCCGTCCCCTTTCAGGACACTGGACATGTGAATTACAGCAGCGGGAGTGGGTTTTTTGAAGCACCTGATTAGAGCCAGAGGCTCGTAACACTGAGCATTGCGCCTGGAGCCCACCCAGGTGCTACAGCGAATGAATATTTGCTATTAAAACACCGATCCTCAATCCAGCCAATCAGAAGCAGGTCTAAGACCCGTTTTCCGATTGGCCGCCGAGGAGGCAGGAGGAAACGGAAGCTGCTGTGATGCCGTGGAGGGAGGGGGAAGGGAAAGCTGCCGCAGAGCAAGGGAAGCCGCCGGTGAAGCCGGGGAGAAGCGCTGCCTACCATAGATGGGGTAAGTGAAACAGACCCACCCCACCGACCGACCGGGGGGTGTGTGTTACTGTTTGCCGCCCCCCCAGAAAATTACCACCGGCCGCCACTGCACTTGTGCCAGATGTCCAGCAGTTTTGCTAAGTAATTTTGCTTCTCTGCTGTGCAGCCTATAATTGGATCCCCTGTTCAGCTCACAGAATACACACATACTTAAATACGATTCAGAGGCATAGCCCCATTCCTTCCTCTAGCTTATTAATGAGCCATGTGGGGTCTCAGTTAGAGAGAGACAGTCTATAAGTGACTAACTGGTTCTGGGCGATCTTATTATATGCTCATTTCGGAAGCACCCAGTATCAAATGTTTATTTCTAATATAAAGATTACTTAGGAATGATAAGAATCATAATATAAAAGATGTATACAGTATATTAATGTTAAATTAAATAAAATGTAATTTTATTTTAATTCAATTTAAATAAAATTATCTAAAAACCATTATTGCATCCCTTAAAATGTATTATTTTGCTATTACTTTTCAGTATTAACTTGGTTAAAAATATGGAGTTGTTATAAATTTCTCTTTGTTGAATGTATGAAAACAGATGGAGCTACACTTTAAAACTAAGAAAAACAGTACAGGATAATTACATGAAAGAAATGACTGCAATTGCATACTGCAAAGGGCCAACCAGTGACATATTAACATTTAGGTAATCATATTACAGCGGTTCTGCACCTAAAAAAAAATATTAAAAGCCAGCAGCTACTAATATTGCAGCTGCTGACTTAATAAATTGACACTTCCCTGTCCCAGGGTCCAGCGATGTCGGCGGCAGATGAATAGCGATCGCTCGTCTCTCTGCTGCCCCCGCCGCCATCCTCTGTCAGGGAATCGGGAAGTGAAGCGTTGCAGCTTCACTGCCCGGTTCCCTACTGCGCATGCGCAAGTCGCGCTGCGCGTCTCTGCTGGTCCCCGCTGTGTCCTGGGAACTGTGTGTTTCCCAGAACACAATGGGGGGGTGGGGCATCTGTGGCGGTTTGTCCCGGAAGTGGGTGCAGATACCTGGATTATATTGTATCTTTTCATTTACCATATTATAGCATAACAGGGATCACAATGATCTGTTACAAACAATTGTGTCCCTTTATAATTCCATATGTATATAATTCACCATCTGTGAAGTAATATACTAAACATCACATGGTAAGTGGGCAATAAATAAACTGTAATATTAATACAAAAAAAGGTGTCCACTAACCCCACCATTGCAACAAGTAGCATTGGAAGGCAACATATGATATAAACAAGGCCAAGGATAAATCCAAGGAAAGATCCAAGCTTACTCACCGGCCAGCACGCTGAAAACCAAGTCAATCTATCTAACAGCATGCGTTAAAACAGAGCTTTAGTCTGCACAGGACCACAGATACCAGGGTGCTGTGGCGAGTCCCTGTGGCTTACGGATGTATTTTCAATTGTGTGCAAAACCAAACCCCTGTTTTAACACATACTGTTAGATAGGTTGATTCGGTTGTCAGCGGGCTGGCCGGTAAATAAATAAACTGTACATGATAAAATAGCTTTTGCTTAAAGGGAAACTATAGTGCTTTAAATATTTCAGTTTACCAGTTCTTAGATCTGGTAGCTGAATTAACTTTCTTTTCTCAGGTTCTTTTTCCCTTTTCTCACCTGCTTATCCTGCAAATAACTCATCTCCTAATTTCTACACTAATTTCCCTATTCTATCTATGGGGTAACCATGGCTGTCATACAGGCTGGACCTCAAGGATGTCTGCATATGTTCATCTCAATTACATCGTGGATTGGTGGGACTAGTAGTTTACAGAATAATAATAATATAGTTCTTTGTGGGGGGGTTTAAGTTCAAAGGAATTGACAGTGATGCTGCATTTCTGGCAAGATCAGCAAGTATTTTCTGTACTTGTTGAAAATGTACTTAAAGCTGATTTCCAGGAATTCAGCTACTTTGTAAAAACTGCAGACATACCATGAGTTAAGTCTAACAAGGTGCCTGCCTCCTGGTAGACTTATCTCTATTATTCTCATCTGACAGGTTTATTGTGCACTAGCAATATAACTTCCTGATGCTGCTCACTGTGGTCTATGTTCCGTCAACAGAGCCCCTGGAAATGTAAAAAATATGGAGTTGTTATCCATCCCCCCACCTGCCTTTCTGCCCATTCACAGAAGCCTTTGTATTATGTGAACGTATTCACAAAATACAAAGGCTTCTGTGAATAGGCAGCACAGGGGAGGGGCGGGAATAGCCGCTCCGTGTAATTTTCTCCTCTCAAAGCAAGAGTGAAGTCCTGTAGGTGACATGCACCTTATTGGAGTTACTTATAGTGTGTCTGCATGTTTTGCAAAGTTTGTGAATTCATAGAATTCAGCATTAAAAAGGAAATCTTGCCTAACACTAGTCTTAAAAATTTGTTTTCCCTCCTTCTACCACCTATTCTGACTAACCTGTGTAAAAAAGTGAATGCATACCTATTTTAGGCCACCTGGGCTGATTCGGTCACATGATCTGGCTCCCCCATCAGTATCGTCAGCTGCAAAGAGAGGAGGAAGCACCAGCAACAGCTGGGACATGAGAACCTATGGGTGACATGACCACTCCTGGATTTCCCAGCTTTTATGGAGTGCTCTCCTTCCACCCCCTCCCCTCATGCAGCTGCCTCTCATTGATACAGTAGAGCATGTGAACAAACCAGAATGGGCTGACAACCGGTAAATATACCCATTTTTTTTACATAGGTTAGTCAGCATAAGTAGCAGGAGGGGGGAGGGGACATTTTTGAACCTGGTTCCTGTTACCCATGAATTCCACTTTAATCTGAAATTTAAAAATGAATGAATCCACCACATCTAAGGACCAGTAAGCTGCAACATATTACTTTTTTTGGGAGTTTAGGATCAGTTAATGTTTGCTAATGAGTTGCCACTCATATTTGTGCTGTCTCTCTCTAAGTGAAGCTCCTTATGGAGCTGTATGAAAAGATAGTGGAAAGAATGTCCCTCTAATTTAGTGTTTTGTATAGAGATGATCAAATTCCAGGCTTCACAGCATAGAAGTAGACTGGCAGAGGTGCTAGAAGACCAACCAAATGCACCATGTGCTTGCTATATAGTGTAGGACTTGGGACCTTTGGCATGGGGTTAACACCAAAACAACCAGCTCTTTTATAATAGAGTCAGATTCCTGTAGGCTAGAGAACCTGTACTAGCCAAAGCATGCCTTGATGGGTATGGTAAAATGCAGGTGTTCCTTAAAGACATGTTTCATTATGACACATCTTTTCACTTCTTTCAGCATCAGCTTCATTTGCAACTCTTGCCATTTGGTCACATGACATCTTGGAGCTACAAACTTGATTATATTCCTCTGCCAGACACTGTGACTACAGGGGCAGATCCAGGGGGGCAACAGGGCAATTGCCCCCTCCGAGAATGCAGGTGATCGGGCGCTCAGCTCCGCGGGTGAGAGCTCGCGGGTGGTTCCGCGGGTGTCATTCCGGGCGGGAGGCTCCACGGGTGACAGCCCGTGGGCGGTTTCGTGGGTGCCATTCTGGGCGGGCGGCTCCGTGTCTGACAGCCCGTGAGCGGTTCCATGGGTGTTGTTATGGGCGGGCAGCTCAGCGGGTGACAGCACGGGCAGGTGAGGTTGGGACAGCTGGGCGGCTCAGTGTTCGAGCAGGGGAGCAGGGAGATGACATCATCTCTCACTTCCCTGCATCTCTGCAGTTCCGCCCTCACTGTGCGGGAAGCAGTGGGCAGCAGAGAGATTACATTATCTCTCTGCTGCCTAATTTCACTCTGGGACGCAATGTGTGGCAGGTGACATGGCAAGTGACAATCTGCAATGTGTGGCAGGCTACGTGGCAAGTGACAATCCACAATTTGTGGCAGGCTACGTGGCAAGTGACAATCTGCAATGTGTGGCAGGTGACGTGGCAAGTGACAATCAACAATGTGTGGCAGGTAATGTGGCAAGTGACAATCCGCAATGTGTGGCAGGCTATGTGGCAAATGACAATCTGCAATGTGTGGCAGGCTACGTGGCAAGTGACAATCCACAATTTGTGGCAGGCTACGTGGCAAGTGACAATCTGCAATGTGTGGCAGGTGACGTGGCAAGTGACAATCCACAATGTGTGGCAGGTAATGTGGCAAGTGACAATCCGCAATGTGTGGCAGGCTATGTGGCAAATGAAAATCCGCAATGTATGGCAGGCTATGTGGCAAGTGGCAATCCGCAATATGTGGCAGGCTACGAGGCAAGTGACAATCCACAATATGTGGCAGGTGACGTGGCAAGTGACAATCCGCAATGTGTGGCAGGTGACGTGGCAAGTGACAATCCGCAATGTGTGGCAGGTGACGTGGCAAGTGACAATCCACAATGTGTGTCAGGCTATGTGGCAAGTGACAATCCGCAATGTGTGCAAGGCTATGTGGCAAGTGGCAATCCGCAATGTGTGGCAGGCTACGTGGCAAGTGACAATCCACAATGTGTGGCAGGCTACGTGGCAAGTGACAATCCGCAATATGTGGCAGGCTACGTGGCAAGTGACAATCCGCAATGTGTGGCAGGTGACGTGGCAAGTGACAATCCGTAATGTGTGGCAGGTGACGTGACAAGTGACAATCCGCAATGTGTGGCAGGTGGCGTGGCAAGTGACAATACGCATTTGGTGACAAGTGACAATGTGCAGTGTGTGGCAAGTGATGTGGAAAGTGACACCCTCAGGGCTCCCACTGATTCTGCATTATGGTGAGTTGAACCATTTATTTTTATATTACAATGTAATAATAGAAATAATACGCTTCAATCATCCTGACACCATAACAACCATGGTGCCGTGATGATTGAAGCGACAATACCAGCCATTTCCCTGATAAATTACCCCCAAAAAACATATTTTCTAGCAGTGCCCCTCCTGAGACTAGGCTCTGGATCCGCCCCTGTGTGACTACAGGTCTGAATGGGGAGCAGGTAGTCATCTAATGTCCACCATGTGTTAGGGACCTGTTCTGATTGATGTCTGAATAATGCCACTGAGGGCCACCAGCCCAACATATATTTTTAATACTGGACCCAGGGAAAAACACCCCAATCTAATCCTTTCTTGTTGCTTAACATGGTAAATATGAAATACTCATATCCAATACTAATGAAGGTAGCTCCACCTAGAAATCCAATAACCAATAATGACTGAGAGAGTGAGAGACTGTGAGATTTTGGCCTCTGAGCCATGGGCATTATCAGTACACCAGAGCATTAGGCTAGATTATAAAACAAGACTTCAATGGGAAATAATAGTACTACACATGCTGTCCCTGACCTCCACTCAGTGGCGTCACTAGGGTTGGTGTCAACCCTCACCAACTATAGTCCCTCCTCAGTACAGACCCTGCTCCTGCAGTATACAGACCCCCCCCCCCCACTAAGTACAGACCACCCTCCATCAATATAGACCCCCTCCCTCAGTATAAACCTCCCCCTCAGTACAGACACCCTCTCAGTGCAGACCCCTCCATCAGTACAGACACCCCCCTCATTGCAAACACCCCCCTCAGTGCAGACCCCCCAGTACAGACACCCCCAGCAGTACAGACACCCCCCTCAGTACAGACACACCCCTCCATGCAGACCCCCCAGTACAGACACCCCCAGCAGTACAGACACCCCCCTAGTGCAGAACCCCCAGTACAGACACCCCCAGCAGTGCAGACACCCCCCTCAGTGCAGACCCCCCTCAGTACAGACACTCCCTCAGTGCAGACCCCCCAGTGCATGCAGACACCCCCGGCATACATACACCCCTCAGTGAGGACCCCCCAGCAGTACATACACCCCCAGTGCAGACCCCCTCAGTGCATACACCCCCCTAGTGCAGACCCCCCCCCTCAGTGCAGACCCCCCAGTGCAGACACCCCCATCCCAGTGTAGACCTCCTGAGTACAGACACCCCCCTCAGTACAGACACCCCCCTCTGTGCAGACCCCCCCAGTGCAGACACTCCCAGCAGTACATACACCCTCTTAAGTGCAGACCCCCCAGCAGTACATACACCCCCAAGTGCAGACCCCCCTCAGTACAGACACCCCCCTCGGTGCAGACCCCCCAGTGCAGACACCCCCTTCCCAGTATAGACCCCCCCAGTACAGACACCCCCAGCAGTACAGACACCCCCAGTACAGACACCCCCCTCAGTGCAGAACCCCCCATCAGTATAGATGCCCCCCTTACAGACCTCACCTCAGAACAGAAGATATACACACAGCGGTGTGTGTCTCTCGAACTCGGGCTCCTCCTCCTCTGTGGATGTAAACAGAGAGGAGGGGGAGGTGGCTGCCTTCATTCCGCTCCGCTGAGGGACACAGCCACAGCGCGAGCCTCGAGGCACAGGGCAGTGGGCGGTGTTAGTGGTGCCACTACTTACGGGTGCCACCCCTCTGGCGTGTGTCACATGGGTGTGGCCCACAACCCCCGCACCCGCCTAGCAACGCCACTGCCTCCACTTTTGAATTTAAAAGTTGAAGTTTATCTGAAGTGGTAAGCTATGCCAGTGCACTTTTTAACCTTAAAATATTTCATTTTTAGTTTGCAGATTGAATACAAAATGGAATCTTAAAAATCAATAGGAAAATATATAAAAATCCTACACTATACTTTTAATATTAAGACATTACCCAGAGTGTTTGCATATTTGCCTTTCTTCAGATCTCTTCTGCTACAGAGTGAACTACTCAGTAGCAAAACAATCTGTCATGTTTTATAAAAGTTAGAGTGCTGGAATTATTGCCACTAACATCAAATCAATATTTTTTCCTTTCTCTACTCAGCATATTGCCTTTTAAAGGCAGCAACTGTCCTGGAAATGGGCCTAGATTGTACAAAGGCTTAGGAAAAGCTCCAAGGTAGAGTCTGATTCTTGATTTATAATGCTAATTATTGAACCAAAATGTTAAATTCACTAAAATAATGTCACATTTCTGTTGAAAGATAATTTTTCCACCAGAGCTGACCGTTTTGTTATTTTATCGCCAGCTGGAATGGCTCTTTGGATGGATGACAATCTCAGCAGATTTTTGTGATAAACTGTTTAATGAATTGAAAAACACATTTTGATCATTAGGAAATAACACATAGTAATGAAAATATTGTGTGCATTTTGCTTTTGTCAATTAATGTTAATGTCCCATGACCTAGTAGAGAATACTTGCAAACACATTCTCAACATTATGGCCCATCAGGCCTTGTAGCATAATGTTACTAGCCCTAGTGATGGCATGGCTGTGCGGCTTGACAAAGTCTTGTAAGGCCTACTACATGTAGGGCCAAAATAGAACTCTGGGCCTCATCTATGAAAGTGTCCTAAATCAGAGTTGTCTGAGTTTATCATAACAATCATTTTCTTCTTTTCATTGTCAAGCCTGTACTAAAAACATGAAAAGGAGAATGTGATTCATTAGATTGTCCCCACAGACAATTCAATGAGATACTTTCATACATAAGGCTCAGCACAGCAAGCAGCATGTTTGAGGTTAGGCTTCATTATCCTCTATTGTGTCATTACATTATTTTACAGATTATATCACATAATACACAGCCAAAAAGTAAAATTACAGTTCCATAATGAGCGATGATGCAGATGTTTCATAGCAGCAGCCAGTCCAGCCAGAGCCTTGACTTTGACATACAAGGATCTGGTACCCAAACCTCCTGCTCAATCCACATGAGATGTCCTGGATTCCTGAAATAGTTATTTTAGCCAGCTCTGCTCCAGTTGCTAGTGTGGTACATGACCGAGTTCTGCTAGTAGTGAACTTTTGTTTAGCAATTGGGAATAGTTCAGAACTAGCGGAATTCCTGCCAAGCACTCACAGAAAGAGGGCAGGTGGGCACTATGTTCATCACTCAGTCTACTCTGGATAGGAACAGGTTAAGCAAAGTTAACAAATTATAGCAAATCCATTCACAATCATTATTACAAAAACACAATTCCTGTTGACATATGTAGATTCAGGTCAATAATTGGCAAAAAAGGGGCAGATTTAACAGTACAAAATAAATAATCGAGAACAGCACTCCCTTGTAGTAAATTAATAAAAATTACATCAAACTCAATATATATACATAAAAAACAATACTTGATATTTAGTCCATACACAATTATTTGATTTTCAATTGATGCAAAAGTGCCCAAACTGACAAGAAAACTAAAATAAATAAATGTAAAAAGCAATCCTGCAGCCAAAGATTGCTATAAAAGTGACCAGCTATCTCCACTTCTTCACGTGACTTGTGAACATCCACCACCAGGTGAAAAACCTGCTCACCTCCAGAAAGTTAAAACCAAACTCATCTGTGTCCTCCAACTGGTAGTTGGAGGACACAACATAGTGTTCTTCATTTCTAAAAAGGATTAAAAAAAATAAAAGATAAAAAATTCCCACTGACTTAAATACCTCACAAAATGCCCTCCCCTTTCCTTAAGTGGTTATTAACCTTCTCAAGTTCCCACTGGTTAATAATCCCTGGAGGGGAGGACATTTTGTATTTAAGGTATTTAAGTTAGAATCATATTGGATCAATAAGTATTAACACCTCGAGGCTTAAATGTCAACTTTGATCTCAATTGCTTAAGTAATTGTTACGTTTGTTTAAATAAGTATTATTGCTGTCTTCCATAAATTTAAAACATATTTTTAAATATTACTTTAAATAATAATCACTTATTAATAAAGGTATTTGTTTATATTATTGGTAATGGATAATGTATATGGCATCCGGAAGTGTTCCTTATATAGGATCTAATAAGGGGAGTGTTACCAACATTTATAGTGATATTTATATTGGTATTGTAAGTTTAGTTAGTGTTCCTAGTATTTAGATATTTAGTTGCTTCTGGGGTATTGTGGAGGCAGTCCTAATGAACATGTCACTTCTGGTTCCCGTGGGATGAAGTGTGTATGTTGTAACTATGGAAATATGGCTTGTGGCTATATAAGGGCTCCGGTGACTTGGCTCCCCACTTACTGAGGAAGTCCAATAGGAGGGCAGAACACGCCTAAGAGGGAGGAGCCCAGCCCATGACATCACGCCGCCAATGTATGAGTGGAGTGGTGAGCAGGCTGATGGTTGCATTTTAAATGTGTATAGTAAGTTTCTTTCCTGTAAGTGTTTTATATCAGTGGGGTTTAATAAACCTTTCTAGAAATGGAAAGCACTATGTTGTTGCCTTTCTGTTCATATAATATATGTTGGATGTCATACGAGTAAACTTGGAATCTGAGGGTGCTTCCACCCAGAATTGGAGGGAAGTTGTGAAAGGTCTGCCAAGTTTGAGACAATTACCAGCTGGAGGTCACAGGTGAGCTTGATTTTAACTTGTTAGGGGGAAAGAAAGTTTTTCACCTGGTGCACAAGTTAATTTAAAATGTGGAGCTAGCTGGTCACTTTTACAGCACTTTTTAGGCACAGGACTCATTTGATTTTTAATTTAATTTATTTATGCTTTCGTATCAATTTGGACACTTTTGCATGAATTGAGAATGAAATAGTTGTGTATGGACTAAATATAAAATATTGTTTTTTATGCATATATATTGTGTTATATGTAATTGGACATTATGTCCGTTTTCATCTGATCTCATCCAATCTGTTCTGCTGGACAGATAGCGAACGTATCGCCATCCGTCTGTTTTGAGTGGATCTTGTCAGATTGGATGGCAGGCGGGTGTCTGCTAATATCCACCTGCCCATTGAAGTCAATGGGTGGCCCGCTCGAAAAAACGGACAGGCGGATCAGAGCAGCCCGATCGTGTGAAAGGGGCCTTATTCTCAATTATTTATTTTGTGGCAGAAGGTGGGGTGAAATCACCTTTAAGTGTCATAGCTAGCAACACAGTTGGTTTTACATGTGTATTTCTTTAGGCTGCGCTGATTGAGGTATAATTTTTCTTTTAGATTTAACAATACTTATGAAGAGATTTGCAAGTAAAAGATCCAGAGTTAAGAAGGATGTAAAAGAATCCAATGTGGTTATAGCTCATACTCATTTTAGTATGTAGCAAACCCTGCAAATAAAAGTGTTGTGCCAGAAGCTTCAAAATTGCCAAGGCCTCTCTCTCCTTTTTATTCACCTATGATTAAAAGGTGTAATATGTAACTGTAAAAAAAAAAATAAGTTAGATTTATACTTATTTTGCCCTTGTTTACTACATTGTTGGGTGTGACGTCATTATCCTTCCAGACAAAACCTCACGAGAAGATCCTCCAGTCCATTTCAAGAGCTGCTTCTTTTTGACTGCTCCGTATTGCGAGAAATCTATTCTGAATGAGTGTGACGTCATTCCTGCTTAGGCTCCACAGAAAAAAGATGGGGTAGAATAAGTATAAATCTAATTTTTTCAGGTACATTGCTACTAACAGGTTATTTGGGAAGAGGGAGAATAGCTGAAGTCCTACATCACCACTGGTTAACATTTGGGGATCCTATTATCTATGGTTCCAGAGATATGGGGCTCCTTGAGCGGCCTGTCAGAAGCTACATACAGAGCGGCTGGTTTAAATACAAGCTGGCACGCTCTGTTTGCAGCAGACTGAGAGGATGAGCTCACAGTGCCTCTCACTTCTTGTCAGAGGCACAGAGCTCAATGGACAGCTTGAAGTCTTAGGCCAATGGTAAAGTACTATTGGCCCAAGCTGTCCAATAAAAATGCTGCAGTGGAGGCATGTCTCTCACTGTAGTGTCATAAAAGACAAATGCTCCCTTCCAGCCCAGACCTCTTAACTAGAAGGAAAAAGCATGGGTTTTACGGGTATAAGATTTACCCACAATCCCAATGTTTTTCTCACGCAGTTAAGAGGGATACTGAGAATCTGCTGCTGCTGAAAAGGTACAAGCTAAATCATATATTATTATGCTATATGTTATAAGTAATAATTTATTATTTATCTATTTACTGTGAAGTTACTGGTTTGAAGTTATAACTTAAAACATCTATAATTTGTCCATTAAACCACCTACTTGACTCACCTACTAAGATTATGTTACACTGAGTAAATAGATACCTAACATGTCATGCTTTAAAATTGCACACACTTGTGGTATGGCACCAAACTTCAATACTTAATTTTTTTTTTTTTACAGGTTACATGTTTAAAGTTACAGAGGAGATCTAGTGCCAGAATTATTGTTCTCACTCTAACGTTTGCGGCGTATGTAACCTGTGTGTATCTGGCTCTGATACTAGCCAGTGCCTCACCAGCCACTGAGAAGCAGCAGCCTATGCGATAACTTCTCTGTAGATCTCTTGGCTACTGTAAGCATGCTACTTGTTATCACAAGGATTAGCTGTTTCTCCTGTCCCAGAGGGAGCTTTGGTGTACAGAATCTACAAAGAGACTAATTCCAAAGTAAACTTCGGTACACGGCTTGCATTTGAAAATATATTTATTGATGTATTAATGAATGCAAAGCTATTTTAAATATGCATCTTTTATATATGCCTAAAGTTTAGCTTTATTGAAGGGTGGGGTTACGCTAAGTAAAGCAGTGAACAGTTACATTATAAATTTGCCACATCTTTCCTCATTCTTTTACCATGCTTTTGTTTTACTATTTTTAAAAAGTATCGTAGATCTCTGGTTTAAGGGAAAGGGAGCATTTTATCTTGCTAGACCTCTACTCTTCTACATCTAATGATGTCACACAAAATGGGACAAAGGAAGATGGTAACATGTCTTTGGACATGTAGCATTTTGAGGGCCTATACATTTTGGGTTTTTGAATTTGACTATTTTTATCCCCATTTACAATACAGTTATGACATGGTGGATGGAGAACATAATAGAATAATGGCTGAGAAGCACTATACAGAATCATCACATTGTAATAAAGAATTGCACCATGATCCATTCCTTTTTGCAAAAGCAGAAGAGAAGGCAAATAAGACAATCAATATTTGTGGTGCCTTCTGCATTTGGAAATGTAGGAGTGTGGCCAATTCATGTGCCACCATGTACTGAAAACTCAAGTCACCTTTTCTCAGCCTCACTCTGTCAAAGAGGAACTGGATCCAGTGGCGCAGGCAGTGCTTCCCTCCGGGAATCTCCTCCCTCCTTCTTCTTGGCCAATTGGAACGCTTCTTCTTTCAGCCAATTGGGAAATGGGTCTCAGATCTGCTTCCTGGTTGGCCGAGAGGAGAATCAGTATGACAATAGCGAATATTCATTCACTATTGTCACACAATTGGGTGGGCTCAGGGCACAGTGCTCTACACCGCGAGTCCCCCATTTTATGAAGCCTATTAGAGCCTCCGGCTCTAATCACATGCTTAAAAAAAAACCTGATTGGAATCCATGCGTTTGGCGCCCTGGATGGACTCCCTATTTTCTCCCAAAACTTCACACCGTTAAGAGTAGTTCTGGGTAAAAAACTATTAAAGTTCCAGTTCACATGAACTTCTTCCCCAAGAGGGGACTGCAGATTTATCTTCATATTACCTCTGCATGATATCTACAATCCCTACTGGAGTATAGACAGACTTGGGGATGTACCTCGAACACTGGCGGAGTCAACCATACCTATATGGTCCTGTATAACTACTTGTTTTTATCAAATGGTGCCTAGCGGCTATTGCCATACCTGTTAGCAGTATCATTCTACAAAAACGTTGTATTTACACACCCCGGAAGAAGGACATGCCTTTTCAAGCTCCGAAACGCGTAGGGTGATTCTTTTCAAATGAATGATACGACATAATTAAACATTGCATCAATACTGGTTGTATATATACCCGTTGGTGTATTTTTTAATGTATACTGTATACTAAATTGTTCTTTGTCTGTTTTATGTAATAAAATAATTTGTATATCATTATAGTTTGTACGTGCCTTAAAAATCCACCCCCAGGGGACCCTTTCTTCTTTTATATTTATATTAGGGGGCCAGACGCATGGATGGGGTAGGGGGCGGCCTGCATTATGGGCTGCCACTGACTGGATCCTGCATTCATTTCTGTCTCTGTGGAGATTGCAGTCTATCATCTGTACCTTAGATATCCTAAAATCAGTTTAAATTGTACTTCCACTTTTGCAACCAAATTGGTATAACACCTATCTTATATTTGTAATATGTCCCTATTCATCTAGAATAAAAAAAAAATATTTAAAAATGTCTGCTTCCCCCTTTAACTTGCTTTTTACATTATCTTATGTAGCTTTGCCTTCTATGTTGTGTTTAGGAGTTGGCTGGGGTATAATGTTTGCCATAATACTCTGTACTATCCTGTCAGATCTTCATTATCAGTTGTAAATTAGATGTACACACTATCTGTCCTAATAAAGGGTAAAGCTCTCAAGGCTTGCGTGGTACATAGCACACAAACAATGGTCCTTTCGTTTGTTACCTAATTGTACATTGCATGCTTTTCTGAACAATAAAAGTTGCCTATAAAGCCCAATGTATACATCTGCTCCACAGAAACAACCAGAAAGGTAAGAAATATTTATTACAAAATAATTTTTATGTACGATGAGTGAATGGGAACACATAAACATATACTGGGGGTTTTTCAGATTTCACTGCAAAGGTGGAATGTTTTGGGCAGTGGAAGGAAACACACAAATGCAAGGTGAGCATACCAACTCCATGTAGACCAGTGTTTCTCAACTCCAGTCCTCAAGGTGCCCCAACAGGTCATGTTTTCAGGCTTTCCATTATTTTGCACAGGTGATTTAATCAGTTTCACTGCCTTAGTATTTACCACAGCCGTTTCATTTGAGGAAAATCCTGAAAACATGTGCGCCTTGAGGACTGGAGTTGAGAAACGCTGATGTAGACAATGGATAGGAACTGCCTTGCAGCAGTGAAAAGTTTACAGTGGGAGTGATGTCATATTCTTGTGAACAGCACTATACCACGTCACTAGAGTTAATATAAATGTACATTTCGCTTGTATGAGCAATTATTTACATATCCAATACATGCAAATATCTGAAACCTTTAAAGAACAACTGCTAAGGTTTATTTAGAACTTCAGTAGCAACTTTCTTAAAAAATGTAAGAAAACGTTCACATATTATTTTTGTAGAAAGCCAAATATAAGATATATTTGGGTAAAAATATACTAATCATTCCTTTATGACCTTATGACTAAATGTACAGAAAAGTAGAGCTGCTAGTGTATATCGCAGATGCATCCAAATATACAAAATCAGGTATCCAACTTTATAGTATAGCAGTTTATGTGACTTTGAGATATAAATATAAAAAGAAATTATAGGATTCTGTGAGCAAAATAAAAAAAAAAGGTCTCCTTGATTAATCTAAAGTGGTTAATAATTTAAATGGCAAATTCTTCCATATAAAATCAGAATGTGTTAACAAAGTTCATAATTTCCAGTATGTATTTGGTACTGGTTTTCTGGGTTTTTTTTTTTTTTTTTTACTTTTTTCTAAGTGGTAACTTATTTAAGTAAGTAGTTCTTCTTTTACTAAGTAGCAACTTTTTTTTTTAATAATCATAATAAATATTCTTACATTTCATTAAACAGAACATGGATAAGGCCATATCAATAACTAGTAATTCTATTTAATAGGTAGTTACATACTGTATATCTTATCAGCTAAATTGCTTTAGATGAAGTTAAAAAATGTTTCCATTGAAACTACACTTAGATTAATTGTAGCTTACCCATGAGGTCTGAAGATGAGCACAGTACCTTATGCAATGATTTCAGCTCTGTCCATCGATTTCCATTGTAACCTTATCAGCTATAGGACCAGTCTTCTTCAAAGACAAGCAGACATCTGAGATGTAATAGCTAATGTCCCAGTTATTCATTCCTTCGCTCTCTCCATTCACTTTCCTAGTATGTATTCCCTCTTTCCTCCCATCACGTAGCCTAAATTTCGTAACTTATGTCTGCCCTGCATTGACAGATTAAACATTTTCTTAATCTTCCTTCCCTGGCCTGAACCAAGAATCCCTGGGAGGATTAGTGACACTCATGGACATTTGATGTCAGTTTCCATCAGTCTCTACCAGAAAGTGTGACACGTTTATAAGATTTGGGGTTCTTTGCACTAACTAGTTCCTAGTAGAGCAGAAAGCAGAGATAATCTCAGGTGCATCTGTCAAAAGGCATCTGCTAAGACTCAGAAATAAATTAGTACATAAATTGAGAGTTCTAAGTCAAGGTGAATTCTTCACACAGACTCACGTTCTATATTTACCATATTCACGGCTAATAATAAGAAAGTAGTCTTACCAACATTATGTTACAGATAAACACCAGCTTCTAGACACAATTGTCATTGTAGTGCCCTGTAGCTGTCATTAATCTGTCCTTCACAGGTGACAACAGTCTACAAAATTACACTTTCGTGAATCATATTTTAGCTAAGCAGGACACAACCAACTAGTTGAGTGGCTCTGATTTGTAAACCTCTATTCATCTTGGGCATAGGGTTGCCGCCTCATCCCATTTAAACCCAAACACATATGAATTACACAGATTCTGTGGCTAATTTAATGCATATAAGGCACCAAGTGAGTTTAATTACTACCTCAATCAGCCACAGAACCTGTGTAATCAATATGTATTCTGTTTTAAAGGGATGAGGTGACAACGTTGCTTGGGCACCTGGGTGTTGCACTAGTTAATTGAGTTTAGTTGCCAATGTCCTCATCTTATGAGTAGCTGTGAGGTAATAAAGTGGAAGATCTGCTCTGCAAGTGATTTGACAAAGTGGAATTCATTACTTGGTCAGCTGGGAAAATATTTGATTTGTCTGATGCATAGGTGTAACAATCACCAGAAAAGCCTGCTTGAAAGCTACATGGCCTCAGGGGAGGTGGGCTCAATCGTATACAAGAATGGCTAAACAAACAAAAATTGGGCTCAGTTAACAAGCTGTGAAAGCCATGGACTAGCTTTAAATTCACAATCTATGGGGGGGAGTGTCCAAGATGGTGACGGGAGTGGACATGTTTTAGCTCTGCTCCCCCGTCCGGATCATCCCTCCTGCAATCCCGCGGTGCTGGACGCTTCTCCACTGCCTCAACAATCGTTCCTGGTTCCCTGGCTCTGACTGCCCATGCCCGGCTACAAACGAGGGGGAGCAGCTCGCAGACAGAGCCAAAAAAAGACTGCACAGAATGCCGAGAGGAAGGCCTCTGCCGTCCCCTCTATCATGGCATCTCATAGAGAGGAGGGGAGTCACAAAGCTACTGCTCCTCAGGCCCCTCCGGAGCACACAGCACTCATGGAGGCTGTTAATGGCTGTAAAACAGCGGTGACTGAAAAAATGGACAATGTGTATGCAGAGCTAGGCCTGATCAGAAAGGACATTGATGCTTTTAGAGGCAGGGTGACAGAGGTGGAGCAGCGTGTGTCCGCAGCTGAGGATGTGCAGCAGGAACATGCGGCAGACTTCCATTTCCTAAAGATCAGAGTGAAGCAGAGTTGCAGGCCCAAAGATGCTGAGAATCTCAACAGATGCAATAACTTGCGCTTTATAGGGCTGCCTGAGGGAGCGGAGTGCAATGACACCACCCTGTTCACCGAGCAGATGCTGCGCTGTCTTTTGCCCCGTGCCTCCTCCCCTCACTTTGTGGTGGAGTGTGCCCACAGGATCCACACAGTTAGGTCACCACAAGGGCCCTCCCCCACGCACATAAACTTTTGGACCAAGACCTTATCCTAAGAGAAGCCAGAAGTGTGGGGGACCTAAAATACGAAAATGTTAAACTCCTCAGATCCCAGACTATTCCATCGAAATGCAACGTCAGAGGAAGTAATTTGACCATGTTCACTCCTGCCCCCACAAAAAGATCTAAAGTACAGTATGCTATTTCCCATCAGACTCTACAGTTCTTGTTTCATCTTGCTCTTCCATGCTGATTACCTACATGTGGCCATCTGGCACTCCTTGTTGATGGAATTCTGTTTCCTCTTCTGGCACTGTGCCTGAAGTGAAAGAGACGGCCCTTCTATGGCCCTCCTATAACTATTTAGGGAAATAGAGCCATGCTGTACTTCATTGCTGATGGGGACCCGGGCGATGTGCTTCCCTGAACCTCCTCTATCTCCCACTTGCTTCTTCACTCTGTCTACGCCAGAGACCCACACATCTCTCAGGATTACCCGACTGCCTATACTAAGTTTTGTACCCCCGGTTAGCTGGGAGAACGGCACCATACTTATCATTCAGGTTACCCTAGCTGTTATGGTTTAGCAGACATATGTACTGTATGCCTCTTGCACACGTTACCTCCAAAGCATGGCATTTTGCTGTGCTCTTCTTGGGAAGGAATGCTGCCCAATGTTTTGGGGGGACTTGCAGGGTGTGAGGGGGCTGTTTTGTTTAAGTTATTGTTTTAATGGTTGTTATGCTTATGTATACATGACACACGCATTTGGGCTTAATTTACTACCACCCTTTAAGAGAAACTCTTACTATGTCAAACGATTATTTAATTTCACCCCATTTGGGTTGGGTTTGATTCCCGAGTACTCTCCAACACTGATGTATGGGAAGGCTGAACAATAATCTCTAGGAACATGCCTTAATTCCTCTGTGAAGAGGTTACTGTTGTTCCAATTTCTGCGGTCATACTAATCTCATATTTGTGTCCTTCAAGAGACCCACTTCATAGTTTCATAGTTAGTAAGGTTGAATAAAGACACCAGTCCATCGAGTTCAACCTGAGTGAGTGTCTAACCCTATCCCTGTACATTGCACACTCACATTGGTTCCCTCCCCTCAAGGAGCCCACAATCTAAGGTCCCCATTCATATACTAGGGCCAATTTTGGACAGAAGCCAATTAACCTACCTGCATGTCTTTGGAGTGTGGGAGGAAACTGGAGTACCCGGAGGAAACCCACGCAGGCACAGGGAGAACATGCAAACTCCAGGCAGGTAGTGTCGTGGTTGGGATTCGAACCAGCGACCCTTCTTACTGCTTGGTGAGAGTGCTAACCACTACACCACTGTGCCGCCCAGTTGGTTGGGAAAAAGACACTTAGCCTTAAAAAACCCAAGGGGGGCCATCATTATCATTCAACATACTCTAACTTTGCTGGGGGGGTCAGCATCCTTGTGCGCAAAACCTTGACGTTCAGGCTCTTGGAGTTGATGCTCGACCCAGATGGACAATACATAATAATGAATGCAATGATAGAGTGTTTAGAGATACTGCTGGTGGGTTTTTACATACCTCCCCCTCCCTCAACTAAACTGCTCCACAGGCTAAGCCGTCTCATCGCCAAGTATGCAACAGAAAATGTGATGCTCATGGGGGACTTTAATATGCCACCAAACCCTGGGCTGGATCGCTTCACCTCTGTGGGGGGTTCCACTTCAGATCTGTCCGCTTGGGTGGAGACATACGGACTGACGGACCTGATCCTCGGGTGGACTCCGGGTTTCGCCAATAGATTATTATTATTATTATACAGGATTGATAAAGCACCAACAGCGCTTTACAATATAAAAGGAGACAATACAGTTACAATACAATAAAATACAAGAGGATTAAGAGGGCCCTGCTCAGAAGAGCTTACAATCTAATAGGTTGGGGCAGGTGGTACAAAAGTTTTTAACTGTGGGGAATGAGCTGATGGAAGTGGTAGGAGATTAGTTGGAGGCTTACCTGAAGAGATGAGTTTTCAGAGATCGCCTGAAGGTAGCAAGAGTAGGGGATAGCCGGACCAAAGGAGGTAGAGTGTTCCAGAGGATGGGAGAGGCTCTGGAGAAATCCTGGAGACAAGCATGGGAGGAGGAGACAAGAAAACTTGAGAGTAGGAGGTCTTGAGAAGAGCAGAGAGGACGATTTGGGTGATATTTAGAGACAAGTTTGGTGATGTAGCACAGGGCAGAGTTGTGAATGGCTTTGTATGTTGTGGTTAGTATTTTGAATTTAATTTGCTGGGTGATTGGGAGCCAGTGTAGGAATTGGAGGAGAGGGTTGGCAGACACTGAGCGGTTGGTAAGGTGGATAAGTTTGGCAGCAGCATTCAAGATTGACTGAAGAGGGGATAGCCTATGGAGAGGCAAGCCAATGAGAAGGGAGTTGCAATAGTCAAGGCGAGAGGTAACAAGGGAGTGAATGAGGAGCTTGGTGGTTTCATTTGTTAAAAAGGGGCAAATTTTAGAGATGTTATAGAGGTGAAATTCACAAACTTTTGACAACGATTGGACTTGAGGCTGAAATGACAAGTCAGAGTCTAGGATTACACCTAGTACCTTGGTGTGAGGGGAGGGACTGATAATTGCATTGTTGATTTTGATGGAAAAGTCATGGAGGGGGGCGCGTGCAGTGGGGAATATTAATAGCTCAGTTTTAGAGAGATATAGTTTAAAGAGTAAAAGTGGTGCGACATCTATGCTGATATGTAAGTTAGTAATGCTAGAGGAGACTGAAGGAGTGAGGTGAGGAGTAGACAGATAGATTTGGGTGTCATCGGTGTATAAGTGGTATTGGAAGCAGTGGGCGGTTATCAAGTGACCAAGGGAGGAGGTGTAGATAGAGAAGAGAAGGGGTCCAAGAACAGAGCCTTGGGGGACCCCCACAGAAAGGGGCAATGGAGAGGAGGAGACAGAGTTGTAGGTGACACTGAAGGAGCGTTGTGATAGATAGGCAGAGAACCAGGATAGAGCAGAATCTCGGAGGCCAAGATAATGTAGTTTATTGAGAAGGAGTGGGTGGTCAACAGTATCAAAGGCCGCAGAGAGGTCAAGTAGTAGGAGTATGGAGTATTGGCTGTTGGTTTTAGCAGTTAGTAAATCGTTAGTGAGTTTTAGTAAGACAGTTTCCGTGGAGTGCTGCGAGCGAAAGCCAGACTGTAAGGGGTCAAGAAGGTTATTTTCACTGAGGTAGGAGCTAAGACAGTTGCAAACTAAGCGTTCTAGAAGTTTAGAGGTGAATGGGAGCAATAAGATGGGTCTTAAGTTATTTAGATTGGTGGGGTCTAGTGAGGACTTTTTAAGTATGGGAGTGATCTTCGCATGTTTTAGAGGGGAGGGAAAGGTACCACTAGAGAGGAAGAATAGAAGAAGAGGGTGACTACTAGTTGTGAGGGAACAGGATCCAAGAGACAATTGGTTAGGTGGTCATCTGAGAAAAGTTTTGTAACCTCTTCAGTAGTATGCAATTCAAAAGAGGAGAGTGTTGAATGTGCTATTAGGCAAAGTATGTTGGGTGGGGAAGATGTATGCACAGTGGGGGTGTCCTCACAAATTGCATCAAGCTTGTCTTTGAAGTGATTGGCAATCTCTTGGGCAGTGAGTGAGTTAGTGGGTAGAGGGGGTGGGGGAAGAAGCAGAGAGTTAAAGGTTGAGAAGAGCCGACGGGGACTAGATGACAAAGTATTAATAAGAGAAACAAAGTAGGCTTGTTTGGCAGCATGGAGGCAGGAGTAGTATTTTAGAAGAGCAGATTTACATAGGGTAAAGTCTTGCAGGCATTTGGTTTTAAGCCACAGTCGTTCAAGAGCACAACAATGTGACAGATGAATGCATACTGGGCACTCAACCTTGGGTCAGCTCCAGAGGCGGTGGTATGGGACGCCTTTAAAGCCTCCTCCAGAGGCCACTACCACTATGCTCATTGGAGGGGTCTGCAGGCAGCTGCAGGCCGATCTGGTTAGAGCCGAGGATCGGGCTGCATCCCTGGAGCACCAATACACCCAGACAAGAGACCCAGAGCTTCATACTAAGCTTCAGGAAAGCACCAGAGAGGTCCTGTTGATCCGCACCTCCCTGACCAAAAAGAAACTACTCCAACAATTCCAGAGGATCTTTGAAGAGGGCAAGCAGGGGGTAGGCTGCTGGCCTGGCTGGTGCATGAACAGTCGGCCTCCATGAATGTCCCCTCACTGATTGACAAGGGTGAGATAAGACAGACCTTCTCTAAAGGAATCAAAGACAGTTTTGCCTCCTACTACTCAGAACTTTATTCCACCCTGGTAGATTACTCTATGGAAGACTTTCACATATATCTCTCAGACATTGACTTCCCTGTTCTGGCCCCAACGGGTTCCCCACTGAATTTTATAGAATGTACGCAGAGGAACTGGCACCCAAATTCCATTCCATGCTTCTATCCTAAGAGATGGATCCTTGCCAGTCTCTATGTCAGAGGCGGTGACAGTAGTTATTCCCAAATCGGGGAAAGACCCCAAACTCTGCAAATCCTATTGCCTATTGTCATCCCCCTTCAGTCTACATAGGGGTACCAGGCAGGCTACCCTGCTGTACCTGGCTGATGCAGGAACCTCCCTACGCTCTGCACTTGAGATTATAGATCCCTTTGGGGGATATTCTGGGATTCACATTAATTGGGACAAGTTGGTCCTTTCCTCCCTCCATATCTCGAGTTCTAGGATGGTCACTGACACCACGCTTCAATGGGTGGAAGAATTTAGGTATCTTGGAGTAACTGTCCGAGGTTCCCTGCAGACATATATAGCTGACAACCTTTCTCCCCTTCTCGCACAGTTTGGCAGGAAATGCTAGCTTTTGGAAACCCTGCCCCTGTCTCCAGTGGGTAGGGTAAATTTCTTAAAGATGCTGTATCTCCCCAAGTTTTTATACTTCTTCAGGAACACCCCGTCCCCTACCCCTAAATCCTTTTTTCAAAAGATGGATAGTATTATCTCCACTTTTGTCTTGGCAGAGAAAACTCAGAGATTGGCTAGGCGGATGCTCCAACTCCCCCTTTCACAGGGGGTCTTGGCGATGCCCCACTTCCAACTCTATTACTGGGCAACAGTCCTGGTGATGGTCCGGGTCCTGGTGATGGTCCGGTGGTGGTTTGACCAGCCCAGGCAGAACCCAGTGGTGACCCTTGGGGCACCCGTTTTGGGCTCCTATGCTGCCCTGAGTAATTGGGCCTATAGAGGGCCTAGGGCCCACCTCCAGACGACGACTCGGATGCGCACGACAATACAGGTATGTCAGAGGGTGAGGACGATTTATAAAACTGCTTCCACAATTTCTCCCCATACACCCTTATGGGCCAACCCCATGCTGCCACACCTCTATAAGCTGCCGGACCCCCAGTTATGGGCATCCAAGGGAATAATCACCATTAACCCCTTCCCGCCGAGCGTACGCAGATCTGCGTACTCGGCTTCCGGGGGGTATACCGGGATGATGCCCGCACCTGCAGGCATCATCCCGGTACCGTCTTTTACAGCGGGCGATTGGCTATCCAGCCATAACAACCGATGCGGCTAAAAGCCGCTCGGCTGTTATGCCGGAGGAGCGGGAGGGGACGTCCCCCCCTCCCGCCGCCTCCCGCCGCTGTTACCGGTGCTCCCGCTCGATCGGGAGCACCGATTGCGTGTCCGATGGCTCCGGCCGCTGGGGAGGAACTGGAACGAAGCCGTAATCGGCTTCGTTCCAGTCTCCTCATAGTAAATACGGAAACGACGTCATGACGTCACTTCCCGTTTACTCGGCTGCCAATGGCGCCGGTTTTAAAAAAATATCCGGTATTCAGAATCGCCGTTTTCGGCGATCTGAATACACTGAAGTGTAAAGGAGGGGTGGGGGGTCTTTTAGACCCCCGATCCCTCCATAAAGAGTACCTGTCACCACCTATTACTGTCACAAGGGATGTTTACATTCCTTGTGACAGCAATAAAAGTGATCAAAATTTTTTTTTTTTTTTTAAACAATTTAGTAATTTTTAAATAAATAAAATAAATAAAAAAATAAAAAAAATTTTTTTAAAGCGCCCGCCGTCCCCGCGAGCTCGCAAAGCAAAGAAAACGCATACGGAAGTCGCGCTCGCGTATGTAAACGGTGTTCAAATCACACATGTGAGGTATCGCCGCGATCGTCAGAGCGAGAGCAATAATTCTAGCACTAGACCTCCTCTGTAACGCTAACCTGGTAACCGTAAAAAATGTTTAAAGCGTCGCCTATTGAGATTTTTAGGTACCGTACTTTGTCGTCAATCCACAAGTGCGTGCAATTATAAAGTGTGACATGTTTGGTATCTATTTACTCGGCGTAACATTATCTTTCACATTATGCAAAAAAAATGGGATAATTTTACTGTTTTTTTTTTTTTTTAATTAATGAAAGTGTACATTTTCCCAAAAAGTTGCATTTAAAACACCGCTGCGCAAATACCGTGTGACATAAAATATTGCAACAATCGCCGTTTTATTCTCTATAGTCTCTGTTAAAAAAATATATATAATGTTTGGGGGTTCCAAGTAATTTTCTAGTAGAAAATATGGATTTTAACTTGTAAACACCAAATTCCAAAAACAGGCTTAGTCATGAAAGGGTTAAACACATCTATACGAACGGATCCTTCTCCTCCTCCAAGACACTAAGGGCTAAATATGCTGTTCCTGCCTCTACGACATTTAGGTATTGCCAACTCAGACATGCGACACAGGCCAAGTTCCCCGACCCCCTAACCCTTCAGACTGACTCTGTGGAACGACTGCTCATCTCTAAAACCCTGAATAAGCCCCTCTCCTCCAATAAATGGAAGACTGACGTCCCCGACTTGACTGAGGAGGGGTGGGAGGAAACGGTGACTGACTATTTTACTAGAATGACTTTAGCAAAGGATCACTTCATCCAACTTCAATTCCTACACTGGGCATACTACTCTCCCGTGAGACAGACCAGTATATACCTTGAGGTTGTTAGGTGTGACCTCAACAAGTCACCTATTTGTCAGGTTATGTTACCGTTTCCCAATTGTTAGTTAGAGTTCTTATCCAAGCAAAGAGACACGGAGGTATTATTCAGTATTTCTGCTCAGAAGTCCGTCGTTAACTCTGACTGTCTCTGACTGACTCTGGCTCTGAGGCTTCTTTATTACATCTTTTATAGACAGAAAAGGGCAAACATCAGCAAATGTAAAAAAACAACATTTTCAAAGAAAAGACAATTCTCCGGGTGTTATCAGCTGATAAGACAATCTTCTGGGCGTAGACTGCTTTTTAGGGCTGATGCGGCCTCTTCTTGATGAGTACGTGACTAAAGATGACTAGTCCTTATTTTAAAGAGAAGGATAGAAAAATACATGTATTTAGTAAGACATACGGTCAACCATTTTGTTTCAACATATACCTTAATCCTTACATTTCCCCCTTTGACATCACCCCTCCCTCTTGCCCTGGGTCCACCTGAACAAGTTCTAGTCGGCCTATATCCAGAGTACTCTCCCTGACCGCGAGTTGTCAGAGGGGTATACACCCATCCCCCTGGACAGTACCAACATCTAAAATTCAGGAAGAGTGGCTTTTCTGACAGATGGGTGATGTCAAGAACTAAATCTACCTATCTTCACAAAAGTTCCATCTTCTCCGCATCATTTACCTTGGCTTTCTTGCAAAAGCACATGAGCAGTTTAAAGCATACATAAAAGAAAAATACGAATAAGAGCACCACTATAATCGTCATTGCTGCCTTCTTAACCCAAGAGAATAACCCTGAGAAACTAAAAGTTCCACCAAACGGATCCCAGTCGCGACCAATATTTCGGGCCTTCTCTTGTAAATTCTTTACTTCCGTACGGTGTTGTGCAATGATGTCATAATAATCAGGTACCTCAATGCTGGTGTTATGTATCCAAGTACAGCACTCATAGTCCTGTATAGTTATTTAGTCTTTTCATTAAGTCTATACCCCATCCTGTCCAGGACGGGAACCAAGCCCATGCCATGTCCTTCTTCAGGAATATTTCTCTTTTACTACGATACCTGAGGGGATATCTAGGGTGCATGCTAGCTTCTAATAGGTGATCACCTCGTTCATCACCTACTACTCCCATTACTGGTACTAAACTTGCGAGGTAGCACCATCCCTGAGCTCTTCTAGGTATCCAAGTATAACATTTATCCTCACAACAGATGTATATATTGTTTCCTAGAGCTACTGATCTTGAACTGATATCATTTCTATAACGAGAGGTGTATCCATAAAGAGATAGGTTACTCACTAACCACCTGGTGTTGTTGTCTGAAATATTACCGAGGAACTCAGCTAACGATTGGTGTGTGTGGGTTATACTGGGATAGAAGCTTCCATTTAATACGACAATGGACAAATTAAACTTGCTGTCTTGGCATTCTCCATTTCCTCCCGTTGTGTTCCCTAAGTTGAAACACCAATCAGGGGAAAAGGCGAGACCATTTGACTTAAACATTACTGTCTCGCTGGTATTTGTTCTAATTATGTTAATGCTACTGTTAGCAAGATCAGTATAGTTTATAGGAACTGCCATCAGTGGTATACTTGCTGTGCTGGGGTGTAATTTGCTACAAATCCAACATTTCTCATATCCTGACTTCTGGGCATAAGCATATTTAAACTTCAGTAATAACATTTTTTTAGAAAATCCTTCATCCTTGTGTATTTTATTCTGTGAGGTAACCAAACTATTAGCCAGAATTACTGAAACAATAAAAAGATACATGTTGTCATTTGCCAACTGGCTCCTTTTTACAATGAGAAGCGTGGATCCAGGTAGGTTTCCCTTCCAATTTCACTGAGGTTGCTGTAATCAATAGCACCTGGAAAGGACCTTCAAACCTTGGTTCCAGTGTCTTTCTGGTATGTTTCTTTACATACACATAGTCTCCTGGTTGTAGATCATGAGTACCTGTGACAGAATTAGGGTCTGGAAGAGAAGAATACACACTCTTGTGGATTTTAGTCAGACGTTGTTGCAACTGTATTACATACGTAGTTAAACTATCACATTGTAATTGCATACTTTGAGGAAAATATAAACCTAATCTAGGTGCACTTCCAAACAGTATTTCATATGGGGATAACCCTGTTTTTCCTGTTGGGGTGTACCTAATAGAGAACAAAGCTAAGGGTAGGCACTCAGGCCATGGTTTGTTCAACTCCTGCATAGCTTTTTGTATTTTCAGCTTGATTGTACCATTTACTCTTTCTACTGATCCTGAACTCTGTGGGTGGTAAGGAGTATGAAAACTTTGTTGAACCCCTAACATTGCCATCACATTTTGCATTATTTCTCCCGTGAAATGTGTCCCCCTATCTGATTCTATTGTTTCTGGGAGACCAAACCTAGGTATCAGCTCAGTAATCAGTTTCTTGGCGGTGGCTTTTGCCGTAGCTGATTTTACAAGATAACTTTCGGGCCAGCCTGAAAAATAGGCAGATGCACACGAGAACAAATTCAAAGGGGCCGCTCTTAGGCATTTGTATGTAGTCAATCTGCAGTCTCTGAAAGGGATATTGGGCCCGGACCTGATGTTTACGTGGGGTTTTCACTCTCTGTCCTGGGTTATTAATCAGACAGATTTGGCATGCAGCACAGTAGTTCCTTGCAGTACTACTGAATCCAGGGGCTAGCCATCCTTGGCTTACAATCCTATACATAGAATTGGAGCTGACATGAGTGGGTAAGTGAACAGCCGCTGCCATTGCGGGGTATAGAGAAGCGGGTAGACATATTTTGTCTCCTTCTCTCCATACATTGTCAAGGCCTGGTGCAGCTCCCTCCTTAACCCAACGGTCCTTCTCAATAGCCCCTGCTTGTTCCTGTAGTTCCATTAGCTGCTGCCATGTGGTTTCGGGCATACTCACCTGTACCGTGGCTAAGGTCTCAGGGCTTACTTCCCCTAGAGCTGCCTTCTTTGCAGTTAAATCTGCAAATGCGTTTCCTTTTGCCTCAGTTGTTTTTGCGCTCGTGTGTGCCGCTATCTTCATGATGGCTACTCTTTTAACCTTTTTAAGATTGTTCAGGACTCTTTTGATTCCTTCACCATGTTTAACAGGTGTGCCTGCTGCTGTAAGGTAACCTCTAGCTTTCCATATGTGGCCATAATCATGTGCCACACCATAGGCGTATGCGGAATCAGTGTAAATGTTCCCTTCTTGTCCCTCCAAGTGTTCTAGGGCTTTCTCTAGAGCGGTTAGTTCCGCTTCTTGTGCCGACATGTGTGCTGGTAGTGACTTTGCCTCAATTACCTGTGTGTCCGTTACCACAGCATAACCTGTGTGATATTTACCTTTGTCATCGGCAAATCTACTACCATCTATGTACAGTGTGTGTTCTGCATTTGCAATGGGTATGTCTGTGACATGTGGGAACCCCGTGATCTCTTGTTCCATAAGTTGAAAACAATCGTGTTCATCAGATGTTATGTCATGAAACGAAAGTGTGTCAGAATCCTGAGTATCTTGTGCTGTATCTACACCATTATCATCATTACTCCCCCCTGTCAAATCTGTCTGTAATGGTAAAAGCTGTGCTAAGTTAAAAGAAGTGCATCGCTGAAAGGTAACATTGGGGGGTAGGAGCAAGGTGCATTGTAGACGCAGCTGCCTTGCCATTGATATGTGTTTTGGTTGGACCTGTGACAAGATGGCGTGTATGTCATGTGTGGTATGTACCACTACAGGATTGTCTAAGACAATTTCTGAGGATTTGTCAATGATAATTGACACTGCTGCGACTGCTCTTACACAGGACGGTGATCCTCTAGAGACAGGATCGAGAGCCGCCGAGAAGTATGCTACCGGCCTTTGTTTGATGTGTTGTTGTGTCAACACCCCTGTTGCGTGTCCCGTGATTTCAGCAATGTACAAATGAAATGTTTTGGTATAGTCAGGGATCCCGATCGCAGGTGCCGAAATTAGTAACCTTTTTAAGGTGCTAAAAGATTCATGACCTGCTTCTGTGAGTACATAGGGTACTATTTTCAAGCAATCATATAATGGCTGCATCAGAGAACTGGCATGTGGTATCCATTGTCTACAATATGACACCATTCCCAGAAACATACGAAGTTGCTTAAAGTTGCGTGGGATATTCATTTGTCTTATGGCCTGGACTCGGTCTTCAGTGAGATGTCGAGTACCCTGGGATATACAGTGGCCCAAAAAGACAACCTTTTTCTGACATACCTGTAACTTAGTTCTATTCACCTTGCACCCTTTTTCAGCCAGGAATTGTAACAATGAGAGAGTGGCTTTTAAACAAGTATCGTTATCCGGACAACATAACAATAGGTCATCTACACATTGCAACAATACACAAGTGTCAGGTGGTTGCCATTCCCCCTATTTTTACTTTTTTAAGGTTTAGTCAGTGGGGCATCAGTCAAAAGACCGTCATAACCACTTATGGGTATGGTGTCACGGGACGTCATGTGTGGAGGGACTACTGAATCAGACAACAGACTGCGTGACGCTCCTGTGTCAACCAAACAAGGAATATGTTTACCTTCCACCTTCATCAACATGTGGAGCATTTTGTTCTCTGATTCAGCTAGGACTGGGGCAAGTCATGCGGTCGGATCGTCCCTATCATCGGTACGCCTCTGTCTGTAGTCCCTCGTGTCTCTGTCCGTGTTTCCTTCCTGTTCGTCTTTTATCCTTTTCCTACAGTCTCTTTTTATATGTCCCACCTTGTTGCAGTAATAACAGGTAAGAGGTTTACGGGAGGAATTCCCTCCTTCATTGACCCGGGCAACAGTGTTAACTCCCGGTGTCCTTCTAGGTTTAGTTTCTGCTAAATCAGCCTCTATGCCTTGTGCTTTCTGCAACAATGTTCCTCTGTCCCGTATGGCTCTCCATTCGGGAGTACATGCCTTCAGTTTGTCACCTATTTGGGGTACTAGTCCTTCCATAAACTGTCGATTGAAAGCCCTAATGGTGACGGGTAAGGCTAAATCTAGACCTTCGTCAGCCATCATGCTTTCCATGTTGAGGTAAAATTCTGTAACAGTCTGACCTGGGGCCTGTTTTATGGGCGCTGTCGAACCCCTTTCCTGCTGTTTCCCTTGGCAAAATTCTCGTAACTGAGCAATAAACAGGGGTCTAGAGTCTATATGACGAGGGTGTATTCCTGGTGGATCTGTGGTAGGATCCCCATTCGGTCTAAGTGGGGTAAGTTTAGTCATGAATTGATTAAACATTGTCAGTGTCATTTTATGTCTACACAAATCTTCCCCATCTTGCCAAGTTGCTTCATGTGTGTCTAGTAATTGTGTCACGAATCTACAGAATGCGGCAGGTTTTGCTACGGGATCAGGAGCATTCTGTATTAATGCCATAAGAGTGTCAGCCGACCAAGGTGTCCATGTCCTCAGAACGACTTGTCGGGTCACTGTAGGTGGCTGTCCTGCTTGACCCGCATTTGGATTATTTACTTGTATTACCCTAGTCCGACTATGGACTGGAGCTACGGGCTCTGGTCTTTGAGCGCCGCAATATACACATTCCTGTGCCCAGTCTGGGTTCTGGGTACCGCATACTCGGCATACCCATCCTCTTCCTCTTAAGGAAGGATAAAGTTTTGGTCTTTCATTACCTGGTGTGGTAGTGTTATAAGGAGGTGGAGTATCTCCCGTATTTACCCTATCGCCGGGAGCAGAAGGAAGACTTTTGTGTCGGACCTTCATATCCCATCCACCCTTTTCCTGACAATACTCCCATCCCTCCTCTTTAGCCCTGTTGGAAACCTTAATTAAACATTGTATTTGTGATACCCATCTGTTCTGCAATATCTCTCCCTGTCTGTCTTTCTTTATTTCTTCCCAACCTTCTACACTTAATCCATTTTCTCCATCCATCCCCAATTTCTTGAGAATCCTATTCGTGCCCTGTGCCTTATCCTTCCCATACAACATTGTAATTATGTCTTTAACAGCATAACATTTCTGAGATTCCTCCTGGGGTTTACCATGTGTCTGGCCCATTTTGACAGTCCTGCCTAGGTGGCGTTTGGATCACTTACTAAGTGTCTCGTTGCCTTCTCCTCCTAGGGTGCCAAAATACTAAAAACCTCTCCTAGATGAGATTTCTGAAATCGAATTACTTTATATGCTAGCCAACTGACAAATATTATGACCAGACTGACAGCTACAACATATACAAGCATTCCCTTTTGGTGGCCAAACACATATGGCTAGGTCTCCGGGACTTGTGGAGACCTTATTTCCTTCCCATTACCATGGAATCTCTCAGCATTCGTTTCTTATTCCTGCTTTATTGAGGCAGTCAGGACTTATACTTTCAACCCGTTTTTAGGCTCATGAATCAAAAAGCGTATATCAAACTTAAGTGTCGGACCCCCAAAGTACTCTTACGAGTTAAGGGCGCATTCCGTTACCCATTGGGATGATATATGTTTCAATTCACACCATACAAACAGGGCTTATCTCAGTCACAACAGACAGATGCCCTTTGTCCCAGATGTAGCTCCTTCCCAGGCACGTTCTTTCACATGGTATGGTCATGCCCTCTAATACGTCTCTTCTGAGAGAACATATTGGATGCCCTAGGGTCCTTTGGTTATTGGTCTCTTAGTTTAGATCCTGCCATGACATTGCTTGGTAATATGGAGAGTATTGAGGCCTCTAGGCATGGAAAACTGTTTCTATTTTATGCCATGCTAGAAGAGAGAGCCTCCTCAAGTGAAGGCAACCCACCCCTTCTACACACCACATGTGGGCGGCCACAATTAACTCTGTTCTACTATTAATATAAACTGACATATGAGAGTAGAAATTGCCCCAGAAAATTCAATAAGGTTTGGTCACAATGGATCGACGCAAATGGTCCAGAGCCCTAGGGCTCACTTAGAAGTCCTAAGCAATACTACTGTGTCCTACACTATCTCTCTGGTGATGTTTGAAATGATGAATGATAATGTGCTTATAAAGGAGACAAATGTTATAATTTTATTCCTTTATAATGGCACAAAAGTTATCATTCTGGTGCAAATCATTTCAAGGCTATTTTTATATTTTATTTTTATCAAATTAATTTTTTTCTCAGTTTCATCAATTTTGCACTTTTTTTTTCCATTCAGGGTTAATAGAACAGAAAAAATAGACCACAAAAATAACAGCTAAAGTTGGAGAATGGAGTCATTTATTAGCACTGATAAGGGGTAACTAACAGTTAACAAAGGCTTAACTAGGAACATATTTAATTTTTTTAAAGCTGAACTCCAGGAATGATTTTTATTGTATAGTTTGGCAGCCCATCAGTGATTTGAGTTTCTTTCCTTCCACCTTTGGTGGAAGGAAAACAAAATCGCTTGATTCCCTCATCAACAAAGTCAGTGTTGATGAGGGAATGCCTCCCACAACACTATTGTGTTCCCTTCCTGGCCAGCAGAGCACCATGATTGCTGCTAGCGGCTTTAGCCATCAGCAGTAATTGTATATAAAAAATCTGTCAGGCTGGTTGTACCCAAGTCAATCGAGGGATCGACTTGGGTACAATCAGCCTACCCATACATGTATCCAATCTTAGAAGTTGAGGAAACCGCGCTAATCAACTCTGGGTGTTGAATAGACAAAACCAGGCGGTGGGCTCAAAAGAAAGTATATATATGTATATTTATAGGTTGCAGCCCCCCCACAAAAAGAAAATCCCCAATTGGGGTTTCTCCAATAGATACAACTTAACAACCGGGGTAACTGGCGCTACCTATTTAACAACAAAAAAGAATATTAATTCTCAATACTAAAAAGAATGTATTTTTAGAGGAAAAACTCAAAGAATGCCAGCAGGTCCAATAAAAACACCGACCTATTTCACAACTAGTAGTCTCATATATTCAATTACAACCAGATGTAGATAATTGCTCTTTAACAGATGACAATGCAATCCTTTGGAACCCACTCACTTCAGTTCAGTCCAAGAAAAAAACAAACAATAAGCAACCTCTGCCAGAATCGTGTACAGTCGCATGGGTTGGCCTATTGTGACTCGAACGAGATTATGGCAAGTGTAATTATTATCTAATATATTTATAACCGTATTCGAAAACTCAATATAAATTACCAGAAAAAATCATACATAAGTCCTGTGAAGAAAAAACTGAATAACAAAGAAAGTGATCCTTGATGCGACTTTAACCTTAAAATCGCATCAGTGCTAAAATGTGATTATATCCAACAATTTATCAGCTAAAATAATAAATAAATCTGATATGAAATTACAAAATCTCTTGAAAAAATATATATATAAAAGTGCATGAAATAGGTCGGTGTTTTTATTGGACCTGCTGGCATTCTTTGAGTTTTTCCTCTAAAAATACATTCTTTTTAGTATTGAGAATTAATATTCTTTTTTGTTGTTAAATAGGTAGCGCCAGTTACCCCGGTTGTTAAGTTGTATCTAATGTATCCAATCTTGGCCCTGCTGAACCAGACATATTTCAATCCATGTATGGCCAGCTTTACATTAGCCCAACTCGGCACCATGTAATTATATAAAAGTGTAAACAAACGAATGCGCAAACCAGTGTGGTGTGTATTCAATGAGTAGCTGCCAACATGAAATAAGTGTTCCCACACAATGACAATATATCAAAAAAATGTGGCGCTTCCTCAATACAATAAATACATTGAAGTGAATAAACTATAATAGATAAATAAATATACGTGTAAAGAATATATTGCAAATACTCAAAGTGTCTGTTATCTGTATACTGTACACAATTTCAATGAAATACAAAAAGCACTCTGTGCAAAAAAAATTCTGCATAAACAATTCCAGTACAGTGTTAAAGTACTCTGTGTAAAAAACTTCAGTGCAAAGATTAATGTTCCTATAGTGATGCCACCATCCAAAGCGCACACATAAGTAATGTTCAAAAATTATTTCAAAGTGCGGAACTTCCACCACTACAGATCTAGTCACACTTCATGTGTCACTCTTTAGAGTCCTAAAAACGAGGGTGCCTTTATATGCAAAAAAACTGACCAATTACTCTGGTCTCTGGTCACTGGCTCCTCCAGGGTGCTACAATTGATGCCTTACCAACCAATATTGAGACACTGTTTGCATAGCATAGCACTCCACTCTGCAAATGTGTCTACTTGTAATTGGCAAAATCAGTAATGTTAAATATTTAGATGGAGCTAATGCATGAGAACATTAAACTAAGTGTTTGACCTTGTAAAAGTCTCATATCATCTCTCATTGCTCAAGCTTCCCTTAGACCATTCCTATAAATATCTAGTACAATATCCTGAATTCCTCCTGTCTTCAAGTTTATCCAACAGAGATACAGAGATTTAGACAAAGGCCTATTTTTGGTGTATGTAGGCCACCCAACTAGGCTACACATTACATCTGTTCATCTTAAAGCCATAATCCCAACTCAAGCAAACCAGCCTCACTGACCGGGGTAAATCTATAGTCTAACCTCCTCTTACTGGAAATCTTTTTTGGTTTTAACAAAATTTCTGAAGGATCAGTATGAACACCAACCATTGCAAGTTATTAAGTAAAACATCAAATGATAATCCTCTGTCTAGATGTTCTCCATCACAGTGCATGGTATATAATTGCTAGAAGAGAGATTCCAGTAACAGATGGTAGGAGAGATAATAGTACCTCCCAAACTTTCTCTGAATGGAGATGATGTCCTGATTGTCTATTGGCCAAATTACAATAATAATGTGCACATGTTCTGTGGAGAAGGTACATAGCCCAAAGAGACGAGAGTGTAGAGCTCAACATCAATTCACAATACAGTGATCTTTATTTTATACACAATTTTCACTTCCTCTAATTAACACAGTGACCCCAATTTCACAAAGTGAAGGGTATTAGCAAATTGACTGACATGGAGAAGATGAGATTAGATTTGGTGGCTAAGAAAGCCCAAGCCTTTCCCCTCCTCCTTTGTCTTTCATTTAAGCAAGCTCTTATCCTGTCACCCAAAGTGTCCAGAAAAGTCAACCTTAACCTGATCAAGTGACGTAAAACCATAGCAAGCAGCAAGAAAGATTGACTGTGGAGAGGAGGGGTGAAGTTAAAACTCCTGCTCCAATTAAGAGATAAAAAGTTTAAGGTGGTTTGAGCTGGGCTGTGGGTGTCTAGGCTAATCCATCTCAGCTTAGTATATAACTGGAGAGAGGTCAACAAATTACCCATCCAAGTGACAGCCAGGAGTATAAAGCAAGAAAGAGAGATTTTGTGGGAGAAAGGGAGAGGTGGTGGGAAGGAATCAGGGGTATTTCATACCAGAGGTGTAAGTTTGGTGGCAAAAGGGATATACAGGTTATGGCTGCAACATGGAATGAAGCTGTATTTGCCGCTCGAAGAAAACATGATGAGGAAGAAACCACAAGAAGTAGCGTTTTCACATATACAAACAGCAACAATACGCGGGGTGAGTAATGGGGTGGGGGGAATGGGGGGCAGGAGAAAACTAAAGGTAGCCATTAGACATTAGAGAAAGATCAGTTGTCTACTGGACAACTATTCATTCTGGAAACTTTGTGTAGCTGATGCCTAAATGAACATACCAGAAAACAATATCTACCAGTAATGTCAGCCTATGCATCTTCAAATGCACAAACTTCTGAAGATATGTAATGTCCAATAATGCTTCATCATTTTAAAATATCCTTCTTAAAATGTTTGCCAGGGCATAGGTCACACAAAATATCTTTTATTATCAACCAGCATTCACATGAACATGCAACACTCCAAGACGAACAACCAATAAAAAATAGCTTTACCGATTGACTGTTGGGCAGATATCAGTCTGTTTATAATATCTGATGCAAATCATTTTTGTCCTAAAAACTTTCTCTAATGTCTATGGGGAAATTTATATGTGTATCTGTGAAGATTACTCTCTTTAGGTTACTTTAGAGTATTAAGTTATTAGTGTTACATCCTTAAACCCACTACAGTTTTTCATTTTGAAGATGAGTATTACTTACTGAGTATAACCTGGATATTACAAATGTTAATGCGAATGTTAAAAGACAATCACATAATGCAACTACTTATAAAGCAGCTAGACGGCTGTGATCAGGGGAACTCCGGAATAAAACTGCGGATGGATTAAGAAACCTAAATTTTAATGGCGAGCAAATGCTTTTTGTGTTATATTCTGACCACTTCTTGGCACACAGAGATTTTAGGAAGAATCAAACATTCTATTCTTGCCCTGTCATCCCTTTTAGGGATCCAACAAGCTGGTCTCTGAGCCCTTTATTCCTCATTAAGTGCTACCAGGTCCTTTGAAAAGGTCTACATTGGGCATTTGTATATTAATCAGATAGTTGGCTGCCTACTTAAGTAGTAAGGCAGCTGATTTAATGCAAGTAAATGCCCTCTATATCTTTCATTAATTCTTGATTTCTAATCTTCTTTCTGAGATATTGATGTACCATTGTATATACCCTATGCTCTTTTTTTCTGGTCCTTTATTAGAGGACTCAGCTTTTCCTGGTCTATATGAATTAGGTGAGATATGACCATCCAAAAGTTGTAGAAAATTACTTGGGAAAGGGGAAGTTATTCTCAGCTTCACCAAGCTATATATCTGTTTATAAAAGCCTAATTTAATGCAAGTAAATGTAATGCAAGTAAATGCCCTCAATATCTTTCATTAACTCTTGATTTCTAATCTTCTTTCTGAGATATTGATGTACCATTGTATATACCCTATGCTCTTTTTTTCTGGTACTTTATTAGAGGACTCAACTTTTCCTGGTTTATATAAATTAGGCTAGATATGACCATCCAAAAGGTGTAAAAAATTACTTGGGAAAGGGGAGGTTATTCACTAAGCTATATATCTGTTTATAAAAGCCTAATGTATAGTTTGCTTTTCTGAAGTTCCCATTTCATGGGTAAAATCCTTTTCTATAACCCTTTACATTTGTATGTATCCCTGTTTTAAAGAAGTTGTAAAGCTTAACCAGGAGTAAAGCCTAGCACACCCAATCAGAAAATCGTACAAAAAATACTGCTTTCGAATCGATCGTTAATTCATCTGAAATTATCTGAAGGTACAGACACAAATATTTTCTTCATACAATACCAGATAATGCAATTTTCATTTAATCAGTACAGTTTGAAAATACCATACAAATACATTACATCACTCTGAATTTTTATTGTGTCGTACGAGAATTTTCGTATTTTTAGTAACTTTAGTTACTACGTTAGTAACTTGTAATTTTAGTAACTTCTTCATTTTTGATATGGAGACTAGCATGCAAAAAAACCCCAAAAAAACTGATGATAATTTGTCTGATAATCTCATCGTGTGTACGAGGCTTAAGTGTCATCTGCATGATTTTTGCAATGTGATAGGTGCTGAGTGAATAACATGAGTGTATGAACAGTACTACAAGCTATTTCTTTGTAAAACATTTGTTGAGTTGACTTTAAATAGAAATACTCCCTGAAGTACAGAACGCAGTGCGGTTTAGGTGTTAGGAATTGTGAATTACCAGACTGGGAACAAAAAAGAGCTCTTTGCATACAGCACTTGAGTAAGGCTAGACTTAATCTACAAAGCCTACCATATTTTTGGGAGAGTGCTAATGTTCTGTGCTTTATTATGTAAAACAGTATTTATAAGACTTCAGAAAGCAGACAGCCTTCAACATTTCACAAATAGAAATGAGTACTCATAATGAAAGTAAGCATGTTTTTGAGTAAACATGGAAGAGTGCCTACTTATACTTTCCTGCATGCGCCAAAGACACTTTTTGATCAATTTTTGAAGGCTCTGATCTGTCAAGCTGAGATAGCATTTAACCACTTTCAGACCGGACCATTTTGCTGGTAAATGACCAGAGGTCTTTTTACACTTTGGCACTGCGCTGCTTTAACTGGTAATTGCGCGGTCATGCAATGTTGTACCCAAACAAAATTTGCGTCCTTTTCTTCCCACAAATAGAGCTTTCTTTTGATGGTATTTGATTGCCTCTGCGATTTTTATTTTTTGCGATATAAACGTAAAAAGACCGCAAATTTTGAAAAAAAATGATATTTTCTACTTTTTGTTATTAGAAAAATCCAATAAACTCAATTTTAGTCATACATTTAGGCCAAAATGTATTCAGCCACATGTCTTTGGTAAAAAAAAAGTCAATAATTGTATATTTATTGGTTTGCGCAAAAGTTGTCACATCTACAAACTAAGGTACGTTTTCTGGAATTTACGCAGCTTTTAGTTTACGACTGCCTATCTCATTTCTTGAGGTGCTAAAATGACAGGGCAGTACAAAACCCCCCCAAATGACCCCATTTTGGAAAGTAGACCCCCTAAGGAAATTGATAAGAGGCATGTTGAGCCCATTGAATATTTTATTTTTTTGCCTCAAGCGATTGAATAATGACAAAAAAAAAATTTTTTTTTTTTTTTTACACAAAGTTGTCACTAAATGATATATTGCTCACACATGCTATGGGCGTATGTGAAATGACACCCCAAAATAAATTCTGCTGCTTCTCCTGAGTACGGGGATACCACATATGTGGGACTTTTTGGGAGCCTAGCCGCGTACAGGGCCCCGAAAACCAAGCACCGCCTTCAGGCTTTCTAAGGGCGTAAATTTTTGATTTCACGCCTCACTACCTATTACAGTTTTGAAGGCCATAAAATGCCAAGATGGCACAAAACCCCCACAAATGACCCCATTTTAGAAAGTAGACACCCCAAGCTATTTGCTGAGAGGCATGTTGAGTCCATGGAATATTTTATATTTTGCCACAAGTTGCGGGAAAATTACAAACTTTTTTTTTTTTTTTTTTTTTTTCACAAAGTTGTCACTAAATGATATATTGCTCATGCATGCCATGGGCATATGTGAAATGACACCCCAAAATAAATTCTGCTGCTTCTCCTGAGTACGGGGATACCACATATGTGGGACTTTTTGGGAGCCTAGCCGCGTACGGGGCCCCGAAAACCAAGCACCGCCTTCAGGCTTTCTAAGGGCGTAATTTTTTGAGTTCACTTCTCACTACCTATTACAGTTTTGAAGGCCATAAAATGCCAAGATGGCACAAAACCCCCACAAATGACCCCATTTTAGAAAGTAGACACCCCAAGCTATTTGCTGAGAGGCATGTTGAGTCCATGGAATATTTTATATTTTGCCACAAGTTGCGGGAAAATTACAAACTTTTTTTTTTTTCACAAAGTTGTCACTAAATGATATATTGCTCACGCATGCCATGGGCATATGTGAAATGACACCCCAAAATAAATTCTGCTGCTTCTCCTGAGTACGGGGATACCACATATGTGGGACTTTTTGGGAGCCTAGCCGCGTACGGGGCCCCAAAAACCAAGCACCGCCTTCAGGCTTTCTAAGGGCGTTACAGTTTTGAAGGCCATAAAATGCCAAGATGGCACAAACCCCCCCCCCCCCAAATGACCCCATTTTAGAAAGTAGACACCCCTAAATTTAGGGGTACACTAGTGAGACTAGGTAATAAATGGCGGGTGCCCTGAAACTATAAAAAAATAACTAACCAACCAGCGTCACCTGTAACAGTTATATGGTGATCACTGGTGAAAGGGTTAACTAGGGGGCAATCAGGGGGCTTTATGCGGTAGTATATGGGGGTCCCTGGCGCTATAAAAAGCTGCGGCGAACCTAAATACCTACCTGCCTAACTAGCGTCACCTGTGACACTAATACAGCGATCAGAAAAACGATCGCTTATTAGGCTGGGTTCACACTGGAGCGATGCGGGAACGCCACGAATGCGCGGCGGGTTCCCGCATCGCATGCCTCCCGGCGGCAGTTCACACTGCCCTATGCGAACTGCTGGGAGTGTCAGTGAAATGTTAATGACACCCCCAGATCAGTTCGCATATCGCAGTGCGATCTGCAAACTTGGATCGCATGGTGTGAACACCCATGCGATCCGATTCTGCTGCGGACCAAAAAAAGGGTCCCGTGCGAGTTTGCGGCGGGTGCGACACGAATTCAGCCATACTATCTGTATAGCTGAACTCGAATCGCACAGAGATCGGATGTGATTTGCACTGCAGTGCGGTGCGAATCACATCCGTTCTCATAAACCGCTGCAATGTGAACCCAGCCTTAGTGACACTGGCGACGGGGGGTGATCACGGGGTTAAACCTTTATTGGGGGGGTTAGGGGGGTACCTTAGAACTAAAGGGGGCTAACCCTAACTGCCCTAACAGTTATTAGTCACAAATGACACCTGCCGGGTGATCAGGGGGTTAAACCTTTATTAGGTAATAAATGGCGGGTGCCCTGAAACTATAAAAAAATAACTAACCAACCAGTGTCACCTGTAACAGTTATATGGTGATCACTGGTGAAAGGGTTAACTAGGGGGCAATCAGGGGGCTTTATGCGGTAGTATATGGGGGTCCCTAGCGCTATAAAAAGCTGCGGCGAACCTAAATACCTACCTGCCTAACTAGCGTCACCTGTGACACTAATACGGCGATCAGAAAAATGATCGCTTATTAGGCTGGGTTCACACTGGAGCGATGCGGGAACGCCACGAATCCGCGGCGGGTTCCCGCATCGCATGCCTCCCGGCGGCAGTTCACACTGCCCTATGCGAACTGCTGGGAGTGTCAGTGAAATGTTACTGACACCCCCAGATCAGTTCGCATATCGCAGTGCGATCTGCAAACTCGGATCGCATGGTGTGAACACCCATGCGATCCGATTCTGCTGCGGGCCAAAAAAAGGGTCCCGTGCGAATTTGCGGCGGGTGCGGCGGGTGTGGCGGGTGCGGCGGGTGCGGCGAATGGCTGAACTCGAATCGCACAGAGATCGGATGTGATTTGCACTGCAGTGCGGTGCGAATCACATTCGTTCTCATAAACCGCTGCAATGTGAACCCAGCCTTAGTGACACTGGCGACGGGGGGTGATCACGGGGTTAAACCTTTATTGGGGGGGTTAGGGGGGTACATTAGAACTAAAGGGGGCTAACCCTAACTGCCCTAACAGTTATTACAGTCACAAATGACACCAATGCAAAAAAAAAAAAAAAAAAAAAAAAATGACATTGGTGTCACTGTGACTGGGGGGCAGGGGTAATTGGGGGGGTGATCGGGGGGTAAAGGGGGGGTGTGAGTGTGCCTGGCATGTTCTACTGTGTGTGGGATGTGTTGGTGCAACTCACTGATCCGCTCTCCTCCGTGTCGGAACGAAAAATACCGACACGGAGGAGAGAATACATCACTTCCTCTCCTGTGTTTACATTACAGGAGAGGAAGTGATGTCACCGGGGATTTCCATTCGTCGGGAGCGATCGCGAGGGGGTGGCCATGAATGAATGGCCGTCCCCTCGTCCGGGATCGCTCCCGAACGAAAACCGACCGCCGCAGGCACCGGGCGGGGGCCCGATCGGGCCCCCGACCCGCGGGAGGCAAAGGACGTACATGTATGTGCTTATGCCTGCCCGTGCCATTCTGCCGACGTACATCGGCGTGCGGCGGTCGGCAAGTGGTTAAGGTGTGTGTAAAAGTGACCCCTCAATATCACATGACTTGAGAGTCCACTTTGGCACCCTTTACATGCTACTGATGAAGAGCTAGTGACCTTGTCTTTTGTTTCCACATTGAGGAAGTAATGGCTAATAATACCACTTTAGCAGTGTTCTCTGGAAGTATAAATCACACCTTTCCACATTTATAAGCTGAATCGGAAAAGTACTGAATGTTTAGAATTTGCAGGGAACGTTGAGGTTTGCCTAAACCAACACTGAATACCCTTCAGATACTCATTTTAGTTCATATATTTTCTAGGGAATATGGGTCTGTTTGGGAAAGTTTAGACAAAGTATTCTAAAGGGCAATGTTGAGTGTTTGGGTCAACCACTAACATGCAGTTTGATTGCTAGGTATGTTCCAGTACCCATGCTGTTCATATTTTTTCTCTCCAATCACATGATCATGAACGTCCTGTTGAGCAGAATATTCTTGTTAAAGCTTTAGTAAATGGAGCCTCATTCAGTGTAATCTGGGGATAGGGGTAGGTATCATCATCCTTAGTTATTGGATATTGGAGAGGAAAGTGACTGGAGCTGCTCCAAACATGCCCCTCAGCACTAAAAAGCAGAGCACTACCTGGGTAACTAAGGATTAAGCCAGTTTAAAAAAAAAATTACAATTTATTAAAGAACAGACATAGTTAGAAACAGTTAGTACAAAAGTACATACAGTGTGCACTAAAAACTGTGCACAGTAATGAAAGTGGGTGATAAGCAAATAAACCACAATGAAGGGTATCTGAGATGTGTATCTTGACAAGATCCTGAGGGGTGATCAGTTTTCAGTGTCCCTGCTCCACCTGTTGCATTCTTCATAATGTAAAATAAATAAAAATCCTTTAAAGAAAGTGGGGACCCCTCATAATAACCAGAGCAAATGACCCAGGAACTCAGTGCACAGATCTCACTAATGAAGTAATAGAGAGATGAAATGACTGCCAGTTGGTTTTATCTTGAAATAGTAGATGGCTGGTGCTAGAACCTTAAGTAGATAATGCTTTTATACTTTGGTTAATTGAAACTATACTGATGGTATCACAATGGGCCACCTGGGTTGCATGTAGGCTGCTTCCATCAATGTTGGAACTGCCAAAGAAACCTTGGGATGTGAAAGTAGTACATGAATCTAAAGATCAAAGTGCCACACCAAAGTATTAGGATTTTCATTTTATGCCTATAATAAGCGCAATAAATAATGCATTTTGGGGGGCACCCATCACACCCTTCGCCAGGACTTAAAAAGATATAGAATCAGCTAGAATAAAATCAAACTGTAATTTAAACTCTGTATTGGAAGAACTTGATGACGTTCAGCAGCTGGTTTAAGTTACCAGCTACATTGCCGAGTTCTTCCAAACCAAACTATATTTTGTACTCTAATACTTTGGCATGGCACTTTAATCTTCAGATTCAAGTTGTTTTTAACTGTTCAACATCCAGCAAAAACAGAAATATCAGTCAGACTAATCCCATTACAAAACGAGTGAAAAAAATAATAATAATAATGCAAACACTACCTATATCCACCAGTCATTTGTCACTTTTTATCACCGAAGAGAAGTTAGACCAAGGAAAGATAAATTCTGATTGGTTACCTAGTGCGCTACCTAGTGCATTATACTTTTCTTTGTTAGATACATCTCTAATTCTTCACGATCTGTCTCTCCCCTGATGACCTCCTGCACTTTCTGCTTATGTTAATGCTGCCATCTGTTTCAGTGTGTGTTCAGCCCCATTCAGCAGGAAATCTTTTGCCACCCAGCAACCAGTGCAGGCAATTCAGAGACTAGGAACAAAAAAAAAAAACAATTTGGGATATTTTACTGCAGCAAATCCACAGAGAAAAGCTAAAGTGTATACAGAATTCACAATTTTCTCCAGTATATCCAGTGTATTTATTTTGGGTGAAACTCTTTTTAAAAATAATGCACCATAACGCTCATCAATAGGCCCGTGCCATTCTGCAATTTGATGTAGTTACTGCAATAGGGTGGAGCTAGCATTGGACATCTCTTTTCATTTAGGGTTAGGTGAAACCCATGAAAACTTTAGGTAGGTAATGTCTTTTTCAAACCGACAACTCAAAGCCCACGTACACACGGTCGGAGATTTTGCCAACCAAAACCATCGGATTTTGCCCGTCGGATTTAGTCCGACGGATTGTGTCCGAAACTGTTGCATACACACGGTCGGGCCAAGTTGGCAAAAAATCCGATCTTTCAGAACGTGATGATGTAATTTAGTTACGATGGGACTATATTCAGGCTAGTAGCCAATATCTTTGATGTAGGAATTTGATCTGAGCATGCATGGCACTTGGTCAGATGAAAATGCTCTACACATGATCGGATTAGGTCTGTCCGGCCCAGTTGGTCGGGAAATATTTCCAAAATGTTGGAAAATTGGGTCGGACGGAGATTCGGACGGAATCAGTCCGATGCATACCACACACAGTTGGATTATCTGACGACACGGTCCGATAAGACTCATTCCGACAGATTCTCCGACCGTGTGTACAAGGGCTAATGCTGCCAGGCAGAGGTGCTAACCGCTAAGCCACTGCTTTTGTCTAAAAGAAATGTTTAATGTGACTTTCACATTTTACTTACTTGCTATCCTGTTCTTTGCCTTTCTGCCTATTATATCTCATATACAAAATTGAAAATGCTCTCCATAGTGGCTGTTACTGTATTTCGGAAGGTTGTAAGTATGATAAGCTCAAATAGCTTTATCATGTTTCACATTTTTAATTTTATTTTGGTTAGATCCTCTTCTCCCACAATAATCAGGCAGTCTTATTGTACATATTACTTATAACATCCAACTGAAAGATATAACACCAACGGGTCAGAAACAAATAAGGAAAATTCAAAAACGGAATCACTGCGTTGGATAAAGGATCACCCCCCTTGTGTTAGTGTTTTAAACCACTTTTTGCTTTAATTACAGCCTTTAGTTTGTTGGGATTTGTCTCTACTCTACAAACAGTCACCATCCTAACTGAACTTGAGCAGTTCTGCATAGAAAAGTAGGAAAATATTACAAAGTCTCGATGTGCAGCACATAGAGACTTTGTAATATTTGCCTACTTTTCTATGCAGAACTGCTCAAGTTCAGTTAGGATGGTGACTGTTTGTAGACTGCAGTCTTCTAGTCGATCCACAGATTTTTAATGGGGTGTAAGTCTGGGCTCTGACTAAGCCATGCAAGGACATTCACCCTTTTCTCCTTCAACCACTGTGTGGTCATTTTTGCTGTGTGCATTGGGTCATTGTCATGTTGGAAGGTAAACTTTCTGGCAGAGGGCAGTAGATTTTCATCAATAATTTGACAGCATTTTGCCCCATCCATTTTTCCTTATATCCTGACAAGTGCTCCAGTCCCTGCTGCAGAGAAACACCCCCATAACAGGATATTACCACCTCTGTATTTGGATGGTGAAATTTTCGCCAGACATATCGTTTTGTGTTGAGACCAAATAATTACATTTTTGTCTCATCTGATCATACATTTTCTAGGTGGCCTTAGAGTCTTTGAGGTGCATTTTGGCAAAGCTCAGTCATGACTGCATGTGGCCTTTCTTGAGGAGTGGCTTTATTCTTGCACCCTCCCATACAAGCCACATTTGTGGAGAATTTGTGATATTGTTGTCACATGCACACAACGACCACTCTATGTCATAAATTCAGAGTTGCTGTAGGCCTCTTGGTAGCCTCTCTGGCCAGTCAAATGGCTTTGTGTGCCATAGAGAATGTTATTAGTTACACCTGATTGAGTTTACAAGTCATTTTTAAGAGGAGGTGGTCCTTTTTCCTACTCAGTGATTCTGTTTTTGAATTTGTTTTATTTTTTTCTGATATGTAGTTGTTATATATTTTACTTGGATGTTAATTAAGTAAATATAGTTAGATAAAACAAAAATGGTGCCTGTCTCTATTTCAGGCTGCAAAGCAACAGAATGTGATTATTTTAAAGTGTTTGTATACAAAGTTTTTTTTTTTGTTTTTTTTTTATATATAAACTTGTTTGATAAGGCAATTTGCATTCACATATACATGTATATCTAAAAAAAATGCAAACAATATATTTTCTCTTATATTCATAAAATACCAGGAGTTGAGGTTGTAATGTCTATCCAGTTTAACTATTTTCTTTATCATTTGCAGGTCCCTTTGAAGGTCCAAATTATCACATTGCACCTAGATGGGCCTACAATGTCACCACACTCTGGATGATATTTGTAGTTATTGCATCTGTTTTAACCAATGGGATTGTCTTAGTAGCTACATTTAAGTTTAAAAAGCTTCGACACCCTCTGAACTGGATCTTGATGAACTTGGCTATTGCTGATCTTGGGGAGACTATCATTGCCAGCACCATTAGTGTCATCAACCAAATCTTTGGTTACTTCGTCCTTGGCCATCCCCTATGCGTGATTGAAGGGTACACTGTTTCAGTGTGTGGTAAGTCTTCAATGAGTATTACAATGAAAGGTTGTGCAGTTCTTGGCAAAGTGATGAGCTGCTCTGATTGTTCGTAGTTTAGTTTTTTTTTTGTATATGTGGTGTTTGCAAATTTACATAAATATTACCTGATTGTCAGCAGTTTAAAGAGGAACTGCAGTCTGCTCACATAATTTGTAATAAAAACATCTTTGTCATTCTGAAGCTTCCCTCCAACCACTTTGCATATTATTTTATATATGCTGTGATTCTATATTTGCCAAGTATGCTGTAGAAATCTCCCTCTACCGAATCTGGCTGCAACCATTTTAACTGTGGGCAGCTGAAGCTGCTGCCTGTTCACTTCCTGCACACCTCCACAGCCTGCACATCTCCAGCTCTGCAGCTCTCATTGGCCCTTTTATGACTCATGACTGAGAGAGAGCTGTGCATGATCTCATAAGCCTAGGCTAATGACCAGACAACAAACAGGAAGTGGGCTGTATAAGGTATTTACTGGCATAAAAAAAAATGTTTTACTATCCAAATAATTCAGAAAACGTTTTACTATTTTAAAACAAGGAGAAGATTTAATAGCTGGAAAGATGAAAAAAGATGAAAAAATGAAGGTTTGCTTTAAGTTATAGAGTATACAGATGAAGGCTATATTCATTGTATCTGAAATGACCATATAGCATAATCCAGGCAAATGCGTTGGCAAAATACATGCTGACAAGAGTTAACAGCTACTCTTGTACTGTCCAGTCAGCAGGCTGGGGATGGAGAGAAGACACCATTGCATTCCTTAAAGAATAACAAAACTTTTGGTACACTTGTGCTTTAAGTAAGCCCCCAACCTCCCTGAATGCATTCTGCCTGGTAGAATACTCTCCTTGTTCCAGCAAACTTCACCGTGCGGTCATGCCCAGCATTGAACATCATTTGCAAGGAAAGTACCCTGGCTAGGTCCTCTTTGTATTGTGCTAATTATTTCTGTGCATGAGCCATACTTCACTGAATGGCTGAAAGCTGCCATGGGAATGAACAGATCTGTGGTGCATGTGCGCAGTGGGAAGGGGACCCAGCAGGGCTGGGCAAGACTGCAGAGTGAAGATTTTTGAAGGACGGTATGTATTCTACTAGAGAGTCTTAATTTAGAGGAATGGGGATTTAACCAAAAGTACAGCTATGCTTTAACTGTAAGCCTTGTCATCCACCATTCTTTTCTGTATTACAGGGGTTGTGGAAGTCTTTTGGGACTGAATGGACAGGACTCTGTGCAGGCCAATCAAGTTCCTCCACCCCAAAATTGCTCATCCATGTCTTTATGGACCTTGTTTTGTGCACTGGTGTGCAGTCATGTTGGAACAGAAATGGGCCATCCCCAAACTGTTCTCACAAAGTTAGGTGCATGACATTGTCCAAAATGTCTTGGTATGCTGACGCCTTAAGAGTTCCCTTCACTGGAACTAAGGGGCCAACCCCAACCCCTGAAAAACAACCCCACAGCATAATTCCCCCCTCCACCAAATTAATTAGACCAAAGCAAAGTCCATATAGACATGGCTGGGCGAGTTTGGGGTGGAAGAACTTGACTAGCCTGCACAGAGTCCTGACCTCAACCCAATAGAACACCTTTGGGATGAATTAGCGTGGAGACTGCGAGCCAGGCCTTCTTGTCCAACATCATTGACTGACCTCACAAATGCGCTTCTGGAAGAATGGTCGAACATTCCCATAAGCGCACTCCTAAACCTTGTAGACAACCTTCCCAAAAGAGTTGAAGCTGTTATAGCTGCAAAGGCTGGGCCAACTCAATATTAAACCCTACGGACTAAGACTGGGATGCCATTAAAGTTTGTGAAATGTGCGTGAAAAGGCAGGCGTCACAATACTTTTGACAACATAATGTAGATATATCTAGAATTATGTCTAAATTATTGATCTTTCTACAGGTATTACTGGACTATGGTCATTAACAGTAATTGCTTGGGAGAGATGGTTTGTTGTGTGCAAACCCTTCGGTAACATTAAGTTTGATGGAAAACTGGCTGCTGGTGGAATAGCATTCTCTTGGCTTTGGTCAGCAGGCTGGTGTGCACCTCCAATATTTGGCTGGAGCAGGTAATATCTTCAGACGTAAACACTACACACAAATGTACCCCATTGTTTGCTTCAAGTCCAGCTCAGTTAAATACATTCTAGGTGCATCAAAACAAAAAAAGCATTCAAAGCTTTACAAGTTGTTTTCTTTAAAAGGCAAAAGAATCACATTTTACTTGCAGAGAAGGATCCTTACTCTCAGCATTGAAGCAGTGGGCTCTCTGCAGAGGTCCAGCATGCTAATTGGTAACAGCTAGAGCTCTCAAATCAGCAGGGAGTATGAGCTTTGCTGATCGCAGAGCTAAACTATAGATCTGAGGCCGCGTACACACGGGCGGACTGTTCGCCCAACTTTGTCCGCTGAACAGTGTTTGGGCGGACAGTCCGCTCGTGTGTGGGCTTTCAGCGGACAGTTTCAGCGGACAGTTGGACGGACAAGGTTTTTCGGAATTTCCGAAAAACTGTCCGCTGAAACCTTGTTTAAGCGAACAGTCCGCCCGTGTGTAGGCTTGTTCGTCAAACAAAGTTGCGCGCATGCTCAGAAAGGATTTTCACGCCGAAAGCTATAATGCAGTGTATAGGACGTCGTATTTTTCGTCCCGTCGTACGTGCCGTTCACGTCATCGCGCACGGTTTCAGCAAACTGTTCGTCCGTCGTGTGTGGCCATGTCCGTCCATGCTAAGTTTGAGCGGACTGTTTGCCGAAACTGTTGGACGGACAAAGTTGGGCGAACAGTCCGCGCGTGTGTACGCGGCCTTAGAGACAGCAGTGGCTGTCTTGACATCTGCAGAAAGATTATTGCCTTCACACAGAGAGCAAAGGTCCTTCTCTACACCATACTAGCAGGGGATCCGCTTTTCTAATCATTTTGTGTAAAATTTTGAACACCTTTTTCTTTGACACACCTGGAATGTATTTGGCTGATGAAAGTTTAATTGGGCTTTAAAAAGATGCATATCTTGTCTTCATGTTGCAGACTTAATGGGGTTTATTTGCTAAAACTGGAGAGGGTAAAATCTGGCACATCTTTTCCAGGTTTTATTGCCAACGCTTAATTGAACAAGCTGAAGTTAGAAGCTGATTTTCACCAGATTATGAGTGCACCAGTTTTAGTAAATCTACCCCAATTTGCCCAGATGTGTTGACTTACTTATATTTCACAAATGCAGTACAAATGTCAGACATTTTTGAGGTTGCTCCGATGTAGCTCAATTGGCACCAACCCTTACTACAGATCTTTCACATTTATCATAGCAAGATGATGGTATCTGCACATATTATATCTAAGTATCTAGGGAAGTCTTTCTCAAAAGTTGTAAGGTGGAGGAACCCTTCACATAACATTCTGGTCTCAAGGAATCCCTGCTAATAATGACTATATCTACAGCTCACTACATTAGTGTGATGGCCACTGGGGAGAATGCTCCTTACATTTGTGGCCATTTTGAAATGTCTCTCCTACAAATAGATAAAAAGTTCATAGTTGTTAGTAGCTAATTATCTGACATATGGAAATTGCTCATTGCCCAAGGAACCTCTAGCAACCTTTGGAAGAACTCTAGGGTTCCAAGGTAACCCAGGTTTAGAAAGGCTGATCTAGGGAATGCTGACATTGATTTTGTAACCTAAGATTTGTGAGCTGTGCTGCTGCATACTGTTTCTAACTTTCAAACTATACTAATCGTGATTCGGCCTTCATTGACCCCGTGGATGGACATTCCCAAACATGGACAGAGTTTTATTCAGTAATTGATTATTTTGGGGGGATCGAGAAGAAATTTGTAGAGGTTATTTATTCCAGGGGATAGTTTACAGTATTTTAAAGGGTGCACACTAAATAAAACCATAAGCACAGCATATCCTCCATGTCTGTATGGTGTAGAGCAGAGGTCTCCAAACTGCAGCCCGGGGCCAGATGCAGCCCACTGCTTGCATTTATCTAGTCCTTGGGGCACTGTTTCATCCACTGATAAACAATGGGACACAATTTCCCCCACTGACACAAATGAAGGGACACAATTCCTTCCAATTACATCAAAGATGGGGCACTATTCCTCACAATACCAACAATGGGGCACAATTTCTCCCAATGACACCAACAATTGGGCCCAATGACATCAATGATGGGGCACAATTCCTTCCAGTGTCACCAACGATGGTTGAAACAAACAATATGGAATTATTTTTTCTCACTGAAGTCAGGACCTTTAGATGAATTGAATTGTATCAAAACACTGTGTGGTCAGGTGGATACAAAGAGTCCAAGCATACCGCATCCTACATTTAAGTTTAGAGAAAAAAAGGAGCAAATGGGCTATGGACTTTTTAGACACGAATTACAACAACTAAATAATTAAAAAAATCATTTTATTTACAAAAATATTTTACAAAGACAAAACAATCAGTACATAAAAAGAACATCATTAGATATCCACACCAAATATTCCTCAATTGTGTTTACCACTTAAATAATATAATATAAATCCTCTATATTAGTGGAACAGCCAAATACTTATCTAATAAATGGAATAAGAAATAACCCAAGGATAGTGGAACATCAATGAGGGTTGAGTGGTGATGTTATGCTTGACATGTTTCGCGTCTCTCAACAAACGCTTGTTATGGAGCTTAATGTAACTGACTAATGAATTAAAATACAAAATATTATTAAATAATCTAAAAAGATTCATCAATAAATATGTGCAATAACACATCAAACAGATATGTAGAGACATTGGTTAGACGACAGACAAGCACCGATGTACAACAGGACACTAAAAAGGAAGAAACACCATGGGGGCATGTGTAACATAATAAAAAAAATAAAAAAGAGTCTTAATACCAGAATTACAAGGGTTAATTAGGAACTATCCCAATGGACCAAAGAGTACCCAAAGGTCACTTACTGAATGACGTGGGAATTCGCAGAATGGATATCCCAAAAAACAAAGGAAGACAAAATGGCGCACCTCCACTAAAGACTGTGTATACTATGTATAAGAGCCAAACCCAAAGGGCTAGTGTCTAAATGTATTAGAAGATCGCACAAGATACATAACTCTGAAATGTAAATAGAGATGGTATATGAACAGCAATTAAAATTAATTATTTAATCACCACCAAAGATAACAAAATTAATTTGATAAATAATTATATAAAAAAAAAACAATAGTATGCACAACAACTCACCATAAGATACTAGATGGAACCAATTCTCAATAAGTCACGAGAAAAGAGGGCCGATGGAGATAGTATTGAACCATCTTAATACCATAATGGAACAATTTAGGTAAAGGTGTCAAAACACCCCAGCGCCAGCCAATAATACCAAAAGCACAGATAGTCGGCAATCCAAGACGACAGATTAAAAAAGACCAAGGTAATACATAGTATCCCCCTTGAAAAGGGGGGAAAAGCCAATAAGGGCAAATAAATCCAAATACAATACCTCCCGAGAGTTCTGAACAGCCTAGCGTGTGAGCCACCATAGACCGAAATACGTGTCCTACAGGGAAAGACGGCGGCGGTGTGTCTTTATGTGCACAAGTCCTGCCCGTCGTCAACCAATTGGCCAATACGCTGTTGTGATGTCATCCGGGCCGGCCACAAGTGTGACAGCGCATGCGCCCGAACCAGCTACCCGAGCCTGCGCATCACAACCATGTGCGTGAACAGTACGCAGGGAGCGAATGGTACAAGGACCGACATAAAGCACTGACCGGCGGGAGTGGGATTAACCCATCTCCCGCTCAGACAGGCCCAGCGTCAATAGGCTTAAACAAAGCCAATGACGCTGGGTGGCCGCATGATGCTTCCCAAGTGCCCAAATACATCGGCAATGGCATGCCGCCAATCAATGCAATTACAAAAAATGTTTGCATATATAATCAAAGAAACAATATCATATAATCTTAATACTTCTTAAATATCCGGGGGAAAAAAAACACACTTTTTACAAAAATATATACCACTATCTGATTGTATACTATGGAAATATATTATAGTAATATAGATATTACTATAAAACAAATTGACTATACTGTGGTATAGAAAGTGCATAGAAATATAGTTAAAAAAAATCATAAAAAAGGTCTGTAGGAATGAACCTCATTAATACCTGGGGCAAAAAGGGCATTAAGTCGCTCAATCCACACCGTCTCCTTTATAAGGACCTGTTTGTCCCAATCACCCCCACGTGGATTGGGGGGGGGGGGACTACTGTAAGCACAATAAAGGAGACCACCAAAGTGTCGAATTTGTGGTATAAATCTGTGGTATAAAGGTGTCTACTAACTGATGTAATCATCTTTCCCCAAAGGAGTAGTAGACATGATCCTTTATGCGGGCACGGAATTGTCTAATGGTTTTACCCACATAGAAGGCCGAGCATTTGCATATCATTAAATAAACCACCCCCTGTGTTTCACAATCAGTGTAATAATTGGGAGTAAAGTGTTCATCATAAGGTAGTGTGAAATGCTCCCCTGTCTGGACCCATGGGCAAAATGCACATCTGCCGTACCTATGAGTCCCCCTTAATGGGCGACTCCCAGATGTGGCGGAAAAGTTGCTAGATGTCAGTTTATCACGCAAAGAAATTGATCTGTGGAAAGTGATATTGGGAGACAGATTAACATTTTTATCCAAAACAGGATCCTCAGTGAGGATAGGCTAAGGATTTTACATATTTCTGCATGATGACTAGAAAATCTGGTTATAAACCTCACAGTAGAGTTCTGTTAAGTAGTTTTTTTGTTTTTATACAGCAAGGAATGTCGTGATTAACGTGAGGCTTTATTGTATGCTCTGCGTAAAATAGATTTGCTATAACCTCTAGCTTTGAGGTGATCCCGAAGGAGATTAGCCTGGAACTAAAATTCTTCTGTATGTGTACAATTGCGACATAGCCTTACATATTGTGCATATGGGATACTACATATCAGGCCTTCAGGGTGTGCGCTAGCTGCAAAAGTGTATTTCCGGCTGTCTTCTTACGGAATAAGGTAGAGGCTATGCAACCAGCCTTATCCTTAAAGATCGTAAGATCTAAAAAAGTGATGCGAGAAGCATGACTGGACACTGTAAAATTTAGATTGAAAGAGTTATGGTTCAAAATCTGTACAAATGAATTGAGCTTGTCCAACGTATCTGTCCAAATAATGAATACGTCATCGATGTACCGAAGCCAGCAAAGCGCTTGGCTGGTGTACATCGAAAAGGCATCATTCAAAAAAATGTATCGTTCCCACCCCCCAGGTACAGGTTGGCATAGGCCGTGCACTACATGTGCTTTTCTTCTCCTAGTGGCCACAGTCCGACCCCCCTAAACTGGTCCTTTGTTTATAAACCCCTGGTGTAGAGCACTTCATATGCATTACAGATAAAGATATAAACATTCACGTAATAGAACTTTTCAAAAGAACAACCTTGCATCTGCAGTGTGCACATGTTATTGAAGCAGTATTTAGAAATGGGCTCCAACCTATTTCACATCTTCTAATGTTTTTCTACAGATACTGGCCCCATGGCTTGAAGACATCTTGTGGTCCAGATGTGTTCAGTGGTAACAGTGATCCCGGAGTTCAGTCTTACATGATGGTGCTCATGATCACTTGTTGCATAATTCCTCTGACAGTCATCGTCCTTTGTTACATACATGTTTGGTGGGCCATTAGAAAGGTGAGCAAAGCTAGTATTAGAACCATATAGCACAAAAAAGTAATCTTAATGAATATTTAAGGCATACTTGGCTGTCAATAGAATATGTTTATTTCATCACTATATATGCTTAAGAGAACATGAAACTCGTTAGGTACTGAAGAGACAAAGTTGGAAACGGTGACTAGTGTGAAAGTTATGTCCTAGTGCAATAAAATATTGAACCCAGGGAGGATAAGAAGTGTTACCTAGTCATAACATTTGGACACCCTAATATTTGAAGCTTCATGAGTTCCATGGTCAAGTCATTTATAAGAAAGGTTTGAACCGCACACAATAGGACATGGTTTGTTTGCTAAACCATAACACAACACATTGCCTGGAAAAAATCAGCAATAAATGCAACACTGATCTATACAGCCTGATTTAGAACATGTTTCAGATCCTTCAATTATTCTTCATGTGTACAATTCAGCAGCAAAACACAAATGTCTGCCAAAAGTCTTTAAAGTGTTTTACAGTTGAAAACATCACTGCCAAGCTTTTATTGCGACCACAAGTACGTTTTCGAAACTCTTCCCGTCTTCTAGGTAGCCCAGCAGCAGAAGGAGTCTGAATCCACCCAGAAGGCTGAACGTGAGGTCTCAAGGATGGTAGTTGTCATGATCATGGCTTACTGCTTTTGTTGGGGACCGTACACAGTTTTTGCCTGCTTTGCTGCCGCCAACCCAGGCTACAGTTTCCATCCATTGGCTGCCTCGTTACCTGCCTATTTTGCCAAGAGTGCCACCATTTACAACCCCGTCATCTACGTGTTCATGAACAGACAGGTTGGTGCATTGGGGAAAATTGAGGAAAATATGTTAAGTCATTCTTCCTCTACAGCAGAAAATCGGTGTAACTTTGGAAAACGGTAATGTCTCCTGTACCAGTGCCTGGACCTAGCAGCCACTTGCTAGGCAAGGACGCTGAAATAGGGTTAAAGGACACATGCCCCCTCCATACCCAGAAGTGCTGACTTTTCTTAACAGCTGCAATGGAGCAATGAGATGTGAAGAGTGCAGATAAAGTGAGTATATACGGGTGTCTGGGGATACCCTTTACAGATACACTGTTACTTTTCCCCCATAGGCAAAACGACAGTGTCTTTTTGAAATTACTCAGTCACTTAAAGGATAAGTTTCCTTTTTAAAAAAATATATAAATGCACATCTTTTTGCAGGTAAAAAAATGTGCATTTATTATTTTTGACTTTGAACCTGGAAAGGCCTGTGAATTAATGATGTGACTGAGTGGGCGGAGAAGATGCCTGCCACTGCGGAGGGGGAGGGAGAGGTGGAGGTGGAGCAGCTGCAGCTGCAACATGTTACATCTTCTACTCTAAATATGTAACATTTTCCAAAAGGTGAAGTTATCCTTTAAAAAGAAGACGCTTTAAAACTGATTTACTAAATTCAAATTGACTCTGCACTTTGCAAGGTGCAGTTGCACCCTGCAAGAGTAGTTGCTCCATCGCTTAGTAAATGAGAAGCTCTGCTAAGTTCCATCATCCAATTATGTGCAAGCAAAAATGCTGTTTTTTCCTTGCATGTGATTGAGTATTCTTTGCAAAGTGAAGCTTTACCTCATTTATTAAGCTCTGGAGCAATTGCATTTGCAGAGTGCAATTGCACTTTGAAAAATGGACAGTCTAGTTGCTTTTAGTAAATTAACCCGTTATATTTACCTGCCCTGGTGCCTGTTCATGGAATCTTTGCTCTGTTGCTCAGCAAAGTGGCTCAAAGGATCTACCCTCCCAGAAACTCAGGAAGGTGATGGGAAAACCTCTCCAAATGGGGGTATAGACAAAAACACAATTTTAGTTGAGTAAGGGAGAGTAATGGTGCCCATACACTAGACCAAAAATAGTTTGAAAAATCTGTCATTTGGACAGTTTGTTTGTTTTTCGTCCAGTTAATGGGCACAAATCGAGATCTGGTTATGAATTTTTTGAGTCAGAAAAATCGAAGGAAACCATGTGATTAACTCACTTCATATTGAATGTTATGTCATGGTTGTGAACTGTTGATCCATGGAATTGTAATGCAGTTTCTGTGAAAATAAAGAATTTATAAAAAAAAAAAAATCAGAAATGAGAAACTGACTCATTTATGTCCACTGAACAATTTATTGTTCAAAATTCGATGGCAATATGGTTTGCTCTCACGACCGCGTGTTCAAAAACACGTTAGCAATTTTTTGACTGGTGTGTGGCTAGCATTAGAACTTCTGGCAATGTTTACTATTGCGGTCTGTGTCTTCATTTAATGTTGACACTTGCCCTATTTCTTGCCTTAGTTTCACAGGGGGAACATTTCTCCCGAAGAGATATATACACAAACTTGAAACAAATTTTAACAAAAAAAAAACAAAAAAAAAAAACAAAAAAAAAAACTGTGATATCTAATGAAGACCTGTTTATGTTACTTCCTTTAGTTCCGGAACTGCATCTATCAATTACTTGGCAAAAAAGTTGAAGATGCCTCAGAACTTTCTTCTACATCTCGGACGGAAGTATCCTCAGTTTCCAATTCTACCGTGTCACCTGCATAACTTCTCAGGGACATCTCTCCTCGAATTTCCTAGTCCCATATTTCTGCACATATTGTATATATTTGATTACAGGAGCAGCTATAAGTAACTCTCCTACCTACACATGCATGATCATTATTTGTATCTATATGTCCATTTTCACTACATATTGTCACTTCATACTGTGATTGTAATATTTTTTTTCATTATTATAATATTCTAGTAACTGGTCTGAATATTGTTTATTAAAATATAAATCAAAGAAGTATTATGGGCAGCGGGACTGTCCAAAGTGTGACTTCTATAACTGAACAGTACTTGTTGTACTAGGAACTGGAACATAAGTAAGCCTATTCTTAAAAAAAATATGGGGAATCCCATTGCTGACTGCCTTCTGAAAATGCAAGTTGCCCAGTTGCTCCGGTAAACCCTTGGGTTAAGTACTTTCTGAATCCCTGACAAGGAATTTTGCAGTCCAGGAAAAAGTCAGAAGTCCTGCAGGCTTATACTAAGTAAGAGGCACAAGATATTAAAGCCAGAGGTCAGCATGAGAATCGAGCATGTTGCATTTTCAGAATAGGAGCTCAGCAATGGTAACCTTATTGTTTTACTCCTTTAAGTCAAGTGGGTGGTTTTGTGAAAATAAATGTAGTGAAGAAGCATACATACAATGTAAGAATGATATTTGAGAAGGGGAGGTTGCTTTAGATACCCCCTTGATGTTTTGCTGCTATATAAAACAGTTTAACTGTAATGATATTTATGTGAACATAATATTCTTTGGCTTGTCTTAGCAAGTATGTTTAGAGTAATGTTTCCCAACTAATTACATTATGAATAGCAATTGTCTACCATGTTTGTTTAAACATATAAGCTTAAGCAAATAAAAAAGTGATGTAAATCGAACAACAAGAAAATTATCAGTGCAATTTACAAACTAAATTGAACAATCTCAGTAAGGTTTGGCCAAATGTCCTACGTCCCCTTCTTCATCTCAATGTGATTCTTTCAAGTCTGGAAAAAAAAAAGCCTTTTTTCTAGTACAGCCCTTTTCAACCAGGGTTCTGTTGAACCCTATGGTTCCTTCAGAGATTGCTTGGGGTTCCTTGATCAATAAGCAGCAATTGATTGACTTCCCACCTTACAGTGCCTGCATACTTATGGGGCCAATATCACTGGGCAGAGCCAATGGCCTAAGTCTAGTGGTTCCTTTTAGCTGTCTCCAAGGGTGGCCTTTTTCCCAATGACTGCCAATATAATGGGACATTCTTCCCTTTACTAGCCACCATTGCAATGGGGGTAGGAGGCAAATTACCACATTCGTTATTCTTTTATTTATTATATCTACAATATCCAACTAATGAGGCAAATGTACTGTAAGCTGTAGACATATTTTTTTTAGCATGGGGTTCCCTGAGGTGTGAAAATAACTTTAAGGGTTCCTCAAGGGTAAAAAGGTTGAGAAAAGTTGTTGTAGCGGGTGTGGTGGCGACACATGTCTTTTTCATCATCCATAATAGACCACTTTTGCAACAACAATAATAGACCTGCGTTGACTGACGAAAATAAATTGGACAGTAGTTTGCTGTGGTTACCCCTGTTTTCACTTATGCAAAACTGTCTTGCCACTGGCCAACTACTATCAAGCTCTCATTAGACGATAAGAGACTGCAGATGAAATATCCAGCAGCAGGACAGTTTTAAAGCTCAGCCCCAGGAAAGTTGAAAATTCTCCCTTGTAGTGGGTCTGTGCTCACCGCTCGTTTAGGTCTAGAGGCATGGAAAAGTTATTTGCTTTCCTGCTCCTCCTCACTGCTAGACTGGTCTAAGTACCCAACATCATCATGACTACCGCAGGGCCCATAGCCCTGTATCAGATATTAGGAGGCTCAGGGGCAGTTCACCTCCAGAGCATAGGGAAATGTCTTTTGTCAGGGAAGCAGATTGTCAAGTAAAAGTCCTTTTACTTTCATATAAATCCAAATGTACAGTTTACAGCAAAGAATTTTCAGATTTTGCAGAGTTGGGCTTTAATCTGGGATAGCAGGTATCACATACCTGGTGCTGGAGGCCAATGGAGAGGGGCTTCCCTTGCTACTAAGTTCCGGTCTCCCCTGAAGCTTAAACAAGAGAGTCAGGCTCAAAGAAACATGGGTCGCCTGCTGGAATGGCTTGCAGAGATCTTCTGATTGGAGTTAGGTGAGATGTCCAGGCGAGAAGCCAGTTCAAAGCCAAAGTCAGGTACCAGGTGTGGACATGAGCATAGTCTGGAGGATAGCCAGGGTCATACACAAGAGATCAGGAAAAGACAGTCTGTTAAACAAGCTGGGGTCAGATCAAGGGGCAGGCAGAAGACAGGTCCAAGGGCAAGCCGAGTTGGTAACCGATATCCACAGATGCAAGGTAACACAGGAACACAGGAACAAATACACTGGAGAGCCAAAGATCAACCAGCAATCACAGAGGGTGACTGGCTCCCTTATAAAGGCCTTTTGAAACCAATCCGGGCCGGAAACATGCTCGGCTGTGAGCAAGTGGGTGTGCATTTGTGCAACCATGTAAGATACATTCAGGAATGCCAGGTCTTCGTGAGCCTCTGCGGCGTATAGTGTCCTAAGTAATATATTATGAAGTAGTTTGGGTGCACTGTGCACACTGTTCTAGCACTCAGCTTTTTTTTCTCCTTTCAAAGAAAGCAGCAATGTACTGTGAACAAAAGGCAGCGCTAAGAACAGATGGTCAGTAACAAGTAAATGCTCTGCTTGGAGTACCCCAACTTAAAAAAGGCCCTATCAAAATTAATTAAAAAAATGCTAATTCAATGAACCCCAAAACACCACCTCTAAAAAAAAACCTTGCAGCAAAAAAATAGCAGTTTAATCCTAAAATACAGACCATATCAACCTAAAAGAGAAAGCAATACCCAGTTCCCCCCCCCCCCCCCCAAATAAAACCCCACAAAATACTGACCCACAAACTCAATTTGTGTGCAATGGGAAGACTTGCAGCAAAAAAAAAGAAAGAAAAAAAGCTATGGTTAGGACAGCAGCTGACACTAACCGTTGAAATCAACTAAAAAAAAATCATTAAACATTCTGTGATGTACCTGAATTTTAATTGAAATTAGCTTTTTGCAGCCCCCTGTGCAACAGAACTAATACTAGTGGAGGTAGAAGCAGATGAAGGATCACATCTGTAATGAAAGCTCCTATATATGCAGAACTGATTGCATAGGTTAAGAAGTACAGATCTGAATCTACCCAAAGGCACCTTGAGATGCCTGCTATTTGATGGCAGTGACAATTTTGAGCACCAAGAGCACAGGTATACTAAAAGACTTTAGATGTCCAAAAATGTTGAAAAAAAAATCCTGCCAAAAATCCAGTATTGTCCTGTGCTCTGTATACTATGCGGTGTCATTTCAAGCAGTGATATCCAGTACTTTCTGTGAACTACAGAACACTTTCTCCTATGTTATGGAGTTGACGATAATGGGCAGTGTTCTATAGCACTTTCACCTTAGGACAGGAAGTGTGTTACTGGCAGGATCACCAAATAAAAATAAAGGGGGGGGGGGGCTGAAAAAAGGAAACAAGTCTTTGTATATTACTGTAAGTTTTCTGACATATTTGCAATAACAATTATTAAACCAGAAAAAATAAAACAAATGCAGCCTCTATATTTATAGACTGGTAGGCTGTAATATATTAGACTTTTGTTTTTGGGTTTAGATACACGTTAATATTGTATATTTTCTCATTAAGAATTCAGTTGATCTCTCTCATCCTTGTTTGCTGCTTGACATGTAGCAAGTATTTATGGGCAGGGCTACCCATGAGGTAGATCTTTAAAGGGAAGCTCTAATTTAACCCCTTCACGCCTATGTAGCACAAACATGCGGGCTCGGCTTGAAGGCTGTACGGGGGTGATTCCGACGGTCGGCTTTCTTATGATAACAACCGATATAGTTGAAAGCTGATTGGCTGTTATAGCAAGCAGCAGGAGGCCCGAGTGACCACTGGGAGGCCCAAGCAACCAGCCGGCATGTCCGGCTGGCTGGAGGCCCGAATTAAGCCAGAACTGCCTTTCGATTGGGTCTCGGATCTAGTAACCCTTTATCTTTTGTGGCCCCCAATGATCTCCCAGCACCCTGGCCACAAAAGATATATATCTGGCTGCCTTGGAGGGGACAGGGAGGAGGTGGGACGAGAGCCGTACACATAGAAGTATTTCCTGTTTACACAGCTGCCTCTGTAATAGGAAGTCCCTTTTCCAGTGCTGCCATTGGACAACTGTTCTGTCCATCAAAGGAGACGGGGATTTCTATTAAAGAAGTTGCAGAGAAAACAGGAGTTATTCCTGTGTCTAATCTTTTGGTACTCACCCCGCCACCTCCCTGTCCCCTCCGAGGCTGCAGATGGATGGAGATCAGTCAGGCTGCACTGATTGCAATTGTGAGTCTAAATTCCTGGCAATGGTGGGTGCTGCATTTTGCTAGTGATGGGGGCTGCATTCCTGGCAATGGTGGGTGCTGCATTCCTGGCCATACTGGGTGCTGTATTCCTGGCAATTGGGGTGCTGCATTCCTAGCAATGGTGGGTGCTGCATTCATGGCAATGGTGGGGCTGCATTCCTGGCAATGATGGGGGCTGCATTCCTGACAATGGTGGGTGCTGCATTCCTGACAATGATGGGGGCTGCATTCCTGGCAACGGTGGGGGCTGCATTCCTGGCCATACTGGGTACTACATTGCTGGCAATGGGGGTGCTGCATTCCTGGCCATACTGGGTGCTGCATTCCTGGCAAAGGTGGGCGTTGCATTCCGGGTGGTATATATGGTATATATAAATATGGTATATCCAAATAACACACCCAAGCCCATCTATTTACTCACACACAGCCACAAAGGCAAGAGAATCCTTGTTGGGCAGTGTATTAGAGCTCAAACTAACACACAGACCGCATTTTAATGGTTCAAAGAATGTCAGGCAAAATGGTCGGCCCCTGCTATAGGTAACATTTAAAGATGGACATCTGTGCTAAAAAAATATATATATTGTGTGGGGAAACTAAGTAATTTGCTAGCAAAAAAATACAGATTTTAACCTGTACGCAACAAATGTCAGAAAAAGGCTTAGGCATTAAGGGATTAAGTGTTTTTATGCAGAGAAATCAGCAGTTACAACAATGCAGTATTCTTCATCCAAAGTTCAGTTCCATACAGCAAGGCATTTACAGTATATATATCACTTAGGGCAGAACAATAATGCAGAGCTTACATATGGGAGGCTGCTCAGGAAATGCTTCCTTAAACGTGTACCCTTGAGGCATCTTAGAGGAGACCTTCCCAAAAGGATGCTGTGGTATCAGAGTGGAATGCAGATATGTGCCAGACCAATGGAAGCTGGAACATTGGTAAACATACTTTCCCCGAATGCCAGGCAGTCTCCAATTCCTGGCAATGGTGGGTGCTGCATTTTTGCTAGTGATGGGGGCTGCATTCCTGGCAATGGTGGGTGCTGCATTCCTGGCCATACTGGGTGCTGTATTCCTGGAAATTGGGGTTCTGCATTCCTTGAAATACTGGGTGCTGCATTCCTAGCAATGGTGGGTGCTGCATTCATGGCAATGGTGGGGGCTGCATTCCTAGCAATGATGGGGGCTGCATTCCTGACAATGTTGGGTGCTGCATTCCTGGCAACGGTGGGGCTGCATTTCTAGCAATGGTGGGTGCTGCATTCCTGGCCATACTGGGTACTGCATTGCTGGCAATGGGGGTGCTGCATTTCTGGCAATACTGGGTGCTGCATTCTAGGCAATGGGGGTGCTGCATTCCTGGCAAAGGTGGGTGCTGCATTCTGGGCGGTATATATGGTATATATAAATATGGTATATCCAAATAACACACCCAAGCCCATCTATTTACTCACACACAGCCACAAAGGCAAGAGAATCCTTGTTGGGCAGTGTATTAGAGCTCAAACTAACACACAGACCACATTTTAATGGTTCAAAGAATGTCAGGCAAAATTTTCGTTTTTGCCACATCAGTGTTTATATACCAGAGACTAGATTCAGCCTGCCACTCATTCATGTCTCATTCTCTATTCCACATCATCGTGGCTTATTTCATATCAAAAATTTTCCCAAAGATTCCTTATACTCATATCAAAAATTCATAGCATTTAAGAAATACAGAAAAAAGACAAAAGAGAACAAGATAGGAATAAAGCTCCGCACCCTTGGTGTTCTTAAAGTGTACACAGTTACTATATCCATTACCCTGGCATCTCATACCTGTATTGAATTTTCCTCCCCCCAGCTCCCCCCCATCACCATAAGACACCATCGTCTACCTAATTGGATTATAGCCTCCTCTCTCCTCTCCCCAGTTCTATGGCAATATCATTCTCTGGTTAACGAGCAGAGTCATGAAGAGGCCAGCAAGAAAGCCCTGGGAAACGAAGGGTCCACCCTTTGTGAAGTGGGAAAGACACTCATAGAGAGAGAGAGAGATACAAAGAGATATTAAGGGAATCACAGCGAAAGGGAGAGAGACACCAATCGCCCGTGGGGAGAGTCTATTTTCTGTGACATAAGCTATTAAAGCCCGTCTACTTATGGTAAAATCCCCAACTTCCGCAAGCAAGACCCCCATAAGTTTGTGAACTTCTTATTGTTGCCCTGTTCGATGAAAAAGACCCTTTCGTTACAAATTGTCGTTTTTATGGTTGCCAGCCAAGTTTCAAATGACGGGCCCGAGTGTGAATGCCATTGTTGCGCAATTACCTTCCTTGCCTGGAAGAGACACCTAATCACTGGAATTATAGTGACGTTGGGAATTGTAAGACCCTCAGGTATAGTCAGGAGATAAGTCCTAACCGTTGCTTTCAATGTTAGGTTAAAGGTTCTGTTAATTTGATCTATAACCTGCGTCCAATACCTAAATAATTTCAGACACCTCCAGAACATGTGAATGAAATCGCCGGTTAAGCCGCATCTGGGACAGTGGTCATTATTTCTCCAGCCTAATTTAAACATTTTCTTGGGGGTATGATATACCCGATAAAAAAAGAAAAGGTGGGAAGCTTTCTGGGAAGGGGAAATCGAAACTCTAGTTCCATGATCGATTATCTTGTCCCAGTCGGAGTTAGACAGCGGACCCACATCATTCTCCCATCTTTTCCTACTTTTAAGCGGGGCTTCATGGTCTAGCATTTTATCCCCTAGTCTAGCGTACATATAAGAAATCAGTCCCTTAAGCGTGTCCTGGGACATAATTTGTGATAACACCCGAATCTGAATCCACTGTACCTTTTGGGGTCCGAATTGTGACTGGTCTGCATGTCTGACCTGGAGATATTTGTAAAACGAACGGTTCGACAGCGAGAACTCCAATTTTAAACTAGTGAATGATTTAATATCTGAACCCTGAAATATTTGCGTTAGTTGGTTTATCCCTTGGTTCGCCCATTCTCTGCATCTTTCAACTTTAGCTAATTCGGCCAAGTTTCTATTATTCCATAAAGGGGCCAATACCGATATCCCCTGGTATCCTAGTAAAACCTTAGCTGTTTTCCAGAGTTTAACAATCAGGTTAATCGTTGGACAGCATATACCAAACGAGTTTGCCTCAAGGGCCTCAATAAGTGTATTGTGTGGGCATCCTATCAACAGGCTGTGGCGAGGCATACCCTCGCTCAGTATTCCTGCTCCTGCTAGGTGCTGCAACTGTGCTGCCAAATAATAAAGTCTAGGATGTGGGACCGCCCTCCCCCCTTCCTCCAGCGGTAGCTGCAACGTCCGTAGACTAATCCTAGGCGGCCCCTTTCTCCATATAAAATCTCTAAACAGAGATTCTATTTTCTTAAACCACCTCGAACCGATCCATATCGGCGAGTTATGGACAAAATATAAAATTTGGGGGAGCCACACCAACGTCCCGCCATCGATAAGGGGAGGCGGCTCCAAATATCCGCCTTATATTTGAGCTTCAACAGGAGTGGGGCTAAGTTATCCTCCAGGTACCCATTTACATCCCTTGCCATCCAGACCCCCAAGTACTTAATTTTCTCCACCAACTTCAGGTTAAAGGTATCCCGTAGTACATCAGTGACCCCCGTGTCTATCGGAAGTAATGCAGATTTATTCCAGTTGATAGTGAATCCGGATATTTGGCCAAATTCCCTAATCATTCCCATTGCCGCTTTTAACGAGGTTTGAACCTCTCCCAAAAAAAGCAAAACATCATCGGCAAATAATGCGATCTTTTCCTCCATCTGACCTCTCCTAAATCCCTGTATAGCAGGGTTAGCCCTGATAGCTATGGCCAATGGTTCCATTGCTAGAACGAAAAGAAGAGGGGAAAGAGGGCATCCCTGCCTCGTACCTCGTACCAATTGGAGCACATCAGAGTACTCATTGATTTTAATTTTCGCGCTTGGATTGGTGTAGAGCATCTTTATCCATTTGATAAAATTTGTCCCAAACCCGAATCTAACAAGAGCTGCAAATAAATATTCCCACTCAAGGCAATCAAAGGCCTTGGCTGCATCCAGGGCTAATATGGCCCTGGAACCTCCATTATCTGCCGGGATCTGGATATTCAAATGGGCTCTACGTATATTAAAACTGGTAGACCTGTTCGGGATAAATCCCGACTGGTCAGAATGGATGAGCTTATAAATACACTTTTTTAAACGTGTTGCCAGTATTTTCGCTAAGATCTTTACGTCAGTGCATAACAGCGAAATCGGACGATACGAAGCAGGTTCCATAGGATCTTTTCCCTCCTTGGGGACAACTACTATAGTGGCCTCTAACATTGAGGAAGGCAACGTCCCCACCGCCAATGCCTGAGTCAATGCCTCCAGCAGTTCTGGCAGCAGAACCTCACCATATTTTTTGTAAACCTCAATAGGTATCCCGTCAGGTCCTGGTGATTTTAGGTTGGGCATCTCAGCCATGGCTTTACGAAGTTCATCAATAGTTATTGGAGCCTCCATTAACGTAGAATCTTCTGCTAATAAAGTTGGTATGCTTATGTTTCCGATAAAAGCAGGGGTCGTTCCCCCCTCTCCCCCCCTCTGGGATTTATATAGAGAGCTATAGTAGTGATGAAATATGTTTTTAATAATAGTGGGTTCAGAAGTCATCTCTCCCTGTAGCGTCCTAACCGCTAATACCGTTAAAGGGGCAGTGTTTGTTTTAACCAATAGAGACAGTAAACGACCCACTTTTTCTCCTTCCCCAAAATTCACTTGTCTCTGAACTATACGTCTATTATCTATCTTTCTCCTAATGGTCATCTTGTACTCTTGCTGCTTTTCCAACCATACCTTCTGACTGAATGGGGTTGGGTTGATAATATACTGCTGTTCTGCCCTTTGCACAGTCTTCCTAGCCTCCTCCTCCCGATTCTTCATCCCAGCTTTGTTGCCAGCAATTTGCTGGATAAAGTGTCCCCTTAAAAAAAGCTTTTAATGAATCCCAAACCACGCCCGCCGATGCAGTACCCACATTAATATGGATAAAATATTTCAGTTGAGATATTAATCGCTCTGGATCACCCAATATCTCTAACCACGAATGATCAATTTTCCATTGCCCAAAATACTGCTTTTTCCCCACAATAAGCGTCAATGTTAGGGGGGGAATGATCTGATATCCCCCTTGGGCCATATTGTACTGCCTCCACCAAAGCCAAAGCTTGGGTGTTCACCAGGGCCATATCAAGTCGAGATAAAGTAAAATAAGACATTGAAAAACAGGAGTATTGTCACTCCAACGGATACCGAGTACGCCACGAGTCGCATAACCCTACTTCCCATTGGAAGCAAGATAGCCTCGTCTCGTTTCCCGCGGTTATTGGAGTTACCGTTGGAAATCTATCTAAGGACTTGTCCAGAACTTCGTTAAAATCCCCCACTGCTCTAACGGGGATATCAGGTTTATCTATTATGAATGATATTAACTCATGTAAAATCTCCAACTTAAATGGAGGCGGAACATATATATTTGCTATCACATATGGATTATTTTCGATACAGCAATATAAAAAAATGTAGCGACCCTTTCTGTCTATGCGACTGTTATAACAGGAAAACAAAATCTCCCCATCGATCAAAATGCTCACCCCTCTTGCATATGAAGAAAATACCGAATGGAATTGAGTTTGGAATTTCCGACCACGGAGGAGCAGAACCGTCTCAGCAGTCAGGTGTGTCTCCTGCAAACATAGCAATCCGGGCCCCATGCCCTCTAATGCTGATAATACCACAGCTCTCTTGGTCGGATCTCCCAAACCCCGGACATTCCATGACATTACCCTAATTTTTTTTGCCTGCATCACATCTTAGCAACCTATATAATGGGCGAATTAAAACAGAGAAAAAAAAAAAGTAGAAGAAAGAAAAAAGAAGAATAAGATACCTTCCCTTTCCCACTCAATTACAATCGTGCCATTCCCAAATACATTAATTACATTTTTACCCCCCCAGTTGTGGTGCCTTCTCCCACCTCCTCCCAGGAGGTGGATCTTCAATCTTGTGTATACATGTATTAGTGCAATATTTTCCACCCTTCCCTCCCTATCCCTCCCAAATCCTAAACTCAGACCCCCCCCCCTCCCCACCCTCCTATCTTGCCCTACAGGGCTCCCCACTAGGGGTTGACCCGTGACCTTCCTACACCCCATCCACCACTTACTTACGCTATTTCTAATTGATACTACAATAGAAAACCAAACCCAAAATGAGGAGCACAGATGCGCCCCTCCACAATCACCCGTATACATTCTTTTAACCTCAATCCCTCACAGTGCAACCCCCCCTACTCCTTTTTATACGTAAAATAAGCGTGCTAAAAATTATTAATATCTCATCCCAATCTTCACCCCCCCTCACCCCCCACATCACAAACCATAAGATTATTAAATCGTGAAAACCAACCCAATTATGTAGGTCTATAACTCTTTTTTATTTTCCTCTAGCCATTGGGCTGCCTCCCTTGGTGTATTGAAAAAAAGCATCCTACCGAGTGCTATTACCCTCAGGCGGGCTGGGTAGAGGAGAGCGTAATCTATCTTATACTTAATCATACTCCGCTTGACTGGAATGAATTCGGCTCTTCGTTTCTGAAGATCTGGCAAGAAATCAGGATATAAAGAGACCCTAGTCCCCTCAAATTTAATGTCACCCTTCTCCCTGGCTTCTCGGAGTAAGGACACTTTATCATGGTAGTTAAGAACTTTGATCAATATAGGCCTAGGATGGTCCCCCATATGGCGAACTTTAGCTGGAGCTCGATGTGCACGTTCTATTGCAAATAAGAGACTGAGAGCAGTAACCCCAAAAAGATCCTGGAACCACCCCTCTAGAAAACCTATTCAATTAGTGCCCTCACAATGCTCGGGGAGACCTATCACCCTAATATTATTTCTTCGGCTCCTGTTCTCCATCTCATCCAACTTAGCCGCTTGACTGTTAATCATATTTTTAAGAGATGCGACTTCACGCTTCACAGGACTCAAGTCATCCTCAATCACACCTACGCGTTCCTCAAGATCAGAGGTCCTTAATATAGTCCTATTTAATTCTTGTCTCATAGATAGTAATTCTTCTTTAATAGATCTCAACTGACTATCAAAGCTAGATATTGTAACTTTACATTCTTTAATCGCATTCAGTATGTCTCTTAGTGTAGGCTCTCCCTCCAGCGTAGCAAGTGTAGATGTATAAATACTAGCTGACGTATCGATCGCTTCCGTGTTTGCATTGGCAATTACAGTTTTTCCTCCCCCTGATCCCTTAGTACCACCAGATTTAGAAACTAATGGGGTGGAAGGGTTAGTCGCAGAATGTCCTTGACTCTTTCTATCTCCAGACGAGTTTTTAGAGTCTTTATTCTGTAGAATATTCTGTTGGCTACTTGTCTTTGAGGGTGAAACCAGGCCCGGCTGAGCATAACGCTCTAATTTTGCGGCCGCAGTCAAAGCCATATGATTGGCTTTATCCTTAGCCGAACGGGTGATTTGAGACCCCTCCGGAGGAGGCTGCTCTTCAGGAGATCTTTTCCTGGACATGATTAGCTTTAAATAACAACTAGAGTTTTTCCCACTAGAGCCTCAATAGACCACCGTGTCACGCCAACCCGAAAATATCCGAAAGTAACCAAATCCTGCAAAGGGGGGAGGCAGAAAGCGATAAGCTGGGGCGTAGCTCCTACAGTATTACCAGCTGAAAAATTTCTCAGCACTATTTGATCGTAAAGTGCAAGCAAAATATAAAACAATTACATAGGGAGCACCGTGTGCGACTTCGTAAGACTTAAGCTTTATAAAGCGAGACAAAGGGGAACAGCAGTACGAAAGTAAGTTACCCTATGAACAAATGTGCGGAGAAACAATCACTTTAGGAGAAAATAAATGAGTAGTCCCCAATCACTTTAACCCCTGGCAGGATATCTCAAACAGCAAGGAGGATATAATTATATGCAAGCTCATGTTATAAGGGCATAACAGTCAAGGCAAGCGGTGCAGTCCAGCAAAAAAAAACAAAAAAAGGATAGCAATGAGATAACGCTGGGGTCTATGCCCTCAAGCTATTTAATTCCACTCTCCTGTATATTATTTGGTCAGTTAAAACAGGACAGCAAGTTTCATCAAAATGTACAAGTATTTACAAGACCCCACCGCTAAGGGGGTTCCCTCCGTTCTCGATGGACAGTCCTCAGCACAGCATAGACCTGGAGCACCAGCCGGCAGGTCTCATAGCTAAAGTTATTACCTCTGGGGCGTGGAGGGACGGCAGCGTGAGGAGACCTCCTCTCACAGTGGCAGCAACAGGCAGTGTTGCGGGGATGCGGATGTCATTCGAAATCTCGTGTTATCCTCTGCGAGACTCACAGCCCCTTCTCCTCCAATAGCTTACCCACGCCAGTGAGACCAACTCCAGCCCGACTAATCCTGGAGACCAGAAAGCGGCGGGGCCTGAGCAGATGAACGGCGTCCACACAGGCAGAGGGGCCACCCAGAAGCAAGGCAGGGAGGCCCTCCACCAGTGACCAGCAGCCTAAGTAATGCGGGGTCAGAGCGGCAGGCTCGGACTGGGCAGGGTGGAGAGGGGGAGAGCTACACCATGCTCTCACTCCTCACTCGTTCTCACTCTCATTCACGTCCGGTCACGCCCCCCTTGCACACAGATCTCTGCATGTGTCAGGTTCACACAGACCACATTTTAATGGTTCAAAGAATGTCAGGCAAAATGGTCAGCCCCTGCTCTAGGTAACATTTAAAGATGGACATCTGTGCTAAAAAAATATATATATTGTGTGGGGAATCTAAGTAATTTGCTAGCAAAAAAAATACAGATTTTAACCTGTACGCAACAAATGTCAGAAAAAGGCTTAGGCATTAAGGGGTTAAGTGTTTTTATGCAGAGAAATCAACAGTTAAAACAATGCAGTATTCTTCATCCAAAGTTCAGTTCCATACAGCAAGGCATTTACAGTATATCCACTTAAGGACCAAGCCTCTTTTTCAGATTTGGTGTTTACATGTTTAAAACTGTTTTTTTGCTAGAAAATTACTTAGAACCCCCAAACATTTTATATTGTTTTTTTTTTTCTAACACCCTAGAGAATAAAATGGCGGTCATTGAAATACTTTTTTTCACACCGTATTTGCGCAGCGGTCTTACAAGCGCACTTTTTTTTGGAAAAAATTCACTTTTTTGAATAAAAAAATAAAACAGTAAAATTAGCCCAATTTTTTTCTGTATTGTGAAAGATAATGGTACGCCGAGTAAATTGATACCCAACATGTAACGCTTCAAAATTGCGCCCGCTCGTGGAATGGCGTCAAACTTTAGCCTCAAAAATCTCCATAAGCGACATTTAAAAAATTCTACAGGTTGCATTTTTTGCGTTACAAACGAGGTCTACCAATCGCCGCGATCCCTCACATGTGTGGTTTGACCACCGTTTTCATATGCGGGCGCTACTCACGTATGCGCTGGCTTCTGTGCGCAAGCTCGTCGTGACGGGGTGTTTTTAAAAAACTTTTTTTTTTTCTTATTTATTTTAATTGATTTGATTTTTACACTGTTTTAAAAAATGAAAAATGGATCACTTTTATTCCTATTACAAGGAATGTAAATATCCCTTGTAATAGAAAAAAGCATGACAGGTCCTCTTGAATATGAGATCTGGGGTCAAAAAGTCCTCAGATCTCATATTTGGACTAAAATGCAACAAAAAAAAGAAAAAAGAAAAAAGGACATTTAAAAAAAATATACCTTTAAGAGGTATGGGCGGAAGTGACGTTTTGACGTCGCTTCCGCCCTCCTATGGTATAGAGACGAGTGGGGGCCATCTTAGCCTCACTCGTCTCCATACCCAGCTAGCAAAAGGACCCTCCGCCGCAACCGACGGCTCCGGTAAGCGGCGGAAGGTGCGGGAGGGCACCATTTTTTGTTCCCATTTTTGGTTGGCCCAGTGTAATTTGAAATTTTGATATGAAAATAGTAAGGCGTAGGTGAGATAAATTAAGTGGCTTTGCGGGTCCTCTTTTAAGCATAAGGATTCGAAGGTGGTAGACCATATTTTTTTTTTACTTATTTTTATGTACAAGATTCCTGCTGCATCGTTTGAGTTTAAACACAAAGAGAACTACCCACAACTGGTTTAAATTGGTGTTCCTATCACATAAAATGTAGTATTTTGCCCCCCCCCCCCATTTTACAGTAGCAATAGCCCACCTTATTGATTAGTGAAGAACCGTCTTTATTGCCCATACCAGGCAATTGTAGGATCTCCTTTAATTTTTTTCCTACTCACTGGGCAGCAGAGTAGCTTAGTGGTTAGCAGACTTTCCTTATAACACATGAGTTTTGGGATCAAAGTTTACAAGGACACGGTGTTCCCACAGTTTCCTTCCTCTTGTGATTGTGTTTTCCTTTGCATAATCCAATTTCATCCAACAAACCCACTACATACTACTGATCAATTAGTTCCCCACTACACTTTATTAGGTACACCTTGCTAGCAGAAGCAGTCAAAAACACAACTCCTGGTTATTAACTCTCCACTTTAGTTCAAAAGTCCAAAGTCCTCTTATGTTCACAAAATCCACATGCAAGCCACCATCAGGGAGCAAGCTCCTAGAGGAGTTTGTATAAATACTTTTCCTGACACCTTCATGACAGCACACACTGGGTTGTGACTCCACCCCCACAATCTGACAGGATTGGTTAACTATAAATTTGGAGGGGAGACCCCCCCCCCCCCCCCCGCTGCATTCTCTTTTTTTATCCTCACCTGACAGGTTGGATGATCAAGGTTTCAAGATATCTACCGATGAATAAGCCTTTTACCGCCATCACTCCAGCAGGTTCAAGCCTCTCCTGTTTGGAAGTCCCTCCTGTACAGTCTCTAAAGGAGCTTAATGGAGGGAATCCCCGTTCTGGTGGTCTCAGGGGACATCTGGCCTTGTTTTTTTATAAGCTTTAAATAAGCTTTCATTTTGCAGTGGACTCCCTTGCTATACTAAATCACTTTTTTTCGTAGCTTTACCTTTTTTCTTCTTCTGGGGTTGCTGGGGCTTGCTGTCCTCCAGTACAGCTGTCATGGCCGCCAATAGTGTCCCTGCTGTTCTGCGCATGTTCGTTTTGCAGCTGGATCGTTTACTTCTCTGAAGAGAGGTCTTTTCCCTTATCCAAGATGGCGCCGGTATCCTCAGGATGCTCTGTGCATGCGCGGAGCTCCATTCAGCCACCGCTATGGCGCCCTTTTTAAAATCCAGTTGTGTGCTTCTGCATACTGTTTATTGCCTAATCCTGTATCCTCTTTTTTCTGCTGGATAAGGTAAGAACATTTTTCTTTCTGCTACATTATATTGTTTCTCTCTTGCTTCTGGCATCTGCAGTCTCTGAGGGTTCTAGGTCTTAAAGGGGCAGGCAAAAAAAAAAATATTAATTATTGTTTTTTGTTTTCCTGTTTATTGGTTTGCGAGAAAATTCTTTTTTATTTTCCCTTCAGTCTATACTGTCTACCTTTTTCCATGGAGTCCACTGCCCACGCAGACCACCGACAGCAAGAAAGGTAAGAGGCTCTACCGCTGTAGGTAAGTATTGAAGAAGGGGAGGGAAAAAAAAAGAGTGCCGACTGCTAAAATGCTGCATTTTTTTGGCAGCCCTACCAGAGCAAGAGTAGTAAGTTCCAGATATGGAAGGGGATCAAGTCGCACTTCTAGTAGAAGATCACACAGAAGTCGCTCAAGGTCCTCATCTCATCAGAGACCTGGTCGCTCTCATCACAGCCATTCGCACCACAGTCACCCCCGGCATAGCCGGTCTGACCATAGGAGGTCTCCTTCCTCACGTCACAGCCGTCAGTCACTCCTGACCCACAGCAAACGCCTGTTGGATATGCGGCGCACCAGCCCTGCCAGACAAACTTGCCTGCCTTTCTTGCTTCAACAAAGCGACTAAAGAGAAGGAGGCAGACGGAAGAATAGCTACTGATCTTATAAGGGAATCAGTATGGGAATCTATTTTGGAGACAACAGTACCCGCTATGGATGTGGCAGTCCCTAGTACATCCGCTGTGCAACCCTATCACTCCCAGGCTTCAGAATCATCCTCTGATAATGACGGTCAGAAAATGTCTGCAGGGTTTGATTTTTCTTTGGTGGAGCCCTTTGCAAGATCAGTCAAAGAGGCTATTGGCTGGGAAGACATTATTACTGAGCCTCAGAAAACTCGCAAGTATTTCCCCAATTTAAAGAGACGTCCAGAGTCCTTTCCGTTTATTGAAGAACTCGGAGATCTCATTAAGGACGAGTGGGAATCAGACAAACGGTCAAGCATTGCTAACAGGCTAGCGAAAATGTATCCTCTAGACGAATCAAAAGGTAAAACCTTTAATTAATGCTCCCATAGTGAACTCCTCTCTGATGCGTCTGACCCGTCGTGTCACCTTACCTATCGAGGATGCAGTCTCTTAAGGACGTACTTGATCGTAAAATGGACTTAGAATTTAAAAAGGCATATTCCATGGCAGGGGGTTCCTGCTGGCCGGCTATTACCACGGCAGCGGAGGCAAGAGCCGTTTCGGGATGGGCGACTAAGATAGAGAAGTATCTTCTGGATGGCACAGAGATGGAGAAAATAGTTTCTTCCCTGCAAGAGATCAGGCTGGCGGGTGACTTTGTAGCAGAGGCCTCAGTGGACATCATAAGGTCCTCAGCCAGAACAATGTTGGCGTCGGTGACAGCAAGGAGGGCCTTATGGCTGAAACCATGGATGGCCGATACAGCATCTAAAATTAATTGGTGCAAAATTCCTTATGATGGCTCTCTTTGGTGCCAAACTAGACTCGGCCATTTCCAAGGTCACGGGAGGAAAATCTGGGCTGATTCCCGCCGATAGAAGACCCAAGGCTCAGAGGGGGCTTTCTTTTAGACGCAATCTCCCAGATAAGTATAGGGAGTCCAGATCCTACCATCCCGGTAGAGAGTTCAGAAGAGATTGGAAGAATACTAAACCTTCCTTCCTGAGAATGCAGAAGACCAAGGCTACACCCGCAGGGGAGCACCCAAAATCATTTTGAAAGTTTGCCCGCCCACCCATCCCAGGTGGGCGCCAGGCTAAGGGTTTTTCTTCAGATCTGGACAAGACATATACAGGGGGCTTTCTTTTAGATGCAATCTCCCAGATAAGTATAGGGAGTCCAGATCCTACCATCCCGGTAGAGAGTTCAGAAGAGATTGGAAGAATACTAAACCTTCCTTCCTGAGAATGCAGAAGACCAAGGCTACACCCGCAGGGGAGCACCCAAAATCATTTTGAAAGTTTGCCCGCCCACCCATCCCAGGTGGGCGCCAGGCTAAGGGTTTTTCTTCAGATCTGGACAAGACATATACAGGACATTTGGGCACTGTCCACAATCAAGTATGGGCACAAGTGGGAGTTCGTGAACAGGTTTCCAGGAAACCACTTCCAGGCTACCAGACTACCATCCACACTATTCAGGAGAAATATCCTTGTAGAATATGTAGCGGAATTAAAACAAAAAGGGGCTATTGTAGAGGTTCCATCGGCTCAAAGAGGGAGAGGATTCTACTCCCCTTTATTTTTGGTGAAGAAAAGGACAGGAGATTTCCATCCAGTATTGGATCTCAAAAGGCTCAACATGAACATCAGAGTGGAAGCCTTCAAGATGGAGAATCTCCAATCCATACTCCTAGCGATAAGTCTGGGCGATTGGATGCTGTCAGTAGATTTGTCAGACGCCTATCTTCACATCCCAATCCATCCGGCTTTTCAAAAATTTCTTCGATTCGCCATCAATCATTGCTATTTTCAGTTTCGGTGCCTTCCATTCGGCATATCTCGTCAGGTCCCAGGACATTCACCAAAGTTCTATTACCGTTAGTGGCATTCCTCAGAGGGAAAGGTCTTCGAATTCATCATTACCTGGACGACATCCTACTGTTGGCAAAAAGTCAGGAGATATTGCTTCAGCACCGAGAAATTCTTCTTTCAACTCTCCACAACTTTGGATGGATCATCAATTGGAAGAAGAGCAGTTTACAACCCACTCAGAAGATGGTGTTCCTAGGAGCACATTTGGACACCGAACTGAACAGAGTGCAACTCCCACAGGCAAAGATTCAGCCTCTAATTCAAAAAATGCAGAGGCTGCTATCAGCGAATCATCTGTCAGCCAGGGTCTGTCTGAGTATGCTGGGATCCATGTCGGCTACCATACCCATGGTGCAATGGTCCCAATGGCACATGAGGACCCTGCAAAACTCCTTTCTCAAGCAGTGGGATGGAGTGTCCATGCATCAGATCATTGTCATTTCCAGGTCGATGAAGCGATCAATATGGTGGTGGACACACCAAAGCAATTTAGAAAGATACAAGCTAATAGTCCCTCCGGACCCAGAGGTAGTGACTTTGGATGCTTGCCAGAGCGGCTGGGGAGCCCACTATCAGGATCTAGCAGCCCAGGGCCAATGGCATTTCCAAGCCCTAGGAGTGGTTTCCAATATATTGGAACTCAAGGCGGCCTTTCATGCCTTGACGGCATTTATGCCTCTACTGTCGGGGAAAAATGTGCTTATGAGAATGGACAACAGGGTGGCAGTGTCTTATGTACAGGGGCGTACCAGAAGTGTTACTCTGATGAGGGAAGTTTGTCCTATTTTAGAATGGGCTCAGTTACACCTGGCGGACTTGAGAGCAGTGTATGTCCCAGCAGCACAATGTATTGGCCGACTATCTGAGTCGGAGATCGTTGTTCAACAATGAGTGGTCTTTGAATCCTCAAATTTTTTCTCTCCTGACGGAAGCCTGGGGGATGCTAGAAATAGACCTAGCAGCCACACCAATAAACACCAAAATGTCGCAGGTTCCTGTCAAGGAATCCGTTTCCGTCAGCCGAGGGGACTAGACTGTCTGGTCCATCCATGGAACTTCAAGTTGGGGTACATATTCCCTCCTACTCCATTGATTGCGAGGTTCCTATCCAGACTTCGGAGGTCCTCAGTAACAATCGCAGTGATTCCATTCTGGCCAAGGAGGCCGTGGTTTACGACCCTTCTGCAACTCAGTCTTCAATCGCCAATTCCTCTTCCACTAAAAATAGACCTTCTCTCACAGGGACAGTTCTTCCTTCCAGCTCCCGAGAGGTTGCATCTGATGGCCTGGAAATTGAGAGGTCTAGACTGAGGGTGCAAGGCTGTTCTCAGGAGGTCATCTCTACCTTAATGCAGGCTAGGAAGGTTTCTACTAATTCCATCTACGCAAGGATTTGGGAAAAGTTCTGCCTCATGGCCCAAGAGAGAGATTGGAGTCCTCTTTCTCCAGAACCGCCTCAAATTCTGGAATTTCTTCAGTCGGGAATTAACAAAGGCTTCAGTTCAAGTACCCTCAAGGTGCAAGTTTCTGTTCTTTCTGCTAAAACAGGATCAAAATGGGCTTTCCATCCCCTGGTCATACAATTTCTTAGAGCTAGCCTGAAGATAAAACCTCCTAGGAAACCTATTTTCCCATCATGGGATCTGTCAGTAGTCCTCCATGCTTTTTCCAATCCACCGTTTATTCCTTTGGAGTCTGTTTCACTATGGGACTTGACTTTGAAACTTTCATTTCTTGTTGCTATAACATCAGCCAAGAGAGTGTCAGAAATTTAGGCTCTGGTTATTTCAGAACCTTATTTGGTCTTCTTTCCGCATAGGGTAGTTCTTAGACCCTCAGATCGTTTTATACCCAAAGTGGCTACTTCCTTTCACTATAACCAATACATTGTCCTTCCATCCTTCACTGATGATCAGGGAGAGCCTCATCCACTGGACATTAAAACCACCATCACCAACTACTTGTCAGCCACCATCTCCTTTAGGAAGATGGACTCTCTCTTGGTCATTCCTCATGGAACCAGGCTCGGGCAGGCAGCTTCCTCACGCACTATTGCATCCTGGTTGGTGAGAGCCATTAAAAAGGCATATTCCACTCAACATTTGGGGATTACAGAAGACATCAGGGCTCATTCTACTAGGGCAGTGGCTACCTCCTGTGCAGCATATTGCAGGGTTTCTCCGTAGACGATTTGTAGGGCAGCAACTTGGTCTTCCGAACACACTTTCATTTCTCACTATAGAGTGAATTCTGCCCATTTGTCCTTGGCAGATCTGTTATAAGAGCCAATTCTTCGACATTATAGGAATTAAATATTATTTGCATTTACCCACCCGTCTGGCGAGTTATTTCCCAGTGTGTGCTGCCATAAAGGCGTCAGGAAAACTGAAAATTGTATACTCACCTTTCCGTAATTTTCCTTTCCTGACGCATCTTCATGGCACCACACAATGCTCACCCGTTTTATTTCGATGATATTTACAGAGAATGCAGCGGGGGGGTGTTTCCCCTTCAAATTTATAGTTAACCAATCCTGTCAGGTTGTGGGGGCGGAGTCACAACCCAGTGTGACTGATGGGCCAGTTTCCACATTCACATTCTTTGTAAACCTCTAAGCAGTAAACAGAAACTAACTATCTGAGCACCACTAGCTGAAAAATGGAAAATGGTATCGTACTTACTGTAATTTTCCTTTCCTGGTGCCAATCCATGGCAGCATACATGTGATGGAGCTCCGCCTCTACTCTGCCTTCAAGACTAGTGAATAGCATAAATTAAAGGGCACAGCCCCTCCCCCAACATTCTTCGTAATATAGAATAGTGAGGATGGGAGCTTATGCTGTCATGGATTGGCACCAGGAAAGGAAAATTATGGTATGATACAATTTTCCATTTTCCTGGTGCCTCCATGGCAGCATACATGTGATAAATAACTAGCTCACATGGGTGGGTTTAATGCTTTATCGGCATGAAATGCTTTTCTCCCGAACTCTACTGTTGTAAGAGCCCCAGGATCGATATGATAATGTTTGAGAAATGTGCGCCGGGAAGACCAAGCGGCCCTGCATAATGTTTCTAAGCTGCCCAAGATGCTGATACTGCTCTTGTTGAATGAGCATTCACCTGAGCTGGAGGATCTAGGTTCCTCCCCCTGTATGCTTTCTATATTCATTTAACGAACCCAAAGGCCAAGGTTCTGGGGTACACCTCCCTTCCTCTGTTCTTGCCCCATGGGATGGTGAGAAGTCTGTTGGCATTCCTAAAACTCGCGGTGGCTTCCAAGTAGGCCCTGTGAACTTTGGAGAGATCTAACTCACGACAGGAACTTGATTCTAGGTCAGAGAAGACTCGGACAGGGTGAAGTTCTACTCTGTCCGGAAGAAAAGAAATGTGTTCATCTCCCACTCCCAGGGAGTGAAACTCTGAAATCCTCCTGCTGGATGTGATAGCCAGGAGAAAGGTTGTTTTCAGGGTTAGGATCCAAATTGAGATTTTTATCTACCGGTGCAAAATTGTGAGCAGACAATAACTCTAGTATCAGGGGAAGATGCCATTTTGGAAAGAAACACCTGGTTGGAGGGTGCATCTTCAGTACACCCTTGAGAAAGTTGACCATTAGAGGATCTTTAGCCCACTTTCTGCTGCTGAGATTGCCGACACTTGAATTTTAAGGGAACTGTGGCTGAGGCCCAAATCGAAACCTGTTTGAAGAAAAACTCAAAATATCAACAGTTGTCCGAGAGACTTGATCAAAACCCTTTCCTGTGGCATAAGTTAGGAACTTGTCCCAAACCTTAGCATATATTGCACTGGTTGCTGGTTTCTGGGTTTTCACCAAGGTGGATATAACTTCCTCCTTTCAACCTCCATACTCAAAGACTCAGCTTTTGTGAGTCTGGATGGATTAGCCTGCCCTGGGTTAACAACTGTGGGAAGGGGTAAATCTTTATAGGATTCACAATAAGGTGCAAGGCTAGGGGGAAACCAAGGCCCCTACGGCCAGTAAGGTAATACTGCCAGAACTTAGGAGTCCGAGGAGAAAGTTCGATACGAGCAGATGAGGAGGACAGGCGTAAGCCATCTTGAAGTCCCAAGGGCATGATAATGCGTCTACTCCCTCTGCTTATAGTTATGAGATTGTGCCTAATTATAAAAGAAAAGTATATGGTATCCTCATCCTTGTATATTGAAAATTTTTTTGGGGGGAAAAAGACCAAAGGAATTCATACATGGAACATCATAACCATGGTTCGCCTTAAAGTCACCCAATAGATTGATGGACTGTCTGGATACCAAGTTTATATAAAAAATACAAATATTTATTATTACTTATAAAAGAGTTTTGTTACAAAAAAAAAGGGAAAATTTATACATACAAAAGTAAATACATATTATGACTATAACATAGACAAAATTTGTTACGACAATATTTTGTGCCCAATACGGTCTTTGGTTTCTCTACTAGTTTCGCGACTACTCTGTCGCTTCTTCAGGAGACCTTTTTTGTCTAGAACGAAATTTATCACATATTACTTAACAAACAACAATATTTATTTCAAAGTATTTGATGTATTGTTTATAGTCAGTTTAATAAGAGAAGGGAAAAGATATGAACGCAAAGCATGTAGCTCACCACCATGCAGATATCGGAGGACAACTGGAGTTCGGGTAGTCCTTACCGAGTTAGTTAAGTTTGATAAGTAATATGTGATAAATTTCGTTCTAGACAAAAAAGGTCTCCTGAAGAAGCGACAGAGTAGTCGCGAAACTAGTAGAGAAACCAAAGACCGTATTGGACACAAAATATTGTCGTAACAAATTTTGTCTATGTTATAGTCATAATATGTATTTACTTTTGTATGTATAAATTTTCCCTTTTTTTTGTAACAAAACTCTTTTATAAGTAATAATAAATATTTGTATTTTTTATATAAACTTGGTATCAAGACAGTCCATCAATCTATTGGGTGACTTTAAGGCGAACCATGGTTATGATGTTCCATGTATGAATTCCTTTGGTCTTTTTCCCCCCAAAAAAATCTTCAATATACAAGGATGAGGATACCATATACTTTTCTTTTATAATTAGGCACAATCTCATAACTATTTGCGTAGGGTGGATAACACACCCAGGACAACTTTCTTTGTCCGATTTTTTGTCCGGTTTTTCCGGCATTTTTTTTGGTGCCTCATATGTATGGTTATAATAATCATTTGGCAACCAGTGAGATATAAACTCTCACATATGTTTAAAATTCACCAATACGTGATATCACTTAATAGATATTTCCCTTCTGTCCCCTTCTGTTTTTCTTTTTCCTTTCTCCCTTTCCTTTTTTCCCCTCTTCTCCCCCCTTTTTTTTCCTTTTCTTTCTCTTCTTTTCCTCCCCTTTCTATTTGCTTTCCTTGTGGTGGTGTCAGGGCTGACGGTTCGGTCTTGAGCTCACAGAACCAGCAGAGTGATGGACATGTTAGGGTCTGATTGGTCGGATTTTATGCTGTCCATTAAAACAGGTTGTTTAACAAATTACAAAATTGAGGATGAAACTAAAATATTCTTAGAAAGGATGTTTGGTCTGCTTAAGAAAAAGTCACATCTGCATTGGCATACACAGTATTTCGAACAATATATTAGGGAAGAAATTTGCCCACTAGGCCTTCGGATTCAAATTTTTCCAACTATCAAAGATCCCTCTCTTGAATTTAAAAAGGATTGGGAGAATATATTAACCAAATGTAGTTTGGAATTAATGACTAAATTAACAATACAATACCATGCAGATATGGCCTCTTTAGATGGGGAGATCGAACGTCTTAATGATCAATTTTCTAAAACTATGGAATCTCCCATTTTTAGGGAAAAATGGAAAGAGGTCAGGGAGCGCATAGAAATACTAAACAAAGAAATCATTGTCAAAAAACAAGGCAAATTTGTCCAAGACAAACTTGCCTTTTCTGAAGGCTATGCCTACAAATGGGGTAACAAATTGATAAGAAGAAAATTTCCACGTACACGAGCACCTAAAGAAGCACTTGTTACTACAGACTACACTGAATCTGATTCCTCAATCTCATCCCTTTCTTCACAGGTCACCTATGTGAATTCACGCGCACCGGGTCCCCCCCGTAAAAGATCACTTACTGGTGGAGACCACCCAGCGAAGGACTCCAAAAAAGGCAAGAAAACGGGTAAAACCGCTAAAACCACCTCACCAGCACACTCAGACTCACAAGGCCAAAGCACTAGTACACAAATTTCGACCTTGCATAACATTATCCCGAAAATATTACATGCCAATACACAGGCTCCACCTTCAAATCCCAGTGGTTTTTTTCCACCGGCCACACCCGATCCACACCGACGAGGGAGTCTAGACGCATTTATGCTAAGGACCCCTCTACCCCATTAGATGCAAATTTTGCTAAGATCAATTCTCAGATGGACAACCTAAACATTGTTAACCTTACTCCCTACCCCCTGACGTATGATGAACAATCAGTTCTTCAATTGGGACTTGGGTTCAGTCCTTCTGAGCCCATAAATGTTTATGAAACAATCAAAGACATATACCTCTTTGCCCGCAATTTAACTTACAAATTTATGTATGATAAAGACAGACGAAATCTAAATCTAGAAAAAGAACTAGCAGAGAGAACTAAGGACTATTCCATGCAAGAATTCAGGGCTCTACGCGACCTCATGCTACTATATGATGAGGGACAGGTTGAAGTTGAGGCAACCCCGGAGGTTCTATCGACCCCGGCACCTGAGCCCCAACCTTCAATGAAAAGTACTCAGTCACAAAAAAATACCTTTAAATTAAGCTCGCGAGCATTCCCTGACCTTATGACATGTCCCACTATCTGGGCCTTTTTGACTGTAGTAATGAAATCATTGAAAAAACAGGATTGGCCTAATACCTATGTCAATTTAAACTATAAACAAAAACGGGCACTTTTAAAGCTACAAAAAAATCCTGATATTGTTATCAAAAAATCGGACAAAGGGGGCAACCTAGTCATAATGACTCACCAGCAATACCAACTAATGTGCCAAAAAATCTTAAGGAATCGGGCATGGTATACTCCATTAGATCTCTCAAAAGTAGAAACCTTTACAATAGAGTTTAGATCCCTAGTCATGGGGGCTTACGAAAAAGGGCTGATAGATGGTGAAACCCTGAAATATATAAATACCGCAAAACCTCGGATGCCGACATTTTATGCACTCCCAAAAATACATAAGGACGAAAAAAATCCTCCGGGGCGCCCAATAGTCTCGGGAATGGGCTCCTTAACAGAGAACGCAAGTAGGTTAGTTGACTCATACTTGATTCCTCACGTTACAAGTCTACCCTCATACATAAAAGACACTACTGATCTTCTGCGACATCTTGAGGATGTGCAGGTCCCTCCGGACGCCCTCCTCGTGGCTTTAGATGTTGAGGCTCTGTACTCTAGCATCCCCCACGAGCAGGGCATCCGGACGGCCAGCACTTTCCTCAAAAAACAAGACCATACAACCTGGCCTCTAAATGACTTCATATTGCAACTTTTAGATTTCATCCTAAGTAAAAACTTCTTTACATTTATGGACCAAATTTATTTACAAACTCAGGGCGTGGCGATGGGGACAGCTTGCGCACCCTCCTATGCAAATCTATATTTGGGGGGTTGGGAGCGATTTGTATTCACCAATGAATCTTTACAGATGTATCTTGATTGCATTCTTCTTTGGTATAGATTCATAGATGACCTTCTGACTGTTTGGACAGGTACTGCCCAGGCTTTAGAAGAATTTGTTTGAAAAATTTAACGTAAATACGTTCAACCTTAAATTCACATATACATATCATTTAACCCAAATTGCCTTTTTGGATCTCAACATCATTAAAGACAATTCGGGTAAACTAATTACTGATCTTTACCGTAAGCCATCATCTGGAAATACCTTACTACATGCCAAAAGCTCGCATCCCCGCCCCCTAATACGCAGCATACCATACGCCCAATACCTACGCACAAGAAGAAACTGCACCACAGACCAGAAATTTCTGATTCAAGCAAAGAATTTACAGGAGCGCCTCCTTAATAGAGGTTACTCACGATCAAATTTGAGAAAAGCATTCAATAAAGCCTATGGGCGCACGCGAGAATCTCTACTCTACGGCCCCTCCAGACCAGCCCACCCCCCCACAGTTAAGATCATCACAAAATACTCTGCACACCAAAATATCCTTAGAAACATTCTATCACAACATTGGCATCTTCTAACAGACCATCATACTTTAAATAAATATATTAGACAAACTCCTGAATTGGTTTTCAAACGAGCAGCTACCCTTGGTGACAAACTTACCAGAAGCCACTATCAAATTTCCGAATTAGATCGGCAAGGTCCTCGCGGCACTCACCCTTGTGGGAGCTGCCCTCGATGTCCGTGGATATCAGAGGGAACCACCTATAATCTCCCAAATGGAGAAGTTTTTCTTCCATCTTTCTATGCCAGTTGTTACACAAAAGGTGTTGTCTATTTAATGATATGTGTTTGCGGAGCGTTTTACGTAGGTAAAACTATTAGGGAATTTCGCCAACGTATAGGAGACCATCTTTACTACTCATCGGGCGGTAAGCTCACTGCAGTGGGTCGCCACATAGGCATTCATCATCGGTATCAGCCCCAAGTGGTTAAATTCTTTGTCCTCGAAGTAGTTCGCGAAGACACCCGTGGGGGGGACTGGGACAGAGAGACTTTAAAACGAGAAACCCTATGGATAGAACGTTTAGACGCTCTGGTCCCGCCAGGCTTGAACGAAACAAAAACATATAAGTATTTTCTCAAATGAAAAATCTATACTTTTATTTATCAGTTGTTTCTTCTTGTTTACCCCAGTCCCTCAGTCTGTATGGTATCTTGACGGCCTGACCCACTGTTTTTTCCTCTGACACCACCACAAATTTCCGGTGTCTGGTCATCAGTGCACCATGTGGACAAAGGTGTCTATTTTGTTTTGTTTTAATACTCTAATTCAGTCATTTATCTAATTATGATTTCGCATTATCTTTCCACAGACCAAGTTAACGTATTGGTGAGAATTGCATATATAACAATTTGTAACAAAATGTTGCCATTGTAATAGTTGTAATGCTTTTTTGGCTTATCCCCCTTTTTCTTAATGTCTATTCACAGTGTAAAACGAGGCATGTAATGCTCTAATCATGCTATTGTAGGACCTAGTATGGAGTATGGGAGGAGACTCCCAGGGGCGGGCATGCGCCTCTCCGGCGGTCCTGATAGGCCCCCACACAGTGGGTGGCAACAGGTCCGCCTCAGCAAGTAGTCACCGATGGTTTCCTAGGTGACTATGGCTGATATGCGTCGCCACGTATTGGTGCATGCGCAGTAGGCGCGGCGGACCCGGCGACGTCATAGCCCGGCGCTCGCGCCGTTTTCGTGACGCCGCCGGGTTGGAGGTTAAAGGCGCGCAATCATGGCGCTCCTTTACAGCGTGCGAAACGAAGAACGGGGAGCTTTCAGGCCAAAACCGTCGTTCGGACGAAGGAGGTGCAGGAGAGACGCTGTCGATCGGTATGAATTCCCTTATACATTATGTACCCCGAATTAAATCTATATACTCGGTTGACCGAACAAAATTTTTACTAGGTCAACACCGCACACCGACGACAGTTTGGGCAAAGATTTGGACTCTCCCTTTGACATAGACACAATGTCCACCGTGCATTAGATCCAATAGATATATCCTTCTGGGCTTTCCTGGCATACCGATAATTGTACCCGGACTTCAATGTCCATCGGAACTGCCGCACTGCCTCACTTTTACCCATGCTGCTTCTTTCAAAGCTCCTGGCTATATTGGTATGTAATCTTTATACCCAAACTGTGACATAAATGTCCACGTTGAAGCTGTGTAAGTCGTTTACATATATATATCTATTATTTAAAAATGTCCTACTATTGTTTTGTAGCCGATTTTGAACCTCCCGTGTCCGCCTCAAAGGGTGGTCAATTGCCTAACTCGGTAAGGACTACCCGAACTCCAGTTGTCCTCCGATATCTGCATGGTGGTGAGCTACATGCTTCGCGTTCATATCTTTTCCCTTCTCTTATTAAACTGACTATAAACAATACATCAAATACTTTGAAATAAATATTGTTGTTTGTTAAGTAATATGTGATAAATTTCGTTCTAGACAAAAAAGGTCTCCTGAAGAAGCGACAGAGTAGTCGCGAAACTAGTAGAGAAACCAAAGACCGTATTGGACACAAAATATTGTCGTAACAAATTTTGTCTATGTTATAGTCATAATATGTATTTACTTTTGTATGTATAAATTTTCCCTTTTTTTTGTAACAAAACTCTTTTATAAGTAATAATAAATATTTGTATTTTTTATATAAACTTGGTATCAAGACAGTCCATCAATCTATTGGGTGACTTTAAGGCGAACCATGGTTATGATGTTCCATGTATGAATTCCTTTGGTCTTTTTCCCCCCCAAAAAAAATAAAAAATACTCCCTCTGCTTGTCGGTGTGGCAGTCGAGAAAAGAATCTCCTGAATTTGGAATTCTCCTGGGAAGCAAAGAGGTCCACTTGTGGGGTCTGCCATAGATGGGAAATCTGATCGAACACATGGGGTGGAGTGACCACTCGTCACAAAATCTCAACTCGTTATCACAAAATCTGAGGGCCACCAGATTCCTTTCAGCCCAAATCATTATGGGTTCCACCTCCCTCAGAAGCGCTGTGTGTGTCCCCCTGTTTCTGATGTGAAGGGTGTATTATACATTTGGAATTAGGACGAGGTTTATTCGAACCCATGTTTTGAATGACGTTTTAAGGGATTTTCATGTACGTATATTATATATATATATATATATATATACACACACACACACACGTTGAAACAATGAAAAAGGGTTTTGTTTTATTTTTTCCTCTCCTCTATATCCCCCACTTTGAAAGGTTATGTTAAGCATCCATCTTGTTTTTGTCAGCAAATCTTAATATTCACAAACTTCCATTTTACAATATGTACAGTTTGAACACCCCTTTAACTTCTCAGATAACTGTCTCAACATGAGATTCTTCTAACTCATTTGTTCTCACACACTTATCTATAACTTTCACACATTTTCTCAGCATTCCTTTAGCTACAGAAGAAATTATGTACTGTCTCTTATCTTTTTCTTATATTAATTCAGCTAGCTTAGAAGAACAAAGAACAATAGCGTTTTGTCTTGACCAGCTGTAATCGTCTTGATGTCTACTGCGCATGTCTTATTGTGTGTGACGCAAAATTTACTATATCAATCGCTTTGTAAAAACGCAATACAATTAGTTCTCGAAGGACGCCATGGTGTGTGTGTGGTTTTAGTTGTCCTTTGAGAATTGATTCCAGAGTACTCTGAATTTATACAATACATTGGATCTAAGGTCTGAGAGGTTGAAGGGACCACCCTAGACACAGGATTAACCCTTTCTGCACTGGGGGCTTGTCCCGGGATGGATGTTTATTTACCCTTAACGGACTTGGAAAGCTACTTTTAACGGCTGGATTCTATTCTTATTGAGTGAAATTGACTTGCCGGGGTCCAGGTGTGTGACTTGGCTTCCATCCCACAGAGATTGCTGTTGGGTTATAGAACCTCTCAAGTATAGATAAGTTGACCGGTCATGACCTTAGGGGTTATATAGTGTTTTGGGGACACTTGAAAAGGTTTTGGTGACCTTAGAAGAATAGGTTTTGGTAACCTTAGAAAAAATTTACAGAGTACTCTAGAGTTTTAGTTCTGTTCGGGACAGAACTGGTGACTGATGATCAATGTATTGTGTAAACTTTGTGTATGATTGTATAACTGCTTTGCTTTAAAAGTATCACGCTGAATGAATTGCGCTGAGTGTGTATATGTGAACTGCTATTTTGTTTCCAGAACCAAAAGGCATACTTGGTGAGTAGTATTCCCGGAGGTTATAAAGTTACAATTTGGGTAAAACTATTTTGGGAAAGGTAAACAAATGAATGTACATTGCAACAAAAACAAAACAGCAGCTCCATGAGCAAAATTGTGTGTTTATTGTATGTCTGAAATACTCTTGAACTTGTTCCAAATTTATTCTGTTACAGACTTGAAGTGATTGTAGCTGTATTAGTATAAAAAAGTATCACGGACAGTGCTGATATTTTTTGTTAAAGGAATCTAAGTTGAGGTATTGTCTGATTGTCTGATTCACACTGTTGTCTGATTGTCTGCACAGCTAGGTGGCAGTCAAGCATGGTAAATAGTTTTGTTTTCATAGGAAAATGAAATGTACGGAGCAATACCTAGTTAACCCTTGGGTGGATCATATGGCAGGATGGACAGAAAGCCGGTTTGGGTATTCTGACAACTTTGGATCCATTATTGATCCAGACTTTCCTGAGTAATCTCAAACCCCATTCAGTGGTCCCAGTCAAACAAATGATTACTGAATGGTCAACACTTTCTAGAACTGACTTTGGCAAAGCTCTTTCACAGAAAGATGCAGCAGGTTGTTTTGATATACCAAAGCCGTCGCCTGTCTCCACATATTTCCAACGGAATACGAAAGGAAATTTTAGAGGCAGAGGAAATTTTAGAGGCAGATTTAAAGGCAGAAATGGAAGAGGGATGAGTCGCTCTAGAAAAAATGGATGTTTCAATTGCGGTGCTGAGGATCACTGGGTGAGTCAGTGTCCTCACCCCACCGCTATTCAGACTCCTGATTCCAGCTCTGTCCCTAACCAGACACAACAACCACAGGCATCCATCCAACAAGGTCCAACATTTCCAATCAAATGGGGAAATCAACAACAATGATGGGGCCCGGAGGGTAGTGTCCCAGCTTTTCCTTTTGTCTCAGATGATTTCACTGACAGTCCAATGGTTGCTATTTCAATAAATGGGAGACTCCTCCCCTATCTCGTTGATAGCGGGGCCACTAGGAGTACTATTTGTGAAGATCATTTCAGAGGCAAATGGGAACCAGCGGAACCCTCTTTGGGAATTAATAGGATACTGACAAAAACATATAGGACTCCACCCCTACCAATAGCAGATGATGAAGGGTACACCATATGCACACATTCTTTTAGGATAATACCAAGGTGTCCTGTAAATTTGTTGGGAAGAGACTTGTTTGGGCCACTAGGAATCACAATTAGAACCAACTCAGAAGGAGGTCTAGACATTTCCTCAGATAAAATCACTATAGTAGCATGCAAACCAGGTTTATTGATGCTGTCACAACAAAATAGTGAAGAAGATTTTGAGGATATAGACCCCCAGGTCTGGTCTACATCAGATCTGGATGTAGGACTTGTTTCATGCACACCATACAAGGCCACTCTCAAAGAAGGTGCATTTCCTATCTATCACAAACAGTATCCACTCTCCAAAGAAAAGATGGATGGCATAGTGCCAATGGTGAAAAGTTTTCTGCAGGATGGAATCCTGGAGGAAATTATTTCTCCATACAACACACCTGTTAACCCTGTAAAGAAGCCGGATGGCTCCTTCAGATTTGTACAGGACTTGAGAGCCATAAATGACCTCATAGTCCCAATAGCACCCATTGTACCTGATGTTCCATCACTACTGTCCTCCATTCCAGCAACAGCCAAATGTTTTACTGTAATTGATTTAAAGAATGCTTTTTTTCTCTGTCCTTGTAGACAAGGAGAAAAGGCCACTCTTTGCTTTTACTGTGTCGATTGACCAACACAATCGCTAGTTTACCTGGTATAGAATGCCCCAGGGATATATAGACTCACCTGTGGTCTATTCTATAGTACTCCAAGCCACCCTCAGGCCTTGGACTGCCCCTCATGGTTCTGTACTGTTGCAATATGTTGATGATCTTTTGATTTGTAGTTCTTCAGAGGAGGACTGCCGAGCTGATAGCCTATCCTTATTGAAATGGTTACATACGTGTGGTCACAAAGTGTCTAAGAAAAAATTACAATGGTGTAAACAGGAGGTTGAGTACCTAGGGTTTGTGCTGTCTCCGGGAGTTAGGAAAGTCAGTCACAAAAGAACTGTTGCTATAGTGGATCTGCCCCGCCCACTTACCAAGAAAGACCTGCTAACCTTTCTTGGAATGATTGGTTACTGCCGCCAATGGATACCTGACTGTTCTTTCTATGACAATATATTGAGATAAGCAACCCTCTCTGAAATGTCTGATATTGTAAAATGGTCTGATGAAATGTTAAATGCTTTTACCATGTTGAAAAGTGCAATGGTTACCAGCCCGAGCCTCGGCCTCCCTGATTTTAGCAAAATGTTTCACTTGTTTGCTAGGGAAAATTGCAGAACCATGGCAGGAGTACTGGCCCAGGAACATGGTGGGAGACTGCGCTCTGTAACTTTTTTCTCAAAGGTGGTTCCAGTACAGGTGCAAGGCATGCCTGCTTGTCTCAGAGCGTTGGCTTCTTGTTCTATGGTTGTAGAGTTGGCAGCACCATTTACCTTGGGCCATAACACTACTTTACACACCTCACACAACGTTACCACACTCCTCAAAACTTTACATACTCGGCATATGTCAGCACAAAGATTGAGTGGGTATGAAGTCATCCTCCTGTCCAATCCAAACCTGAAAATAAAAAGTTCAAAAACTCTGTCCCAGCTCCAATTTTGAATGCCTTATTAGGTCTTAAAGGAGAACAGGATGACTTACCACCACCTCATGACTGTACGCAATCAATACATCAGGACACTTCACCTAGAGCAGATATGCTTTCAGTACCAATTCCTACTGCACAAACAGTTTTTGTTGCTGGCTCTTGCAGCAGACCAAGTGATAATGTCTATCATGCAAGATATGCTGTTGTCCAACTGCCGGATACTGTTCTCGAGGCCAATCCAATACCCTATCAGTCTGCACAAGCTGCTGAATTGATGGCATTAACCCGTGCATGCCAGCTGTTTGCAGGAAAAGAGGTAAACATTTACACTGATTCCAGGTATGGTCATGGTGTGGTTTGGGACCATGGTGTAATATGGCTTTGCAGAGGATATGTGGCAGCAGATGGAAAGAGCATCTCACACTCTGACCTAGTCACAGCATTACTAGATGCAATTCAGTTGCCTTCAAAACTAGCTATCATGCACTGTAGGGCACATACAGGCCAAATGACTGATATAGCCAAAGATAATGCACTAGCTGACAGAATAGCTAAAGAAGCTGCATCTACACAAAAGGCAAACATTCAAATGCCCATGCCAACACCTCAGCCATATTCCCTGAAAGAGACACATTGGCTCACGGAACTACAGGCTTTTGCCACCCCTGATGATATTGCGCAATGGAACTGTGATGGGATGGTACAAAAGGATCCTAAAACAGGATTAATCTGCAAAGAGGGGAAGCCGTGTATTCCTGTTGCTAGCGCCCCCCTGTTCATTGCGCAATACCATGGACTGGGTCACAAGGGATGGCAGGCCACATGTGAACTTCTAGATGCAGATTTTTTCATTGCAGGATTACCTAATCTAGTCAAAGCTTTTGTAAGGAGATGTGTCACTTGCATTAGGAACAATCCAACAAACCCAAAGAAATCAAAGCATGAACATCTTGAGTACCCAACAACACCGTTTACCCATTTACAGATAGACTTTACACATATGCCCAAAGAAGGAAAGAAACAACAATACCTTTAGGTTATAGTGGACATGATGTCACGCTGGCCAGAAATTTTTGTCACCAACAATGAAAACGCACAAACTGTAGTGAAGATCCTCACACAGGAAATTATTCCTAGATGGGGATGTCCATTGCAAATAAATTCAGACAATGGCCTAGCTTTCACAGCTAAAATCTGCCAAGATCTTGTAAAAGTACTAAAAATAGACTGGAAATTTCACCTCCCCTACCATCCACAGAGTTCAGGAATTGTAGAGAGAATGAATAGAACAATTAAAGACAGGATAAGGAAAGCTACGGGTGGGAATTTTGGCAAGTGGAAAAAAGTTCTCCCAGCTGTATTAGCTGAAATCAGAATGACCCCTCACAGTGTGACGGGTTATTCCCCCTTTGAGGTACTCATGGGTAGGCCATTCCCCACACCGTGGGCTAATCATCCCTTGATGGTAGAGAAAGGTGATTTGGAACAAATACAGGAGGAATATGTAAAAAAACTGATTGAAACTCTTGATATTGTTGAAAGAAGAGTTGCTCGCACCTCTCCTTCTTCACAGGTACCAACCCACCCGTTCCAGGTCGGTGATCAAGTTGTGGTCCAGAGGCTTCAGAAAGGTCGAAAGCCGCAAGAGATTCCATTCGGACCAGTGACCAAAGTGGTAGCCGTCACCAGGACCCCCCATCCTTACAGAGCAAAGTCCTACTTGGATCCATGCCAGCAGAGTAAAGAAGGGTGATCTAAGCCCAGGAATTCAAGAAAGGCTGAAAAGAGGTGAAGCAGGTGTTTTAAGTCCTCAAAAGACAAGCACAGACAAGGACAGTGATGTCACTCATTTCACCACAGACTTCTGGGAAAGCCTTTTGCCTTCTGGTGAGGTTTCTACTTCTGATCTTTGTCCCAGTGTGGATAATAACTAACTGTATCTTTCATCCTGATGACTTAGGTGCCTTGAAACTCATATGTGGTAAAAGCGAAATACACACCAACCATACTGACTTTACCTCAGAAATCGCAGTAAAAGAGATGTCTCTAATGAATTGATCAAAGAAACAAGTTTTTCTGGAAAAATGTTACTGTTAAAATTTAAATATGCTTATGCTAGAAAGTCAGGATATGAAAAATGCTGGATTTGTAGTAAGTTGCACCCAGAAACTGCTAAAATCCCACTTTTAGCTGTCCCTCTAAACCTCAAGTCATTATTGGAAAATTCTCTAGTCTTAAGTATTAAGAATGTCTCGGAAGGGTACCGCAATCAGAGTATTATGTTTTACACTTTAGGAAAGACACATGAACCTGAGTGGTGTGTTCAGTTAGGCAATACATCCAACGGAATAGGTATGTGTTCCAAGTCTGTATTTAACATTTCAAAGGGTATTCCCTTCCACACCAGTAACATTATCATAGGTCATATGTGTAGTTACAAAAATCAATCCCTTAACAACACCATTAGTGAACTTACTACATACAGGAACACAACCTCTGGGATACTTGTGAGTAAACTTGTTAGTGCTGCATTTGAGGCTGGAACTGAGCCCCAACGTAGTTCTCTAAGAAGTTTTTCATTGGGAAACAATACATACGTATGCTGTGCTAAAATTTGTTACCCATGGATCCCTGCAGGAGTGAAAGGATGGTGTTATTTAGCACAGTTGGTACCAGTCATGCCAGCCCTAGGCCAGAATCAGGAACATAACATACAAGTGACTACAAGTCCAGTACATAGGTTAACTTATAAATACAAGAGAGAAATCCCACCTATGTTTTCTACTTCAGATAAGTCATGGACATGGTTTCCATCCTGGACAGGATGGGGCATAACCATGATGGACAAATTAAATAACTACACTAGTCTAATAAATGATGTTATGGAAAAAAAACTCCCAAGATATAGGACTACTCAATGTCGAGCTCAAAGCAATTAGAAGACAACTAGAGTTACACGAATTGGCTATTGAAAGCATGAGTGCAGCTCTGACAGGTTTGATGCGAAATGACCCAAGATTATGAATGTTGTACATGGTTTCACAATACCAGCCTGGAAATCCCAGACTACTATGATGTTATTAGTCAACACCGAACACAGGTAAATGAATTAATGAAACAAGCAAGGGACATAGGTAATTATGGATGGAACCCCTTTTCTAGTTTGGGTTTAGGTGGAATGTTTTTATTGGTTAAAGCACATAGTGATTATGATTATCATAGTACTATTGTTAGGATTGATAGGCTACCTGATTTTCAAGCTTATTCTACTTTGTATTAGCAAATGTACTACACCAGACCAACCTTCTCACGCATATACACAATATCTGCAGCTTTATGTAAATGAATATAACAAACGTAGCAAGAACCGTAGATTTCAGGAGGCTGCGGATCTGTAGAAAGTCATTCCATGACTTAGGAGGGGGTTGAAAGGTTATGTTAAGCATCCATCTTGTTTTTGTCAGCCATCTTAATATTCACAAACTTCCATTATACAATATGTACAGTTTGAACACCCCTTTAACTTCTCAGATAACTGTCTCAACATGAGATACTTCTAACTCATTTGTTCTCACACACTTATCTATAACTTTCACACATTTTCTCAGCATTCCTTTAGCTACAGAAGAAATTATGTACCGTCTCTTATCTTTTTCTTATATTAATTCAGCTAGCTTAGAAGAACAAAGAACAATAGCGTTTTGTCTTGACCAGCTGTAATCGTCTTGATGTCTACTGCGCATGTCTTATTGTGTGTGACGCGAAATTTACTATATCAATTGCTTTGTAAAAACTCAATACAATTAGTTCTCGAAGGACGCCATGGTGTGTGTGTGTGGTTTTATTTGTCCTTTGAGAATTGATTCCAGAGTACTCTGAATTTATACAATACATTGGATCTAAGGTCTGAGAGGTTGAAGGGACCACCCTAGACACAGGATTAACCCTTTCACACTTCTAACCTCTAAAGGAAGAGATGGGAGAATAGGAGAGTTAAGTATAGAAGAAATATGAGAAGAGAGGAAGCATATGATCTTTAAAATTAAACCCGGGTACCGAGACAGCAGGGGCGGGGGTAGGAAAGATAATTCACTCAATTAGGATAGGTCCGATATATAGGACTGAAACTCTGCGAGTATGCAGAAGGGTGGAGAGATCGAGAAGGGGAGTTTTCTCCCCTATTGTACGACTCCCTCAATGGGTAGATAACCCAGATGGAAACACTGGGTTGGGGGAAGGGGTGGGTATTTGGGACTCCCCCCCTTTTTTTTTCTCTCTCTCCCTCTTCTTCTCCCTCCATCTGCCCCCCTTAATTCCATCATTATATTTATGGAGTTATGTAAAGAGTTATGGCAGGATCCATTAAGGTAACACCATACAATGCAAGAGGCTTAAATTCATGTCCAATAGAGGTTGTATCCTCTCAGGTGGACCCCGAAGGACGTTATCTTTTTGTAAAAGTAAGACTGAATGACTGTTTTGCATCAATCTATGCGCCAAACACAGGAACAGTGAACTTCCTGATAAAGACTATGAAATTACTGGAGGGCTATAGAGAGGGATTCTTGATTTGGGGGGGGGGGGGGGTATTTTAATTTAGTATTAAATCCAAATATGGACAGTTTGACAGGTAAAACCCCCATATCTTTCAAAGCTATAAAGCATTTAAAACAGATCCCTCCATCTGATAGATGGGTGGCGTGCTACACATAATGCAATTAGGGATTACAGTTACTATTCCAGAGTACATAATATGTACCTCTCGTTTAGATTTCTTTCTAGTGGACTAGTTCTACTTGGAAAGGATCAGACAATGGACGATAGAGTCTCAGATCACGCTCCCATAACTATGACCATAAACCCCGTTTCAAAAGACCATCTAGAGCAAACATGACGGTTAAATGAGAATTTGTTGGATGACAGCCATATAATCTAAGCAATAATTAAAATGAAAACATATTTTGCACTGAATGTCCCCGGAGAAACCTCTGAACAGGCGGTGTGGGAAGCCCACAAATCGGTGATTAGAGGAGACCTGATAGCTTTAGGGTCCAGGATTAAAAAAGAAAAACAGAAGGAAATCAGATTTGTTGGAATTAATTAACAATATAGAGAGAAAAGATCTCTAGACTCAGTAGATGTTGAAAGATTGACAATTTTACGAGAAAGATTGACAAAACATGGACTGTAAAATTCAGAATAAGGCCAGATTTTAATGTGCATCGGTTCTATGAGCAGGGTAATAAGTGTGGACGTCTGCTAGCTAGACAGCTTAAAAAAACAACAGGAATCCAGGCACGTTCACAACTTAATACAAAATAGGAAAAATATGGAAACCCAAGCCATAGCGACAGAGTTTCAAAGATTTTAGGAATCTCTGTACAATATTCAGTCTAGTGTACCGAGCGCCCTCGAGGAACAATGAGCGAGTGAGATTAAAGATTACATCATGCCTTCAGGACTACCATTACTATCGATGGAAATAACTGAGGAAATAAATAGGCCAATTACAGGTGAAGAGGTGAATGGAGTAATAGCGAACTTGGCAATGGGGAAAAGCCCAGGGCCAGACGGTTTTACAAACTTATATTATAAGAGATTTGTGTCGGTCCTGGGTGCTCCAATGTGTAATTATTTCAATGCAATTAACATATCAAATCCACTACCCTCTGAAGCCTTATTGGCCTATATTACAGTGCTCCTAAAAGCTGGGAAAGACCCTCAATATTGTTCCAATTATAGACCAATATCCCTATTGAACTCTGATACCAAAGTATTAGCAAAGATCTTGGCACAGCGGCTACAAGACCATGTCGTGGGACTAGTCCACCCTGATCAAACAGGCTTCATGAAGGGCCGGGAAGCCAGAGAAAACACTATAAAGGGCCTTAAATATACTTTCATAGATGGAAAATGGACCGGATAAGACATCTAAAGTAATAATTTCAATGGACGCCAAAAAGGCATTTGACAGGGTGAATTGGGGTTTTATGACTGAAGTCTTGAAATTAATGAGGGTGGGGGAGCATATGATGGGCTGGATATTGGCATTATATTCAGCTCCAAGTGCCAGAGTTAAAGTAAACGGTACCTTGTCAAAATACTTTCAGATACATAATGGAACGAGACAGGGGTGTCCCCTGTTCCCACTACTGTTTGATATAATATTGGAACTTTTCTTATGTAAAATAAGGAACTCAGACATACGAGGGACATTTATAGGGACACAAGAACATAAGGTATCGGCATACGTGGATGACTTATTGTTCCGTCTTCACCACAGACCTCTTTGACAGCATTAATGGTAGAAATGACTAAGTTTGGAGCATTATCCAATTTTAAGATTAACTTTGAAAAGTCGGTAACCTTGCCAAGTCGCGTGCCCCCCGATATGATGAGGATTTTGCAAAAAAACTCTTACCCCTTTGTATAGAACAAAAAATCTTTGAAGTACTTGGGAATACATATTTCAGCAGACCTTAACCTCTTGTATGATTTGAACTATAATAACTTAATAGAAGGGGTAATAGAGGAACTGAATAGATGGAAAGGACAGCTTCTAACTTGGTTCGGAAGGGTGAACGCAATAAAAATGAACATACTTCCCAAAATAATTTACACTTTATATACAGTGCCAATTTAACTTCCATTGAGTTTTTTCCAAAATATAAGGAGGGCCTTTGTTTCTTTCGTTTGGAATAATAAACTACCAAGACTTGCATATCAAATTATATGCAAAGGGAGGTCGGGAGGTGGTATGGGACTACCGGATGTTAGGTCATACTACAGGGCAATGGCCCTAGTTCGTTTTTTAAACTGGCATCATGACCAACACAATAAAATTTGGATAACATTAGAACAAAAAATGGCAGGAAGAAAACTGAAAGGACTACCCTGGATTCCGAAGTTAAATCGAGGGCTCTCAAAATGGACGTCACCATTAACCCAAAACACATTAAAAATCTGGGACAAATTTAATCAGGGTTCCCATGGTTTATACCGGGGGAAGATGAGGGATCAATGGGCCCATGGGGGAAGGATGGAGATACGTCATGGGACAAATTTGCACCTTATGGTACATTATTGCCACTAGAAGTACTAGTACAGAAGTTAGGACCAAGACCAATGGCCGAATGGAGGTATCACCAAATGGTAGTTTTTTACAATAAAATTAAAGCTATGATAAGGTCCATGAATACGCTGACTATATTTGAATCAGGGCCGCCTATCTATTATCACAAATGCATACACTAGTACTCGGGACTAAGAAAAACAAAGCTATATTATATTATAGAATGGGAACAGGAACTAAATTGCAGTTTCACACCGAACCAAGCTAGAAATCTTATTGAATCTACATATAAGACATATATAAGCTCACAAATTCAAGAAATGTCCTATAAATTTCTAACTAGGTGGTATTGAGCTCCAGTGAAAATGGCACAAATCTATCCAACAGTAGTCGCTAATTGCTGGAGAGGGTGTGGGCAGAGGGGCACCCTCTCCATATATGGTGGTCATGCCCTTTGATTAAGGGCTTCTGGCAGGAAATCGCCCCGTGGGTAGAGAAGTTAACCCCCGGTAGAACTGAACCAACGCCCTTAAACTTTCTATTCCATGGGACAATGACATCAGTTAAAACATACAAAGAGGGTATAAGACCCCACCTATTAAATGCGGCAAAACTATTAATACCGAGACTATGGAGAATGACTACACGACCAACCTTGACAGAATGGAAAAAAAGAAGTAGATAGGATAAAAGGAGGCTGAAAGATTGAGATATATACGGTACAAAATAGAAAGGAGGAGTTTATGGAAACATTTATAAAATGGGAGCTCCATGTATCAGAGATTGAATAAAGTGAGGATTTTTTTCCTCACTTTGGAAGGGGGGGGGGGGGGGTGGAGGGGGGAGCGACGGGAATTGAGGAAGGGAGTTAGAGAAGGGGGTAAGGTAAGAGATGGTATATACAAATGAGAAGATGGAAATGATATATTGTTTTAGATTATTCTTTCCGGTTTTGAACGGCCCGTGTGCCGGGGGATCAGGGCTGTCAGATGAACATGATCCCGACACAGAGAAGCTCCATCGGCTTCAAAAGTGAAAGTAAAATGCAGGGGAGTGTGCTGTGCTCTCTGCTTCCCCCTACAGTGCAGTACCCAGATGAATGAGGAAGCTGGAAAGGTAGAGTACTGTGCTAAAAGCTAGATCGTTTTAAAAGGGCTTTATTCATGTGTCTGTGTGTGCATGTATATATGTGCCTGTATGTGTGTGCATGTGTCTGTATGCAAGGTGCATGTCTCTGTATACTTGTGTCTGTGTGTGCATGTGTCTGTATGTATGCAGTTGTCTGTATGTATGTATGTGTATGCGTGTGTGTGTGTGTGTGTGTTACACTTAATCCAGACCCCTCCCCCCATTCTTGTACCATCAAAACTGCTTTTGTAGGGCTTGTGTGTGATAGCAGCCAGGACTGCTGCTCCTCTGAAAAGCAACCCATACACAGATGGCTTTTCAGAGGCATTTGAAAGGCAGTAAAGAGGCATTATGTTGCCCCCTCACCACCTGTTTTAAGCCCGTAAATGCAGCATCACTATACCGCAACTGTGCAATCCACACAGTTGCGGGGTAGTTGCACTGCAGGCCCATTCACCCTGGGTATACCTCCAGCTGCAGCCACAGCATAGGTGCACCCCCATCTGCTCCCTCTTCAGCTAAAGGGAGAGAAGTTGGGGGTGGTAAAAACAGCTTAACCATGTGGTTTTGGTTACACATCTGTGTGGCTGCGTGTAAGGCAGCCCATTCATTTCAATGGGCTTCCCTACCCACAAAAATGCAGGGAAAGAAGTCCAAGCTTTTTTTTTTTTAAATTGCACTGCACCAAAACATTTTCAATGTGTGGGGTACCATTAAGAATCAACGGTACCTTAAAGTGCAGAGCATTCGAGTGTGTGTGTGTCAGGAACAAGCGCGACAAAGGCAAGAGAATTCTTGTTGGGCAGTGCATTAGTGCTCGGACGGACACAGACTGAATTTTCAAAGAATGTCAGGCAAAATGGTCGGCCCTCACACATGTTCACTTCATCAAATCTGGCCCTCTTTGAAAAAAAGTTTGGACACCCCTGATTTAGACAGTGCCCATCTGAATAAACAACTCTAAACAACTAAAAGCCTTCAAAATAGTTTCTTTCTAAAGAGAGCATTTCATCTTGAGAACAATCAGTTGAGTATTTGTGTCAACTTTTATTAGAGATATCAGGCTTCCTCCATCCTTTTATTTAACCAACCAGAGAATGTAAATCTCTTTGGTTTCAGCTTTGCAAACAGTTTGTTTGGAATGTTCAAGGAGTGATGCGTCTCTAAACTTTTGGAAATACCTGAAATGACTGTGCTCTTTTTAGCTTTTACATAATGGGGCTTGCTTCATACAAAAATTAAAGAGGAGGGTTTTATTTATAGGATACACAAATATTAACAAACAAAAAACAGGTAACAAAAAATGGTAAATATTATTGCCTAGAAAATAGAGCTAAAAAACAGGGAAATAACAACATGTAAAAAATAATCCCCTCTGGGTGATGAATGTACGTTTCAAGGACTTTGTTGCAGATTCCGACCTTTTTCTGTTCTGAAGAAATATCCATTTCACTATGACCTTTTCCAGGGTCTGGTTTATTATATATATATATAATTTTTTTTTACAGAAAACGGTTTATCATATTTACCTGGTGCACTCAGTGTTCCAGTGAGCAAAGCTGTAGTGTTTGTGTCATTTTAGGCCTCTTTCACACAGGGCGTATGCATCCATGCCGTGTGAGGGCTGTTTTTACCCGTACGGGGATTCATGGGTTGAAAAAAAGCTACCGCCGTCTGCCAGTTCTTAGATAAGGGGCGGAGCCACCTGGTGATATTACCTGGTGGCACCGCCCACATATGACATCATTGACTTTCTCCTTAACAACCAGTTATTCCCTGTGCCCTGATTGGGCAGCCATGCACTGTGCGTCTCCAGTTAAAAGAATGGGTCACTGATTTCTATCCAGCTTCAAGAAAGGTGTCCTAGCCCAGACAGCTACGGGGTAATCCATTTTAGAAACATTTATGCAATTAGCCTGGAGCAGGAGGAAAGGAAGGGGTGTGTCTGCCCTTGGCTGCATCCGGGGTTGATTGATTGTGTAACATGTGGATATCAAAAGGTCCAACCAGTGGCTATTCTCTCAGCTTGTATAGACTTTTATGGGACCTAAGGATATGGATTATTTGTTGCCTTGCTTTACTTAAAGCGGAGGTCCACCCTAAAATGGACCTCCGCTCATCGGAATCCCCCCCCCCCCCCTCCGGTGCCACGATCGGCACCTTTCAGGGGGGTGCAGTTACCTGGATAATCCAGGTAACTGCACCCACTTCCGGGCTAGCTCTCTGCGGAAAGGGGCGTACGTTACGCCCCTTTCCGCAAGCGCCCGCCCCCTTCAGCAAGTGCCCCGCTGCCTGCTGGGAAACGCACAGCTCCCAGAGGCAGCGGGGACCGTCCGGATTGCGCCGCGCGGCTCGCGCCGCGCGGCTCGCGCATGCGCAGTAGGGAACCGGGAAATGAAGCCGAAAGGCTCCATTTCCTGATTCCCATACCCAAGATGGCGGCAGGACCCGTCAGACTAGCGAGCGATCGGCTTCGGGTGCCGACATCGCGGGCGCGCTGGACAGGTAAGTGTGACTATTTAAAAGTCAGCAGCTGCAGTATTTGTAGCTGCTGGCTTTTAAAAAAAAAAAAAAAAAAAAAAAAAACGCGGAGTCCCGGTGGACTCCCGCTTTAATCCTGAACTTTCTGTATTAATCATGAGACATGAACTCTGTGCATTAAGAAGTCCCGGCACCCTAAACCTTGTGCGTTACCTAGTCCTGACCCCCTAAACCCCATGCATTAGCTAGTCCTGACCCCCCCCCAAACCTTGTGCGTTACCCAGGCCCCTAAACTTTGTACGCTACCTAGTTCAGACCCCTGAACTCTGTGCGCTACTTAATCCCAACCCCTAAACTCTGTGCATTACTTAGTCCTGAACTTAAAAATTTGTGTTACTTACTCCCAACCCCTGAACTGTATGCATTACCCAGCCCTGACCCCTCAGCATTATTTAATTCTGACCACTGAATTCCATGTGTTACTTAGTGTTGGGAAAACAGTTCGAGCAGAGCAAAAATTCAGCCCAAACATTGGCTGTTCACCGAACACCCAAATTGGCAGGGCGTTCAACTGTTTCTTCTGCACGCCAAACACCCTACAATACACAGCACAGAACATTCTAAGCCCTGATTGGCTGAAGAGATGAGAGAGCCATGATTGGAGAAAGTCATGACAACTTTGCCCAATCATGGCACATTGCTCATAGACCAACAAGACACTATAAAAAGGTTCCTTCCCAGAGGAGCCATTTGCATTGTGTTGGAGTGTAAAAAGATATAGCAGGGTCCTTTTCAGGGCTACTAGAGAGATTGTATGCTATAGTGATTCTATTGTGAGTGTAGTGTGAACATAGTGATAGTGCAGCTTCAGTGTAGCATGTCAGCACAGTTGTAGTGTGTCCATATACTGTAGTATGTCAGCGCAGTTTTAATGCAGTATAGTGTCGTGTGTCAGGGCAGTTTTACTGCACTATGTCAATGCTGTTCTACTATAGTGTCAGTATAGTGTCGTGTATCTGTGTAATGCAGTGTTTACCACTGCATTACATTACATTTAGTGCTGTATACATCCGCTTTTTTTGGTTGCTGCGCGTTATTTTTTTTGTCCAGTGCCTGCCCCCGGGTTTTTTTTTCTACATTTCTGTCAGTAGCAGTCCTTAAGTTAAAATACACCAAACACCACCTTCCTTTGAGTAAAGTGCATCTAACTACACATTTCCCCATCTCTATTACATTTCGGTAATAAGGCACCCCAACATGTCTAGGGGCCAACAAGGAGAAGCAGACATTCCCATGTCACTGTGGGGGTTTGGGGGAGGGGCAGGATATGTGTCCACAGGCAAAGGTGGACGTAGTCCGTCCGTCAGATAGGGCACCATTTTTTTTGTTTAGTGATGTTGCCCATGCTATCCAGCCACAGCATGCAGAGGTGGTGGTGGTGGACTGGCTTACTAAACCATCCTCGGTCACCCAAGCAGAGGCTACTGTGCAATCCACTGGAGCTGCCAGTGCAGCTCATTTTGCCTCCTTGTCCACAGCTACTCCTGCCATAGTCCCAGCATCAAACATGGAAGCGTCAGCTGAATTATTTGAAAACCGCATCAGGCACTTGCTCCTTGATGATGCACAGGCATTACTTGAATTTGTTGTTGGTTCTGAAACTGAGGAAGGTAGAAACATCAGCTTACAGAGAGAGGAGAACACTGATAAACAAATTGGCAGTCATGTTCCCCAAGCCACAGCTTATTGCCAAGTTGGCTCCAGTGATGCGGATGATGAGGTCACTGATGCAACACTGGTGCAAGATAGAGCAGAGAAGTAAAGTACAACCCCAATGAGGCAGGATGTCCCCCAGAGGCAGCCATCATGGAAGAGCACAGATCAGCCACTCTATTCCATAAGATTATGGAGCAGTTATCCCGTGACCTTCTTCACATAGCTCAACTTCGTGAGCCTTTTTGTCTTATTTATATTTTTTTAGCACAAGTGCAGCAAATTGTAATTTACAAACATTGCCTCAGGCAGATCAAGCGTGGAAAAAAACACGAGCCATTTGGGTACCACATGCTTGACAAAGCATTTAACCTCACGCCACTCAAAACCCAACCTAATCCAAGTGTATCAAGATGGGCAATAGGGGCTGCAGTTTATTGGCGAGTACCTTGGCAAATACTTTTAAGTCAACTCCTATCAGGGGAAATAGGCCTATAATTTGAGCATAGGGATAGGTCCTTATCCGGTTTTGGAATGATAGATTATATTATAATATATATATATATATATATATATATATATATATATATATATATATATATATATATAGGCTTCCATGGTTTGTGGAGGGAATACGGAGGCCTTGGACAAAGAATTAAACATTTTAGTTAGAAAGGGAGTGAGGAAGGGGCCAAAAAGTTTATAGAGTTTAGGGGTAAAGCCATCCAGGCCCAGAGTCTTGCCAGATGGGGTAGAAACTATAGCTAAGGTGACTTTGTTCTCAGTGATGAGCCCTTCCAGACCAGTGACAGTATCAGCATCTAAGGAAGGTAATGCAGTATTCTCAACATAGGAAGCGTTGCTCTCTGCAGCCATGGGAGAAAGTGCGGGCGTGGTAGAAGCAGGGATATAGTACAGAGCTTGGTACGTGTCTGGGCGATCTGAGAGGGCAGCGAAACAGTTAATTGTCTTATGCCAAATGTGTCCGTAAAAAAAATATATTTTTTTGCCCACGGATTAAATACAAGGTGTGCTGTGAGTGAACAAGAGGGATGTTGATGCAACATAATCACTATTCTCTTTCATTTATAGAGCACTTCGTATTCTATTGAAAAAAAAAAAAAAAAAAAGTAAAGTACAAGGCCTTTTGTGAATGGGCAAGGAGGAGGGGGATGCTACTGTCACAACTGCTGCTCTCATCTCCGCAACACCTGGTAATACAGCACTCAGTGTAGGATATAGCTTATTTCTAGGTATGAATTGCCAACAAATAACACAACCAAACACACTGCTTGTACCCAAGTGTCAAGTTATTGCCCTTGTGCCTTTAAAATAATTTTTCGCAGCTTGCAAAAAAAAAACAAAAAAACGGCCATAACATTCCCACTGTAAATGTCAAGTGTTAGTGATTTTTTTTTCTAAAAGCTGTAGTTGCCAATAGACGTTATAAATAGTACTTAAATCGATATAGTTCTAAAGTAGTAATTAAACACTATTGTAAAGTAGTAGTTCCCAAGAAACGTTCCAAAGTAGTAGTTACCAAACACTGTTCTACGGTAGTAGTACCTTCTGTTTGTAACTACTGCTTTATAACAGGGTTTTTAACTACTACTTTATAACAGGGTTTGTAACTACTACTACTACTTTAAAAGGTAACTACAACTTTTGTACAAATTTGCTCTTCTAAAACAGCACCAAACCCTTTCTAAAAAGTACTAGTTTCCAAACCCCGTTCTAAGGCTACATTCAGATCGGTGTTTAGCCACTATATGAATGGCAGTGGCAGAAATCTGAAGAAGCCTGCTACTGTTTTTGACACCTGTGAGCCACAAGCTGTAGTTCATGGCCGTTGACACAGCCAACATTTACGTGTGACGATTGCTGCTGGATGCAGAGCCAGGCAAGTAGTAAGTATAACTAGTACTGGTAGTACTTAAAAAAAAAAAAAAAAAAACTGTACTTGATTTGTCTAAGTCTACTTAACCTCCCTGGTGGTAAGCCCGAGTCTGGCTCAGGCTGGGATTTCATTACCATATGCGGTAACCCCGAGCCAGACTCGGGATCGCATCGCAGGAATCGGAGAAGTTACTTACCTTGTCCCCTGGATCCAGCGATGTCCTCGGCACTGTGTGATTCACACAGTGCCCGAGTGCCGCCGAGCTCCATTCCCTGCGACGTTACGGCGCACGGGAGTGGAGATCGGCGCCAAATTCAAAAAAGTAAAAACACACACAGTACTGTTATCTTACAGATTACAGTACTGTATAAAAAAATAAAAATGACAAACCCCCTTTGTCCCTAGTGGTCTGTCCAGTACCCTGCATGCACTTTTATATTATAAATACTGTTTTTTTCTGCCTGGAATTTGGAGATTGCCCATAGCATCCAAAAACTGTCCCTTTATGTCAAAAGTGATTTTAGACCAACTAGAAAACAGCGATAATAAATTATAATCACTTGCAGAATTGAGCGATAGCGATCTGTGGAGAGATTCGTCATCAAACACTAAATCTAATGACAGCGACAATTCTGCAAATTTCAGTGTTTTTGGATTTGATTACATTATTCAATAATTTTTATTATTATTTATTATCATTTATTATATTATAAACTTTATCATACCCAGGATGTCTGCTAGACTCTGGTTTGAACAGATTTAATAGTTATTCCTAAGAATTGCAGGCCTACAATATAAAATGCCAAATTTCCATGCAAAATAATTGTACCGCTTTCAGGACCTAAAATCAGAACTAATCATACCACCAGGGAGGTTAACTTGGATTACAAATTCAGTTAAATGGAAAACCTCAACTTTTCTGGTCTCCACTCCAGTTTGAGCCAGGTGCACAGCTGAGGGAGCAGAGCACGTGCACACTGATCTGAAAAACCTGGCCACAAGCTAAGAGACTGCTTAATTAGCATCACCATAGCAATTCCCATTTCAAAGGGAGAGTTGCCTGGGGACTGCTGCTTCTGTGAACACTGATTTGCCTGTCAGCAGCAGCGGCTTCTGTGCACAAATGGGCAGACCTGATGCCAGCAGAAAGAGGTGGGCGTGAACCACCCACACTGCCTTCCATGTCAGAAGCCGCAGCTGCTGGCCTGGTTTGTGGAAGATGGGTCTCTCAGGACTTCTCTTGCATGCCACCTCTGGCAACCCCTTATACTGGCAATCCATAACATAATAAGTCTACACACCCCTGTTAAAATGTCAGGTTTCCGTAATGTAAAAAAATTAGACCAAGATAAATCATTTTAGAACTGTTTCCACCTTTAATGCGTCTTATAGACTGTACAACTCAACTGGACAACAAACTGAAATCTTTTTCGGTGGAGGTCAGTAAAGAAAATAAAAAAAATATGGTTGCATAAGTGTACAAGCCCTTAAATACTTTGTTGAAGTACCTTTTGATTTTATTACAGCACCCGTCTTTTTGGGTAAAAGTCTATCAGCATGGCACATCTTGACCTGACAATATCTGCCAACTCATGTGAGGGCATCTCCTGTGCACAGCCCTCTTCAGATCACCCCACAGATTTTCAAAGTCGGATTCAGGTCTAGACCATTTCAAAACGAACCACTTCCCACCCAACAACACCATATGACATCGTCGACTGAGTGGGGATATCTGAATGATAAAGAAAAAGAAGAGAACTGCGCAATCCCTAATACTTCTATTAGGATGTAAACCACTCTACCTTAAAGAAGTGTATCTTGTGATCTATTATTCTAACACACCAAACTAATGACTAAATAAACCATAAGGCATTACTTATAACTAAATACAGTAAACATATATATTGCCCCTCATAGGTTATGAACCAAAAGGAAAAAATGTACAATTCTAAGTCAGCGATTCTAAAAACAAGAAACATATAAAGTAGAATCAAACAGTACTGAAAATGTATGTGATAACATAAAGTCCATTAAAAGTCCAACTGGAGAAACACCCTGTGTGGAAGGGATCTATTCAATCGTAAAACTTTTCAATCAACGTGAAGTAAAACCAGGTGCACCTCCACCAGACAAGTAATAATAGCCCCTTACCAGACGTCCCGGTAGGGAGCGCTTAATCACAAAATGGGTCTGAAGATGGATCAAACTTGAGCCCTCCAAATGGAACACTTTTCCGTAGGGCAGGTTAGGAGATACGCCAGTCATAAACCATCCAGCAGGGGAAAACGCTGTTTGAAGCGGGACTCAGATGTGTAGCATTGTAGGATCAAGGAAGGTTCACCATAGGGAGGAAAAGATGCTCCAAATAGTGTAAAATCATTTATTAAAACAAAAATATAAAACAAGAGATGCACTTACAAACATGAAAGAACATCGGGCATATCATCAAACTGGGCAAGCGTCGGCCGATCGCGAACACCAATCGATATCCCTTCTGGTACCAGTTCACATGAGGCAAGTCAGCATGTCACGCCACCCAACGCGTTTCGTGAAAAATTCACGTCGTCTGACGTACCCCAGACGACGTGAATTTTTCACGAAACGCGTTGGGTGGCGTGACACGCTGACTTGCCTCATGTGAACTGGTACCAGAAGGGATATCGATTGGTGTTCGCGATCGGCCGACGCTTGCCCAGTTTGATGATATGCCCGATGTTCTTTCATGTTTGTAAGTGCATCTCTTGTTTTATATTTTTGTTTTAATAAATGATTTTACACTATTTGGAGCATCTTTTCCTCCCTATGGTGAACCTTCCTTGATCCTACAATGCTACACATCTGAGTCCCGCTTCAAACAGCGTTTTCCCCTGCTGGATGGTTTATGACTGGCGTATCTCCTAACCTGCCCTACGGAAAAGTGTTCCATTTGGAGGGCTCAAGTTTGATCCATCTTCAGACCCATTTTGTGATTAAGCGCTCCCTACCGGGACGTCTGGTAAGGGGCTATTATTACTTGTCTGGTGGAGGTGCACCTGGTTTTACTTCACGTTGATTGAAAAGTTTTACGATTGAATAGATCCCTTCCACACAGGGTGTTTCTCCAGTTGGACTTTTAATGGACTTTATGTTATCACATACATTTTCAGTACTGTTTGATTCTACTTTATATGTTTCTTGTTTTTGAATCGCTGACTTAGAATTGTACATTTTTTCCTTTTGGTTCATAACCTATGAGGGGCAATATATATGTTTACTGTATTTAGTTATAAGTAATGCCTTATGGTTTATTTAGTCATTAGTTTGGTGTGTTAGAATAATAGATCACAAGATACACTTCTTTAAGGTAGAGTGGTTTACATCCTAATAGAAGTATTAGGGATTGCGCAGTTCTCTTCTTTTTCTTTGTTTTTATATGTATATTTCACTTTGGGTATATATTAGAATTGCTGCATCACACATTTTCGTTAAGTATACACTGTAGCGCAGATTTCCTCTTCCTTTTTTCTCTATATCTGAATGATGCCTGCAGCTACAGTGATCATTCATGTAAAATCTTTTAGAGCCAGGGATTCCCTGCACTGTAAGATCAATCATAGTGGCTGTTCAGAAGCTTGATCGTTATTACAGGTGTCACCCCGCTCCCCCCGGTGCTTCTCCCAGCTCGCCTGTATGATTGGCAAGAGGGAGAAGGAATTGGTCCATGCCGGAAGTTGACAAAAGGGAACCTGGTGGGCCAGATGGCCCCCGAACGTCTCTATGATCTATCCGAGGCCAGGTGTGATATTATGACGTCACGCCTGGCCTCTGCATTTGAAAAATTGCTGCAGAATCGGCTGGGAAGGCAGGATCGTTTTTTTTACTTTCTTCAGGCTTCCTAGCCTAGAGGCGATATGTGGGGACTTATTGACCCCAGATTTCACTGTAAAGACGACCTGTCAGGCACTACTCCTATTACAAGTAAACATCCCTTGTAATAGGCTAAAAGTGAGCCAAAAAAAAAAAAAAAAAAAAGTAAAAAATTGTCAAAATAGAAAAAAAGATAAATTTAAAGCACCCCCGTTCCCACGTGCAGAAGCGAATGCATACGTGGGTCACGCCCAGATATGTAAACTACGTTCAAACGACACGTGAAGTATCGCCACGAACGTTCGAGTGAAAGCAATAATTCTAGCACTAGACTGACTAACTAGTAGTAAAAGATTATTCCTGCGCTACCACTAATGAAAACTAACTATAGGGACAGCTGTGTCCACCGAGATGGATCAAACTGTATCCACTAATGCAAGGAGAAGAGTGTGTTGGTGTCGTGCTGTTCTAATTAAAATTACTGATCAAGAGAATATTGTAAAAAATGTAAATTGTAAAAAATGTAAATGTAAGTGCAAAGTGACAATCCAAAACTAATTGCCACCCCTGTGGTGTGTTTACTAATTTTGGATTGTCATTTTGCACTTTGAATTTATGTGATTTATGCTTGATTTAGAATCTCACACATTTTTGCACTGCAATTAATAGCATTTTTATGGTAACATAGAAATTTTCACATTTGATGAAAACACTAATCTTTGAATAGTTTATCTATTGTTGGGAGATCCCCCTTTTAATAAGTGAGGCAGACTAGGAAGAAAAAATCGATATTCCCTTGATCAATAATCTTAATTAGAACAGCGCGACACCAACACACTAGGGCTGAAACAACTAATCGATTAATCGACAACGAATCGATTATGAAATGAATCGATTAATTGGCCAGTAACAAAATGGGGTTAAAGTTAATGAGTCTGATATTTACTAGATTGACTCTTTAATAGTATCTCTCTCCTCTAATAGTATATACACTATATCTCCTCTAATAGTATATACACTATATCATCCCTCAAATCGTATATACAGTATATCTCTCCTCTAATAGCATATACAGTATATCTCCTCTAATAGTTTATACAGTATATCCCCCTCTAATAGTATATACAGTATATCTCTTCTAATAGTACCAGTATATACAGTATCTCTCTCCTAATAGTATATACAGTATATCCCCTCTAATAGTATATGCAGTATATATATCCCCTCTAATAGTATATACATTATCTCTCCTCTAATAGTATATAGCCTCTAATAGTATATAAAGTATACCTCTTCTAATAGTACCGTATATACAGTATCTCTCTCCTCTAATAGTATATATCCCCTCTCACACAGTACATTTCTTCTGTTATTCTCAGAGTGGATTCGATATTTTGTTCCCTAACCATAATAGTTGGTTATTTATATTTACTACTGCATATAGATATTTAAGAATAAATTGCCTTTTTTTTTTAAACTTTACATATTAACTAAATTATACACCACACTTTTTTTTATGGACATTAACCGATTAATCGAAAAACAATAATCGGCCAACTAATCGATTATGAAAATAATCGTTAGTTGCAGCCCTACAACACACACTAGACTAACTGTAAACATTTTTAAAGCCCCGTCTATGGGCATTAAAGTACTAAAGTATTAAAGTTTGGCACCATTCCACAATTTCAAAACGTGATGTTAGGTATCTACTTGGCATAACATCACCTTTCACATTATGCAAAAAAAAAAAAAAGGGCTAACTACTTTTTTTTTTGTAATACATGAAACAGTTTTTCCACAAAAAAAAAAAAAAAAGTGTTTGAAAAATTACCGTGCAAGATAAAAAAGTTATAACGACCACCATTTTATTCCCTAGGATCTCTGCTAAAAAACATAATATTTGCGGGTTGTGTATATTATAAAATAAATATATGATTTTTAAATGTAGGAGTGAAGTGTCAGAATTGGCCTGGGTAAGCATGTAGTTAATCTACCGGTGAAGCCAATCTATTGTTGATTTGATTGTATGCTTAGGGTTGTTGTCATGCTGAAAGATGTAGTTCCTCTTTATGTTTAGCTTTCTAGCAGAAGTCTGAAGGTTTTGTTTCACTATTGACTGGTATTTGGAACTGTTCATAATTCCCTTCACCTTCACTAAGGCCCCTGTGGGTATGGTGTTCTTCTGGTGATGTGCAGTGTTGTTTTTGTGCCAAACATATCTTTTGGAATTATGGCCAAAAAATTCAACCTTGGTTTCATCAGACCAGGACGCATTTTCCCACATGATTTTGGGAGACTTCAGTCAGATACGTTTTTGCAAAATTTAGCCGGGCTTGGATGTTTGTCTTTGTAAGAAAAAAAAAAGGCTATACTTAGTGTTAATTAATAACTCATCCCCTAGATTGGAAACTCTATGGGACAAATGGAGTGGAGACATTCCAACTTTAGACAGAGAAGACTGGGAGGACTGCCTAGAAGAGAGTGTCAGGCTGATAATATCTTCTAAAGACAGGTTGATACAAACGAAGATCTTACATAGGATACACTTCACGCCTCAGAGGCTACATAGTCTTTCCAGATAGGTCACCACGCTCCTCTGTGGGCTCCTTCTTGCATATGTTCTGGACGCTTCAGCCAAGTGTCCCGTTGACAGCTGAGCTGGCACTCTTGGCCATACATGACGACGTACAGAGACACCAAAACCTTGATTTCGCTATTGCTCTTTTATGCCAAAAAGCAAATTCTTCTTAAATGGATCTCGCCTCTCCCGCCTACTAGGAGAGCCTGGGAAAGGGCTGTGGATGCTGTACTACCAATGTATAAACTGACTTATGCTAGTAGGGGCTGCCCGCAGAAATTTACACGGGTGTGGCAACCGTGGGTGGGCTCAATGGAGTAATTGATTTTGTTTCTTATTTTCCTAACTCCTGGAGGGATGGGGTGCGCGGGATACCTGTCTTTCTAGCTCAGCTCTTCCCCCCCATTTTTCTTTCCTCCCCCACCTTTTTCCTCTCCACTACTACTGCCCTTCTTTGTCTCCTCCCCCCCCCTCTTTTATCGTCTTTCTCTTGTCCTTTATCTGGGTGGAACGACTCTCTGGCTCTTCGTTCTGATATGTGATATACTTTGCATCTGTGCTATGTATTGTCTCTGTGTACCACTTGTCATTTCTTTGTTCTATCGCTAATAAAGACCAACCCTTTTTTGTTAATTAAAAAAAAAAAAAAAAAAAAAAAAAAAAAAAGAAAAAAATGCTTCCGTCTTGTCATTTAACCCCATAGCCCAGACATATGAATACGGGAGATTGTGGTCACATGTACCACACAGCCAGTACTTGCCAGATATTCCTGCAGCTCCTTTAAATGTTGCTGTAGGCTTCTTGGTTGTCTCCCTGACCAGTTTTCTTCTCTTGTCTTTTCATGGACGAGAAGGGACATCCATTTCTTGGTAATGTCACTGTTGTGCCATATTTTCTCCACTTATTGACTGTCTTCCATGGTATATCTAATGGCCTGGAAATTCTTTTGTACTCCGATACCTTTCAACAATGAGATCCCTCTGATGATTTCTGCGGGCCATTGCTTTTGCTGTAGGATGCTACTAAGAAAACATCAGGCAAGACCTACTAGAACAGCTGAACGTTACTTGGGGTTAATCAGAGACACTTTAAATGATGTCCAGTGTGTACCGACTATTTAACATGAGTTTGAATGTGACTGCTCAATTCTAAACACCGCTACATACCCAGTTCAATTAAGTTGTACAGTTTATAGGTTGCATTAAAAAGGTGAAAAAAGTTCTGAAATTATTTATCTTTGTCCAATTTTTTTTTTTTATATTGCATAAACCTGACATTTTAACATGGATGTGTAGACTTTTTATCTCCATTGTAATATGCTTGGAACTATTATATTCTGCAACTTTGTTCCAAAGCGCTATAATACTAACAAAAAAAAAAAAAAAACAGACCAAAAGGTGCACAATATCAAAGATTTAATCCATCATACACGAAGACACCAAGGCTCGTTGGCTTTCAAACTAAACCTTTATTTAACCACTTTCTTTATTCCTCCTGAACGGTCTAGTTGACACAAGTGCATTATTCCGTGCACAGCATGTGAGGAGTGAGCTAGGAAAACCAGGCCGAAATTTAACACTTTTCCAGCAGAATGACAAGATGTCCGACCAAAATAGCCCCTGCCCGACCTCCCTCCCACACTTCTACTTATCATGGTAGCCACACCTCTCCCAGTGTTTCAAAACTTGCAGCAAAAAACTCTTCCGATAAGTCTTTTCTTCATAGTCTCAATTTTGCATTTTTAAAAGAAATTAAAAAAAAAATCCTAGCAATCCAAACCTCAAAAAAAAAAAAAATTAACAGGGATGGGGAAAAAGAAAAAAAAATAAATATGGGGTGGGGGATTAAACCTTGGCTAGATTGTGTTTACATTCTGCTCTCCCATTGCTCATCTGAATCTGCAAACTGCCCCTCTGCATCTCATGTGTCCCATCACTTCACACGCTCACAAAGAATAGATCTAATAGAAGATGGGAAAGATCTTTGTAAGGTCTAAAGGCCACACTAGTCAACGGCTGTCAGCCCTTCTCAATCCAGTGGTCTTTCAGCCTTCATAGGCTCGGTCGTCTGATTCTACACTTACATCTTTCATCCAACTTGCCTTCTCAAACCTTCCCCCCAAATTCATCCAACCACCACCAGAAATGGGGCATGAAGAAATAAAAAACTGTATTGATCAGGTAAATCCATTCAGTGGTTTATTTACAGGTAAACACCTCCGAATTTTTATTTGAAGCTGAAAAAATAGCGTAGGGAATAGTGGCTATTTCATAATGAGTGCTCTAGGTTTCTCCTCTTCCAAAGGTTCTTGTGTTTTGTTTTTTTTCACATATTTGCAGAATTTACGTTACCATTTTCACCAGCTTCTCTACCCTGCGTTCAGAGGTTTTTTTTCTTCTTTTTTTTTTTTTTTTTTTCTTTTTGAAGAGTTGAGCGTGTCAACTCATCCTTAGGCAAAACTGAAGAAAAGCAAAACAGAAAAATATATATATTTATATACTTATATATAATTTTCCCCCTGCTCCTCTCCGTTCTCTACATTCCCCAGAGCAGTGATTTCAAGTCTCAGTACAGCCAGTTCGCCATTGGAAGGGAACCGGAGACAGGCGGCAGCTTTAGAAGGCAAGTCCCTCTTCTTGGTGCCAGCAGGGTGAGCAAGATAGATGCATGGCTTGGTTTTGCTTTTTTCCTCTTTAAAGTCCAACAGTAGAAAACATACAGCGGGGTGTTCCTAGGCCAGGCCGAACCCCTCAGAGCACTCCTGGATGGCCAAAAGCAGCATGTGACGTAGCTTCTCATAACTTTCATAGGCTGGCAAATCCAACTGGTTAAAACTGAACAAACAAGATGGGTTAATATAGAGAATTAATGGGTTTATCAAATTGTCAAATGTAATTTGTATGTCTAAAGAGTACCTTTTTTTCCCTAAAAAGTGAATTATGGAAGTAAGACACTAGTCTGGCTTACTCAATATCAAAATACTTTTGCATTTTCAAGTAAGGGTTAATCAAAACTTGTGGCCACCTCAAAGTTTTGTTATGCAGTTCACTGAAGTTTTTGCATTTTAACAAAGATTTTCACATATGGAATTTTAATATCTTTTAAAAAGACCATACATAGATTATAGCAGAGAAAATTGGATTATTGGTTTACCTGTAAAATCTTTTTCTTGGAGTACACAGGGAATTTTTATAAGGCTGCCACCTTCAGGTGACTAGACAAAAAATAAATAAATAAAAAAACCACACACACAGGTATTACCTTCCTAGCTAGGCAAGGCTTCAGTTTAAGCCAGCCATGAGCCACAAGACAGGGGTGGGGGATCCCAGTGTTCTCTGAAGTACTCCAAGAAAATAACTTTACAGATAAACCAAAAATTATATTATTCTACATCCCAGGCCATAGGGTACCTTTATATCCATTATGATAGGGATGTCTCAAAGTACTGAATATGAGGGGAAAGCAATAAAAAAATAAAAAGCCCCAAACAAGAACAGGTTAAAACCTCCTGACATAGCAGCCATCACTGAATTGGTGGAACTCTGCACTTTAGGCAGTAAGCTGGAGAAACATGCTGACAGATCAACCAAGAAATGGTAGCGTGACCCTTCCCTGGGCCTTTAGGAAGCATAAAGAGGGAGACTGACAAATTGCAGCAGTCAACTTCAACACACACTTGAAAGCACGAACCACACATCCAAGGTGAGAAGAGTTTTTTCCCTTCAGCATCTGAGGCTTGGGACAGAAAGGTGACAAAGCCCTGGTTTAGATGAACCAAGAAAAGCACCTTAGGAAGAAAGGAAGGCTGAGTTAATCACCATTAACCACCTTAATCACAACAATGGTTCTAGGAAAGAGCAGCCTATTCTGAGACTCTGAACTAAAGGAATGGACACAAAAAAATAACCTTCTGAATCAGAACGACTAATGGACTATCCCGATTGGGTTCAGTGATTTCTGTAACACAGAAAGAACCCAATTTAGGTCCCATGGAGTCAGTCTTGAGGAACAAGACACCCACAAAGGCACCAGAGAATGTGAGGTAACTGGTCCCAAAATCACCCAGGCCAAAATCTGATCTTTTGAGTCTATCAGAATTTTGAGTGGAAACAGATTGGAGAAAAGCCAAAATGCGATCCAAGACCTTGGAGTTTCAAACCAGGCAAAATAAGATTTCCAAGTGCTGTGGTAAATCTTCCAAGTAGTAGTAGAAAACCCTGGATTCACAGCTTGCTGGTAAAGTAAGATGAAAGATCAGACCTTGTGACAAGACGTTGGGTCTGCCTGACAATTTTCAACGCTTGGCATGTGGACGGTGCAGGAACATACTGCCTCCTGAGCAGCTGATGCCTCCTCGATGATGTAGGCCACTGCCGTAGCATTGAGTGACTGAACAGGCAGCCCATGCATGTGTCAATTTTTTCCATTTAACCGGATCCCTATTTGAGGCAGGTGGACAATCCACAGCTTGTGGCAAGTGACGTGGCAGGTGGACAATCCACAGCTTGTGGCAGGCGACGTGGCAAGTGGACAATCCACAGCTTGTGGCAGGCGACGTGGCAAGTGGACAATCCACAGCTTGTGGCAGGCGACGTGGCAAGTGGACAATCCACAGCTTGTGGCAGGCGACGTGGCAAGTGGACAATCCACAGCTTGTGGCAGGCGACGTGGCAAGTGGACAATCCACAGCTTGTGGCAGGCGACGTGGCAAGTGGACAATCCACAGCTTGTGGCAGGCGACGTGGCAAGTGGACAATCCACAGCTTGTGGCAGGCGACGTGGCAAGTGGACAATCCACAGCTTGTGGCAAGTGACATGGCAGGTGGCAAGTGACATGGCAGGTGGCAAGTGACATGGCAGGTGGCAAGTGACATGGCAGGTGGACAATCCACAACTTGTGGCAAGTGACATGGCAGGTGGACAATCCACAACTTATGGCAAGTGACGTGGCACGTGGACAATCCACAATTTGTGGCAAGTGGACAATCCACAACTTGTGTCAGGTGACAAGGCAAGTGATGTGGCAAGTGGACAAATCAGATGTGATGCACAAAATGTATGGCGAAGGTACCAGCAAGGCTTACTGCAGGACACTAACCATTACTCTACTGCGGAACCCCTCAAGGTGGGTCCAATCTTCCCCATCATCTTCCCAGGTATCCCTTCTTTGGACACACTGCCTTCCTCCTGTCAAAATACCCCGTCATACTGCTGCCCCCCCCCCCAATGCTACGGGCCAGGGGCCCCACTGGCTTAGTACTTCCAGTAGAATGGTAGCTGGACACACAAGGATGGCCTGCAATGTTGCTGGACGTTGCCAAACTCTGTGTACAGGGATCCTCTGCAATGATGTATTGCCTTGCAAACCAGTAGGGTGCTATACAACCTTCAGGGCCCCAGTGCAAGAAACCATGAAGGGCCCCTGGCCCGTAGCATTGGGGGGGGGGGCAGCAGTATGACGGGTATTTTGACAGGAGGAAGGCAGTGTGTCCAAAGACGGGTATCTGGAAAGTGTGATAAGGGGCTGTGTGATAGAAAAGGATACCTGGGAAGATGATGGGGAAGATTGGCCCCACCTTGAGGGGTCCCGCAGTAGTAATGGTTAGTGTCCTGGCAGTAAGCCTTGCTGGGACCTTCGCCTACATTTGTGCATCACATCCCCCAGCCCCCCCCCCCCGCCCCCCCAATTCTACTGGAAGTACTAAGCCATTGGCAGTGGAGAGAGAGATTGCCAGTGTGCAATCATCTGAACGTGGAGGCATAACCTATTATAATGGATGTGACTATACTCTGTATCCTGGGATGTACGATAAGGAAATGTACAAAAAGTCAAAACAAATGCAGTTTACATTTGTGCAATGTATAGATGTCTGTATACCAGACAGAATCTGGAACAGCTTCTAACTTGAGCTCAAGTTAAGCTATGAAAATTAAATCTAGAAGCTGACTGCACAGCCACTCCAGAAGATTCTTGTAAATGTGCCTCAATGTATTTCGTACAAATAATACCATTTCAAATACTATGACAACATGTTTCTATTTACCCTAACTACAAGGATATGTGCGTGTTTGAACACACGTCAGACATTTTCTAGTACAGTGGCTTCAATCCACCGACCAGTTTGACACTACATTAATTGTACACGAGGGCCATTCTGAATGGCTTTCATAAAAAAGTTGAGACGGCAGCTTGAAAAATTAATATTACTAGAACAAAGCATGTGCGCTTGTGAAATGGCAATAAAAGCAAAGATACACAGTACTGTAAATGGCAATGCATTTAAAAATAAACGGAGTTAATTATAATTATTGGCCTTAAAATTATTCTAGCACTCCTGCCGTGTGCAAGGATGTATAATTCATAATATGCGTGTGCCCTGCACATGTGAGGGAAGAGGTGCTTATCTTTTCATTTTTTTTTTTTTTATACATACAGCATTTACTTTTTTTTCTACACGATACCATAACAAGAGGGCCGATCAGACCATCCGCACAGCCACCCATTCACATGAAGTGACCAGGAAGCCTGGATCACTTCTTTAGTGAGACAGAACCACAGGAATAAATAAATGAAAACAATTAAAACAAACCAAGTTATCATCCTTTCACTGTTCTGCCTTAACAGCTACAATGTTGTCAGTGAGAGGATTAATCAAGCCCATGATTTGATCTAAGACCACTCAAAGTGGTCATCGAGCCAGATTCCCTACTGCAGATCTGCGCAATCTTTAAAGGGGGTTAAGTTGTAAACGTAACCTCTTTTGATGAATCCTCTCTGCACGGGACATCGTTCAGTGGAATGTTTATATGCAGAAGGGCTCAGGATATTTTTGAAGCATATTCCACCCACAAATACTTGTAAAAACATCTTTTGTATAGCAGCTATAAGGTCTTTTACATGCGTGCTTTTCAGATGGCTACTTGTTTCACCCCCAACATATTTTATTTAATAAATCCCATGGTAATAAAATTACAAAGTATTTACTCTTAATTGTGAAATGTGCAACTACACCGCCACCTCTGCTCTATATGCTCCTTCCAGTGTTGCATGAATTGCGAGACTGTATGCACATCTTGGAGTAGCTGAATGTGTGTTTTAGATTGCTGCACTTTGTTACTTACCACGTGTGAGCAGAAGGCAGCCTGTCTGTGGACCGGTCGTCTCGATGTATCTGGAATTTTTGGATGCCATTCATCCCCTCAAGTGCTGCAAAGCCCTGAAGAGGTACCTTGGAGGTTCCAGTGACAAATTGAAGAAATTTGGCTCTATCTGCTTGGTCAAAAGAGCGCAGCGCCCTCCAGAACCATTGGATCTAAAAAATAAATACAAAAACAGACTTATATAATTTGTTCATAAGTTATATGCAATCTAGCCTGGCTTTTTATGAATAACCAAAAGCTTTTTAAATTTTGGAAATGAAAAACTTTAAAGTACCAAAGTATAGATTAGACAAAGGTTCTTAAATTGTTATTGAGAATGTAGTTATGTTCTATTTTACACAGGAAACGTGGCATTGCTCTGCCATTTACATTAAGCCTTGTATTTCATTAGTGGACTACAGGCCTTCCTCTAATTGAATGAGGTGGGGAGGTGGGCAGAGGTGGTTTCAACCTCCATCTCTGCCAGTCACAGGAAGCCTTGTATTCATGAATGAAATCTAAGGCTTCTGGTAAATGACTGAGCATCTCTTTGATTTAGGAACTGGAAGCCCGTATATTCCTAACAGAACAGTGCTGAATACTACAGTGCCTTGAAAAAGTATTCATATCCCTTGAAATTTTCCACATTTTGTCATGTTAAAAGCAAAAATGTAAATGTTTTATTGGGGTTTTATGTGATAGACCAACAAAGTAGATCATCATTGAGAAGTGGAAGGAAAATGATAAATGGTTTTCAATTTTTACAAAAAAATATATAAAAAGTGTGGTGTGCATTTGTATTCAGCCCCCTTTATTCTGATACCCCTAACGAAAGTCTAGTGGAACCAATTGCCTTTAGAAGTGACATAATCAATAAATAGAGTCCACCTGTGTATAATTTAGTCAATAAAAATACACCTGTTCTGTGAGGCCAGCAAACAGCATTATGAGGCTGGGTTCACACTGCTGCGGGGGGAGATCCGGATGTGATTCGCACCGCAAATCACATCCGATCTCCGTAGCGATGCGAGTACAGCCATACAGATAGTATGGCTGAATTCGCATCGCTCCCGCAGCAAACTCGCACGGGACCCTTTTTTTGGTCCGCAACAGAATCGGATCGCATGGGGGTTCACACCATGCGATCCGATTCCTGTGCGAGTCGGCAGATCGCACTGCGATATGCGGACAGATCTGGGGGTGTCATTAACATATCATTGACACTCCCAGCCGTCCGCATAGGGCAGTGTGAACTGCCGGCGGGAGGTGTGCGATGCGGGAAAACGCCGCGGATTCGCGGCGTTCCCGCATCGCAGCGGTGTGAACCCGGCCTGAATGTCAAGGATAGTTGGAGAAGTTTAAAGCAGGGATAGGTTATAAAAAGCATCCCAAGCTTTGATCACCACAGAGCACCTTTCAATCCATCATCTGAAAATGGAAAGCGTATGGCACAACTGCAAACCTATTAAACATGGCCATCCACCTAAACTGCCAGGCGGGGCAAAGGGAGCATTAATCAGAGAAACAGCCAAAAGGCCCATGGTAACTCCGGAGTAACTGCAGAGATCCATATGTCCGGTGGGAGATTCTGTCCACAGGACAACTATTAGTTGTGCACACCAAAGAGTGGCAAGAAAGCCATTGTTGAAAGAAAGCCATAAAGTCTTGTTTGCACTTTGCGAGAAGCCATGTGGGGGACACAGCAAACATGTGGAAGTTGCTTTGGTCAGATGGGACCAAACTTTTTGGCCTAAAAGCAAAATGCTGTGTGTGCTGGAAAACTAACACTGCATATCACCCTGAACACACCATCCCCACTTTCAATCCGATAGAGCTTAAGCTATTTTACAAAGAAGAATGGGCAAACATTTTGCTCTGTAGATGTGCAAAAAGGGGGGGGGGGGGGGGGGGAGTTCTACAAAGTATTGACTTGGGGTGCTGAATACAAATGCAAGCCACGCTTTTCACATTTTTGTAAAAAATTTGGAAAACCATTTATCATTTTCCTTCCACTTCATATGTTGGTCTATCCCAGTAAAATACACTTACTATTCTTGATTGTAACATGACAAAATCTGGAAAATGTCAAAGGATATGAATATTTTTCAAGGCACTGTAAATGTAGCTAATGCTACATACATTTTACACAGTGCTCCCAGCAAAGGCATTTGTTGGTTAAAAAAAAAAACATTTAAAGGCAAAACACATCTGGAGTCAGGCTTTAAGCACATAAAAGTGAAATTTCTCCACTATTTAGTAGGTTAACATTAAATATTATGTAGTCTCTGCTCCAGCCAGCAGTTGAAGCTATAGTCTCCCCTTTCAAATATCTGAAGCATACAACTGTGCTGAAAGAAGTCATCCAATCAAACATTTACATGCTGCTGTGATAGCTCAAGATGTCATGGGCCAGCGCTTTTTGCAACATTCAGAGCAAGAGGGCTAAAAGATGCCGGCCAAAGACTAAATTTTTATTTCTACATTCATTGGGACAAAAAAAAGTCATACGTCCAGAAGATCTGCATGTCGATATACAGACTTTAACTTTGAAATGGAATAGCGTTGATATGGCAGCAGCTAGCTGCCATAACCTCGGTATCATCTGATTCGGCTGGCGGTCCCATTTCCTGTAATAGTAGAGTATGCAGCAGATTCACCGCAAGATCATCATCAGCGTCAGGAGAGAGCCTCCACCCCCTCCGGTGTCCTCCACCGCTTACCGGACCCGGACGGATCTTCTCCTTTGCTGAGTATGGAGACGACTGGAGGGGATGATGGCCCCCACCAGTCTCCATACCATTGCAGGGTGGAAACAATGTCAAAACGTCACTTCGGTCCATAGCCCTTAAAGGGACAGTTTTTTTTTATTATTGCATTTTAGTGTCTTTTTGACCCCAGATCTCATATTTAAAAGGGTCCTGTCATGCTTCTTCTCTATTACAAGGGATGTTTACATTCCTTGTAATAGGAATAAAAATGTTGTTTTTTTTTTTGTTTTTTTTAAAAAGAACAATGTAAAAATAAAAAAGGTAAAATAAAAATTAAACATGCACTGTCCCGCCAAGCTTGCATGCAAAAGCGAGAGCATATGAAAACAGTGTTCAAACCATACATGTGAGGTATTGCCGCAATCAGTAGAGCAAAAGCAATAATCCTAGCCTCAGAACTTCTCTAGCTCAAAACATGCAACCTGTAGAATTTTTTTAAACGTCGCCTATGGAGATTTTTAAGGGTAAAAGTTTGTCTCCATTCTACAAGCGGGCGCAATTTTGAAGCGTGACATGTTTGGTATCAATATACTCAGCGTACATTATCTTTCACAACATAAAAAGAAATTGGGCTAACTTAACCGTTGTCTTATTTTTTAATTAAAAAAAAGTGTATTTTTTTCAAAAAAAAGTGCGCTTTTAAGACCGCTGCACAAATACGGTGTGACAGAAAGTATTACAACGACCGCCATTTTATTCTCTAGGGCGTTAGATTTGTTTATAATTTTAGGGGGTTCTAGGTAATTTTCTAGCAAAAAAAAAAAATAGTAAAAAATAATAAAAAAAACTTGTAAAAATCTCAAAAAGATGCTCTGTCCTTAAATGGTTAAAAAATACTGCTTCGTTAGCAATGCATTAGGAAAGAACTCACCTGGATGGAATTAGATTGGTACTTGTGATACTCTGTGTTGGATTTCAAGTCATCAATGTCGATATTGGGCAAGCCAGATATTAATAACTCCAGTTCCTGTTCTGTGAAGATGGAGATGAGACGCTTGGGAATAATTTCATAGAAACCTTCCAGGAAAGCAGCTAACTGCTTACGGATGGCACCTGGAAGCAGAAAACAAAAGAGAAGTTATACAAATTGGTCACGTGCATTCTTAACACAATGGCCCAAAAAGTGAAGTCAGCACAGAGAAATATGAAGCCTGCCGAGGCTCGCCCCCCCTTTCAAAAATGCTAGTTGTCTGGTCATCTTTGGTTTTATTATTCCCTAAGTCACTGATCTGGATCAAGCATGCAGACAACAAAATCCAAATGCACAATCTCTATACTTGGTCTGGGAGAGTGATTCAAAAAGGACTGAAGACAAATATGGCCAACAATTTATGGAAGTTCAGCGATAGTTTACAAAAATGCCTCAATGCAGATTTCTCTTCACCCTCACAGGGAAGGGGGAAGACAAGAGAAACAAAACGTTTTTAACCTTAATGCAAGGAATAAATTAAAGGTAACAAAACGTTTTTAGCTTTAGTATTACTTCAATGCCATAGACCTTAACCACTACAATACAGGGCACTTTCGCCGCCTTCCTTCCCAGCCCAATTTTCAGCGTTCATCGCTCTCGCACTTTCAATGACAATTGCGCGGTCATGCTACACTGTACCCAAATGAAATTTTTATAATTTTGTTCACACAAATAGAGCTTTATTTTGGTGGTATTTATTCATGACTGTTTTTTTATTTTTTGCGATATAAGAGCAAAAAAAGCGGAAATTTGGAAAAAAAAAAAAACAATATTTTCTTTTTTCTATTTTAAAAGAAATCCAATAAAATCTAATTTTGTCATAAATGTAAGCCAAAATGTATTCTGCTACATGTTTTTGGTAAAAAAAAATCCGTCAAGTGTATAATTGGTTTGTGTGATCACGGACATATGAACGCAAATGATCATGTACATATGTGTGCAGGTGATCACGTACATATGTGTGCAGATAATCATTGGAACATGTGTTTTTAGTGGGACATATGTGGGGGACATGTTTTTTTTATTTGGGGACATGTGTGGTGACATGTGTGTTTACACTGTAGATTTATACTAGACTAGTGATCATTGAGTAAAAAGCTGTAAAAACAGCTCATACTCACTGATCACCAGCCGGCTGCAGCGATCTGCTCTCCTCAGCGATGACTTCTGTGTGAGGAGAGGAGAGCCGATTGCCTAGTAACCGGCTGTTTGTTTACATCACATGATGGCCGTGATTGGACACGGCCGTCATGTGATCAGGAGGGCCAATCACAGAGCCCTCCTGCCGATCCGAGATGCGCCGTGTCCGGGTGACACGAGCGCATCGGGATCGCGCCGCTGCGCGATCACCCTCCTTCCGATGGACGTTCAGGAACATCCAGTCAGAAGGAGGCGGCTCCCACCCAGCCGTATATGTACATTGGCCGGGTGGGAAGTGGTTAAAAATCTGTTGCCAAATTCGAGAAATCATGGGCAGGGAAGCAGCCTATCCCTTATGACAGGGATATGCAATTAGCGGACCTCCAGCTGTTGCAGAACTACAACTCCCATGAGGCATAGAAAGACTCTGACAGCCACAAGCATGACACCCAGAGGCAGAAGCATGATGGGACTTGTAGTTTTGCAACAGCTGGAGGTCCGCTAATTGCAGATCCCTGCCTTATGAGGACCTACAGACAGCAGGGAATAAAGAACCTACGCTGTAGGGTGTTTTGGACTGAAACAAACAAAAAAAACAAACAAAAAAAAACTAATACCACGTACTAGTTTAAATAGAAGAAATTGCCACCTTAGGCAAAAAGAACCTCAACATTCACCTGTAGATGTCTGGAAAAAAAACTAAGCAGTCATAAAGAAAAATTCAGTGGTGTACTATTAAGAATCTAGCACTTCCAATTAAAAGACCAACGGTTGGTCTATTACCGATTTCCCTTACCTACGTCGAGTGCTAGCTTTATAACAGCACAGCTACAAGCCACCTCTCATAAGATAGCAAACAAGTTGCTTAGTTCCTTACCAGTCATCTTCATCTGGCACACAAGGTGGACATATTCCTTCTTGTTGTCCTCTGTGACAAGAATATTTGCACCATTGGGCTTCAGGTCACGCACTTCACACACACCAAATTCCTGGACCTAAACAGAGAAAGGAGAATGTAAAGAGCAGGAACTGTTGGGCACTGTGACCTTTAAGGAAGGCAACCTATAGATCTCTCTAAGAAGACTTGATTCACCCTGGATAACCCCCTCATACAAGAACAGATATTACCTCAGTGCTGAACGTCAAATCATATCCCAGTGTGGAGACATCGTTCTCAAGCAGGTAGACTAATCCTTGGTAGAAGTGATAATCTTCACTCTCCATGTCAGTGTATCTGCAAAGTAAAAATTGTATTGTGGAAACAGGATATATATATATATATATATATATATATATATATATATATATATATATTAGTGAAAAGTGCATTTGAAGCAAATCATTAAAAATATAAAAAAACTACATTTACTTTGTGGAATTTTTAATGTAGATTATTACATAGACCAGTGTTTCTCAATTCCAGCCCTCAAGGCGCCCCAACACATCATGTTTTCAGGATTTCCCTCAGATGAAACAGCTGTGGTAATTACTACAGCAGTGAAACTGATCAAATTACCTGCGCTAAATAAAGGAAAGCCTGAAAACATGACCTGTTGGGGCTCCTTGAGGACTGGAGTTGAGAAACACTGACATACACCATTGTACAAGTTGCTGGGTATCTGAGACAAAGAAACTGGCGTAAATGAACTCAATTGCAGCAACGTACGATTCTGCACTTATGTGCTGTGGCCCCCTGTTCATTCCTTTGAAGAGTCATATTTAGGGCGGTCTCCAATGATCTTGTAGAGTACAACTTTCCCAACAGGAATGAACGAAGCCACAGTGTGCAAGCACTAAAAGTTAGAGAGATTGGAAGCTCTAACGAGCAGGGCCCTCTGTATTGTAATTGTACCGTCTGTTGTAAAGCACTGTGCAAATTGTCGGTGCTATATAAATACTATATAATAATTATTTACACATAGCAACAGCAATTGCTCAGCATGTTAATTTTCATACATACCTGACTGATTTGCCCAATATGTGCTTGTAGAAAGACCGCGTGAAGTAGCACTCCAGTAACCTATTGTCGTACACTGCCTTTGCGACAATTCGACCGACAAACTTGAAATAGCTGAGGTGGTTGGGATTACAGTGGGAGGAGGGGTTAATTGTATAGGTGACACGGTCCCCAGGAGATGTGCGGAACAGTGCATACATGGGATTAAACATTTCCCTGGAGATGATCATGTACCACTCTCTGAGGAGTCCTCCAGCATCCTGACCTTCTTCCCCTTCAAATACTATATACCTGTAAGAAAACGTATAAGCTTTATGACACCACCATAATACAAGTAACACATTCCTGGTAATGTCTGTAAAAGGTAAAACAAAAAAACATTTAAGCGAAAGGCTGTTTAAATTTTAATCCCCTCGGGTACTCTAGTCCAGTCAACTTAAGATAGCCATACATGGATCAAAATAGTTGAGTTCAGCAAGGCTTGGCCTACTTTCGATCCATGTATGGGCAGGGAGGTTGTAAAGAAGTCTATCAAGTTCTGCACAACTGCCCTGTTGGATTTTTCCCCGTTCGATCAGAGCTGCTGGCTATAGCTGTCGGAATAAAATAGTTCAGCAGCGAGGATACCCCCCCATTCAGATGGAGTGTGTGGACGGGGGCACATACACACACACACACACACACACACACACACACACACACACACATAGATATATATATCCATCTATCTCCCACATAACTAGCGGTGCCTGTCTTTCGGCAAATATCTCCTAAACCGTGTAGGTTTAGGAGATATTTCTTGGACCTACAGGTAAGCCTTAATCTAGGCTAACCTGTAGGTCAAAGTTGGTTTGTAAGGGTTTACAACCACTTTAAATCTTCTAAAATATATTGATACTTCATAAAAGACAAGTGGGTACAGCAGATGTTAATGCGTTTCACAAAATTTATGTACAATAAAGGCACAGAATATATAATATAAAAACATGACAGATTGACTTCTATGCCCAGGAGACCAGGAGTGGGGATAGGACCAGGCATCTTTTGAACAGAGGCTTGGTGGAGATTATTACTATAGATTAAAAAACAGATTCCCTCAGGGGTTAAAGCTCAGATGGGAACTGGACTTAAATTTATGATCATTTAATTTCATTCACTAATTTTTGTACAATTTTCCTCTGGACATTTTATTTTGTCTCATTAGTAAATTAGGTTTGCAAATTTTCCATTCATTATTATTTCATCATCTGGTTTCTGGCTTGTCTTTTTGAATCATTCTACACCCGTTGTTTTTCTGTCTCAACTAGATAACTAAATGAATTTGACTGAAATTTCCTGTGAACCATAAAAGGAGGGGCTATGTTTACATACTATTGGCTCTGTGTTTTTTTTGTACGTAGATGCTGTGAACAATACAGTGAACAAAGGAACCAGACACACAAAAAAAAAGCACTTGTATCTTGTTCCAGCTCACACTGATGCGGTTTGAATTCACTGGGAAATCCATACTGCATCCAAATCGCACTCAGTTCGTGCAAACCACTGTGTAGGTTAAAGGCACCCCGAAACTGGTTTGCAAAACCAGATCGCATGTGTGTGAACACCCATGCAATCAGATTCTGGTTTGGCCAAAAAATGGGTCCTGCTCAGTGCGTATTTGGTGCAATTTAAGGCATACAGAATAATGGCTCAAATTGCAATGCTGAAGAATCGCATGTGATTTGCATAGGAATTCTGTGTGAACCGGCACTTACACAAAACTAAAGAGATCTTTCCCATGAAACACACAGTTTGTAGGGTTTAACTGATGTGAATAGCAGGCTGGACAGAATTTTAAAATTAGACCTGCATTTACTTAGTTTAAGTTTTTTTCTGGGGCCTCTTGAAATCTGTCCAATCCGGCGCACTGCGATTATGCCGCACATTAACAAGTGATGCCATAAGGCAGCTCAGTTATTTTAATGATCAGCAAACCTCAGAATGTCTAAAAAAATAAAATAAAAATATCCCTTTACTCTATTCCAGACACAACACAAAGTAATGCACAGTAGTGCATTACCATGCAATGCAACACAGTGTATTTAAAGAGGATCTTCCATCAAAAAAGCCAGCAGCAAAAAATACTGTAGGGCAGTGGTCACTAACCCTGTTCTCAGGGCCCACTAACAGTCGAGGTTTTGTGTGTTACATTAGGGGAGATTCAGACTAGAACACTGCAATCACTGAGCAGCAAATTATATCACCTGTGTTGCATTTCAGTTATCTTGCAAACCTGGCCTATTAGTGGGTCCTGAGGACAGGGTTGATGACCACTGCTGTAAGGGCACTTACCTATCCAGGGATCCAGCACCATCCCCACCGAAGCTGGTTGATCAACGGTCTTCAGGTCCCTGACACATTAAATGTGGGAAGTGAAGCTGGTTGTGACTACTTGCAGCTTCACAGCAGGCTTCCCGCTGCATTTTTTTAATGGTCCCAAAGCCTTCTGGGACCTGTGGCATTTTCCAGAAGGTTGTGGGCAAAGAGGAAACTTCCCCTCAGATCGCCAAGGTAATTCCAGGGGAAGTAGGTACCTGCCAAAACAAGGTATCTGCTGCCCTCAAAAAATGAAAAAGTATCCAAAAATGAGAGCGAATGTTTTGAGTGAAGTTCTTTAAAAGTGCATTATCGAAGCCAAATAGTGAGAAGCCAGCCTAAGATTAGCATTTTAAACTAGAGACTACAAATCATACACAATTTGATTTAACCGGTTGCCGACCAGCCGCCGTCATTATACTGCGGCAGGTCAGCACGTTCCCATGAGCTGTCATAGCTATACGTCGGCTATTTTAAGCGGCATAGCAGGCACGTGCCCGGTGCACTGCAGGGGTGCCTGTGGCTGCAACGACTGCCGGCCACAAGCGATCGTGGGCACGAGAGGTAGAAAAAGGACGTGTATGTGTAAACACACAAATCCCTGTTCTGCGAGGAAAGACAGATTGTGAGTTCCTAATAGCTAGGAATCATCTCTCATTTCCTCTAGGTCAGGCCCCTCTCCTTACAATTAGAAACACACTCAGGGAATACACCGTTAACCCAGTGATCGCCCCCTCGTGTTAACCCCTTCCTTGCCAGTGACATTTTTAAAGTAATCAGTGCATTTTTATAGCACTGATCGCTGTATAAATGCCCATGGTCCGGAAAATGTGTCAAGTGTCCGCCATAGTGTCGTAGTCACGGAAAAAAAAGAATATATTGCAGATCGCCGCCACTACTAGTACAAAAAAATAAAAAATAAATAAATAAAAAAATAAATAAAAAAAAAAAATTCTATAAATCTATCCCTTTTTTGTAGATGCTACATCTTTTGCACAAACCAATATATGCTTATTGCGATTTTTATTACCAAAAATATGTAGAATACATATTGGTCTAAACTGAGAAAAAATGGGGATATTATAGCAAAAACTACAAAATATTGTGCTTTTTTCAAAACTGTTGCCCTCTTTTTGTTTATAGCGCAACAAATAAGAAACGCAGAGATGATCAAACACCACCAAAAAAAGCTCTATTTGTGGGGGGGAAAAAAAAAAAGGACGTCAATTTTGTCTGGGTGCAACGTTGCATGACCGCGCAATGGTCAGTTAAAGTGACAGTGCCGAATCGCAAAAAATGGCCTGGTCATTCAGCAGCCAAATCTTCTGGGGCTAAAGTGGTTAAAGTAGATCTTTGGGCAAAACTTTTGGAAAGAGTGGGGAAGGGTTAGAACCTATGTTGTAGCGGTTTACAACTCTTAATTGGCATAGAAAAAGTTATAGGAGGTGCTAAATAAATCTCCAAATTTTCTTGTTACAGCAGTGATCTGTGGGATTTACCATCACTTTGTGGAAGATTTACGGTCACTTCCTGTTCCTCTGCAAAAAAAGCAAGGTGAAATCACCCCCGGAGGGAAAAAAGCAAAAACCTAACCTCTAAACCCACTATTCAGAGTTACTACACTCCGTAGATTCATTCTGACCCAAAGAAGACTGAAATACAATGATCTTTCTGTGGCACTCACAATCTGTTCTTCATTTCTTCTGGGGATTTACGGTGCAGTTCCCGGTAAGAATCTTCAAATACATGGTCTCGTCTGACGTGTACAGCCATGTCCTCTTTCCTCAGTCCTTCATCTAACCGCTCGAGTTCTTGGCGGAAATATCTATTCAGAGATATTAGTGAAATATGTTAAATAAATAAATATATATATTACATATCAGGGGCGGACTGACAACTCATGGGGCCCCCGGACAATAGGAGATTATGGGCCCCCCAGGCAATAAGAGATTATGGGGCCCCACAGTATACAAAAACACACACACACAGTATACACATACATGTACACATAGTATACACAGACATGTTTCTATTGGCTGAGAAGGTACTGGAGAGGATTTTTACATATTGTCCCTGGTTTTACTGAGGTTGGCAACCCTGATGGGGCCCCCTAGTGGCCCGGGGCCCTCGGGCAGTGCCCGAGTTGCTTAATGGCCAGTCCGCCCCTGTTACATACACAATATATATATATATATATATACACACACATATATATACATATATATATATATATATATATATATATATATATATATATATATACACACACACACACACACACATACACACACACACACGTTAAAATTAGAGGCCTTAGATCAGGGCTGTTGGTTGAGACGGTCAGTCTTTACGCCCATGACAGGGTGCTGAACCTGGAGGATGCGGGTCACTCTAGCGGCGGCTTTGCGCCATATTGAACGCTTTGGGGAGTTTGGTTACTTACAAATTATTTGGTGTAAATCCCAAAATTCCCCCCTGAACCTGGATCGCCATCCACTAATCAAGCTAGTCTTGCCATTATTAGAGCAAGCCAGAACAAATATTCAGGCGTTCAGGTTAGCCGTTCCCCGGGAGAGTATACTAAACTTAATGTAGAACCTCTTTTTGCGTTACCTAAAACCAAAACCCAAACTTGGTCCCCTCATTGGGGTTATGGGAGGCATAAACCTAGTTAGGGTGAGGTTGAAGGCCCCCTTACTCATGCCCACACACCACTCTGGGGCAACTCCAACCTTCCAGAATTGCTTACCTTATCTGATGAACTCTGGAACTCTCACAGGGTTATACATCTCCCATGTATTTATTTGCAATGAAATCAAGCCATTTCAGGAACTCAAAATGGCTTTTGATCTGCCCAATTCTGTGCTCTGCTTCCTCCAGCTTCGCCACACGCTGTATGCCCAATTTAACCCCTTTGTACCTACTGGATGTTTTTTGGAGAGCAGACTAAAAAACCAAATAGGATTTTTTGTACTCACCGTCCGACACTGCTCCTCTCTAACAAAATGGGTTATCAGCCCTATCACTGGAGATACTAGGCAAAGTTGTAACACAACACAACACTTCAGAACTTTCAGTTCTGCCCAGGGGGCGGTCCCTAGGCTACAACCCCCACAGCCTGCCCTAGCAGACTCCGTACGTCAAAAAGCAGTATAACGTAAAAAGAGAAAAAGGAGGGGCGGGTGCTGTGTCGGTCGGTGAATTACAGAGAAAATTATTTTACGGCGAGTACAAAAAATCCTATTTTCTCTTATATTCACCGACCGACACAGCTCCTCTCTAACAAAATGGGACGTCCCCAGTCCCCCCCCTCGCAGTGCCAAACGAGGGGTGAGAAAAACAGAATAAAAACTTCATCCACCATGGCAAGTGGGAACTAGTGAAACTACACCCACAAGAAAAAACAAAAAATCCAAAAAAAGATCTCCAAGATCACAACATTGCGGGAGTAATGCAACAGTGCATGAACACACCAGTATTGTGTTTTTATCGAAAACAAAGCTTGCATATCCAATTGCAACTACACAGCCTCGTGCAAAACTCTGCAGCCAAAACAGGCATGAGCCGATGCACTGACGTCTACCTTGTAGAACTTGGTAGACCAGGTCGCCGCCTTACACACCTGAGCGACCGACACTTGGTGTCGGAAGGCCCAAGATGTTCCGATTGCCCTTGTAGAGTGGGCCGTGACTGGAAAGGGGGGGCACCTGCCCCTTCAAGGTGTAGACTTGTACTACAATCTGTCTGATCCACCTGAAAATGGTGGCCGACGAGACAGCCATACCCTTCTTTGGACCAGCCACCGAAACAAACAGTGAGTCTGACTTTCGAAAGGGAGCCGTGGCAGACAAATACACCTTCAGAGCCCTAACCACATTGAGAGTGTGAAGAGCCACCTCTTTGGAGTGCTTTGGCTTAGGACACAATGATGGTAATACAATGTCCTCATTGATATGAAAAGCCGAGACCACCTTCGGTAGAAAAGATGGATGCAACACCCCCTTATGCTTGTGGAGGACCAGATAGGGCGACTTGCAAGACAAGGCCGCCAATTCCGAAACCCTCCTGGCCGAGGTAATGGCCACTAGAAAGACCACTTTCTGGGAAAGAGTCAACAGGGGAATCTCCCTGATATTTTCAAACAGCAGTTTTTGAAGCGACAACACCAGAGGGACCACATGTCATACCCCCTGAACGAAAGTACCCACTAAGGAGTACGATGCCAGGGGTCATTGAAAAAAAAAAAAAAAAAAAAAAAAAAAAAAAGACAGGCGGAGGTGAGATCTGCCCCTTGATGGTGCTCTATGCCAATCTCTGGTCTACTCCTGGCTGGAGAAACAGCAGGATTCTTGCTATGGAAAAGGAACGCGGATGCCAACCATTCTTCTCACACATGGAGACGTAAGCCTTCCAGGTACGATGGTATATCTTCCTAGAAGATTTCCCTGCCCTCAACATAGTTGGAATCACCGAGTCCGACAGGCCCCCCGGTTCAACACCTGGCTCTCAACAGCCATGCATTAAAGCCAGCGATGGTAAAGCAGGATGAAAAAAATCGGACCTCGAGACAGAAGGTCCTCTCGCAACGGCAGTCGCCAGGGAGCGTCTGCCACCAGACGCACCAGATCTGCGTACCAGGGATGCTGAGGCCAATCTGGGGCAACCAGTATCACTGGGATCCCCTAGGCTTCCACTCTGCGAAGCAGATGTGGCAACAAATTTCAGTGGAGGAAAGGCGTAGATCAGCTGATACTGATCCCAAGGGGCCACCAGCGCATCCGACGCGTCTGCCCACGGATCCCTTGTCCTGGACACGAATCTTGGCACCTTCCGATTGAGACGAGAGGCCAATAGATCCACATCTGGTGTTCCCCACTTCAGGTACAGCAGCCTGAATGTCTCCGGATGCAATGCCCATTCTTCTGGGCCCAGCATCTGTCGACTCAGATAGTTCGCCTGCCAGTTTTCCACTCCCGGGATATAAATGGCCGACAGGGCGGGAACGTGTCGCTCTGCCCACCGAAGTATGTGAGTGACCTCCCGAGCAGCGGCTGCGCTTTTTGTTCCCCCTTGGTGATTTATGTATGCCACCACCGTGGCGTTGTCAGACTGAATACTGATCGGACACCCTTGATGGCTCGACGACCACTTGTGGAGACACAGCCTGATCGCTCTCAATTCAAGCAGATTGATCGGCAACTCAGATTCTACTGTCGACCAGAGGCCCTGAGTCGACTGAACGCCCTACACTCCAACCCAGCCGGATAGAATGGCGTCCATAGTGACCACCGTCCACTTCAGAGGAAGGAACGATTTTTCGGACTGAATCACCGGGGACCTCAACCACCAGATCAGAGAGTCCCTGACTGGTTGGCTCACCTAGATCTGTCGATCCAGGGACAACTGAGACTTGTCCCATTTTAACAAGATCTCCTTCTGCAGTACTCCGGTGTGGAACTGGGCGTAAGGTACCGCCTCGAAGGAGGCTACCATGAGTTCCATTACTCGCATGCAAAACCGGAGCGACTACCACTTGCGGTTCATCAGCAGTTTGACTGCGGATCTGAGAGTCTGCAATTTGTCTGAAGGGAGAAAAACTCTCGCTTCCCTGGAGTTCAACAGCAAACCTAGGCACTCCAGACGCTGGGTCGGCACAATCACCGACTTTTTTAGGTTCAACAGCTACCCAAATTCTTGTAGGGTCTGCATGGTGATCGCCATATACTCCTCTAATTCTGAGGCGGAAGATGCTCTCAGGAGGAGATCGTCCAGGTAGCCCACCAATCACGATCCCACGTTGTCTCAGCAATGCCAATACTGGAGCCAATACCTTGGTAAAGACTCAGGGGGCTGATGCCAGACCAAAAGGAAGAGCCACAAATTGTTAATGGGCTTCCCCAATTGCAAAACGTAGAAACTTTTGATGCCTAAGGCATATGGGTATGTGCAGGTACGCATCCTGGATTGCCAGGGAGTCCCCTTGAGTGCAGCGACTACTGAACAAACCGATTCCATCCTGAACCTCTGCACTTTTACAAAGTGATTGAGGGCTTTGAAGTCCAAGATTGGACGTACCCCTTCCTTCTTGGGAACCACAAACAGATTGGAGTAGAATCCCTAGAAGCGTTTTGGCTCAGAAACAGGTACAATCACCCCTCGATTCAGCAAGTCCCTTACAGCCCCCAACAGGGCCTCCCGGCGACACAGGTATGCTGGAGGGGAAGAATCAGTTTGGTGGCCAAGAGAGGAACTCTATCTTGTTAGCCTGTGGAAATCAGATCGCAGACCCATTGGTCGGATAACCAGGAGGACCACCGGGCTGTAAACTCCCGAAGGCGACCCCTCACCCGAGACATGGGCGGGGGCAAACCTTCATGCGGTAGCACTTTTGTTCACAGGCTTGTTGTTCCAGGGACGTTTTTGACCGTCCGTGGGCGGCCTGTGGACATTTTGTCTAAGCACCGGGCAGACGAAAAAGCCTCTTGTGAGCGGAAAAAAAGTGCCCTTGCCTGTGGCATGGCTCCTTAGCCTTCCTGGCCTGTGGGAGTAGAGTACTCTTACCACCAGTGGCATTTTTAATAATGCAATCTAACGAGACTACAAAGAGCCGGTCGCCAAGGAAGGGAAGATCCGTCAGGGCTTTCTTGGATGCCTGGTCAGCAGACCAGCATTTTAGCCAAATCAGGCGCCTCAGCACCACAGCTGACCCTGAAGCCCTGGATTACAGAGGGAGAGTATCCAGGGCCGCGTCACAGACGTACTTAAGGCCTAGCTAGTTCCACACAGACAGGGGAAGCCTGTTGCTCTCCCAATTCGCGGTGCAAAAGTTTTGCCCACTCAGTCAGTGTCTGCGACACCAGTGCGGATGCCAGTACAGGTTGCACGGCTGACCCCACAACCGTAAACAAGGAACGAGCCACCGCCTTGGCCTTCCTATCTGTGCGATCCTTGAATGCAGGAGTCCCCTCAACCGGGATCGTGGTTACTTTGTTTAACCTGGATACTGGGGGGGGTCCACGACCAGAGGAGCTAACCACTTTTTTAGAAGGCTTTCCTCAAAGGGGTAACGCGCCGCCATGTATTTGGGGACCGCAAAGGTCTGTTACGGGCGACCCCATTCCTTGTAAACGAACTTATCAAAATAAGTCAGATACAGGAACACCTTAGGTCAGGGGTGTCCAAACTTTTTTCAAAGAGGGCCAGATTTGATGAAGTGAACATGCTCGAGGGCCGACCATTTTGTCTGACATTCTTTAAACCATTAAAATTCGATCTAAGGGTGTTCATCCGAGCACTAATACACGGCCCAACAAGAATTATCTTGCCTTTGTGCTGTGTGTGGTGAACAGATGAGCTCGGGTGTGTTATTTGGATATACTGTATTTAATCGGCTTATACCACGCACCTTAACTTTAAAAAGGAAGTCTCAGGAAAAAAATAAAAATAAAAAAATCTTACATTTTAAAGACATGTGAAGCAAAATAAGGGTCAGTGCCCATCTGCAGCCCCCAGCGTATTGCCATGAATGCAGCCCCCAGCGTATTGCCATGAATGCAGCCCCCAGCGTATTGCCATGAATGCAGCCCCCAATGAATGCAGTCCCCACATTGCCAGGAATGCAGTCCCCACATTGCCAGGAATGCAGCCCCCACATTGCCAGGAATGCAGCCCCCACATTGCCAGGAATGCAGCCCCCACATTGCCAGGAATGCAGCCCCCACATTGCCAGGAATGCAGCCCCCACATTGCCAGGAATGCAGCCCCCACATTGCCAGGAATGCAGCCCCCACATTGCCAGGAATGCAGCCCCCACATTGCCAGGAATGCAGCCCCCACATTGCCAGGAATGCAGCCCCCACATTGCCAGGAATGCAGCCCCCACATTGCAAGGAATGCAGCCCCCACATTGCCAGTCCCCACATTGCCATGAATGCAGCCCCCATATTGCCATGAATGCAGCCCCCATATTGCCACACATTGCCATGAATGCAGCCCCCATATTGCCATGAATGCAGCCCCCATATTGCCATGAATGCAGCCCCCATATTGCCATGAATGCAGACTCACCATTACCATCAGTGCAGCCTGATTCATGTCCTCTGCAGCCTTGGAGGAGACAGGGAGGGGGGCGGGATGAGCGCCGACAGACATACAGGAGAAACTCCTGTTTCTATCGACGGCCTCTTTAATTGAAAGTCCCGCCTCCTGTGATGGACAAAACGGTTGTCCAATGGCAGCGCAGGACGGGACTTCCGTTTACACAGGACGCTGTCCTGTATCCAAGGCACTCGTTCCGCCCCCTCCATGGCAGCCAGCACATCTATCTTTTGTGGCCCCCGGCGATCGGGGATTCGTTGGGGGCCACAAAAGATATATATGGGAACATGACCAGACGGGCCGTCCGAAACCGGAATGCGGGCCGCGATTGGCCCGCGGGCCGGACTTTGGACATGCCTGCCTTAGGTGAACATGCTGGCTTGCGGGACCCAGAAGGGGTGCCGGTACATCAGCAGAGGGATCCGCTGGCTCCTGAATCTTCAGGGTATCACGCACAGCTGTGATAAGTGCTTTAACTAGCACTTTGTCACGCACGGAAACGGACTCATCCTCACTGTCTGAACGGTCCTGGTCAGCGGCATCTGACAAGACAGAAATTGCCTGGATTTTGGGGGAAGAAACACCAGTTTCTGAAGCCATGCTGACCCTAACCTGTCTGCCACCCGAAGGGGACTTAGGACAGTGACAGTCCCACCCTCCTGCTGCCACTGACTGAGTGGCTCTAACCCACTGGACTCAACATCCTGGGCAGTTCCGCATGATCCCCAGTGCTCCCAGATGCAGAGATGGCAAAACTGTGTCGGTGGCCAGCCGGTTGAATGATCGGTGAGCGATCTGACACACGTGTCCAGAATCACAGGATAAACCTCCCAGCACTCTGTGATGACCAAACAGGAAGCTGAGGGCACAGGGGCTGCTGCTGGAGCACAAAAAACGCGGTCCGGCTACAAGAAAATGGCTGCCAGTGTTCTAATAGAGAATCACCAGGAAAATGCCCGCTTGAAGCCAGAAGCCTGTCTGACCCTTGCCCATACTTAAAATGGCCGCCGAACAGCACTATAGTTTCATAGTTATTAAGGTTGAATAAAGACACCAGTCCATCCAGTTCAACCTGTGAGTGTCTACAATTGTCCCTATCCCTGTACATTGCACATTGGTCCCTACCCTCAAGGAGCCCACAATCCAAGGTTCCCATTTATATACTAGGGGCAATTTTGGACAGAAGCCAATTAACCTACCTGCATGTCTTTGGAGTGTGGGAGGAAACCGGAGTACCCAGAGGAAACCCATGCAGGCACAGGGAGAACATGCAAACTCCAGACAGGTAGTGTCGTGGTTGGGATTTGAACCAGCGACCCTTCTTGCTGCTAGGTGAGAGTGCTAACCACTACACCACTGTGCTGCCCACAATGAGGGACTAGAGAGGACATGTGGCTGACAAAGCACTGCATCAACACAGGGGCAGAATACACAGGCATCCTGCGGGACTAAGCTGCAGGACCCAGTACAGCTAAACCCCCAGGTGAGAGCCCAGGCGCGCACACACACACCACTCAGCACATGTGCAGCCCCCCCCCCCTCGTACGGGGGGGAAGGAGGGGAGTTAGGGACAGGGGAGAGAAGAGAGGGGGGTGAGGGGGCCCCCCGAATCGACCTCTCAGGGAATGGCCAGATGCTCCACTCTGCTGAGGCAGGGAGAGCTGTACTTACCAGTCCTGAAGAGCTGGGGGACATTCCATGGTAGTCAGCTCCTGATCAGTACAGGGAACACTACTGGCCCAGCATACTGTGACGCAGACATCAGTAGCCCAGTCATATGTATGCCCCGGAGCATAAAGCTCACCGACCACCGAGCCGGCTGTTGATAGAAGATCACAGGATCATTCATCTTACGTCTGCTAGGGCAGGCTGTGGGGGTTGTAGCCTAGGGACCACCCCCTGGGCGAAACTGAAAGTTCTGAAGTGTTGTGTTACAACTTTGCCTACTATCTCCAGTGATAGGGCTGATAACCCATTTTGTTACAGAGAGGAGCTGTGTTGGTCGGTGAATATAAGAGAAAATTGCAATTTTTTAAAACAGTCTTCTCCAATCTGCAGCAACAGACTTAGCCTTCCGGTTGAAAACCAGATGGGAGGCGGACGTGGAGGAGTTTGAGGACGAGGAGTCGACAGATATTCTGAAATCCTGTAAAATGGTCTCCCCAAAGTGATCTTATAGACTAACCCAATTGTATATACCGCATAGGTCTTACCTGACCCCCGTCCATTTAGCCAGGTATAAATCTCATTATGACCCTGCATGCCCCAGTTTTGGAGAGCCAAGTAGTTCATTCTACCATTTATTGTGGTCTTGCCCACAGTATAACAGCCATCTTCACATTTTCTTAGAAGAAGCGCTTTTTACAGCTAGACTACTTCTAGTCAGCATGTGGCTTCAGCCCTTCACACCAATACTTGGGGAATGAAAGGTAGCCGATAACCCTTACCCTATAAAAAAGGACCTTACATGCACAGAAATTGTCTGGCAAAATATGGGATCGGTGGCTAGACCTGAAATCTACATTCTTGGAGGGAGAACCAGTAATTGAGTGAAAATTACTAGTTTGCATAAGGTTGTTTCCTGCCTATGGTTATATGCCCACATTATTACACCATGTATGTAGGACGCTCCTTCCTTTTTCAATACATGTTTTATATATTCTGAAAACCTCTGTCCGACAACTGTTCGATGTAACAAACATCATAGAGTAGCTAGTACAAAAGCAATAATAAATTTGATCATACATACTTGCGTTTGACATCAAAGTCTAGGACTCTGATATAATCAACAAGAACAGCAAAAGGTCCATCAGCTAGATGAGTTGTCGACTGGCGGAGGATCTGATTTAACACAGTGCGGTGAGTCTCTAAATAGTATAAGAAAAGACATGTGAAGTGCAGGCATTTCTTAGAAAGCTGTAAAAATGTAAATCTATTGAGATGCTTTTATTGGGTATACTGCTGTGATCTCTACTGAGGGAGAGCACAGCAAACGTTTCTTCTAACCAATATTAAAGTTCAGGGTAAAACAGACATAAAGCTTGTACAACACATTTTGTATCCTTAAAGCACACCCATTTATACTGCACTGCCTAATGACAAAGGAGGAAGGAAAGTTTGAATCTGGTTCGTGGTTGATGAAATGGATCCAGTTTGAGCAAAATAATTAGCAAGAAAAGATGGTGAAATAGACACTACGTAAAATTTGTAACCAATAAATTTACAGCGGATGCTAAACTTGGTAACATTTCCCAGAGTATTTCTAGGTTACCAAACGGCTAGGGATTAGCAAGCTTAATTGAGACTTACCTGCAAAGCGCAGGAACTTTTGAGTGTCAGGAGGCAAGCTGGATGAGATATGCATAGATGAGGGTTCCCTTGAAAAAAAGGGATCTAAGGAAGAAGGCGTTGCAGGGGTGAGAGGTGCTGGGGATAAAGGAGGAGGCTCATCTTTTATGTGAGCCAGCTGGCTTTCCCGAGTATCCCGTACTTGTGGCTTGCTTTCTCGCTCTGTTGCATGGACCAAGAAAAAGGCTTCTACAGCTGGCTGAAGTACTGAGGGGAGAGACACACATACACTTTAGTGCTGCCTGCATACAGTTTAGGAATACAGATCTAAAATGATAATTAGAATCTAAATAATCTAAAACAGATCTAAATCTATAATCTAAACAAATGCAACATCACTTTTTGCAAATTATATTCTTTATAAATATTTTATATGGTCTCAAGTTTAACATATTTATGTTCTCTCAGACTCTTTAGCGGGTCCCAACACCCTCAAACTGAGGCCATGGCATTAGTTTGAGATGCTGAGATCATTCAGAATTCATCAACAGATGCATTTTACCTGCAGGGTACTTGCTTGTGAATTGCTTTAAGCAGCAAGTTTTGCACTCCCATAGACTTGAGGAATGCAAAATCTGTCTAATGAGAACAAAAACCTGTTGACACGGGCCAATTTAAAGGAGATTGTACAAGATGCCATTTAATACCTAGTACAGCATGCTGGTCATGTGACTCCTCCAGCTCCTTTAAACACTCTCCTAACATGTCCCACAGTTCATCCAAGCTCAGCTGATCACTCAGCAGTGGCAATTCTGGTAACCGCTCATCCTCTTTCTTCTCTGCAGCTTGAGGTCCTTCAGTACCTAGGTGATAAGAAATGCTCAGAAACCTACAGATGAAGACATTTCCCTCTATGACCTCACAGACCAAAAAAACAATCCAGGCCCACCCACCGGTTTCACACTGACCAACTGGTTGAGTATCCTGTGTAGCAGGCGAAGGCTGGTCAACATCCATTGGAGACTCCTCCCTGCGTGCAGAGCCTTCCGCCTAGACAAGACAAAAAAATAGTCAGAAGGTGGTTTAATGCTTTTGGGGTGAAAAACATGGGGGCAGGAAGGTGAGCAGGATGATAACCGCATGATAAAGAAGCAACAGCACACAAGTCATGCATCAACATATAGCAAATATTTGCAAAGCAAGGTGCTTCAATGCTACTATGAACTGTGGGATACATGCAAAAAGACTAATAAACTATGTAGAGTTATTTAATACACAGAAATGTACATGTTACAGAAAATCAGTTTGTAAACAAGCAAATTAAAAGCTGAGAATGCAAAGATCTCAGACATAAAATAAAAAATAGGGGGTAACAAACTAAGAATGGATGTTCTGCCAGCGCCAGTCATCATGCTAACCGTTGCAGTTTGCAGCTGTCTCCGCGCCCTTTGACCCTCACGTACCATTTGTATAATGGCATCAGCCTCAGCCTCCAACTGCTGCACAGCTGCCTGGATGCTGCTAGCAGAGGCCAGACTGGCAGCTCCTGGAAGAAGATGACAACAGTAAGTAAATGCAGACACCATGTTAAAAAAAATAAAAATAAAAAAATGAAATCTCAATTATAAAATTTTAACATGCTTATTAAAGAGGAAGTAAACGCTCCCACTCTGATGCTTCTCTTCATTTAGTCCATTATAATATGTTATTATCAGACTATAGTCACTGTAATCCAGCCCAAATCGCATATTACTTACTGTTTAAAGAAACTTAAAAAAACTTGCTTCCAGGGGTTAGGCAGCATCATCTTAACCAGGGGTTGACAAATTTGCTTGGAATCTAGGAGCCAGCTAAAAAAGTTAGGAGCCAGGTCCGTGACGGCGATCTGGACCTGTCCCTGTCCTGACATGGAGACGAGTGAGGGGAAGATAGCCCCCAGCCCCCACCTGTCTCCAAGTCATTGCCCATAGCTCTTAGTGGGACATTTTATTTGTTTTTTTCATATTACGATTTTTTTTTTTTATTGCATTTTAGTGTAAATATGAGATGTGAGGTCTCTCTGACCCCAGATCTCATATATAAGAGGACCTGTCATGCTTTTTTCTATTACAAGGGATTTTAACATTCCTTGTAATAGGAATAAAAGTGACACACATTTTTTTTTTTTTAAAGAAAAGTGAAAAAAAAAAATAGAAGTTAAAATAAGAAAAATATTTTTTTTTTTAAATGCGCCAAGCTTGCGTGCAGAAACGAAAGCAATGTTCAAACCACACATGTGAGGTATCGCTGCGATCGGTAGAGTGAGAGCAATAATTCTAGCCCTAGACCATCTCTGTAACTCAAAAAGTGCAACCTGTAGAATTTTTTAAACGTCGCCTATGGAGATTTTAAAGGGTAAAAGTTTGTTGCCATTCCATGAGCGGGCGCAATTTTGAAGCATGACATGTTGGGTATCGATTTACTCGGCGTAACATTATCTTTCAAAATATAAAAAAAATTGGGCTAACTTTACTGTTGTCTTTTTTTTATTTTTATAAATAATAATTTTTCCCCCCAAAAAAAGTGCGCTTGTAAGTCCGCTGTGCAAATATGGTGTGACAGACAGTATTGCAACGACCACCATTTTACTTTCTAGGGTGTTAGAATAAAAAATAAAATAAAAAATTATATTATATTATATATATATATATTATAATATAAAATATAATATGTTTAGGGGTTCTAAGTAAAGGGAAGGAGATAGTTCCATTAGCATTGCTGGTTGTAATTCCAACGGCCACCACAAGAGGGCACCAGATTCCAGAAGGAACCATAGGATCACAGAAGGCCTCAAAGCCGGGGGCTCAATTACCGGCTGCCGGCGGCGCGAAGCGATCACGCCGGGGGGGTCCACGGAAACGGGATACCCCCAGCTGTGCTGCTCCAGGTCGCCAATTCTAGTCGCAAATGCGACCTGGCGCCCGGGTTTTGTCGAGCCCTGATCTTAACTATTGTTGCCTGAGTCCATAGTGGAGTGTATTTTCGCCCTGACATTGAGCACTTCCTGTACTGTTAACCAAGCCTCCTTCTCAATCCAACGTTTCTATGGCAACCCTGCTTCCCTGTTCATAGTGGACTTGTTTTATTTCATAGTATTTACTTGTGCCCATGTCTAATGTTTCCCTTTGTCAGTCTTATCAGCTTCAGCTGATAAGACTGCAGTAATGGCTAAGTTTACACTGTATGTCATGTCACATGGTGTGTAGAAGGAAGCTCTTAAGGACTCTGAAGTCTCCTGGGAGTTCAGTGCTGCGTGCATTAAAAGTCCTGATAACAGATAGCTAAGACAGAGAGTGTGCCCGTAATTCAGGGGAGATCTGGGCATGCTCAGTGACTTAATTCTAAAGAACAAAAAGGATAACAATACTAAGCAAGTAAGGAGATATCTACAAGCAGTGTTCATTAGGGTTTTTTATGCTGATTTACATGGGACAAAGTTGTGGGGGAGGGTTTACAACCACTTTAATAAACTAGTGAGGAAAAAAATTCTCAACCACAGGCACATATGAAATGCAACCATGTAAATCAAGTTATGTATTTAAACCATTTTAAAATCCAGCCAACATAAAATTAAACTCTAGTCAATGAAAAGGATAACCTCACGAGTTCCACAGTTATTCTATTAAATTAGCATAAAAAAAATATATACGTTTTTCAACTTTTGCTGTCTGGTTTTTGATATATAAAATATTTTAAACCCAATATCACCACTAGGTTTTTACCTCTGCTACCTGGGTACCTGGGTGTCCTAACTGACCACAAGTGCAGCATCATGGCCGTTATAGATGAAACAGAGGCCAAGATGGCAGCTTCCTTGGTTGAAAACAATAGGAGGGTTTACTGGAAGATTTTAACCCCTTCCTGACCAGCACACTTTTTAAAATTTGGCTCTGTATCAGTTTAACTGATAATTGCGCAGTCATGCAACATTGTACCCAAACAAAATTTGCGTCCTTTTTCCCCCCACAGAGATTTCTTTTGGTGGTATTTGAGCACTTCTGCAATTTTTATTTTTTGTGCTATAAACAAAAAAAGCACGACAATTTTGGAAGAAACATTTTTTTACTATAATAAATATCCAATTTTTAAAAAAAGAACCAATTTCTAAATCAGTTTAGATATATATTCTAATTTTTTTTTTTTTTACAAAAATAAGAAATCACAATAAGCGTATATTGATTTTTGTTTTTTACTAGTAATGGCGGTGATCTGCGATTTTTAGTGGTATCGCGATGACAGATGGGACACTTGACACATTTGTGGGACCACTGACATTTATACAGCGAGAAGTGCTATAAAAATGCACTGTGTAAATGTCACTGGCAGGGAAGGGGTTAACACTAGGGTTGGGGGCAATCAAGGCGTTCCCTCAGTGTGTTCTAACTGTATGGGGATGTGACTTACTAGGGGAGGAGACATATCGTTGGTCCTACTTGGTAGGAACTAGGGATGAGCTCAGGCGTGTTCGCATTGAACATGTGCAGAGTCCGCCAGGAAGTGAGCACATCGCTAATCACAGGCAGTGACACATTGCCCGATCTCTGCAGCCGCACATCGAGGCAATGTCTCACTGCCTGTGATTAGCGCAGCGCTCACTTCCTGGCGGGATCTGCACGTGTTCCAATGTGAACACGCCTGAGCTCATCCCTAATAGGAACTAAAGAAAGGTCTCCCCTGCGCTGACAACAGGGATTTGTATGTACACACACACACACACACACACACGTGCATGCGATCACATGTGGCCGGCAAGGATCGTGCCCGCCGGCCACGCGCATCGGGTCCCTCGCCATGCATCGGGCATGCCCTCTGGTGGCCACTAAAGGGAAGGGCGTACCCATATGGGAATTCCCCCAGGAGAGACATTCTGCCACAGTTTGTCTACGTGAGCTGGTTGGGAACCGATTAAGGGTGAACATGCCTAAAGCACGACGAGATTGTCTGGCGAATGATAATCTGTTTTTTTGGCTGTTAATCTCTATCGAAAACGAATAGGTTACTAAAGTACAAAAATTATTGTACGACAGAAAAAAATATTGGAAGTGATGTAATGTGTTGTAGTGTATTTGTATTATAGTTTTGGACGAAAAAAGGTACTGATCAAAAAGGAAAATTGTATGAGTCGGTATCGTACAAGAAAAACTTTTGTATTTGTCCCTTCGGAAACGTATTAACAACAACTGTGTACCAACGATCAAATTATCGTATGATCGCTTCGAAAGCGGTATTTTGTGTACGATATTCTGATTGGGTGTACAGGGCTTAAGTGAACTGAAATAGCATACAGAATGTCATGGGCGATGCTTTAAAATGGCAGATCACTTGTCCTACTCAGAGCGCTGCCGATTTTTTTTTTTTTTACCCAGGGTCTAACAACAATTATGCCGGCCATACATGGTTCGAATTTCGAAAATCGTATCTAAGAATTTTCGTATGAATTTCGCACCATTAGTGGGCTGCAGCAACAGCCGATTTTCGTGCGGAAACAACATTTGAGGAATCGGACATGTTGGAAATTTTTAGAAAAACTAACGATTTTCTAATCAATGATGGGAGAATCGTGCGAGAAACGCAATAAGAAAAGAAAATGTACGGAGATAAAAGAAAATTTACAGAGAGCAAAGAAGATTCCCAGCCAAGAAAATTATTTTCTGTAGCAACATGAGGTGAAATTGAAGGCTTGGTCGGCCGAATTTCGAAAATCAATGGTGGCATCATCGGATCACAAAAAAAACTAATTTTCTGATTTTGAAAAGAAAATTCGTTCGAAATTCGACCGTGTATGGCCTGCATTAATGGGGGTGCCTGTGACCTGCCATATTTAGCTCCACATGCACTCGACGCACAAAAGGATGTGATGTCCTGCCCAGGGACCAGATGGCTCCCAAGTACAGGCTGTACTTCATAAAGTTTTAAAAAAATGATGATTTTAATATCCAAAAACGAGGGTTGGAGGTAGAAATGTGGTCTTTCGTTTAAGACCACCTCTCAAAAGAGGGTGGAACACCACTTTAAATGGGCTGAGCCGCCGACAGCCAGCTGAGGAGGAAGATGCTGAATGACGCTGTTCATCTTCTTCTCAGGACTGCTGCTTTTGAGACATAGACTGCTTCTGTTGCACACCGAGTGGTACTGCAGTCTGAACAACAGTGAAAGCTCTACATAAATGTTTAAGATAGCTGCAGTTTAAATTACATGTTAGCTTTATGTATTCCCAGGACTGCTTCATGAAGTGTGTGTGTGTGTGTGTGTGTGTGTGTGTGTGTGTGTGTGTGTGTGTGTGTGTGTGTGTGTGTGTGTGTGTGTGTGTGTGTGTGTGTGTGTGTGTTTTCTGACCTGGCCGTAACAGTAGACTGTAAGCACCCCATGGACCTTCTGTCACTTAATAACAGCATGACATGGGGTGGGATTTAATCTTTGAAGGTAGGAATGTAAAAGTGAAAAAAAAGGAACGCAGTATACCACCACGTTAGCTTGATGTTTAGCTTTTAAAAATAAAGTTTAATAGTTTTGAAGTAAAACTGAAGTGGACCTTACACACCCTATATTTAAGTATGGATTCCATGAAAGACACATAAAATAAAACAAATATGTTCACAAAAAAACTGCACCAAAATACTGCTGCAAGTACTGGTTGCACAAATATGTACAAGGTCCCCAGAACTTCTAGAACGCACATCCACAGCATGTTTGAGCCAGGATAAGCCATCTCAAGAAAGGAGCAAAAAGAGAATGGAGATGTTAACAGAATGCCAAATGAAGCATAAGATGTCAAATGAGCCTGCACAATCTGACTGCCATGTGTTGATTTTGAGCAATTTTGTCTCCTAAACCAAAGGGCACTAGTCCCACAAGCACTCCAGTTCAAGGTAAAGAAGGTGGCAGTCTAAGGGTTACATAAGGATGCTTGCTCACCTGCTGTCCCATAAAGTTCAAAATCATAAAAAAAAAAAAAAAAACCCACACCAGCCAGAAGCCATCTTTGGGCACAATATAACAGTCACCAAAGTCAAGGGGAAATCTGTTAATCTGTGTAGACCATCCCTTTACAAAACAAAAGCTATTTTTCTATACCATCTCTACATTCCTCTATTCACGCAGGTTCTCAAGTTGAAAAAGCCTCAATCACTCCTAAAACTGGTGAACAACACTGCAGCACACCATACTGAAAGCAGGAGGGAAGCATGGCTGCACTGAAAATGCTAACAGATATTCTTTGCACAATATAATCATATTGCTTGCTGAATGATGGTCCTACCTAGTCTACTGGTCTGCTTGGCTTTCTTGTTGGCTCTCCTGGTGTCATCTCTGAGCTGGATGATGACCTGCAGCACTCTGAGGAAAAATTTCTGTGTGGAGGTCTTTGATGTCAGCATGGACATTGAGGGTAACTGGAGCTCTCGTCCCCCTAATGGCCGTTTCTGTGATGCAACTATAACAACGTTTTCTGCAATATCAAACCTGGATTGCGAAGACAAAGTGATATGAGATCTGACAGACAAAATGCTATTACCCTGGATATTGAATAAGCAATTGACAAGCAGTAAACACTAGTAACTACACTCACCTGCTTTGCATTTTACCCTTGGCTTTGGTGTTGTGTGGCTGCTCTTCAGGCAACCCATCAGGAGAAAGTACCTCACATTGCACCCTCCTCTGCTGATCAAGGTTATACTCTCGTAATTCAGCCAAGAGAGTACCTGGTAAAGTGATAAAGCAAGGTTAAATCATAAAAAAAAAAAAAAAAAATTATATATATATATACACACACACACACACACACACACACACACACATATATATATATATATATATATATATATATATATATATATATATATATATATATATATATACACACATACACTTTTGCTTACCTATCTGCTTGCATAGGGTGTAGCCCAAATGGTGGGCTCCACTGAGCAGCAGCTTGAGTACAGTGTCTCGTGTCCCAGGGTCACCTCTAGACAATTGTAGCAAAACATTTGCTGCATCCTCCAAGCCTTCCTCTGAACATGAATGAGATGTCAGCACCTTGAACAAGAGAACATGATGTTAAACAGCATTGGAGAAAGCCCTTTCCTCCCAACACCTTTTTTGTCCTTATCCTGCAATGCCATATGTTGCAAGTTATAACTCATTTCACTTTGAAATGCTTTTACATACTTTTTTTGCAAAACTATTTCTTAATCTCCCAACTCCACTGCTGGCATAGATGAATAACCACCCCAGCCCTCATCAAAAGCATCCTCATACCCCTTTGTAATGTAGACAAATATACGAGATCCATATGACCAGGTCTATCTGAGTGTACTGGACCTTAAAGTGTATGTAAACCCTAGAGAATGAACAACTCGTAGCCTTGTCACTTATTCGGTTATAGTGTTGTGGGAGTCCAAAAACATATTTGTTGATCCTTCCAGATACCGTGTCAGCCAATACCCTGTGCTGCACTCTTACTTGTTACATTGTTCCAAGCCATCACTGAACAGTAGAGAAAACAGTATGTCATTGCAGTTCTGTACTAGGGTGACAATTCTGCTCTTCCATAAACATAGTGAGTGAGCATTGTTACCCTATGACTGGGTGAAAATAAAGGGGGGGAAAAAAAAAGCCTGAAACAAGAAAATAAATGCAGCCACCAGGTCAAAGAACTGGTGAGCTGCAACTCACTACATACACTTGTATCTATAATTACATAATCCACTGAAGCCCCACACATTTTATGTACGTCGGTCACAATTCTCTGCAGCGGCTACCAATTTTTTACTCATTCGTAGTTTTGAGAGTGTCTGGCCAGTATTATTCAAGTGTGTAGTGTTTTCAGAAAATCAGAGGAATAATAGGATTTTTAAAACAGCTTACCTGCAAAAACCTCTTCCTTGAAGTACATCATGGGACAGAGCCATAGTAGTTACTATGTGGGTTACAGGTCACCTTCAGGTGATGGACACTGGCACGCCCCAAGACAAAAAGTCTACTCCCCATATAACCTCTCCCACTACTGGGAGTAACTCAGTTTTGTAGCAAAGAAATACACGTGCATTTCAAAAGAAGGGAGGGACCACTGTGCCCCATGATGTACTTCAAAGAAGAGGATTTTACAGCTAAGTTTTAAAAATCCTATTTTCTTATCGTAACATCACAGGACACAGAGCCATAGTGGTTACTATGTGGGATGTCCCATGGCAATGGCAAGTGAAGGGAGGGAGACACAACAAACGTAGGGCACCAAGACTAGAGGACATACTGCAGCTTAAAGTACACTTCGCCCAAAGGCTGATATCCTCATGACCCTTTACATCTATTTCATAGAATCTGGAAAATGTATGGACTGAAGACCAAGTTGTGGCCTTGCAGATCTGAGCCATAGAGGCTTGGTGATGCACTGCCCAGGAAGCAGTAACAGCCGTGGAGTGTGCTTTAATATGAAAAGGTAGAATTTTCCTCTTTAAACCATAAGCTTGCACGATCACTTGACAAATCCATTTAAAAATAGTAGATTTTGATGCTGCCTGTCCTCTTTTAGGACCTTCTGGCAACACAAACAAAACATCTGTTTTACGAATCTGAGCAGTCACCTTCAAATAGACCTTGACTGTTCTCACCACATCGAGAATGTAGTGACCTTTCTTCCACAAAACGAGGTTCTGGAAAAAAATTAAGTAAACTCTGATACTCTTCTTGCAGAAGAAATTGCAACCAGAAAAACAAATTTCCTTGTCAAAAGGACCAAGGGAATATCTCGTATCGGCTCAAAAGGCCGTTTCTGTAATGCCGACAGGACCAAATTCAAGTCCCAAGGGTTCAGGGGTGACCTAAACTGGAGGATTAATCTACGTTACCCCCTGAATAAAGCAATGAATCAGAGAACATGATAAGGCTGACACCTGGCCTTTGATAGTACTCAAAGCCAGCTTCATTTCTAATCCCATCTGTAGAAATTCAAGGATCCTACCCTATGATAGTTCCTGGGTTGCAAACTCCTGGATTCACACCAGGAGACATATGCCTTCCAGACTCTAGAATATAGGATTCTGGAGGCCGGCTTCCTAGCATCAAAGTAGAAACTACTGAACCTGACAGCCCATGTTCTTTCAGAATGTGGGTCTCAATAGCCAAACCGTTAAATTTAGCATTTGTAAGGTAGGATTAAATACCGAACCTTGCGAGAGAAGGTCAGGCCGCAGTGGTAGGGTCCACGGGTCCCCTACCTCCATCTTTATAATCTCTGCATACCAAGATCTCCTGGGCCGCAAGAATCACCTCCTTCCCTTTCTGCTTGGTCCTGCGAAGAAGGTGCAGAAGCAGCAGAACAGAAGGGAAACTGATCCCACGGAAAAACGAAGGCATCTGTTCCTCATGTCAGCGGATCCTTTGTCCTTGACACAAAGTTGTCAATCTTTCTGTTGAACCTGGATGCAAACGGATCCACATCCGAAATTCCCCATCTTTGACATATTGACAGAAAGATGTCGGGGTGAAGAGACCATTCTCCCGGGAACAATAATTGGCAACTCAAGCAGTCCGCCTGCCAATTCTCTTATTCCCAAAATGAAGACTGCCGATGCGCAAGGAAAGTTGTCTTCTGCCCAGGATAGGATGAGATTCACTACTCTGAGCCTCACGACTCCTCAAGCCCCTGGGTGATTGTCAGATTGGACCCTGACTGGACAATTCCATAATCTGAGCGCCCAGGCCTCTGGGGCCAGGTCATTTTTGTTTTGGACCATTTTCCTTGGACAGATGCTTCTTCCAGGACTGCTCCCCAGACCAGAAGGCTGGCATCTGTTGTCACCACCTTCCAGGTAACTGGTAGGAAGGACTTTCCTTTCTGAAGATTCTTGGATATCAACCACCAACTGAGGCATTGATGCACTTTGGGGGATAAACGCATCGGGAAATCTAGATCTTTTTGTTCCAAGTTGACAGGATACTGTTATGCAGCAGTCTCGAATGAAACTGCACATAAGAAATGGCCTCAAATGAAGCTACCATCTTTCCCAACAATCTCATGAAAAGTTGAATAGAAGGATTCTTCTTTGCTTTCACCACCTCAATCAGTTCCTTTTTGGAACTGATCTATGCCTGAGGTAAGAACACCCTCTTCTGAGCTGTATCTATGATCAGGCCCAAGTACTGCAATCTCCTTGATGGTTTTAATGAAGATTTCTCTAGGTTGAGAATCCAACCTAGGTATTCCAGGTAGCTGACTGTGGTGACCAAACTCTGTTTTAGGCGGGCTACCGACTGATCTATGAAGAGTTTACAGGCAAAAACTATTTTCTTTGGATACGAGGCCCGGGTACCATTCAATTCGGCCAAAAAGACACTTTGAATGGATCCGGCTGCATGGCTAGCCCCACAGCAAGGATTGCTCCAGAGGAAATCAGTACAGCACATCTTTACTCGTGACCAACACCTTAGACACTGGCGAAAAAACAGGTACACCCAAGTAGTGGGATGGGTTATAAAGGGAGTGAGCTTTTTGTCTTAGGGCGTGCCAGTGTCCATCACCTGAAGGTGCCTATAACCCACATAGTAACTACTATAGCTCTGTGTCCAATGACGTACGATAAGAGAAAATGCATTTAAGGCTTACTTTGTAATTATAGCTAGATGGTATTTAAAAGACGAGCATCAGTCTGAGCAAAAAAAAGACAATAAAAAAAAAAAAAAAAAAAAGAAAAGTGAGCAGCTACAAGTACTGTAGCTGCTGACTTAATACAAGGACAATTACCTGTGTGTCCATGGGGGTGGGGTGGGGAGGTTTAGGAAGAGAGAGTGGAAATACTTGGAGATCATAGGGCGATCTTGCCTGGAGTTGTGTGCGGGTACCTGTCAAAACAAGGAACCTGCTGGCCCCCCAGTGGAGTGGTGGAATGTGTGAAAAAACAGAGATGGCCCTTTTGGATGGAGTTCCGCTTTAATTAGAGCTGCAAAAATTACTTCTTTGCCATTCTTCAAACATACAGTATATCATCTTAATGTTCATACATCACCACAACGGCTTCTCACCTCAACAGAAAGCTGTAACTGTTTTTCTGTAAGCCCAGAAGCTGCCATCTTGTCAAGCACATTGAACTCGCTTGACTTTACTGCAGACTTGATACTTTTCATCACGCCTTTACAAAATGGAAGAAAAGAAAAAAGTTAAACATTATCTCTCAGGTATTTTTCTACACTCTTATTTGATAAACCAGGATTCTTGGAAAAAATTGTTTATAATGGAATGATGACCTCAAGGTTGCACAAACCTAGTGTATGGAAGATAAAGTCATACTCACTGGATACTACACTTGGGTTGATAACTGCCGGCACAGATACAGCAGGTACAGGGAGAGGTACTGGTGCAGTTGCAGGGGTGGGGGCAGGTGCAGGTGTGATTGCATTGCTTTGATTAGTCACACCATCAGACAATTTGTTATCGGGCAAGGCAATTGAAATAAGGGAGAGGAGTCTAAGCAGTTTTTCTGTAAGCAGCGAACTCCGTCGAATGACGGGGTGAGATAACATATTCATGAGCTGTCCCAATGGGGAGGCCTCCAAACTGCACTGCAAACTTTCTGCTTCTGCTCCAGAGCTCACAGGCAAAGACTTTACAGAGGTTTTCCCCTTCCGGCTCACATTCATGTTGTCCAATTTAACTAACAAGTCCCAGAAGTCCGTAGAAATATTGCTGGGACCACTGTTGCTAGATGGAGTAACACAAGGGCTACAAGTCACTTTTATATTCCTCTCCTTATTGTCACTGTTTTCTACATTGCACTCTTTGGTCCTCTGCTGTGTGAAATGGCTGGGGAACACCTACAAAGAAAAATAGAGGTGTCATAACAGCACACAATTCTTAAATATTTTAAAACAAACATTTGAAGAGACCGGTCAGCAGACAGTTAATTCCAACAACAATCTTTCAAAAAGTTATATGGGAATTGATGCAAGTCATGGGTGCTCAACCTGTGGCCCTCCAGCTGTTGCAGAACTAATAATCTCATAAGGCTGACAGTTACAAATATGTCTCCCAAAGAGAGGCATGATGGGAATTGTAGTTCCACAAAAGCTGGAGGGCCAAAGGTTGAGCACCCACGATAAGTTATTTACCTGTAAAAGCTTCCTTCATATAGACATCCATTAACCCACAGGACTGCTACTGTGATATCATCAGCCCCAGCAGACTCACAGTTGTCAGTCAAATGTCACAATACAGCATCCCCTTTGTTCCTCCTCAGCAGTAACATAAAACATTATGTAGTAAACTCCCAAAATAGGAGAGGGCTGCAACCTGCAAAGACTGTGCTAGGGAATTCACTCTTCCTAAATTTGTCAAATTTGCTAGCAAGGGTTTAATTTTATGGCCTCTGTTTTAGGCTCATTTGTACTGTAAAATCAAACCCTTAGCCCTGATTTACATTGGTGCAATATACCATGCGATTTGACAGTTTAAACTTGCATGAAAAAGATGCATTCAAAAGTTAAACCCAATTTGTGCCCATAGAAGCGTTCAAATCAGTGTGACTCCGATCCAGTGCGATCAGCGATTCTGAAAAAGGTTCCTGCACTTTCTTCCGATATAATGTGCAACTTGCATAGACAGACATGTGTGCATGCAGTTGCACTGAAATCATGCTGAAGTAGTGCGTTTTAAAGAGGAAGTAAACCCTGATGAGTTTACTTCCTCTTTCATTCCCTGTAAAGGCAAAGCATAATGGACTACTATCCATCGCATAGTAGTACATTATGTGTCACTTACCTGACACAGGAGCCAGCGAAGTCACAGCTGTCCCCTGTAGTTCCGAGCGTCCATCTTCTTGGTGGGTCCCCCTGGGTCTCGCTGCTCCGGCGCTGTGATTCGCCGGAGCAGCGATGACGTCACTCCCGCGCATGCGCACAGGAGCCGAGACTCGCGGCATTGCCGTCATCGACGATGCCCCGCTCAGTGCGCCTGCGCGCCGCTGTCTACGGCGCATGCGCTGTAGATAGCGGTGCCCGTCTTCGGGCAAATATCTCCTAAACCGTATAGGTTTAGGAGATATTTCTTGGACCTACAGGTAAGCCTTAATCTAGGCTTACCTGTAGGTCAAAGTGGTTTGTAAGGGTTTACAACCACTTTAAGCGTGAACTGGGTCTTACTCAAAAACTATCCAATTTAAAAATTGCTAGACACATGTCAAGGGATTATATTTTTAATTATGCTGTAAGTAAGCAATAGATTTAATACTTGTTTGTTCTGTGAATTTTCTTGATTTAAAGTGGAGGTCCATCAAAAAATAAATAAAAGCTAGAAGCTACACATACAGTGCCTTGCGAAAGTATTCGGCCCCATTGAACTTTTCAACCTTTTGCCACATTTCAGGCTTCAAACAAAGATATTAAATTTTTATTTTTTGTGAAGCATCACCAACAAGTGGGACAATTGTGAAGTGGAACGAAATCTATTGGATTTTGGAAACTTTTTTAACTAATAAAAAAATGAAAAGTGGGGTGTGCAAAATTATTTGGCCCCCTTGCGTTAATACTTTGTAGAGCCACCTTTTGCTGCGATTACAGCTGCAAGTCGCTTGGGGTATGTCTCTATCAGTTTTGCACATTGAGAGACTGAAATTCTTGCCCATTCTTCCTTGCAAAACAGCTCGAGCTCAGTGAGGTTGGATGGAGAGCGTTTGTGAACAGCAGTTTTCAGCTCTTTCCACAGATTCTCGATTGGATTCAGGTCTGGACTTTGACTTGGCCATTCTAACACCTGGATACGTTTATTTGTGAACCATTCCTTTGTAGATTTTGCTGTATGTTTGGGATCATTGTCTTGTTGGAAGATAAATCTCCGTCCCAGTTCCAGGTCTTTTGCAGACTCCAACAGGTTTTCATCCAGAATGGTCCTGTATTTGGCTGCATCCATCTTCCCCTCAATTTTAACCATCTTCCCTGTCCCTGCTGAAGAAAAGCAGGCCCAAACCATGATGCTGCCACCACCATATTTGACAGTGGGGATGGTGTGTTGAGGGTGATAAGCTGTGTTGCTTTTACGCCAAACATATCGTTTTGCATTGTGGGCAAAAAGTTCGATTTTGGTTTCATCTGACCAGAGCACCTTCTTCCACATGTTTGGTGTGTCTCCCAGGAGGCTTGTGCTTTTTATGGATATCTTTGAGAAATGGCTTTCTTCTTGCCACTCTTCCATAAAGGCCAGATTTGTGCAGTGTACGACTGATTGTTGTCCTATGGACAGACTCTCCCACCTCAGCTGTAGTTCTCTGCAGTTCATCCAGAGTGATCATGGGCCTCTTGGCTGCATCTCTGATCAGTCTTCTCCTTGTCTGAGCTGAAAGTTTAGAGGGACGGCCAGGTCTTGGTAGATTTGCAGTGGTCTGATACTCCTTCCATTTCAAAATGATCGCTTGCACAGTGCTCCTTGGGATGTTTAAAGCTTGGGAAATCTTTTTGTATCCAAATCCGGCTTTAAACTTCTATACAACAGTATTACGGACCTGCCTGGTGTGTTCCTTGGTCTTCATGATGCTCTCTGCGCTTTCAACAGAACCCTGAGACTATCACAGAGCAGGTGCATTTATACAGAGACTTGATTACACACAGGTGGATTCTATTTATCACCATCAGTCATTTAGGACAACATTGGATCATGCAGAGATCGTCGCTGAACTTCTGGAGTGAGTTTGCTGCACTGAAAGTAAAGGGGCCGAATAATTTTGCACGCACCACTTTTCAGTTTTTTATTTGCTAAAAAAGTTTAAAATTATCCAATAGATTTTGTTCCACTTCACAATTGTTTCCCACTTGTTGGTGATTCTTCACAAAAAATTAAACTTTTATATCTTTATGTTTGAAGCCTGAAATGTGGCAAAAGGTTGAAAAGTTCAAGGGGGCCGAATACTTTCACAAGGCACTGTACTGCAGCTGCTTATTTTTAATAATACGACACTTAACCATCCTGGAGTCCAACGATGTCAGCACCGCAGCCGATGTTTCCAACCATTGGCTGCTGCCACCGCTGGTAAAGGAACTCAGCAGTGAAGCCTTACGGCTTCATGCCGAGAACCCTACTGCGCATCCGTGAGGCCTCTCCTACTGGCCCAGCGACAGCGGGAAGAGGAGGGGGCCCCTTAGTTATGTCATGGGCCGCAGCGCAGACTCCCAGAAGTGGGAACAGGATACCCGGTCAAAGACAGGTATCCTGTTTCTCTCCCCTCCCAAAAGGTGGCAATTGTGGCCCTGAAGGGAAGAGGCGACAAATGAGCTTTAAGTTGTTTTAAGTTTAAGTTGCTTTAAGGTCTGCTTTAAGTTGGTGAAAAGGGTTCTTTAACAGCAACACAAATAAGGAAACAGAAGTCTTTCAGTCTAGTTTACAGTAGGAAATGTTACGCCATATGCACATCTAAACTACGCATTGTGCTTGAGATGCATCCAGAGACAAACAGATAAGAACAATCACTCCAGAAACTTTTTTTTTTTTCTTTTTTTAAAGGACCAAACATTGCATTATTGATAAGCTCTTCAAGTATTATCCACTTGACCACTTAAACCCCCTTCCTAACCAAACCAATTTTCAGAGCTCTCACACTTTGAATGACAATTACTCAGTCATGCAACACTGTAACCATATGAAATGTATGTCCTTTTTTCACAAAAATAGAGCTTTTTGGTGGTATTTAATAACCGCTGGGTTTTATTTTTTGCGCTATAAAACTAAAAAGAATGAAAATTTGGTAAAAAAAAAAAAAAAACAACATTTCTGTTAAAATGCATTGCAGAGTATTGGCAAATATTGGACATTACTGCAGAGTATTGCACAGTATGGGCGCAGAGCAGCGCTGTGGGCACCACAGATTCAGCCCACATCGTTGCTAAAAACGATCTCTCCCCCTCTCTCCTCGCACTGTACAGATCGGTACAGAAAGGGGAGGAAGGAACTGGCATCATGACATGACGCTGGTTTGTTTACAAGTGATCGCTCTGTCATTTGACGGAGCGATCACGTGGTAAACGGCCGCTACTAGCGGACGTGACCCATGATGCCCTGGCGGTCATAGATGTTTGCAAGAGCGCGCCCCAGGGGGCACACGAGAGCAACATTCTGTGAGGATGTCCATGGACGCCCTCCCAGAATAAGCTGACCGCACTGTAGCAGTCTTTCAGCTATGGTCCGATCGGCATGTGGTTAAGCCATGTAGTATCATGGAGGGATGCAGCTTTCCTCCAGCAGATTAATTTTCCTGGGACAGATGAGAAGTCCCTTCTGCAGATTTATCTGCTGCTGCACAGCCCAAAAGGAAAGAAACATTTCTCTTTCTGTCCAAACTTCTGTAGGGGTCAGATGTTTCACAAAAAAAAAAATAAAATAAAATTTAATTTCCCCAATGAGCCAGACGAGAAAACCAATTTTACCAGCATCGCCCCTTTTTTGTAAAATATGCCGTCAAGGCATATTCATACGATTTCCTATATAACTTCCTGCTAACACTGGTCAGATTTTCAAATTAAAGCAGTATTAAACCTAAAAGCAAACCTATTGCAGTTTACCAACTCTTATATGTGATGGCTTTTTCTTTTAGAGGCTCTGTTACCTAGTGATCTTGCCAATAAATCTGTTTTTCAAAAGAATAAGCCCTCTTGCAGATGCAGCAGTTGGAGGCATGAGACTTTTGTAAATTCTTTATCCCAAAAGTAATAAAAAAAAATAAAAAATAAAACTGTGGATGTAACTGCTTTTAAAGTGTGAGCTGAAGTTTGGCTTCAAATTTGTAGTGCATTTAAATCTGCTAGTACATCTAACACTCCTCTTGCCCCAGATTAACAAAGCTGCTGACCAAAAAGGTGTCCTCTGTGTTCCTTCACCCAATGAAGACATTCGTATACAGATGGTGTTACTGGCCAGATCACCAGGTGAAAACATAAAAAAGCCTTACGAAAAACGAATGCAGCCACATCTGATTGGCAAGCTGCAATATGTTACAATTTTGGGTTTAATAGCGCTTTAACCACTTTCAGACCGGACCATTTTGCTGGTAAATGACCAGAGGTCTTTTTACAATTTGGCACTGCGCTGCTTTAACTGGTAATTGCGCGGTCATGCAATGTTGTACCCAAACAAAATTTGCGTCCTTTTCTTCCCACAAATAGAGCTTTCTTTTGATGGTATTTGATTGCCTCTGCGATTTTTATTTTTTGCGATATAAACGTAAAAATACCGCAAATTTTGAAAAAAAATGATATTTTCTACTTTTTGTTATTAGAAAAATCCAATAAACTCAATTTTAGTCATACATTTAGGCCAAAATGTATTCAGCCACATGTCTTTGGTAAAAAAAAAGTCAATAATTGTATATTTATTGGTTTGCGCAAAAGTTGTCACATCTACAAACTAAGGTACGTTTTCTGGAATTTACGCAGCTTTTAGTTTACGACTGCCTATCTCAGTTCTTGAGGTGCTAAAATGGCAGGGCAGTACAAAACCCCCCCAAATGACCCCATTTTGGAAAGTAGACCCCCCTAAGGAAATTGATAAGTGGCATGTTGAGCCCATTGAATATTTTATTTTTTTGCCTCAAGCGATTGAATAATGACAAAAAAATAATTTTTTATTTTTTTTTACACAAAGTTGTCACTAAATGATATATTGCTCACGCATGCCATGGGCATATGTGAAATGACACCCCAAAATAAATTCTGCTGCTTCTCCTGAGTACGGGGATACCACATATGTGGGACTTTTTGGGAGCCTAGCCGCGTACGGGGCCCCGAAAACCAAGCACCGCCTTCAGGCTTTCTAAGGGCGTTACAGTTTTGAAGGCCATAAAATGCCAAGATGGCACAAACCCCCCCCCCCCAAATGACCCCATTTTGGAAAGTAGACACCCCTAAATTTAGGGGTACACTAGTGAGACTAGGTAATAAATGGCGGGTGCCCTGAAACTATAAAAAAATAACTAACCAACCAGCGTCACCTGTAACAGTTATATGGTGATCACTGGTGAAAGGGTTAACTAGGGGGCAATCAGGGGGCTTTATGCGGTAGTATATGGGGGTCCCTGGCGCTATAAAAAGCTGCGGCGAACCTAAATACCTACCTGCCTAACTAGCGTCACCTGTGACACTAATACAGCAATCAGAAAAATGATCGCTTATTAGGCTGGGTTCACACTGGAGCGATGTGGGAACGCCACGAATGCGCGGCGGGTTCCCGCATCACATGCCTCCCGGCGGCAGTTCACACTGCCCTATGCGAACTGCTGGGAGGGTCAGTGAAATGTTAATGACACCCCCAGATCAGTTCGCATATCGCAGTGCGATCTGCAAACTCGGATCGCATGGTGTGAACCCCCAATGCGATCCGATTCTGCTGCGGACCAAAAAAAGGGTCCCGCGCGAGTTTGCGGCGGGTGCGACACGAATTCAGCCATACTATCTGTATGGCTGAACTCGAATCGCACAGAGATCGGATGTGATTTGCACTGCAGTGCGGTGCGAATCACATCCGTTCTCATAAACCGCTGCAATGTGAACCCAGCCTTAGTGACACTGGCGACGGGGGGTGATCACGGGGTTAAACCTTTATTGGGGGGGTACCTTAGAACTAAAGGGGGCTAACCCTAACTGCCCTAACAGTTATTACAGTCACAAATGACACCCGCTGGGTGATCAGGGGGTTAAACCTTTATTAGGTAATAAATGGCGGGTGCCCTGAAACTATAAAAAAATAACTAACCAACCAGCGTCACCTGTAACAGTTATATGGTGATCACTGGTGAAAGGGTTAACTAGGGGGCAATCAGGGGGCTTTATGCGGTAGTATATGGGGGTCCCTGGCGCTATAAAAAGCTGCGGCGAACCTAAATACCTACCTGCCTAACTAGCGTCACCTGTGACACTAATACAGCGATCAGAAAAACGATCGCTTATTAGGCTGGGTTCACACTGGAGTGATGCGGGAACGCCACAAATCCGCGGCGGGTTCCCGCATGCCTCCCGGCGGCAGTTCACACTGCCCTATGCGAACTGCTGGGAGTGTCAGTGAAATGTTAATGACACCCCCAGATCAGTTCGCATATCGCAGTGCGATCTGCAAACTCGGATCGCATGGTGTGAACACCCATGCGATCCGATTCTGCTGCGGACCAAAAAAAGGGTCCCGTGCGAATTTGCGGCGGGTGCGGCGAATGGCTGAACTCGAATCGCACAGAGATCGGATGTGATTTGCACTGCAGTGCGGTGCAAATCACATTCGTTCTCATAAACCGCTGCAATGTGAACCCAGCCTTAGGGACACTGGCGACGGGGGGTGATCACGGGGTTAAACCTTTATTGGGGGGGGTACATTAGAACTAAAGGGGGCTAACCCTAACTGCCCTAACAGTTATTACAGTCACAAATGACACCAATGCAAAAAAAAAAAAAAAATGACATTGGTGTCACTGACTGGGGGGCAGGGGTAATTGGGGGGGTGATCGGGGGGGTGTGAGTGTGCCTGGCATGTTCTACTGTGTAGTGTCGTGTTGGTGCAACTCACCGATCCTCTCTCCTCGGTGTCGGAACGAAAAATACCGACACGGAGGAGAGATTACATCACTTCCTCTCCTGTGTTTACATTACAGGAGAGGAAGTGATGTCACGAAGACTTTCTATTCGCTGGGAGCGATCGCGAGGGGGTGGCCATGAATGAATGGCCGTCCCCTCGTCCGGGATCGCTCCCGAACGAATACCGACCGCCGCGGGAAGGCAGGGACGTACATGTACGCCCATATGCCTGCCCGTGCCATTCTGTCGACGTACATCGTCGTGCGGCGGTCGGGAAGTGGTTAAGCGAAAAACGCAGCTTTAGGGATTACCTCCTCCCTTTTCCTTAAAGGAATCATAAGCCCCAAGTTATAAGCTCATACATTCAGTTAACGTGTTACTAAATCCAGGACCTTGCATTCACTATATATGGTCTCACACAGTACACAGCGGAAATGCAATTATTTTAGTAAATATAAACTGCTAAATACTTTTTCTCATCAGCAGTATATAGCAGTCCTGTGACTTCTATCCGTGTCTGGTTAAAGCTTGTAAAAGGAGTTTTCATTTTACTCTGACTGTTCTATGAGGCTGCAGGACCCCTGACCTTATGGACAGTGCTGATAGGAAGATGCATGTGATCAGCACAGGGCCAAAGAAAACAAAAAAACCAACAACTCTCTAGCCATACACTCCAGACTGAGTATGTGCAGAGTGACTCCAAAGGCTCCTTCTTATCAGGAGCATAGTTAGGGGACTGTGGAAGGAGAGGATCTGAGAAGACAGGATCAAACAGCCTTTTTACACAATGTAGTGGATTAACCCCTTAGTATTCACAGTGAGTATAACAAGCATGCTTTACTGCATATACAAACTGATTTTCACGGCTGTGGGTATAGTAACACTAACTGGACACTGGCAAGGCTTTGTAGAATGCATCCCCCCTTGGCGGCTCACCTGTAACTCTACACCACTCTGAATCCTCAGGTAGCAAGCAATGCAGAGTAAGCAAGGAATGGAAGTGTGGCATGTGTCCTGTGCTGTAATCCATGATATGCAATTTCCAGGCCAATTCAAAATTCCTCTTAATTGTACAATACAGAACACATGAAAAAGTTAAGTATTCCCTGGGACATCTCCAAGCAATGAATGAGAAGGGCAAGAAAGAGAAAAAAAAAAAAAAACGCACACAAACACACACACACCCCTATAGGCCCAAAAACAAGCATCAAAGTAAGAGTGCTGCTGCATGAACCTTGCAGTTGAAAGCTGCATCCACAGAGGACTGTGCATCCACCTAGGAGAACTTTGAAAAGACACTAACAGAGGTCCAGGTGGTGGTCTTACAAAGCTGGGCTACAGTCTTGTGCCGGAAATCTCAGAAAACTCCCACTGATCTGGTGGAAGAGCATGAGGATCTTGTCCTTGAGCGTAAAGGCTCTAGCAATCAGATTTCGTATCCATTGAGCAGTGGGGGACTCACAAGAGAGCTGCAATATTAGAGACATGTTTGAAAGAGGCTACTGTGCTGGAAATGCACAGGGAGGGCTGCATATAAAGCAGACGTGAAGGCCCACACACCAAGAAGCCGCATATGTGCGTTCGGCCACTGTGAAGAGGTTAAACAAGGAAGCGCAAAGCAACAGGCCTTTAAAAAAAAGCAATAAAGGCCAAAACCTGACCCTTCAGAGTGCTTAAGTCCAAATTCTGGTCAATACCCAATTGAAGGAAGGCCAGAACGCAAGGCACAAAGTAATCTTTGAGACTGAATTGGCCGTTTTCTCTCACCAGGCAAGAAGGACTTCCAAAACATAATAGTGGATATTAATGGAAGTGGATTTTCTTGCTTTTTAGTAGGGTGGGAGTAACAGACTCCGATACCTCTCCATCTCTTAAGACCTGGGTTCTAACAGCCATGCTGTTAAACAACAAGACTGGAAAGAAGGATGGTATAGAGAGCCCTGAGAAAGCAAACTGGGTCTGTTGGGCATAGGCTAGAGGTCCGAGTATGTCTTTGTACCAGAACGTTTTGGGCCAGTTTGGTTCATCGAGAATCAATCTTCCTTCTCTTGCTCTTTTTGCGTAGACGAGGCAGAATTTAGGCAAAAATGTAGTTACAATTTAGGTTATTCTTTCACAGGAAGGATTATTGTTCTAACAATGAACTTAGCTTATACCATATGGACAGAATAAAGACCCTGGCCATACTGTGCATGAAGCCTGGCTGCATTTTAACAGGACTGGGTTCACACTAGTTTGTGTTAGGCTGGACTGAGTGTAAATCGCACATTACGTCACACATAGACCACCTCCTTGGCCTCAACTCTGGAACTAGGGATGTGCTACAATGTCATCAGTGAAAAAGCTTGGTGCATAAAGCAGGAACATAAAAAAACATGCGATGAGCACCTACTTTATTGTAGTTGACCTATATACTTATAACCAATATTTGCAGTAAAAACACCCGTCCTTAAAGTGGTGTTGCCACCAAAAAATTAAAAGTGCTTAAAATTCGTCAAAAAAAAAAAAAAAAAAAGAATTGGCAAAAAAAAAAATTTTTTACTCACCTCTAAATACCGGTTGCTAGGGGGTCCCTCGTAATCTGCCTTCCTCATTGCCCAGGCTGGTGACATCACTTCCCCTCGCGCCGCACATTCACCTGGGACCTGTCATGTGTCCCAGGTGACTGTACGGCGTATCACGGCGCCCTGCGCCGCTCGCGCATGCGCAGTGGGTGCCCGGCTGTGAAGCCACAGCCGGGTGCCCACAGTATGCATGACGGCGCCGCGAGCGGAGCGGGGAGCTTCGTTCCCCCGCATCGCTGGACCCTGGGGCAGGTAAGTGTCCGATTATTAAAAGCCAGCAGCTGCAGTATTTGTAGCCGCTGACTTTTAATTTTTTTTTTTTAGGGGGTACCCCACTTTAAAAAAAAAAAAAAAAAAAAAAAAAAAAAGAAGAACACAGACCCCCTCACCTAAAAAAATAAATAAAAAAAAATTCTCAGTATGTGATGTCCATTTCGTTTTTTCGAAGAAGAGACTACCAAAACCAATAGAAAACTAAATTCAGACTTGTTTTTCTAAAGCATCATATATTCTATTTTTTTCAACCACATTTTAACCTACCTTGGCTAATTGTATAAGCGTGTCCAACACATGCCTGCACACCACAGGGGCAGCCTGAGGGTGGATATGAACAGTAGAGCCACAAGCAGCATGCTTCTCTGTGTGCTTGCGTCCCAATGACCTCTGGATTTGGAATATGTTTGTTCGGCATCCAAGGGCAGCATCCATTGAAACAGAGAGCCAAGAGAGCTGATTGGAGTTTTTGGATTCCATTTTGTGCAGCAGTTCTAAAGGACGATTATCGTGGCTGGAAGAACAAGCCTTGGCAGCACTCCTTTTATCAGGGCCACTTAAAGAACTCTTGGGACTCTCTATGCAGAGTTCACTTTCGCTGCTGCGTTGCAGGATTGACAGAAGGCTTTTGATAACCCAGTTTCGGGTTTGTGCATGGTAGCAGAGGTTCCTCAAGACTCTGTGCAAACGGCTGGTGTTAAGTTTTGGCTCATCTACAAAGAGCAGTACAAGCAAACATGAGAGAGCTTCATGATCCAACAAAAGTCGCCCTCTTAGTCTGAGCAAACTGTCCACATTACTGCCTGCAGGCCTAGAAGGAGAGAGAAAGGGTTAGTGTACTTTCACCATTTAAGTGTTAACAGCTTGGGGAAAGGACAAGACCTCTAAACGTTAGTTAACCCCAAAACACACAAATGTGTTTGGCAGGTAAAAACTCCCATAATATATATAATTTCAACTTTGCATTTAGCTGTTGGCCTGCAGTTCAGCTTGAAAGTAAACCTGTCATGACGGTAATATAAAGGCTGCCATTGTAGGCTTTTTCTGAAAAAGCTTCTCAATAATCCAGCTTGGCAAAATAATAAAATCCTAGGTCTAATCAGGGCAAATTAGAAAACTAGGCAAATTAGAAATCAAGTACATTGTTTTGCACATGTACTTCATGTAACTCAAACTAATGATCAGCTTTTTCTAGCGTTTAAACAAAAAGGAATAAAACCTGCAGCAAACCCAGTGATCAATATGATTAAGTTACCCTTACCTTGTGTGGGTACTGCTGTTTCCCATTTGGAAGGTGCTTCCTCTCTGCACAGCCAGTCGTGTATACTGAACCCCTCGGTTTCCACTTAAGCGACTTGTAAATGCTAGAAAGACAAAATTAAAGGCAGTCATTTTTTCATTCTACTACTAATAGTTTTTTTTCGGTTTGTTTTTTTAGTCAATCAAAAACACTCTATGAATGAAGGACAGGCAGATGATAAGTCTGCCTCCTCCATTTGGAGAGCTTGTGGGAACAGATTCTAAGTACCGGAACAGATTCCAAGTATGAAACATGTGGGCAGAAAGTGCAGTCATAGTCTACACTTTTGAGGAGTCTGTCACATGTGCAGCCCCTCATATTAAAAGTAGTTGTAATCCTTAGTTAAACTTAAAAAGTTATGAATTTTTAAATTTAAGCTTTTAATTAATCCAGATTTTGATTTTTTTTTTTTAAACTTGCCTCTTATACATTTTGTGACTGCTCAAATGCAGGTCACATGAAAGCACGTTATATACCGTGGATTCTTATATGTTCTGATGTTGCTGTCACTCTAAGTAGACTACAATAAATTTTAAGTGTTATACCCTTACGGGCTTCACTATTTTTGCTTCTTTTCTGGCGATGATTGCTTAAATCCATTCCCTGATGTGAGTTTTGATGTTCCATCTAACACTGATGTACCTGGTTAACCCTACGATCCATCTATCAAGTGTGGAGGTGGCCATCCAAGTTTGTTATCTGCCATCTAGATTGCATGATTATTAGACATGTGCATTCGTTTTCGTCCGAATGCATTTTCGTCCGAATTTCAGCAATTTTTGTTTTCGTTTTGACAAACGATAACGAAAGCACAAAATCCGAAAAACGAAAGATCCGACATAAATAAATGCTTTATTTTCGTTTTCATTGTTACAACAGTTCGATATAGAATAGGAGATTCGACATGACTGACAACAATCTGTGTCTATAGAACCTGTGGTCGAATGTGCTTAACCTTACCTCTATTAGTCCAAGATTATATAGAGAAAATATTCGACAGAGAAAAAAGATTTGACAGAGAGAAAAGATTCTGCAAGTTACTGTCCTAAAAAGTGTTTGGGGACCCGGGTCCTGCCCCAGGGGACATGTATCAATGCAAAAAAAAGTTTTAAAAACGGCCGTTTTTTCGGGAGCAGTGATTTTAATAATGATTAAAGTGAAACAATAAAAGTGTAATATTCCTTTAAATTTCGTAGGGGGGGGTTGTCTATAGTATGCCTGTGAAGGGGCGCATGTTTCCCGTGCTTAGAATTGTCCCTGCACAAAGTGTCATTTATGCAGGAAAAAAAGTCCTTTAAAATCACTCGCAGCTATTATGAATTGTCGGCTCCGTAATACAGAGAACACTCATTGAAAGTCATTGATAAAAAAATAAATAAATTAAAAAAAAAGCGTGGGGGTCCCCCAAATTCAATTACCAGGCCCTTCAGGTCTGGTATGGATATTAAGGGGAACCCTGCCTCAAATTTAAGAAAAAAATTTGACGTGGAGTTCCCCCTAAATATCCATAACCAGACCCTTTGAGAGTTGAGAGAAAGTAGCTATCAGCCAAGGCCGGACGGATGGTTTGCCCCTTGATGGCACTCAAAGCCAGAGACCTCTCCACAGCAGACTGTAGAAAGGCCCAAATAAACCTCACAACATACCGTTGTATGTCTGAAGCCTATGAGATACACACCAGGTGAAATAAGCCTTCCATATACGATGGTACACTGTCTTAGAGGACTTTCTAGCCTTGAGGATAAAAAAACAAACAAAAAAAAACAGAATCAAATATTCCTTCAGGGCTTGTACTTCAACAGCGATGCCATCAAAGTCAGCAACTGTAAAGTAGAATGGAACAGTAAACCCTGCAACAGCTAGTCAGGGAGATCTGGAAAAGCCCACAGCATTTCTGCCAGGAGTTTTACAATGTGGGCATATCATTTTCCCCTTGGACAAGCTGGTATCATTAGAATAACTGGAATACCCTCCACCTTAATACTGTTTAACAGGTAAGAATTTGGAGTGGAGGGATAGCATAGATCAGAGACAACTGATCCCACGGAGTAAACAATCTACCACAAATGCTTGAGGATCGACACATCAAGCACCCTCCATCACAAACCAGTCTCTGAACACCTCCAGCTGCTGGAGGTTGAAAAAGTTCACCTGCCAATTTTTCATGCTGGGAATCTGCACCAAGGAGAGAGATAAAGTGAAATGTTGCCCATGACAGGATCAGGTCCACTTCATGAACAGTTTAGCTTTCCATTACTCCTTGGTGGGTGATGTACATTCACAGCCATGGCATTGATTGAACCCTAAAGGGGAGTCACCGGTAGACAGACCAATGTAGGAAAGCCAGTTGCTGAAAGCTGATCGGCAAATTCAGCTCATTTGACAACTACACTGCTCGAGCTTGAGGTGCTGGCAGCCACCATCAAGATCCTCCAGTTCACTGGAAGGAAAGTTTTTCCTGTATTCAACAGCAGGGTGGATATCCACCATTCCAGAGCCAAACTGGTCTTGGATATCAGATGCCTTGACAGAATCAAGGACTTTTGTCCCATTCCAACGGGAAATTGCGCTAAACCTTTCTAGAGTGAAACTGAGCATAGAAACCTGCATCAAAAAGGTAGCTATGAACTTTCGCCAGCACTTTCATGCAAGTCCAAACCAAGGAAATAAAAGGCCAAATTCAAAAGGGTCAGTACCCAGCTGAACCTCCGAAACTTGTACCGTCTTGCTGGACATTCGCAGTCAGTTTCTGAACCGATAGCTCCCTTAGAAGCCAGCTGCTTCGGTACCCCACAATAGATTCCCAAGGTAGTCGACAAACTCAAAAACCAGTGCCAAACGCCTTTGTGAACACCCTGGATTTTTTTGCATTTTCAGAAACTTGTTGAGACCCTTGCGGTTCGGAATGAGCTGTAGGTTTGGCTTGGAAACTGAACAGTTAGGAATAAAAGAGGCTAAGTGACTAGTTGGTCGAATTAAATAGCAACCATGGCACTACCAGCATTCATTTTGCATATTCTCCCTGTGCCTGCGTGGGTCTCTTTCCACATTCCAAAAACATGCATGTAGGGTAATTGGCTCCTGTCTAAATTGGCCCTAGTATTTATATGAATTTCAATCAAAGGACATTATATTGTAAGCTGCTTGAGGGCAGGAACTGATGTGAATGTACAAAATATATGTAAAGCACTTACTAAATGGACGGTTACATAAAAAGCATTCAGGGCTATATAAATATCTCTAATAAAAAAAAAAAAAAAGGAAAAAAAAAAAAAGCCTCGAGAACACTCTACCAGCATTGATGTGATGACCCCATTTCATTTTTCCAGGGCCGCAAAGAAAAGTGCACTTCAAGATGCTTTTGAGTGCATACACTGTAGAAGAGGAAAGCATGCATCTGTAACCTAGGTCCACCCCCAAACGTTCCTTTACTTGCACCAGTGCAGGTTCTCCTTCACAAAGAGGATGCATTTGCATCCAGAACCAGTGGACAGGGGGGTGCAGTTTTTACAAGGCATTTTGAGCTTTTGCTTGGAGCCCAGGGCTGGTTTGCTTATGTTCTAAAGGGGTGTCGACTATCTCTGACCTGTCCACGTCACAGGAAATTTAGGGAACTTAAACACTACAGAAGAATTACTGACTTAAACCTGTCGTACACTCTGCCAGCACGGCCACGGGTTTAGTGGGAGGCTCAGATGTGGAAACAAAACTGCTACTTTTTAACTATATTTACAGCTATGAATGACAGCTAATGAAGTCTATATTACCTGGACTTCTGAGGATAGCAGAGAGTGCTGAAGTGCTGCTATGACCAAAGAGTCTTTCATGCATGAGTTGCCTCTGACGAGCCTCCTGTTCCCTGCGCAAAGCCTGTGCTTCTGCTGCAATGTCAGGGGGCATGACCGCTAGAACACTGTCCTCCATGTCTTCTAGCACACTGCGGCGTAGATCCGATGGCAAAGTTTGAATGAAGGTAACCGGATCCATTGGGGTGTCCGACGTGGTGCTTTGGGCAAGTTCTCGCCGTTGCTGTTCTGCCCTTTGCTGTGCCAAAACCTGTGCAAGAAAAATAAAGCCATTAGCAAAATAAAAATATATCGATTTTTATACTCCTTGCAAACCGCTTTACTTGGATTTCATTGAAGGATACTAGATGCCTTTCACCTTTAGGTTACACTGCTGCCTACAGGAGGACTGTATTACAGAATCCATGTACTGTATCTGGAGAAAAACCCTGTCCAGTAGCGGAATTAAACCTAAAAAGTGTCAAAATGCTATCAGACAAATAATTTATGACCATAGAGACCCTACTGGTCTCTTCGGTCATAAACTCTTCTCCGATCCTACTTTTTCTGTACAAGATCCACAAGTGTGCAGCTCAACGTACATTCAAGGCACGGCTCTTTGCTGTGACAATGCGACTCCCAGGCCAATGCAGGGGAGCGATATCACTGCATCCCAGACACTAGCCAAAGAGTTAGAAGCTGGAGAGAAGGTGGGTAAAGATGAAATTGCTTGTGATTGACTGGAGCACTGACAGTGCAGCACTGGAGGGGACTGCTTCCCAGTTCTGTTTGCCATAATGTGCCCATGTGGTGCACACTAGCATATTATGGCCAAAATCTCTTGGGGACCAATTTTTTGCTGATGTTTAACTGCCCATTGTAGATATACTGCAGCAGGCTGGCCAGCGCCAGGGTAGAGAACTCACCAATGCCTGTGCAGCAATTGGCTGCAGCACCAACCAATCAGTGGGTGTCGGCCATTGGTTGGTCACCGACACCCGACAAGCGGCTCCGGACATTACCGAAGAAAGTCCTGCATAGGTAAAACACAGGGCACTCTTCTGATAGCAATGTGCTTTTTTTTTTACATTGCTTAGTAAAAAGCGCACACACATTAACACGTTGGCCACACATTAACCCCTTAATGTCCCTAGATATTAACCCCTTCACGGGCAGTGTCATTAGTACAGTTACATGCATATTTTTAGCACTGATTGCTGTATTGGTGTCACTTGTGGCCAAAGAAAGAAGTGTCAAAAGTATCAGGTGACCGATTTGTCCGCCGCAATATGGCAGTCCTGCCAAGTCACTGATTGGCACCATTCCTAGTATTAAAAAAAAATAAATAAAATTCCATAAATCTATCCACTATTTTGTAGACACTAACTTTTGTGCAAACCAATCAATATACACTTAGTTTTACCAAAAATATCTACCAGAATACATTTGGCTTAAATTGATGAAGAAACTTGATCTTTTCAGTTTTTTTTATTGGATGTGCTACATAGCAAGTAAATAAAGTTTTTTTTTTTTTTAAATGGCAGTCTTTGTTTAGTTTAGACCTGGTCAAGAAGGGGGGTAAATCTTCCTGAGCTGAAGTGGTTAATTCCACGTTAATGTTAAAACTGGAGGCTAGGTCATCATACCTGGTTTCCCTCCACTTCTGACAAGGCTTCTAATAAACCTCTAGGTGAAGGGATCACTCCAAATACAGAAATTGCAGGCTGAGAAATCTTTCAAATTGTCACGCCTGGGACGTACACAGCAGACAAGGCTAAAACGTACAGGACACCATCTGCTCTACTTCTCTCGCTGCCTCCCTAATGGTTGATATATGCCACCCACCGCCCCGATGGGCTCCAAATTAACCCAGATCAGATGATCCTTCACAGCACAATAATCCAAAAATGCAAGAACAGTCAAATCACCAAAGCTCCAGGATGGTGATCAGGAGATGAAACCAGCAGGCTGGCATCCATCATGAGGATCTTCCAAGAGTCACCAAGCCTGGGTCAACCTGGTTTGGTCTGTCCAGGGACTGAACAGACTTATCCCAAAACGAAAGAGTATCACAAAAGTACAGATCTGGACTGGACATCATGGAACTGCCATGAATCAGAACCAAGACTCACAAATAAAAGCGTTAGACATCTCCTGGACTGGAGATCTTGGATCTGAGATCAAAGCCCCTAAAGTTTTTTCTATGGGAGCAACACTCTGGCCTGTGCTGTGTCCAGTTACAATTTCTGAAGGTTCTGGATCCATATAATGCATTGTAAATGTCTAGACAGTGAAAGCAATGTTTATCCATTGTAAAAGTCTGGACAGTGAAAGAAGTGTTCTTTGACAGATGATCCCACAACAGGAGGTCATCTAAGCATACCACAATGGGGCTGTCATGAGAGCAAAAATAGTACTGGGGCTAGCACCCTGGTGCAGAATTGACTGGCAGTTTACGGCTTCCACAGCAAAGTGTAGGAAACGCTGAAGCTCTGGAAAGATGGAGACATGAAAGTACGTATCCTTGATAGCCAAAGAATGCAAGTCTCCCTGGTAAAGAAGGTGATGGCAACCCTGGTGGATTCTATACAGAATTTCTGAACTCAAATGAAGACATTCATTAAATGCTCTATTTGGGTTTGTAAACCTGATTAGAGCAAAAACTTGTAGCCATTGCCCGTTTACAAGTGTACAATGTCATATACCTTTATAAAAGCTGTACCAGGCCTTTCCATTTAATCACCTCCCACCCAGGCAAATTCTGGCATCTCTCCCCTACATGTAAAAATCATAATTTTTTTGCTAGAAAATTACTCAGAAGCCCCAAATATATATATTTTTTTTAGTAGAGACCCTAGAAAATAAAATGGCAGCCATTGTAATTTTTTATATGACACCGTATTTGCACAGCAATTTTTTGAATGCAGTTTTTGTTAAAAAAAAAACAAAAAAAAACACACACTATATAACCCATTCTTTTTGGTAAAATATAAGATGTTGTTGTTATTCCAAGTAAATGGATGCCCAACATGTCACACTTTAAAATTGCCCACAGTTGTGGAATGGCGCCATAATACGGTATTTAAAAATCTCCATAGGCTACACATTAAACATTTTTACAGGTTACCAGGTTAGAGTTACAAAGGAGGTCTAGCGCTGCAATTACTGCTTTCGCTATAACATTTGCGGCAATGCTTCACATGTGGCGTGAACAATGATCACATATGTGGGCGTGACCTACTAGGGCCTGAAGTGACAACACTTCCAGTCTACTGGAATCATAGAAATGGACAGGGACCATCCATTCTATGGCCAGCTCTAGTGCTGCTGGGATCGGATCCCAGGTTGTGGCGAGGCGCCTGTGAAGTGTGTGGGGGGGGGGGGATCAGACATGTTGTCACCAAGTGTTGCCCTTGCATGATACTCCACCTAGCAGATGTCACTGCTCAGTCCCACAGCGTCTACTGACTGACCTCAGTGCAAGCAAGCAGGAGCAGATAGAAGTTTTTGTTGCTGTTGGCAAAGCAGGAGTAGCGTATGCAGAATTGCTTCCTAGACACCGTGTGGCAAAAAAAAAAAAAAAGCATGCAGCGTTCGCACACACGGCACTTAACCCAGCAGATGGCATTAGGGCTTACTTCCACAGAATTAATCTCTACTGCAGAGAAAATGGTCAGGGAACAGGGAACTTTAAAAGGCACACAGTGACCTATGTATTTGAGTTGCTTCCCAGTCCAAACTGGCTACTCACAAAGGGAGTCTTCAGACAGAGCAAGTGCTGAGGCAACACAGGCATCTCTGGACCTGAAGAATGTGCCATGGTCAACAAATTACCAGAACAGAATCAGGAATGCACCCTATGTGCAAACCAGTGTCTATAGGCAACCTCAAGCCTATCCCCGCAAACGTTCAGCTCAGTGGGGTATGGATGCAACACTTCAAAAGCCAGGCTGAATATGGACATGCCCATCAGTTGTAAACGTAGAGGGCAGCTCCAACAGTAGAGGTAAGAAGATTCTTGAATAAAAAGAAAATGTTGAAAGGTAAGCAAAAATTATGCTAACAAAATCAGGTTAGTCTTTTATACAGGCGGTCCCCTAGTTACAAACATCTGACTAGGAAACGACTCCAACTCACAAACGGAGGGAGACAACAGGAAAAAAGGAAATCTACCCCATGAAAGGTAAATCCACTCCTGTAAGAGTGATTATGGGAAAAAGGTGTCTCCACTGATGCTTTATCCTTGTATCCACAATAACCCAACATTTTCAAAAACCATCTTAGGGACAGAAAGTGAGGGTAAATCTTCTGAATGGGGCACAGACAGCAAAACAAAACAAACATTACATTATGTTAACCCTTCCCTATGCTATCCAAAAAGCTTATAGTTTTTTTGGCTGGAGCTACAATTAAAAAAAATGTACCTGTTCCGACTTACAGATTCAACTTAAGAACAAACCTACAGACCCCATCTAGTTTGTAACCTGGGGACCACCAGTACAGCATAGCTGAAGACAAGATATCAGTCCACCAAGGACACTAGCAAAAATATTAAACACATGCTGGTAGTAGTGTCCTCCTCCCTCTTCCAGAGTTGGCCTATTTATAATTGCCAGTGTCCAATCCATTTGTAGGTGGCAGTAAAACTCACAGGTGAAAGTCTTCCAGTGTCCCTCAATGGATGGGAAAGTGAAGGGAACCACAGATTTAGTTAATATGTCTTAACATACCTCTTCCTGTATGGCTGGGGGTAATGCAGCCAGGAATTCGGGGCTGACCTCAGTGACACCGGCACTTCCCACAACAGGTGGAGGAATGACTGGTACAGCAGTAGGAGGTGGCCGAGCAGGAGGCCTGATACCCAATTGATTTTGAAGAACCTCTCTGCGAATATCTTCTGGAAGAGCTGCAAGGAAGGATGGATCTACTCCCTCAGGTAGATTTATACCTATAAATGCAAGGATATTACGGAACAATTTTTAATGCATTTTCCCTAAAGGCAGTTCTTTTTATGCTGGGTTACAAAACTGAACAAAAGCTTGGTGTAAAAACAAACGCAACCAACCAGCCAAAGGATCCTCTTCCTCACTACTCGTAGATGGCAGCGGTTCTTCTAGGATACCACCGGAATCACCTGCTAACAAGGCCACAGCAGGATCTCTGGTAGAAGGCAACTCATTAGATGGGGCCGCTGTGGAGCTGAAAGGTAAAAGGAACAGCTTAACATTTGAGCCAAACAGCAATCTGACAAGAACTAAAGCACCCGTGGGAATCCCTATTTCATAGGCCTATCTTGGGGTTAACGAAAAGGGAACATATCTTGGCAACACACATTTTTATGGCCACTAAACAAACCATTGCGGATGCATGGAATATACCTCTCTTCTCTTTTGAGGTGAAGTGACAGGTACATGGAACGTAGGTGAACAGGAAGCTCACGGCGATGCTCGTTGGACATAGACAATTTTCTTAAGATTTGGCAACCTGGGTTGGACCAGTTTCCAGCGAAGAGCACACCTTCTCACTTTTTGGACCTATAGAACTGTCATGTCTACTTGTGGTGGCCTTGAATTCCCTGGGGTGGGCATTGCTTTATTCTCCGCACCTCCTCTTTGTTTTCCTTCTTCCTCTCCCCCCTTGTTCCTTACTTTTCTTCCACTTTTTTCATTTTTTATTTACCACCAGATGCCAAGTCAGTTTACGGTTCTCTGTTCTTACTTCTGGGGTAAATTTTTTGATGTTATCGTTTTCTGGCCCTTTGGGTGGGGGCATCTGGAGGCCTAAGGGATACACCCACCCCCCCTTTTTGTGTCCCTGAGAGGGCTCTCAAGCTTTCTCCTTCTCTTTGTTTTTATATATTAACATGGGTCAAAATCAGGTGCTGCTTAGAGTATTATACAGGTTCATAACAGAAAAATTGTTGGTTTATGCATAGCTCATTCTCTAGGCTTTGATCGTCAAGAGCTGCACTGATGGTTATTACCCTAAAGGACCAGAATGGTATCTAAGCACCCTCACCTGGTTACCTTTTGTTTTTAATGTGTTTAATACTGGTTATACCATATAAGGGGCCTATTTATGGTATATATGCTTTCATTCTCAAACCACTCTCAGCCGCTGAGCTTGGAATCCGTTCACGGTTTTGAGAGTATTTTTTTTTTTTTTTATTCAATAAAAATATTGTGAAAGAAAAAAGTTAAAGCATATGTCAAGGGAAAAAACAAACACTGGCAGTAAATCTCTGCAATACATGCACATTCCCCCTCGTTTTATTCCTTTGAAGACCATGCTAGTACAGAAAAAATAGGATTTTTAAAACAGCTTACCTGTACATCATAGGACACAGTCTCAAGTAATTACTTGGTGGGTTATGGGCCTACCTTCAGGTGTTAACACTGGTATAACCAATACAGGAAGTTGACTCCCCTATATAACCCCTCCTTCTCCCGGGAGTACCTCCGTTTTTGTAGCCAAGCAATATACTCTCACCCCAAAAAACAGAGGGGTGGGAGCTTTGTGTCCTATGATGTACTCCAAGAAAAGGATTTTTACAGGTAAGCGGTTTTAAAAAGCCTATTTTCTTTATCGTACATCATAGGACACAGACTCAAGTAATTACTTAGTGGGATGTACCATAGCAAAGGGGAGGGAGACACAACCTGTAGGGCAACACCCAGACCTGAGGAATTATACTGCTGCCTGCAGCACACTGCACCCGAAGGCGATATCCTCATTCCATCTTACATCCACTTTTTTTTTTTTGCAAATATATGTACTGAAGACCAAGTCGTGGCCTTGCAGATCTGAGACATGGAGGCCTGGTGAAGCACTGCGCAAGAAGCACCAACCGCTCTCGTAGAGTGCACCTTAACTTTAAAAGGGGGAATCTTTCCCTTTAAATCATAAGTTTGAATTATAACTTGCCGAATGCACTTGGAGACAGTGGATTTTGACGCTGCCTGTCCTTTTAGGACCCTCTGGCAGAATAAATAAGATGTCAGTCTTACGAATCTGAGCAGTTTTCTTCAAATAGATCTTCACTGCTCTCACTACATCAAGACAATGTAGAGACTTTTCTTCCCTGGAACCTGGTCTTGGGAAAAAGGAAGGCAGGATATCTTCATTTAGATGAAAGCCTGAAACTATCTTTGGCAAAAAGCCTGGACAAGGGCGCAATACCATTCTGTCCTCATGAACAACCAAATATGGCTCTTTACAAGAAAAAGCAGCGAATACTGACACCCTCCTTGCTGACGATACAGCAACTAAAAATACCAGCTTCCTTGTCAAGAGGACTAAAGGAATATGCTGTAATGGTTCGAATGGCTGTTTTTCTAACAGACAAAACTAAATTTAAGTCCCAGAGGCTTAAAGGGTGATCTAACTGGTGGCTCTAACTGGTGCATTCCTTGCATGAAACCCCCGGACTAAAGAATGCGTAGCAAGCGGTCTTTGAAACAAAACTGATAAGGCTGAGACTTGGCCCTTAATAGTACTAAGGGCCAACTTCATCTCTACACACAACTATACAAAGGCAAGAATTCTGCCTATAATATATTTGAGGGTGCCAACCCTTGGATTCACACCAAGAAACATAAGTATTCCAGACTCTATAATATATAGCTCTAGAAGCTGGCTTCCTAACATCAAAGTAGAGATAACTGACCTGGAAAGCCCACGTTTATTCAGAATGTGGGTCTCAATAGCCAAGCCGTTAAATTTAGCGTTCGTAAAGTAGGATGGAATATAGGCCCCTGAGATAGCAGGTCTGGCCTTAGTGGAAGGGGCCAAGGACCCTCCACTGTCATCTTTACAATCTCTGCGTACCATGACCTTCTGGGCCATGCTGGTATTACCGACTTTCTTTCCAGCTTGATCCTGGAAAGAAGCCGAGGCAGCAACCGGATCGGGGGAAAAGCATAGATCATTGAGAACTGATCCCACAGGGTCACAAACACATCTGTTGTACGCGAGTGGGTCCCTTGTCCTGGACACAAAGTTGACTAGCTTTGTGTTGAATCTGGACACTAGAAGGTCTACGTCCGGAGTCCCCCATTTTTGGCAAACAGCTGGAAACACTTCGGGGTGAAGAGACCATTCCCCCGGGAATAGCTGCTGGCGACTTCGATAGTCCGCCTGCCAATTCTCTACTCCCAGAATGAAAACTGCCGATGGGAGGAAAAGAATCTCCCCTGCCTAAGTTAGAATCTGGTTCACCCCTCTCTGAGCTGAGACACTGCTGGTGCCCCCTTGTTGATGGATATATGCCACAGCCGTGGCATTGTCGGATTGAATCCTGACAGGAAAATTCTTTAACCTGGAGGTCCAGGTCTTTAGAGCCAAATATACTGCCCGAATCTCTAGGATGTTTATGGGTAAGGTACTTTCGGTTCCTAACCATCGTCCCTGGACAGTCTTCTCTAGTACTGCTCCCCAGCCTGAAAGGCTGGCATCTGTCATTACTACCTTCCAGATAATTGGTCTGAAGGCTTTTCCCTTCAGCAAGTTCCGGGATAATAACCACCAACTGAGGCACTGGGACACTCTTGGGGACAGCCGCATTGGCAAATCCAAAGCTTGACTCATTTTGTTCCAAGCAGACAGGATACTGCTTTGAAACAGTCTCAAATGGAATTGGGCATAGGGAACTGCTTCGAATGAAGCTACTATCTTCCCTAACAATCTCATGCAAAGGCGAACGGAAAGATTTTTTCTTGACCTGATCATCCTCACTAGCTCCTGTATGGAGCTGATCTTTGCCGGAGGCAAGAACACCCTCTTCTGGGCTGTATCTATGATCATATGATATTCCAGCCTCTTTATTAGCTTCAAGGAGGACTTCTTTAGGTTGAGAAACCAACCCAAACTTTTCAGGTAACTGCTTGAAACGGCTACACCCCGTCTTAACATAGATCGTCTAAGTAAGCCAAGACAGTTATGCCCTGCGCCCTTAACCTGGCTAGAGGTGGGGCAAGTACTTTTGTGAATTCCCAAGGTGCTGTAGCAGGACCGAAGGGCAAGGCTACAAACTGAAAATGCTTCTTTTCTACCTCGAAACGCAGAAACCTCTGGTGAGGAGGGAATACAGGGACATGCAGATATGCATCTCTGATGTCGATGGATGCCAGAAGTTCCCCTCCTTGTAGGATAGATACGACTGACTTGATTGACTCCATGCGAAAGGAGCGGATTCTCAGGAACGGATTTAGATTCCGTAGATCTAGATTAGGTCTGATATCTCCATTCGGCTTTGACACCGTAAATAGGTTTGAGTAAAACCCCAAACCCTGTTCTTTGGGAAACTGCATGATCACCCCTTGAGCCAATAATCGGTCCAATGCTTGCAACAGGGATTGCCTTTTGGCTGGATCCCTTTAAGGACGGACAGATGCCTATGGCTGCTATTGCAGGCTGAGCTATGGTCCCTGCTAAGGAAAAAGAGGACTTTAACAGACCTTCCAACTTTTTATCTGTTAGATCCTTAAGCATATGTGCAATGTCCCCTGGACAAGTTAAACTTTTAGTGAATTTTTCCTCCATAGGATAGAGGTTAGAGAATCGCTTGGGAGGGGAGAAATGCTTATCCGGGATGATCCCATTCGGAATAAATAAGCTTTTCAAGTAATGCGTGTACTGGAAACGCACGTAAAGGCTATAAAGGTTTTAAGGATCCCAAAGAGGAGACCGGACCTTCAGCTAACTCTTTTAGGGGTAACATGAAAGTAGAGCGAACCATCTCTGTAAGGCTCTGTACTTCAGTTTGTGAAGGTGAAATTCCAAGTACTGTTTCCTTTGCGGAGTAAAAAACAGCTTGTTTTTCTTCCCGATCATCTGCGGGTAAAACCTTGTCTTGTCCCCATAGTTCTTTAGGACCCTCCACTGACTGTAAAGAGTCTAAGTTGGGGAGGAGGATCTAGGACGTTTCCTATCCACTTGGATGGATGATGTGATTAAAGTCGCTAATCTTCCTTCTAAGCCCTGCAGGGCAGAGGAAAGTGCTTCTCCAGTCACATATACAGGGGCTGAAGTGTGTGAAGCAGTTGCACCACCGCTAGCTTCCAATGACTCACCCTGGCATGCCATGTCTGATCTCTCTGAAGAGGAAGACAGTATGGAGGCATGACTGGGGTTCCCAGCGCCTGAGGGTGACACCCTAGGTACCTTTACGGTAGGTCTGGTAGACATAATACCAAGTACAAAAGCAGAGGTACACACAATATCTGCTAAAAATAGTTCTAGCCAAACAATGCATGCTAACAGCAGTTCTTTTCCTGTACTGGAAATACCCGTTTTACACCCTTACGTGCCCCGCACTAGATGTCTCTTAGTATAACAGACTCCTCTCCTCAGTAGACTATGGCTGCGATTGCAGGCTGAGTTTCCTTGTAGCAGAGTGCTTTAATGTGTGAGCCTCAGGTGGACCTGACTGGCGTCCACAGCGCTTCCCCCTCAGTAATCCAACGCTGTGTGGATAGACATTCTGTCTCATACATACAGTGTCATGTGACCTACAGCCATGCCCCTCTGCGTCCTCCGGCAACCCCCATTCAGTTTCAATATGCCTAGCTCATGCGTGCGCACGAGTGGGATACGGGTCTGCATTATGCAGACCTGAAGGGAGAGAGAACCTACGCTGCTTTGAAAACAACTGCCGGTATGCCGCTCCACAGCAGGCTAGGATACCTACCATTAACCGTGAGTAAAAAAAAAGACGCTAAACTCCAAAGGAGGAGAGGGGAAGAGGGGGAGGAAAGGGGGGGTCTTCAGCATGCTGCTAAACTCTGCAGAGCTTTAATGATATGGGATAACTTTTCCCCTCAGCTGCTAAGCAGCTGATAACCATCCAGCCTGCTAAAGAACCCCCTCTGCTGGATTAAACATATACTGAGACAGTCCTGTTCTATGGCATTAAGTCATATAAAAGGTCTTTTTTTTTTTTATAAAGAAAAAAAAACGCATAACCTCTAAAAAAAAAATTTTTTAACCTCATCCTCGCTGCAGGATACTGCTGAAACAGCAGATAATAACGTCACCCATCACGGCGGGCTGCGTTATCACATGCTCAAAGACTGGGGCCCTTTTAAAAAGGGGTTCTGCTCCTTTGGGCCTTGTATAGCACCCCTCAGGACAGCTTTAGGTAATGTAGCAAGACCAAAAAGCGTCCTGGTTCCTATGGTCCAGCTCTCAAAGAGAAGCGATACTGACAAAACCTTGTTCTTGCATCGAGGTTCAAGTACCATCCTATGGCCTCCGTGGCGAGGATGGATCTGATTGTGGAGGTTCTTTAAATCCAGCGTGGATCCCTCCTGGAGCTCCTTAGAGCACATCTTCACTCGTGACCAACACCTTTAGACACTGGCCTCCTGGAAGGAGGAGGGTTATATAGGGGAGTCAACTTCCTGTATTGGTTATACCAGTGTCAACACCTGAAAGTAGGCCCATAACCCACCAATAACTTGAGACTGTGTCCTAGGATGTACGATAAAGAAATACCCGTTTATCTGCTAAAAAGGAACTCTGATCTTAAAACTGAGCACAGCGGAACTTTTTTAAGTCAGCTGCTACAAATACTACAGCTGCTGACTTTTAATATAAAGGACATTTATCTGTCCAGGGAGCCCGCAATGTCTTCACCCGAAGTCGATATGCCCCTCGGCTCCCGTGTGCAGGCACCGGCATCTTCACAGCCTGGTTCCCTACTGTGCATGTGTGAGTTGCGCTACGCGTCCTCACTGGCCCATGCTGTCTTTATGGGACCTGTGCGTTTCCCAGAAGACAGCGGGGCGGGATGGAAGAGGGGCCGGAAATGGCGTAAATCGCCACGGATACTCCGGTGATCTATCGGCGGAAGTGGGAGGGGGGGGTAATCGGAAAAGTGTTAGTGCCATTTTTGGGTGGAACTCCGCTTTAGGTCTGATAACACAACATTTTTGTGGGGAGTGAGTGTATTCAGCCCTGCCCACTGTCTTCTGCTAAACTTTCTCTCAGATCTCTAAAACATAAAGGCCAACTCATTCTGTACAACAAGACAACCAGGAGGGCTAAGCAGACCATAAAAGTATGTAGAGGGCATAAGACAACTTTGAAGTTTTGACAAGATCAACACTTTTATTCTTACTTAACAGATATAAAACAAAATACTTTGAATGGTATATTTAACCATTTACGGACCGTCCGCCGCAGTTTAACAGCGGCCGTTTGAAGGAGGATATAGTTGTTATGGCAGGCACTAGCTGCCAAAACTCCAGTATCCTCTTCTTCAGCAGGCGGTCCACAAGATAAAAGTGGTTTCTGCAGCGAATTCACTGCAAGATCACTTTCATCGGTGGCAGGAGAGGGTCCCGCCACGATCCGGTGCCCCCACCAGCTTACCGGAGCCATAGGGAGTCGCGATCGCATCCTGTCAGGTATGGAGATGAGTGAGGGGAAGATGGTCCCCGTCTCTATACAATTGCCGGACGGAAGCAACGCCCATATATGAAAACTGTGTTCAAACCACACGTGAGGTATCACCGCAATCGGTAGAGCAAGAGCAATAATTCTAGCCCTAGACCTTCTCTGTAACTTAAAACATGCAACCTGTAGAATTTTTTTAAACGTCGCCTATGGAGATTTTTAAGGGTAAAAGTTTGTCTTCATTGCACGAGCGGGCGCAATTTTGAAGCGTGACATGTTGGATATCAATTTACTCAGCGTATTATCTTTCACAATATATAAATAAAATTGGGCTAATTTTACCGTTGTCTTATTTTGTAAGACCACTGCGCAAATACGGTGTGAAAAAACATATTGCAATTACCGCCATTTTATTCTCTAGGGTGTTAGGAAAAAACAATATACAATGTTCGGGGGTTCCAAGTAATTTTCTAGCAAAAAAAAATTAAAAAATTTTAAACGTATAAACAAAACAAAATGGTCGTTGTTAACACACCAAAAAGAAGTAATAGAAGTACATCATTTGGATTTACATACTCCTAGTACAGATGAGCTCAAATTAATCCTCCATACTATACTTCAGCCACTACAAACAAATGGTGCTCCAAAAATGTCCCAGATAGCCCTCTTCTCACAGTGCATGTGTGCAGTGACACAATTTTTTCCCTATATAGGAGTCAAATGAGCAGAAGCGCTCCCCTGGCAAGGCCACAAAGTGAATAGCAACAAAACAGGAAGAAAATTAAAGTGGTAATACATTTTTCTCCACTCCAGCAGCGTCCAAGTGTTCCCCTCATTGGCATAAACATCTCTGCCCAGGCTTCAAGTCTATGCCTTTGACCATTGCGATTGGTTGGCTCGGGATGACACAACCATAATGCATGCACATGGGAGTCAATTCATCCAGGTATGCTGAAATTGTACACTGATGCATTTTTTTTTCTTTTTAAATTTAATAACCCTGCACATAACAAAATTGGCCTTCACTCCTCCAAAGTATCTTTAGAAGTAGCTATAAGTTACACTTCAAATAAGCCTGCCCTTGTTTATCCTTACAACGGGCCTGATGAAAGATATGCAGACACTGCATTTCTGGTAGGAACAACAGGTATTTTTTGTAATTGCATAATACAACCAACACATCTAAGGACTGGTCAACCAATATAAAACATTGTTGTTTTTTGCTTGCTTCATTTTTTCTTTCAAAATGAATATCCTAAACCTTAACACGCTGCCACAGTGATTTCCAACCCTGTTTAGCAATTTACATGCAGCAGTCCGGACTTCCAGATGCGGTCACCCATCCCAAAATTACGGTCCATTTTACCATTTTTTTTTTTCCTGCAAGTACATGTTTACTTCTTACCTCTCATCGCCGAGCTGAGATACAGCTGCCTGACTCTCAGTTGAAGTCGGAAGTTCTACAGGCTGCTGACCAACTGCAATACTACTGGTGACCACAAGAGGCTGTTCTGGATTTACTACTCCAGAGGCCTCTCCAACGCCCTCCTCCAGAGGACCTGATGCAAGGCTGCTGGTATCCATAGGCGAGCCTTCAAGCTGACTGCTAACAGCCGTAAGAGCATCAGAATCTTCAGCCCGCTCTGGGGACAAAGAGGCTAGTAAAAGGGAAGGGAAAAACATTAAATTAGCTTGCCTTGGCAATTGTATACGCAGACTATTGATAAAATAGAGGGGTATACTAACTTATTGTTGGTGCAGGTGACAGTTCCATTTGGGTTGCCTCCCCCTCTGCGCTTGGTCTTCCTGGCCCAGAATCCTCAGCTTCAGTTGGCATTAGCAGCTGCCCAGTATCCTCTGGTCCAGTTTCTGGGTGCAAACTCTGAGGGAGGTCTACCAGAGAAGCTTCAGGAGGATGAGCACGCAAAGAAGAGTCCAAGGGGACTAGTTCTGGGCTTGTTGGGGTCCCCTCTGCAGAGGAAGGGGCAGTTGGGAAGTTCTCAGGACGGCTGCTACCATCTTGATCTTGGATGAGATAAAGTACCACTTAGACAAATATACATGGAGTTGGGTCTATACGACTGAGGTCTACATGCATATTTAACAGTTTCATGAACCCTACTTCAGGGCTCAAGCATGCAAAACTATTTGGAAGCGCACACACATTTATAAAACCCTCATCTTGAGTATCTATAGCTTTTTCACAATAGTATTGCACTGAAAAGTAAAATATAGGTTAAAACGACTGCAAAATGTCTCTCTGCGATTAACAAGGCTTTAAACAAAACAAAAAAAAAAAAAAACCCAATGCTGAATTAATTCGGTTTACACCAGGAAAAGTTATGACCACATGGACTATAAAGCACATTAATCAGTAGTGACTTTCAAACAACAGCATGGGGGATTTTTTTTCTTGAGATTGCATTATTGCCTTCAAAGTCTTAACCAATAAAAAAGTTGCAGATTTCCATGTATGAAACATGTAGGTTTGATATGTGATATACAAAGTGAAACAGAATTAACTAATGTCAAGGGTTTTTAACATCCTTTTACGAATATTACCTAAGGCTATTTGTGCAAGCTTTGATGTAGAGGAAAAATGTAGTGCTCTGGTAGCTCACTGAGAACTACAAGCCGACAGTCACAAAGGCTGATGGCAAGTTCATTGAGTCACAGGGATCTGCTATAATGGCTCGTGCACGGGAGCTAACCTGCCGCAGTATAACTGCTGTGGCTGGTCCAGAAGCCGTTAAATACAAAAGAACATCCAAATTAGGACTTTCACTGACAAGATCAATGATCAAATGAAACATAAGAAGAATGACAGGACCATCTCTTTTTCTATCAGGGAAGAGAAAAAACTGCTTAAAGAGGACTTTTTTTCTTACCTGCAACGTATACTAGCACATTACATGACACTTACTTGCAAACAAAGCCCTCATTGTCCCTGCTGGAGGTCGCATTCATCTTTGCCTGTATTCTTTCCAGGTCTGAAGACTCTAGCTGTGTGACTGGCCCAGAGTCACGTGACATCACTGCTGCGCATGTGCGCGGGAGCCGCTGGTCACCGCACAGGACCCTGAAGAATCGGCACGAGCGGCCGCTCCTTCAGAGTGCAGGCGCCGAGGACGTTCTTGGCATAGTATACAGTAAATATCGCCTAAACTGTGCAAGTTTAGGAGATATTTACAGTACATATAAGTAAGCCTTATTACAGGCTTACCTATAGGTACAAACATTAGGAGGGAAGTTTACTTTTTAATGGCAACACAGGATTTTTCATCAAGACCTGACAAAAACACTGTCTAACTACATCAGCAAACAAAAGGGAACATTTTTAGAAACATACCAAACTTAACATTAAGACAAAATAGGCAACTTGTAAAATATAAGACATTCAAATGAATCAGAATAATCACATTTATATAGCAAGCGCTGATTTTTTTTATTTATTTTTTTCATTGGTATGTGATATACATGTACTGAATGTAAAACACTTCACCTCTGGGAAGGCAGTAAGCTGTATAGTTATCACCAAATAGGAGCAAAATATCCCTGCCCCCTAAAACAATACAACTTACTACCTCACCCTGAAGGGAGCACATTAATACTTTTATGCAATTCATTCAAATCTTCCTGGTTTGGATCATGGTACAATATAGGCATCACATTTCACATCATAGCCACTTAGGAGAAAGAAAATTATTTGTAATCCAGAGGAGTGTTGTCAAGAGATGCTGCAGGAAAGACAGTAAACTGTATAGTTATCTCCCAGATCGGGTGTGACCCCAAAACTATACAATCTACTACCTCAACCTGAAACATCCAGGAGCCTTCATATGTACTCTGTAAAAAAAAAAAACAAATAGCTAGAAACAAAACACCTTTTATACAAAATACCTGCAAGACTCAGCTCAAACGAAGCATTCCTTTTAGTGTTGACAGCCTGAATAAAAAAAATAATAAAATAGTGATAAATATAAAAAAATTAATCTCCAAAGCATCACCAAGAACAAAACACATATTTTAAACATCTCCTTGGGTTTTAAAGTGACAATAAACCAACGGAAATGGCTAGCCTCAGGTGATATAAAACGATGCATTAAATCCTCCCACATAGGCTATACCCTGCCTATTTATCTGCAGTCTTCTCTCCTCCACAGCTTTAAAAAAATATTTTAAAACATATTAGATATGGTATTTCTATAAAATGTAATCTATACCTATCCTGCTAACAAACTACCAAAGCGATAAGCCTGCAAAGGGATCTTTTAGTATACAACAGTTTAATTGGTAATCTTTAGATGTGCTGGCTGCATTCGTTTTCCTCCCCCCCCCCCCCTTTACTTCACCCCAGTGATGCAGCCAACAAACACATTTCCCATTCTGGATGACGTAGTAAAGCCTTTGGACAACGGTTTTGTCAGTCTGGAGAGAAGGTAGTGTTAAGATGGACTAGCAAATTTAGATGAATCTGACCAACAAGCTGAAGATGACCTCTAGTTAACACTTTATAAGCAGTTGTAGCAAGTTTTCTTTTCCCCTTTTTGGGATAAAGATCTTACATAAATAAATGCTGACCATAAGGATGAGCATTTATTTATGTAAAATCTTTATCCCAAAAGGGGGGGAAAAAAAAAACTGCTGCTGCAACTGCTTATAAAGTGTTAACTAGAGGTCATCTTCAGCTTGTTAGCAACCATCACTGTTAAATGATTTTATCAACCAGTTAACTGCTACTTTGTCTGAACAGTTTGGTTTGTTAAAGTAAAACAGACTTACTGGATGGATCACCAAGGGAAAAAAATGAATAAAATGCAGCCATCACATCTAAGGAGTGGTGAGCGACAATAATATTTCTGTTTTTGGGTTTATTACTGCTTTAACCACTTGACCACTGGGCACTTAAACACCCTTAATAACCAGACCAATTTTCAGCTTTCGGTGCTCTCGCATTTTGAATGACAATTACTCAGTCATGCAACACTGGACCTATATGAAATTTTTGTCCTTTTTTTCACACAAATAGAGCCTTCTTTTGGTGGTATTTAATCACCGCTGGGTTTTTTATTTTTTGTGCTATAAAAGAAAAAATACCGAAAATTCTGTAAAAAAATGAATTTTTCTTTGTTTCTGTTAGAAAATTTAGCAGATTAGTAATTTTTTCTTTATAAATTTTGGCCAAAATTTATACCACTACATATCTTTGGTAAAAATAAGTACAAATTGGTGGATATTATTTGGTCTTTGTGAAAGTTATAGAGTCCACAAGCTATGGTGCCAATATCTGAAAATTGATCACACCTGAAGTACTGACGGCCTATTTCAATTCTTGAGACCCTAACATGCCAGAAAAGTACAAATGCCCCCCAAATGACCCCTTTTTGGAAAGAAGGCATTCCAAGGTATTTAGTAAGAGGCATGATGAGTTTTTTGAAGTTGTCATTTTTTCCCACAATTCTTTGCAAAATCAAGATTCTTTTTACTTTTTTTTTTTCACAAAATTGTCATATTATCAGGTTATTTCTCACACACAGCATATGCATACCACAAATTACACCCCAAAACACATTCTGCTATTACTCCCGAGTATGGCGATACCACATGTGTGAGACTTTTACACAGTGTGGCCACATACAGAGGCCCAACATGCATGGAGCGCCATCAGGTGTTCTGGAGCACCCAGGACAATTCTGACATTTCTCTCCTACATGTAAAAATCATCATTTATTTGCTAGAAACTTACATAGAACTCCAAAACATTATATATGTTTTTTTAGCAAACACCCTGGAGAATACAATGGTGGTCTTTGCAACTTTTTATCTCGCACGGTATTTGCGCAGTAATTTTTCGAATGCTTTTTTTTGGAAAAAAAACAGTTTTGTGCTTAAAAAAAAAAAAAAAAAAAAACAGTAAAGTTAGCCCAATTTTTGCATAATGTGAAAGATGAAGTTACGCTGAGTAAATAGATACCTAATATGTCACTCTTCAAAATTGCACACGCTCGTGGAATGGCGCCAAACGTCGCTACTTAAAAATCCCCATAGGCGACGATTTACATTTTTTTTACTGGTTATATGTTTTGAGTTACAGAGGAGGTCTAGGGCTAGAATTATTGCTCTCGCTCTAACGTTCGCAGCGATACCTCACATGTGTGGTTTGAACACCGTTTTCATATGTGGGCGGGACTTACGTATGCGTTCGCTTCTGCATGCGAGCACATGGGGACAGGGGCGCTTTAAAAAAAAACTTTTTTTTATTGTTCATTTTACTTTATTTATTTTAGTTTGACATTTTTTTCCCCAAAAATAATTTTTTTGATCACTTTTATTCCTATTACAAGGAATGTAAACATCCCTTGTAATAGGAATATGGCATGACAGGTCCTCTTTACAGTGAGATGTGGGGTCAATAAGACCCCGCATCTCACCTCTAAGCTGGGAAGCCTGAAAAAAAAAAAAAAGATTCTGGCTTTGATCGTATTAGCGATTCGGTAGAAGCACCAGAGGGCGGAGGGCGGCGGGAGGGGGGGGGGAGATGTCTATGGCTGGGCATTGCAGGGTATCACCGACTATGGCTGGGTATCTCAGAGTATGGCTGGGTATCTCAGAGTATGGCTGGGTATCTCAGAGTATGGCGTTGCAGAGTACTGCGTTGCAGAGCATTGCAGGGTATTGGCGGGTGTTGCAGGGTATTGGCGGGCGTTGCAGAGTGTTGCAGGGCATTGCAGAGTGTTGCAGGGCATTGCAGAGTGTTGCAGGGCATTGCAGAGTGTTGCAGGGCATTGCAGAGTGTTGCAGGGCATTGCAGAGTGTTGCAGGGCATTGCAGAGTGTTGCAGGGCATTGCAGAGTGTTGCAGGGCATTGCAGAGTGTTGCAGGGCATTGCAGAGTAATGGCAGTGTATTGCAGAGTAATGCAGAGTAATGGCAGGGTATTGCAGAGTAATGCAGAGTAATGGCAGGGTATTGCAGAGTAATGCAGGGAATCGAGGGGTTAATTTTCGGTGAGCAGCGATGTGGGCACTGCAGATGCAGCCCACATCGCTGCTGACACCGATCTCTTCCCCCTCCGCTGTACCGATCGGTACAGAGAGGGGGAGGGAGGAACCGGCGTCATAACATGACGCCGGCTTGTTTACAAGTGATCACTCTGTCATTTGACGGAGCGATCACGTGGTAAACGGCCGCGATGAGCGGCTGTTTACCGTGATTCGCCGGGTCCACTGGACCCAGCGGTCACGGATGCTCTCGTGTGCGTGCCCCAGGGGGCGCGCGAGAGCAGAATTCTGGGAGGCCGTTAATTAACGGCCTCTCAGAGTTAAACAACCGCCCTGAAGCCGTTAATCGGCAATGGGCGGTTGTTAAGTGGTTAAGGAAGTGCTGGATGTCCGGTTCTCCATGTGATCCTTGGTTTATTCTGCCAAACTCTTCACCATTTAAAGAACACAAGTGGAACCAGGCATACAACATACCTGGAATTGTCAGATGCTGAACTTTCCTTCAGCAAGCTTCGCTATCATGTGAAAGCTGAGCATTAAGCCTTTTCTTTACAGGATGTAAATTTTTTTGTTTTTAATCTAGTTAGACAAATGCTTATTTGAACAAAGTTTACATGTACGTAAACAAGAAAACCTGCCATTAGAAAACTAAAGGGGACTGCCAAAGTCTTCTCAGGAAAATGCCTAGCTTCCTGACAGTCTTGATTCAATACCTTCAGTCTCTTGATCACAACAAGCATGCAATAATTGAAGTCAAGACTTTAGCATTCTTATTCTCAGTAACACAGGTCTGCATGACAGCCTGGGAACTGCTATTAGATGTAATGCTCAACCTCCTAAATTTTTCCAATGACGGGTTTCCTTTGAGGTATATATAAAATGTACAGCACAGAGACCTGTGCATTCGGTTCCTTTGATTCTTTCTCCTCTTTGGCTTTATCAGCCATTTTTGCTTCCTCTTCCGCCAGTTGTTTCCTTCTTTTCTCCCTTCGCTCTTCAAGCTCTTCATCGCGTAGAGCTTCCAGGTGATTAATTATAGGAACTTTAACCACTGGGAAGAAAGACAGACATAAAATTTTAGCGCATTTAGAGTCAAAGAATTTAACAAATTTAAAGCTCAACTCCGAGATAAAAGGCATGCGTAATCTTGCTTGAATGTTGGTATACTTTACGTATTCCAGATGTGTGCAGTGATCTGATCTACAGTGGTGCCTCTGTGTGGGAGCCACGCAAAATAACAGACCATTCTCTAGTGACCCCTCTTTCCTTGTGCAGATTGAGTAGTCTTGTATCTGATCCCCTTATGTGTTTTTTTGCAGGTAGCATGTAGCTGGTGGGCCTACTGGGCTCAAGCTATATGCAGCAGTGATGTCGCCACTGCTTTTTCTTATTAGAATATCTGGTTCTGCAAAGGAATTTGATGCACAGTGGTTTTATATGCTTTGTGTCTATTTAGGTAAATATTTAATGCTCAGAGTTAAAAAGGAGAAGTCCAGCCTGAGCTCATTTGGCTGGGCTTCTCCTAAGGGTCACGGGAGTGTAATTCATTTTGCACTACTGTGACCCATTTTCAGAGAGTGGTCTGAAGTTCGCTCCTTGCTGATGTCACCAAGATCAGTACATTCACTGCATCATCCTGACCTCGGAAGTCTGGATCCACCAATTGCCTGGACTGACCCTTAGATGCCCGTCCACAGTGTGAAAGTGCCCTAAAGCTATGCTTGGATTCATCCAAGGTATGAAAAGCCTTGCAATCCCCCCACCCCACCCCCACACACATCTAAGACAAAAGTATGGTAACACAATGTCCTGATTGAGATCGAAGGAAGAAACCAAACCTCCTTAAGCAAAAAAACACAGCCGTAAAACTATTTTCAAAGTTGTGCACCAGGATGATTCCTTACAGCCTTATGGGCCAAAGTACAATAATAAAAAAAAAAAATAGAGAGATAGATAGATAGATAGATAGATAGATAGATAGATAGATAGATATATCTATCTATATATCTATATATCTATCTATATATCTAACTTTTGTGGCCCCCACAGGATGTACAAGAAAACCTATTTACTAACCCATTCAGTTAGTCACACATGAACTAGAAAAATAAATCATCCTAAAAAGTTAAAAGATACAAAGATGAAATATTTGCTTACCTGACACACAATCATGCATGCTCTCAGCATCCAACACTTTACATTCTTCTGTCCACCGTGTGAGTGCAGTGGGAATACTGGATAAAGTGCCTGCAGGGGGGAAAAACATTAACTTAAAAGAAATATAAAAGGTCATACACACCACATGCTGTCCAGCTACTTTCATTCGACACTTCTTTTTTTACTATACTGAAGTCACTAACCTGCCTGGCTGGTTGCTGTACTCTGGTCATGGAAGAAGTCATCCAGCAATTCATCATCAGAGCGAGCTATAATGTGAACGTCATCATTGCCAACAAGTAGGCGTGCCCGGCCACGACTCTGAAGGGGAAGACTGCTGCTGAGCTGCAAGATGTCTGCAGCCGCTGATGGGCCAAGCAACCTGGATTTCAGAAAAAAGCATCAGCAAACCTGAAACCTCAATCTAACCAATGTAAAAAGTAGAGAACCTTGCAAAAGAATATCTTTATCAGAGTTATATAAAAACAAACACACACATTCTCTAGAAGCATCACGGTCAGCAGCTAATTAACCTACCATGAATGTTTCAGCTGTAGGAGGACATCATGAGTACACACTAATCCCATGCAGACAGTGTCCCAGATTTGCACTGAAACCTGTGCTCCTGTGTTCCCTGCTAAGCCAGTATACAGCCCATAATAATATAATATGCTAAAGACTTATTTCCAAAGTCATAAACACAGATATAACCTTCTTACAATTATAGGCAACACAATTCAAATTTCAAACACATGGGTCAAATTTCCATAGAATAATGCTTCTTACCGTTGCAATATTAAAGGAGGGTTTGGCTGTCGGTTTCCAGGATAGTGAACATGTATCGTGTGGCCAGCATTAGCGGTAATCTGTCGAAGGGTACGTTGGCTTCTACCAATGCCTTGGGCCAAGCGATTTGTGGAAGTTCCACTGCCGATGGTGAGAGATCCATGGTCTGCATGACGTACCATTAGAGGATGAGTGGCAGGAATGTTACCAGGTGAAGGAGGGATGTCAGCTAGGAAAGTAGAAGGAAAGCATGAGCCTGTTTACTAAGACATAGATTCATAATAATGTTAACAGAGTTTAGAAAAAAATAAATCTTACTGGCACTGGAGAACATGTTATCAAACTCTATGATGAGATCATCTTCCCTGTCAAATCTCTCAAAGCGTACAAGAGGTGATGCATTCATGTCAGGGTAATCCTCATCCAGCTCCATCTCTGAACAGTCATCATCATCATCTTCATCTCCTTCCTCACCCTCTTCATCATCCTAAACAGCCAATAACATTCAGTTATCAACATGAGGACAAAAAAAAAAAAAAAATCCTAAATCTATGTTCAATAACAGATCAAAAGTCAAATGTACCTGATCATCTTCATCCTCCTCTTCTTCCTCCTCCTCTTCCTGACTGTCATCTTCATCTTCATTACTGCCACTGCTGTCCTCTTCTTGGGTGTGCTCCTCTTCATCTTCTGGGTCTAGGATGTTCATTGAGTCTGTTACGGGGATAATTGGATAGTAAAATAAAATAGTTTGATAAGTGCATTATTTTATATCAAAAAAGCAATATTAAAAAAAACTAGCACACCGCAACACAGGCAAAAAATGCTTCAAATGGAGCCATTTATGAGGACAAAATGCATCAAGCCAGGATGCATGGGGATTTGCACAGAGCTCTAGGTGGAATGCACGCCAACACCTCTGAGCTGTTCATATGGTTTTATAGCATTGGCCATTACAGATGTCTAAACAGGATAGGTTTGCCACCTATTCACTTTTTAATCTGTGCCTGCCTGAAGGCTTTTAATAAAGGGTAAAAACTATTTTACGCTACGTGGAGCCTGTTTTTTTTTGTTTACTCTGATTGCCACAAGATTTACCCTAGGACGTACAGAGCACAGCAAGGAGGGAACGATTGGAGTCGGTTCATGGTTCCTCAGGTCACGGAGACCATTTAAGCTCATTTGACCTCTCTTATATGGTATTGAGGGTCAACTACAATAGTTGAGTGGGGAACTTCCACAAGGTGTTATGTTTGGGAACACTCTGAATATCAAGTCACCATCTGTCGGATTTACATGACCAAATAGTGTTTCTTGGAAAATAAATTCTTCACAATAATTGTCATAGGACAATGGAGTTTGTTTTTTCTGAACAGGCAAAATAAGCCTGCTTTTTTTTATTGTCGTAGCTGCAGAGTATTGGCCAGGCAAAGTCTACATGCTCTAGCATTCTGTGCCCCACCAGTAATGGCAAGTGTCTAAACTATAGAGGTAGACGGGGATTTATGTCAGGCAGACAATCATGAACTACAAGCAGGATGAGACCCTCTTCACTCTACTATTATATTGGAGCCGATTTCCTGTTACTAGTGAGAGCAAAGTGTGAACATTGTACTCCTCTTATGTATGCTGGGCAAGAAGTATTTGTTTTGGACAAAAAAAAAAAAAAGAGACACGCTAGTAACTACTCTTTAGTACAGTACACTATTTAACCAATATATTCCAGCAATTTAACATCTTCCTTTAAGCTAATAACAGTCAACTGATTATTCAAACAGTTTGTAGCTGATAAGCTGTGATAAAAATAAATGCCTTACAAAATAAAACATTTTTAAGGTACTGTTTTTGCTAACCTTCTCTATTCGCCTGGAGTGTGGAAGCCTGGCTCAAGTTTGTGGGAGCTTCATCCATCAGCACATCTTCCTGCGACTCATCTTCAACGCGACTTACTACAGCATTTGAAAAAAAAAAGCAAATAAACATTTGACAAAGATTTCCTTTTTTTTAGCCATCAGCAAGAAAGGAAGCAAAGTGAAATCTAATCAACTGGGATTGAGACAGCATCAAACACTTGCTGCATTCCAACCCGCTCTCTCTACTTAGAAAAAAAAAAGCGTGGTCTGAACTTGACCGTTAATAGCGAACATTAAATCTGCTCAAAATTGGAAAAAGAAAGCCGGCAACTCAAGTTGCCAGCATTCTTTTTGCAATTTGGATGTATGGGACACAATGGCCTGAACACCATTATTCAGCTCATTATCCTATAAACATGCAGCAGAGCTTGGGTGAGTCTTTCTACATTATTAAACCTGTTCAGCTAATATTTACAGAGGGCAACAAACTGCTGTCTTAGGGCAGCACCTGACAATTTATAAATTATAAGAGTTAAACAGAAAAAAATTTGGCACCCATCCTTTCTATGAAGCTATAGCACAAAATACCAATTTAAAAAAAAAAAATAAAAAAAAAAAAACGCTGAAGATTTGAGGCACCCCAGTAATTCAATCACCTAAAAACATTGGGGTCAACTTTCCTTGAGACACTACTTTTTTGGGTGGGGCATAGAGGTTATACCATAGTGCTGTATCCTCAAAGATAACAGATATAATAAAACATTTAAAGCCAGTTTAACTGAGAAAATTGCAATGACAAACGGCAACGTAGTATTCATGCTGCAAAGTAATAACCAAGTTAATAAATGAACATTGGCATTTGTATGAAAAACACAGGTAGTTTACCTGCAGCTCCATCTCTCTCCAGAAGTTCATCAATAAGATCTTCTAGTTCAGTTTCCACCTGAATTAAAATCATAGAAAGTTATAGAAATGCACCGATGTTAACCAAACTCTCTGCTGGTACCCATGCTCGGGAATTTGCTCACCTGCATCTCCTGAGTGCTAAGAACTTCGGGTTGCCCTGCAATTACCACAGTGTCAGTCTCTGCCTCACCATCCATAATATCCCCATCTGTCACTTCTGCCTGGGCAATGTCTGGGTCCTCCTCCTGCGGTTCAGCACCAGTTTCACCTTGAAGAAAAATTGTTTTTACGTTGATGGAAAGAAAAACAAGTGTTAGACAAAAATTTAGAAATACACGACCGTCTCCATTGAGTGTGGCCCCAGTAGTCTATATGCACACATCTCTTGTATTCAAAATTCTATTAAATCACAAGACCTAACAAGCCAAATCTGCCAAAGGCCCCTTTCAGGGTCGCATGTCAGTTTTTTTATGCAGACTTGAAAGGACGCTCCGTGCAGGTCTATGGAGCGACGGATGTCAGCGGTGACATGTCCGCCGACATCTGATTCTCTGAATTCAGACAGATGAAACCCCTATTTTCCATCTGTCTGATCAGATGAAAAAGACAGGCGGTCAATTTCCATCCAATCCCCCACAGAGGAGAGTGGAGTTCTGACAGGTCCGTCCCTGCACAGTGAGCAGAAACGGACTTGTCACCTGCTGACTCAGCGGGGAACATTGGATCGATCCCTGCTGAGCAAAGCAGAGTTCGTAGACGGACATGTCCGTGTGCAAGGGGCCTACTTAAAAGAAACCTGCTTTTAAAGAAATCTCTAGAGTCTCTTCTGCATTAAAGCTACTTACCTGTCTGTCCTTGTACAGTGAGTCACGCATGCACATCTCACTGTTCAAATACAGCAATGCTGAATCTGACTGAACTCGCACACGTGCAGGAGTGACATTGTACCTGCTGGAGATCAAGACACGAAAGCCAGCCATCCGAAGATGTCAGCAGCTGGGTTAGGTGCTTAAGGATGCCGCAATGCTAGAGCTGCTCAGCATGCTTAACAATGGCACAGCTTAAGCACCATGTTTGCTGCAAGTAGTGCTGCAGACCCACAGAAGTCAGCTCCCAAAGCCAAATTAGGCTGCTATGAAAATGAATAACCTTACACTTCTAGGATTAAAAGACGATCAAGCCTTTAGTAGCTGCCTACAATGAGTGCCTCATAAGTCCAGTTTTTTCACATCCCTTTAAAAGTAGTTAATAATAAAAAGAATTTAAATTAGGGAAAAAGCAGAGCACAATAGATATTGTTATTGAGGAATCAACTTTCTTAGTCTCACAGATTTTGTAAAAGGGCATTTAACTTATGAATGGTAAAATCTACCAATAAAATGTTTAAAAAAATACAACCACATTTAATGCAAGCTGTGTACCTGTATCTGCCTGATTACTATTAGGATCTCTAGCAGCCCCGTGAGAGTCTTGCTCAGATTTGTTCTTTCCTGAGGCTCCCTTGCTTCCGAACAGGCTGCTAGGCTGATTAACAATGCGAGACAGAGTCTCCAGGGGTTTCAGGGCTGCGTTTACAGTATTTGCCATATTTGGGCTGAAAAGAAAAGCAGTTTATCAAAATGTATCACATTAGCAAAAAACAGAACAAAAAAACCCCCACTACTAATAAATTGGACTGCACAATGCTGGCTTACCTGGACAAATCTAGACTGTGAGGAACCCTTGCCAAATCACTGACAAGACCCTTCTTTAGAAAGAGGCGAATTATGTTGTTCATGCCATTGTGCTGGGTTTTGGTAGTTGCACTGCTGTAAAAGCTTGAGGTGGATGGACAAGACTCCATGATGGTGCTGATAATACACATCACAGCCTGCAGCCTAAGCAAAATGACAAAAGGAGATATTAAAGAACATACATTCCACATGAATAATTATGCTAACAAACTGGGTGTGTGCTGTAAATTGCCTCAAGCATTGCTTTGGTTTCTTTTTGCTGGAGGCTGCCATTTTGCAGAAGCCCAGAGCCCCTTCAGCTGTAATTCAGGAACGAAACCCATCCATTTAACAGTTTCAAAAAAAGTTACATTCCTAAAATGCCGAGATTGCTATCAACATTTGCTTGTGCCCTCAACCAATCCGTCAAACCATCAAACGGCTGATGTCATAACTGATCACATGTGCAGCACCATGGCAACCGCAGACGGAAGCCGCTTCCTTGGCTGTAAAGGATAAGTGGGTTTAATTACACTTTAAGGCAGATACGCCTCCACAAACTCAGCAGCACCTAAAAACGGAGAGCAACTGAGCATGTGCAGAGCAAAACCGTGTATTGCTGGATTTTAAACAGTATAGACACATAGCTATACCTTCAAAAAAGGCCAGCCTGAAGTGATCTAGTAGGACTTAAAGCGGAGCTCCAGTCTCCTTGCAAATTTTTGCCAAAAAGCACCCCAGTGATTCTCTTTAGTTGCACAAGTGTATTTCTTCTTCTTACTTACAAATATATTTAATCACAGGATCCCAGCAAACCGGCAACGATCATTATTAGTGTGGGCATCTGAAGCCCGCTCCTACATGCTTCTGGGATTCCATGCAGCTGGCAATCTCACACCTGCACAGTAAGGACACAGTGTGGCGCACTGTGTTGCTTATAGATTGCCATAACAATCGCGGAGGTGGAAGTTCCGATCGGTTGTTATGACAACCTAACAATCAATTCAGAATATGGAAGGAAGTCAAGTGCAGTTCAAATACTCCTGGGATAGATGCAGATATCCGAGGAACCCTAGCGAATCTCCCAATGATGAAGTCACCAGGTGCAATTGGCCAGGATATAATGAAAAATAAGGAATGAATTTAAAAAAAAAAAAAAATGCCTGCCATTACGCACTGTTCTACAGTTGGGCCTTGTGCTGCAAGGAACTTGAAGAAATGGTTGGAACTCAGTTTTAATTTTCTGACTAAAGTTTCACTTTAACTGTCCATATAGAAGTCCAAAACATCAACCAGGACATAACAGCAGACTCAAAAGTTAGAGTACTTATTCTGGAGAACCTTACCTGGCATGTTTTTCTGTACTCTCAGCCATAGCTAGCGCACGACCAAGAGCAGCTTTCACTTCATTAACAAGGGCCACTTGAGCATCTGTGCCACTGCCTGCTGCTGCCAGGCTAGCCAGAAAGAGGCGTGCTAAAGCTGGAGTGTCCTTGTCTTCAGCATTCTGAGTATGTGGCAGGAGATGATCCAAGACAAAAGCCAATACACTACAATCCTGCCATTTAATAAGAGTGCAAATTAATAAAACATGACAGAATAAGAAAATGGAAAAAAAATTGTGGTGCACAATTTTTACCTCTTTGATAAGCTCAGACTGTCCTGCAGTATAGTTGTAGTTAGCGATAAGTGTGGCAATACCCACATAAGATCTGACCAGCTCAGCCAACAGTCGAAGAATTGTAGAAGTGGGCAGTAAAGGCTTGCTGCCTTTAGCCTTCTGCTTTGCCTCTTCTGAACTGCGATCTCCATCCTTGTCCTTCTTTCCACCTTCACGATTCTCTTCCGGTGTAAGAGCTGCCAGGACACAAACATTTATGACTGGTTAAAAAAAAATAATCAAGACTTAATAAATATTAGGATCCACTAATTAGAAATCAATGTTGATGCTCAAATTAGCCAATGTATATACCTATATCACAGAGACTAATTGGTTGGAGTATAAAAGTTATTAAGTAACCCTGTAAAGATGTGAAAACATTAAAAAAGGGTGATTTAGGATCAGTGCCAAGACAAATAAAATGCCATTAGCTATCACAATAATTTAATAGTTTTCTTCTGCTGGGATTTACTAATTTCTGCTTCCTTCCCATTACCACACACACTGCTGTTCTTCATTTCAGGACTGATGATTTAGCCTGGCTAATAGAGTATATTTCTCCTTTAGGCTATAGAGGTAATAACTCCAGCATGATGCATTGCATCAGCTTAGTGTCTTGATATAAAGACGCTAGGAACCCTTAGGGCTGCCGTTTTTCTTTAGTTATCCGAAGTGGTAAAACAGGCTTGCAAAAGATTGCATTTGATGTTCCTGTGTCATGGCTATGTCACCCTATGCTGAACTCTTCCCCATCTCTCTGCCTTTCCTGCACCTTATGCTTCATCAAATGTCCGTCTAGCAATGGATGCTTACGTTGTATTAGAGGGGGAAAAACAGTCACGAATAAGCTACCTTCACCTTGAGGTGTTCCAGACTGTGGTGTCTCAGTAGACGAACTATCAGCGGTGAAAACCCGTGCCTGAAAAAAGAAAAAGTTGGTTGAAAAAAATTGCACACAAAAAAGGACCATTTCCCCAAGTAAGAAACCAAAATGTATTAGACAACGATAATCTAGTGCATAGCAAGATGCTTTATCTATAAAAAGATTCAATCTTGACTGAAAAAAATAAAGGGCTTTTTGGTTTGGCTGTAAAATCCTTTCCTTGGAGCATAATCACAGGATACAAAGGATTTGATATTCATGTCTATATGGGTCATGCTGCCGCCCTTCAGGTGAATGGACAGTAGACAAAAAATGTCAGCACACAAACAAAAAGCTGGGACTTTTTAGGCACTACATTTCTCAGAAAGGAATCACCATCAATTTATCTAAAATAAAGGTTTTATTATGTATAAACATAAAAAAAAAAAAAAAATACAATCATATCACGTTTGTATGATGTTTTTTGTCATAAATTCTACTTTGACTGTCCTATGAGGCTGCAGGATCCCTGACCCTCTGTCTGGACAGTGCCGATTAGCCCTAAGCCGATCACATGCACTCTCCAAAGGAAAAAAAAAACTCTGCACATGCTCAGTTTGGTGTGTATTGCTAGAGTGACTCCAAAGGCTGTCTTATCAGGAGATGGATTGGGGAAAGTGGAAGAGGAAGATCAAAGATAGGATCAAACATCCTTTCTAACACAATGCGCATGATTGACCCCTTAGGTCATGTGTGCTCAACCTGTGGCCCTCCAGCTGTAGCCAAACTACAAGTCCCATCATTCCTCTTCCTGTGGGAGTCAGGCTTGTAACTGTCAGCCTTGCAATGCCTCATGGGACGTGTAGTTCCACAACAGCTGGAGGGGCACAGGTTGAGCACCCATGCCTTAGGTTCACACAGAGTATAACAAGCATGCTTTACTACATATACAGGCAGATGTCCTCAATGTGGGCTTAGTGACACTTTAATCACTTCCGTCCCGGAAGAATTTACCCTCTTCCTGACCAGTGCACTTTTTGCAATTCGGCACTGCGCCGCTTTAACTGGCAATTGCGCGGTTATGTGATGTTGTACCCAAACAAAATTGACTTTTTTTGGTATTTGATCGTCTCTGCGTTTTTTTTGTGCGCTTTTAACAAAAAGTGATAATTATGAAAAAAACACCCAATTTTATTACTTTTTGCTATAATATCCCCCAAATATATATATATATATATATATATATATATATATATATATATATATATATATATATATATATATATATATATATATATATATATATAAGAGATATATATATTTTGGTAAAAGAGAAAAAAAATTGGTTTTGTACAAAAGTTATAGTGTCTACAAAATACCCAGACCCTGACAGGGGCGCTCACCCAGCACATGTTCTCTAAGTGACTGGAGCCGGATAACAGTGGGGGAGTGCTGGATCCCTGAGGTACTGGAGAGAGAGCTGCTGATTAGGGAGTTAGAATGATGCTGTGGATTTCATGAGGAGTGAAAATCTGATTAACCTCTTATAACCTGGAGGTTACTCATTTAGCGAGAGGCCAGTTCTGGCAATGATGTTAACACACATTGGTGGAATTGGAGGATTGTTCACAGCACCCGTCTGTTATGACACATGAATATTCTTCTGTATAGATGTACTTAACCACTTTTTATATATGAATTTGAGATTATAGCTATATATGATAGATATAGATATAGATAGATGGATAGATCCATCAATGAATTTTTGTACTTAAAAGCGGTTGTTAAGCCACTATTCGATGTGATCTTTCCATTATCCCCTCTGTTTGATAAAAACCCGTGTCCTAGTGTCTGTGCTTTATAATATATATATATATATATATATAAAAATAAAGCAGATTTCTACTAGGATAGGATAGGAACTAGGATACAGGTTTTTATCCAACAGAGGAACTGATAGAAAGATCAGATAGTTTTGTAGCAGCGGGGAGAGGTGCAGAGCGGCGCTAGTGAGAGGACAAACAGAGAAGAGAGGAGAGATGCGGATGACAGATGCATGTAAACTGACCATGGTGTCAGGGCTCGGCAGCCATGATAAACTGTGGTCAGTTTACATAGAGGAGGGTATAGCCAGGCAGGATCAGCCAGGTATTTCAGGCGATACAGGGGGCCATATTACACAGCACAAGGACTGTGCTGTATAACATGCTTTAACGGAACAGTATTATTTTTTTTTCTTTTAGGTTAACACACACTTTAACCGATTGCCGACCAGCCGCCGCAGTTTTACTGCGGCAGAATGGCACGGCTGAGTGAAACGACGTTACCTTTAATTGCTTCATCTTTTGGCCACTAGAGGTGCCTGGAGCTGATGAGAGTGCCTGGCAGGCATGACGACCGGAGGGCTCCCGCAATCGCTCGTGACAGAGCGAGAACCAGGATCTGTGTATGTAAACATCTTTCAGGAGAGAAAAGACAGATTATGTGTTCATACTATGTATGAACACAGATCTCCCTCCTCCTAGACAGTCCCATCCCCCCTACAGTTAGAACACCCCTAGGGAACAAAGTTAACCCCTTGATCGACCACTTGTGTTAACCCCTCATCTGCCAGTGAAATTTATACAGTAATCAGTAGATTTTTATAGCATTGATCGCTGCATAATTGTCAATGTTCCCAAAAATTTGGCAAGTGTCCAGTTTTTCTGCCGCAATATGAGAGTCCCGATACAAATCGCAGATCACTGCCATTACTAGTAAAAAATAAAAATAAATAAAAATGCCATAAATCTATCCCCTATTTTGTAGATGCTATAACTTTTGTGCAAACCAATCAATATACACCTTATTGCGATTTTCTTTACCAAAAACATGTGGAAGAATACATAATTTGCCTAAATTGAGTAAAAAATGTGTTTTTTGAATAAAAAATTGAGGATATTTAGTATAGCAAAAAGTACAAAATAGTGTTTTCTTTTTTAAAAATTGTCACTCTTCTTTTGTTTATAGCACAAAAAATAAAAACCGCAGAGGCGGTCAAATACCTCCAAAACAAAGCTCAATTTGTGGTGGAAAAAAAACAAAACACATCAATCTTGTTTAGGTACAGCGTCGCACGACCGCACAATTGTCAGTTAAAGCGATGCAGTCCCGAACCGCAAAAAATAGCCTGGTCATTGAGCAGCCAAATCTTCCAGGGCTGAAGTGGTCAAGCACTGCGCAAACTGTTGGCGCTATATAAATCCTGAATAATAATAATAATATTTGAATAAAATTCTCTGTATGAATTTCGTTTTCTAACTTGGTTGCACTGGAGCGCCTTCCATCAACTGACAAATTTAAGTGCTGTTTTTTTTCCCATAGTTTTTATATATACTGTATATGTTTTGTATTCTGATATTTGATACAAGATATGCAATGCAAGAGCTCAGATACTTACATTTATGGCAAAGCCACCCTGAGAATCAAAGTCACTGCCTTGTCTGGTGAGGTCTCTGTACTGCTGAAAAACTTCGTCACCCATATCTTGAAGGATCTGACTGACCTCCTGGTTCATAGCCACTGGTTTTGGTTCTGTTTTTTCAGCCACTACAAGAGTAAAACAAGTATTCTATAAACCATGTTGAGATGACAGCGCTATGGTGATGTAGACCAGTGGTAAACTTTTTCAGTCAAGGCACCATGTGCACAATTCTGGGGCACACCAGTCTGAGGATTCAATCACACCAGGAGCATCCGAGCATGCATTTTTTGTGTGTGTTCACGCCGTCCTATTTTTGAATGGGCGCAAACGTACATGCATTTGCTAGATGCGTGGTGGTGCCATTAAGAAATAATGGCACCCGCATGCGACTGCAAAAGATAGCACATTCGTGCTGTACCGTAAAACGCACTGCATCTGGTGTGAACAAGCCCTGAAATGTACTATGAGACAGATCAGTGATCTTAATTTGCAACTCCTCCAAATTCCCCCTTCTAGCACAAATCCCCCACCATATTCACCCCCCTAGAATAACTCCCACCCCCCCAATATCACAAACCCCCCTGCTCCCAGATTCCCACTCCTAGCACCAACTCCCCCAAATGCCCCCTCCTAACACAACCATCCCCCACACAAGCCTTCTAAATCACCCCCAAAAACACCCCTCCTAGCACAAATGTAAGCTGTGCCCAACTCCCGTGCAGTTAGACTCTGCGATGAGAGAGTACAGCACGTACGACTCTCCTCCTCCTTGCAGCTAGGTGTACTATTAACAGCAAAACAAAAAGCTGTATTTTCACCCAAAACTTCCTTAACGTGGTTGTAAAGGCAGATTTTTTTTATTTTGATGCATTCTATGCATTAAGAAAAAAAAAAAAAAAAAAAAAATAAAAAAAAAACTTCTGTGTGCAGCAGCCCTATATCGATCCAGCGACTTGCATCAGTCCCTCGGCCATCTGGCACTCTCCCTCCAGCTGCTGCAGCTCAGCTGGCCCCATAGCATGCTGCTTGCTGTGGGGGCACTCATCAGGGGGAGGGGCCAGGAGTGCCAATGAGAGATCTAAGAAGAGGAGGATCCAAGCTGCTCTGCGTAAAACCACTGCACAGGGCAGGTAATTTTTTTTTATAACAAACTACTTTAATATCACTCTAACCACCAATGTCATTGGCTGTAGGCTGCGGGGGGCCGCACAGCTTTCTCCCGGCAGTTATGTGTACAATTGCTGGCAAAGCAGGAGGAGAGAGCCATACGGGCTGTGTTCGCTCCCTTCACATAGGAGCGAACAGAGTAGCACCCAGACCAGGATGTGGCCGTGGCAGCCCTGAGGAATCTTCATGGCACCCTGGTTGAAAAATCCCAATGTAGACAGTTGAGGACTGCCAACAAAATGTTGCCAAACCGCAATAACAAAAACGCATAGGATTAGAAAAAAGGGGCTGATAAAACTGAAACTGTACCTTCTTCTGGTGCGTGGTAAGCTGCTAGTGCATTTAACATGTCATAAATAACCTCCTTTATAGTATCCGAGATGACAGGAAGAGTAGAGGGTTTAACAGGTGTGGTCTTCACCAACTGAACTGCATTAGGACCTTTAATACGAAGGTTCTCAAACTCGTCATCAGAGGCTGAAAAAAAACAAAAATAAAAAAAATTAAGTGCATTTAGTACTAAAAAAATATTTAGAATATAGATTTAAAACATTTGAATAAAATGAAAACTACTGAAAAGCAAAAAAAAAAAAAAAAAAGATATATATTATGTTGCAATGGTAGATAAAGCGATCCAAAGGTTTAACTGAGTATTTGGCACTCACTGTAAAAAAATAAATAAAATAAAAAATAAATTCCTGCAGAGTTCAGAGAACAAAGTCAAAAGTATAGGTCTCTTGCATTTATGGGCTACCATGAGCTCCAATGAGCAAGAACATAACATAAAAAGAAAAAAAATTATGTATGTATTTCTGAAAGTACTCACCAGTTCCCGAACCACGTGGAGCAGGAAGAGCTATCCGAATGCAGTTGTTTGCAACCTCAGTAAAGATGTCTGGGTTTCGACAGGCTGCAGGACCCAGAACTCTGAGAATGTAGTTAATCTCTCGGGACCCCAAGCTTCCAGACACTACACCTGAGGTAGTGCTACCAGCACCACTGGTAGCTGCAGACCGAACCACCTTAAAAAAATTAAAGCAATTCATTTACATTTACCCTTTACTCAATGTAATGTACTAAAGAAAGGCAAGCAGCAGAAATATGCCCTGAGTGAAATATGGCGACTATTGACCTTTTGTAAAAATGCTAGCAGCCTGGATTTCATAATTTCCTTAGTAGTACACCTCAGAAAACAAATGCGTTCCTAGAGGCTCATTCACATGTCAACACATCTACACAGGTAAGTCATTATTTTTAATGGTGCAAATTCACATGCGAGAGAGGCTAATTAGCTGGAAAAGTTAATACCTGTGCTGATGTGTTACCATGTGGTAAAAGGCCTAGTGATGACCATAGCAGGACATAAATGACCCACATAAAAGCATGTAAATTCAGCCTACAATATAATTTTTTGTTAAACAGTTGTACCAGAATAGTGGGGCAAAAAAATAAAAATAAGTGTATGTATGTATGTATGTATGTATATGTATATATATATATATATATATATATATATATATATATACATACATACACATATACATATATATATACACACACACACACACACACACACACACACACACACACACACACACACACACACCGTATTTGCCGGCGTATAAGGCGACTGGGCGTAGAAGACTATCCCCTATTTTTCAAGTGAAAACATAGGTTTTGGGCAATACTCGCGGTATAAGACTACCCCCCTTCTGAGGCAACACCATTTAAAAAAAACATTAGAACCATTAAAAAACACAAAGCAAGAATGCCAACTACTCATCCGCCATGCTGTGTTATGTCATAAAGTAAATCAAACAATAATAACACAAACAGAGATCTATTGAATGCCACAACTCTGGAAAGTAGAATTTTTCACTAACCAAACCTATACCACTTTTGGGTTCCATTCTATGGGAATTGTCCACCAAAATGCATTTAATAACCCCCCTGTCATACGTCCCAGATTTACCTGTACCTCTGGGGTGCCTGGGACCTCAAAGGCAAATAGCAGGATGTATAGTAGTAAGAGATCAGTGAATGGATTTACCCAGGGAAGTATGGTGAGCGGTGTATTATTATAATGAATACAACGCCTGCTTGGATTGGCAGAGGCTGTAGCATCATCAGCCCTTGCCTCTTTCTCTCTCAAAGCCAATCTGAGAAGGTATGTAGCCTGCTCGGATTGGCAGAGGTTGTTACTCCAATTCAAGCAGGCTCTGTATTCATTAATAGAATACAGCGCTCGCCGGGATTGGCTCAACGGCGTATAGTGTTTGTAGCTGAAGCCACATACAGTATTAGCAGACATTTGGGGGCTGACATCCATCGGGCAGCATTGTATACCTGTATACCCGGCGTATAAGACGACCCCCGATTTTTGGGCATTTTTTTTTTAAGTGTAAAAGGTAGTCTTATACGCCAGCAAATACAGTGTATGTATGTATGTATGTATGTATGTATGTATGTATGTATGTATGTATGTATGTATATATATATATATATATATATATATATATATACATATACATATACATATATACATACACACACACACAAAACAAGTTGAATCAGCATGAAAGCCAATCAGCTAGCATTTTCAAACAAGATCAGGAATAGCCTTTACATGGTTTTTCGTTTTTAAAAAACATTAAAAGTGGTAGTAAACTCTCATAGGTACTGTGAATATCTCCCATAGGTACTGTGAATATCTCCAAAGCTTGCACAGTTTAGGAGATATTCAGAGTGCATGCAGCCGATTACATCGTCGGTGCATGTGCTCTGATGGACCGGCTTACAGTGCCAGACCTTTAGATCCTGTGCCGGAAACGGCAGCTCCGACGCACATGCTCTGGCCAATCACATAGCCCGTAGATCACAAGTCCAGAAGACAGACAGGGGAACATGTCAGCACTCTCAGCTGTGACTTTACAGCACTGGAGGGCTTTGTTCCAAGGTATTTCATAATGTGCTAGTATGTGACTCATACTAGCACATTATGCCATTGCCTTGAAGGTTTTTTTTTTCCTATTTGAACATCAGCGGTTTACAACTGCTTCAAATAGTCTTTTTAATCTCCTCATCCTAAAATATTTTTTTTTACTGACTACACAAAACAAAAGAAATGGTGTTAAAGAAGGTTGCTCCAGCCACAGTGCCAGAGCAAGCAACTGATAACGCAGATACCCAATAGCTGAGTTGTTCTAAAGTAAAGAGGTTAATAAGCCATGAATTTCAATTAACTTAGCTGCAAACCAAACAAATGTTTCTCCGAGTGTATACTGAGGGACACTGTATACCTCAAATATATAATTTGTCTCTAGGAGGTTGGACACCAGGTTAAATCAAGAAAGAAAAAAAAAAAAAGTTGGCAATACCCTTTGCTTAGTTTCCAAACTGATATAGAACCTTTACCAAAATGTACTGTGCCTCTCAATTAACTACTGTAGAAAAGGATTTAGGATTTTACAGCTATTACAAACAAAGTATTCTCCTTTAAAGGAGTATTCTCCTGAAATTGTTGCACTGACACTGAATTTGAAATAAGCTAAAATGCCTCAGTGAAAAGATGTTAGATCTGTAAACCCTTACCTTCTCCATAGTGTGCTGTAATGTGCATGGATCCTCTATGATATGCCTGAAAAGGAGGGTAACTAATGGAGTGAAGCCATTAAAGCCAGAGCTCTGCGTCAAGCTTAGGATCATGCGTGTGCTCTTCAGCTCAGCGAACATCATGGCATATTTGTGGTCACGGGTAAGGCGCAGACAAAGTCGAAGAGTAGCATGTAACGTGTCCGGATCTACAGGAACACCAAGCATGCTAACACATGACCTGATCAACACAGTCACCATCTCTTCTGTTAGTCCTTGAATAACTATGTCTCCAACTTTAGGCTCATCAGTGGGCGACTCTTTCTCTTGAGTAGTACTCTCAGGAGCAGGAACTGGATCTAGTTTGGGGGGAACGAAGTGAAAAAAGATTAATGGTACAAATCAATTTAAACACAGATAAGTGCCCTAAAACATAACACATTAAAGGAATTACCGTATATGGTCAGAGAATACACATTGTCATTTTAGAACATGAGCATTGTAATAGCAATAAAACCAACCCAAAAAGAGTAAACTTAAAAAAAAAATCTTTCATGTTTCGAGTGCTGCCAGTCCTTTCTTTCCACACCTGTCTGGAATCTTTATATGCTTTTCAGCTTCCCCTTTGCCATTTACTTTCAATTTCTAAAGACTACCTAATCTCATGGTACCTTGCTACCTGTGATGCCTGTACCGACTGCTTTCTTTAATTCCTCTTCTCAGCACCTCTGTAGCTCAGAAGGCAAACTCTGAAATGTGTGACACTTCAGTGCCTACGTATCACAGAATTCAAGATTAGAAATCACTGAAATACCATGTGGAAATTAACCACCTAAGGACCAAGCCTCTTTTTCAGATTTGGCGTTTACATGTTTAAAACGTTTTTTTTTTTTTGCTAGAAAATTACTTAGAACCCCCAATTATAATATTTATATAATGGCAGTCATTCCAATACTTTTTTTCATACCATATTTGCGCAGCGATCTTACAAGCGCCCTTTTTTTTGGAACATACACTTTTTTGAATAAAAAATAAAACAGTAAAATTAGCCCATCTTTATATTGTGAAAGATAATGTTACGCCGAGTAAATTGAAACTCAACATGTCATGCTTCAAAATTGCGCCCGCTCGTGGAATGGCGTCAAACTTTTACCCTCAAAAATCTCCATAAGCGACATTTGAAAAATTCTACAGGTTGCATGTTTTGTGTTATTGCTAAGAATTATTGCTCTCGCTCTACCGATCGCGGCGATACCTCACGCGTGGTTTGCCCGCCATTTTCATATGCAGGCGCTATCCACGTATGCATTCGCTTCTGTGCGCGAGCTCGGCAGGACGGGGGGGTGGGGGGAGGGGTTTAAATTTATTTTTTCTTATTTGTTTTACTTGATTTTATTTATTTTTACATTTAAAAAAAAAAAAATGTATGGATCACTTTTATTGCTATTAAAAGGAATGTAAACATCCCTTGTAATAGAAAAAAAGCATGACAGATCGTCTTAAATATGAGATCTGTGGTCAAAAAGTCCTCAGATCTCATATTTGGACTTAAATGCAATAAAAAAAATAAAAAAATAAAAAAAGTCATTTTAAAAATATGACATTGAAAAAAATATACCTTTAAGAGGTATGGGCGGAAGTGACGTTTTGAGACGAATGGGGGCCATCTTAGCCTCACTCGTCTCCATAACCGGCCATCGACAGGACCCGATCGCCTCCGCCGCTACCGACGGCTCCGGTAAGCGGCGGGAGGGGGTGGCCGCCGATAACTGATCTCGCGGCGAACCCGCTGCGGAGACCACTGTTATCGTACACAGGACGGCCTCCTGTAAAGAGGGATACCTCGGTTGTGGCAGCAGCTGCTGCCATTACCGAGATATCCCTCTTCAAAAAGAGGATGTATATTTACATGAGGCGGTCCTTAAGTGGTTAATAAATGATTTCACATTTTAACCATAGATACACATTTACTGAATAGACAATAGTGAACATAAATTTTGTGGACTTCAGGCTACAGCTTTAATTGCGAGTTAGATTTTAATGCCTTAGAATTACCAGTATTACTTGTCCCTGATGTTCTAGCTGTCTGCTAGATTTTATTCACCTGATAAGGCGATGCCCAAAACTTTAGATATTGGCAAGAGGTTATGTCCCTTATATCGTCCATATACAGTGCTTTGAAATTATTCATACCCCTTGAAAATGTTCCACATTTTTTCATGTTACAACCAAAAACGTAAATTTATTTTACTGTGATTTTATGTAATAGGCCAGTGATGGCGAACCTTGGCACCCCATGTTTTCGAACTACATTTCCCATGATGCTCATGCACTCTGCAGTGTAGTTGAGCATCATGGGAAATGTAGTTCCAAAACATCTGGGGTGCCAAGGTTCACCATTACTGTAATAGGCTAACACAAAGTGGCACATTATTGTGAAGTGGTTGTCAAAATGGTTTACAAATAAATATGTCAAAAGTGTAGCGTGCATTTGTATTTAACCCGCCCCCCCCCCCCCCGTTCCCTCGGGGCAATACTTTGTAGAGCCAGCAATTGAACAGCAATTCAAGTCTTGCAACAGATTCTCAATTGGGTTTAGGTCTGGACTTTGACTGGGCCATTTCAACAAATAAATATGCTTTGCTCTAAACAATTCCATTGTAGCTCTGGCTGTATGTTTAGGATCGTTGTCCTGCTGGAAGGGGAACCTCTGCCCCAGTCTCAAGTCTTTTGCAGACGTGAACGGATTTTCTTCTAAGATTGACCTGTATTTTGCTCCATGAATCTTGCCATCAACTCTGACTAGCTTCCCTGTCCCTGCTGAAGAAAAGCATCCCCACAACATGATGCTGCCACCATGTTTCACAGTGGAGCTAGTATGTTCAGGGTGATGTGCAGTGCCACACATTTTGCTTTTAGGCCAAAAAATTTAATTTGACCAGAGCTTTCTTCCACATGTCCCCAAAATGGATTCTCCCAAACTGCAAACTGAAATTGTTAAAAAAATAAATAAAAAAATAAAATAAAAAAATAAAAAAAGACTGGCAGGAACCAAACTGGCAGGAATCAAGACAATATCAGATTGTTGGGAAGGGGGAAAAAAAACCCCCCAAAAACAATTTTTAATTGATATGACAGCGCTGATGTTATAAAATGAAGGTGTATGTGGTAACTATAGCATTATTTTAAGTCAAAGTTAATGTAAAAGTTCTCAATTTTGTACAGCAACTTGTCTGTTACAATTAGCAATGAAAATGGAGAAAATATATGAGCGCATACCAGCCAATTTCTCCTCCTTTTGCTTGATATCAGTTTCCTTGCCTTCTTCCAAAGTCTTTTCCAGTTCTTGGCCATTTCCGTTTTTGCCACCTTTGCTTAGACGTGGAACACGCAGCAGAGTCAGCATTACCGGCCGTCTATTTCCAGTTTCTTCATTTACCTGTGGAAAATACACATATTACCAACACTAACATCACAAAATGTTCCATTGTTACAGTACATATAAAAGTAGCACTTTAAACGTGCCTCTAAATTTCTTATCATGGAGTAAATCATAGGACTGGTATCCCTAGACCAGTGATGGCGAACCTTGGCACCGTGCCGCGCACCCCCCCCCCCCCCCCCATAAATCTATCTTACTCCATGAGTCAGAGTTTTAGCAAGTAAAAAGGGGTGGACTGTGTCCCTACCGCCAAGATAATATGATTTTTATAACAGCTTACCTGTAAAATCCTTTTCTTTTGAGGTACATCAGGGGACACAGAGACTCAGTAATTACTGATGGGTTATAGGTTATCACTAGGTGATTGGACACTGGCACACCTTAGACCGGAAGTTCAATCCCCCATATAACCCCTACCCCTACTGGAGGTACCTCAGTTTTGTAGCAAGGCAATATAAGTGTGTTAGAAGAGGGGAGGGACCTCTGTGTCCCGTGATGTACCTCAAAAGAAAAGGATTTTACAGGTAAGCTGTTATAAAAATCCTATTTTCTTTCTCGTACATCACGGGTCACAGACTAATTACTGATGGGATGTCCCAGAGCAATGTTATCTGAGGGGAGGGGAACCACACAACATAGGGTGTAATCAGACCTGAGGACCCTGTACCGCTGCCTGCAGCACACTACGCGCAAAGGCGATATCCTCATGCCTTCTCACATCCACCTGATAAAATTTGGTGAATGTATGGACTGATGACCAGGTTGCAGCCTTGCAGATTTGAGCCACGGAGGCCTGGTGATGCACCGCCCACGAAGCACTAATGGCCCTAGTGGAGTGCGCCTTGATTTGAAAAGGCGGAATCTTTTGCTTCAAACCAGAAGCTTGAACAATTACTTGTCAAATCCATTTAGTAATGGTAGATTTCAACGCTGCCTGTCCTCTCTTAGGACCCTCTGGCAATAGGAACAAAACATCCGTTTTGCGAACCTGAGCAGTCGCTTCCAGATAGGCTTTGACTGCTCTCACTACATACAAAGAATGTAGTGACTTCTCTTCTATAGAGCAGGGATTTGGAAAAAAGGAAGACAGAACAATATCTTGGTTTAGATGAAAACCTGAGACCACCTTCAGTAAAAAACTAAGATGAGGGTGTAACACCACTCTATCCTTGTGCATTATCAGATACGGTTCTTTAAAAGAGAGGGCCGCTAATTCTGATACTCTTCTGGCAGGAGAAATGGCCACCAGAAATATTAATTTCCTTGTCAATAGAACTAAGGGAATTTGATGTATCGGTTCAAAAGGCTGCTTCCGTAAAGCTGACAGAACCAAATTAAAATCCCAGGGGTTCAGAGGTGCCCTAACTGGAGGATTAAGGCGCGTTACCCTTTGTATAAAGCTTCAGACCAAAGAATGCAAAGCAAGTAGATGTTGAAACAGAACCAATAAGGCCAAGACTAGGCCCTTGATGGTACTTAAAGTGGAAGTAAACCCACTTTTTTAACTTTTACCTACAGGAAAGCCTATAATAAGGCTTACCTGTAGGTAAAAAAAATATCTCCTAAACCTGTACGGTTTAGGAGATATTCCCCTCGGTATGCGCCGCTGACTGCAGCGGCGCATGCGCACAAGGGGGTTCTCTCCGCGAAAATCCGGCAGCGCTCGTCCGGCCGGATTTAAATCTCCCGCGCGCATGCGCGGGAGTGACGATATCGCGGCTCCGGCCACTCACAGCGCCGGAGCCGCGATACCCGGAAGAGACGCCGAGGGAGCATGTCGGCTTCCTCGGCGTGGATCGGGCGAGATGTCGGGGCCTCGTTCTAAGGTAAGTATTTCATAATGAGCTAGTATGCGGTGCATACTAGCTCATTATGCCTTTTGCTTTGCAGGTTTAAAAAAAAAAAAAAAAAAAAAATGCGGGTTTACTACCGCTTTAAGGCCAGTTTCATCTCTAACCCATTTTGCAGAAATTTGAGGATTCTGCTTATGACATTTTCTGGGGTGCTAACCCCTGGATTCACACCAGGAGACATATGTTTTCCAGACTCTGTGATAAATCATTCTGGAAGCTGGCTTTCTTGCATTAATCAAGGTAGATATCGCAGGGCCCAAAAGCCCACGATTCTTCAGAATGTGGGTTTCAAGAGCCAAACCGTTAAATTTAGCGTTTGTAAGGTAGGATGGAATACTGGTCCCTGGGATAGCAGGTCTGGATGGGACGGTAGGGTCCAAGGAGAGCCTACCTCCATCTTCACTATTTCTGCATACCAAGCTCTTCTGGGCCATGCTGGGGCCACAAGAAGCGCCAACTTCTTTTCCTGTCTGATCCTGCAAAGAAGTTGTGGCAGTAGCAGAATAGGAGGGAATGCATAAATCAGAGAGAACTGATGCCACGGAGTTACCAACGCATCTGTCCCGCATGCAAGAGGATCCCTCGTTCTTGACACTGTTGTTGAACCTGGACGCAAAGAGATCTACATCCGGAACCCCATCTCTGGCATATGGCCAAGACGACGGGATGAAGAGACCATTCCCCTGGGACTAACTGCTGGCGGCTCAAGTAGTCCGCCTGCCAGTTCTCCAACCCCGGAATGAAGACTGCCGATATGCATGGCACATGTCTTTCTGCACAGATTAAGATCTGGTTTACTTCTCTCTGAGCTGCACGACTCTTGGTGCCCCCTTGGTGATTGATATAAGCCACTGCTGGGGCATTGTCGACTGGATCCTGACAGAGCAACCCTGCAACCTGAGTGTCCAGGCTTTTAGGCCTAGATACACCGCACGGATCTCCAGAATTTTGATGGGTAAGGTCCTCTCTGTCTTGGACCATCTCCCTTGGACAGTCGACTGTTCCAGGACTGCCCCCCAACCCGAAAGACTGCCATCTGTTACCACTGTCTAGGTAACTGGTAAAATGGATTTTCCTTTCCACAGATTTTTGGGTATCAACCACCAGCTGAGGCTCCGACACGTTGTAGGGGACAGATGCACCGGAAAATCTAACGCCTGAACCTTCTTGTTCCAGGCCAATAGGATACTGTTTTGCAGCAGTCTTGAATGAAACTGAGCGTAGGGAACTGCTTCGAATGAAGCCACCATATTCCCCAAAAACCACATATAAAGATGAATAGAAAGACCCTTCTTTTGCCCTGACTACCTGAATCAATTCTCTTATAGCACTGATCTTTGCTGGGCTGTATCTATGACCAGGCCCAAATACTCTAGTCTTCTTACTGGTTTTAACCACTTTCAGACCGGACCATTTTGCTGGCTTAAGACCAGACCACTTTTTAGCGATTCGGCACTGCGTTGCTTCAACTGACAATTGCGCGGTCGTGCGAGGTGGCTCCCAAACAAAATTGACGTCCTTTTTTCCCCACAAATAGAGCTTTCTTTTGGTGGTATTTGATCACCCCTGTGGTTTTTATTTTTTCGCTATAAACAAAAATAGTGCAACAATTTTGAAAAAAAATAATAAAAACAAACGCATTATTTTCTACTTTTTGTTAATAAATATCCCCCGAAAATATATATAAAAAAAAAGATTTTTCCCTCAGCTTAGGCCGATACGCATTCTACAGATTTTTTGGTAAAAAAAAAAAAAAATAATAAAAAATAAATCGCAATAAGCGAATGATTGGTTTGCGCAAAAGTTATAGCATTTACAAAATAGGGGTTAGATTTATGGCATTTTTCTAAAAAAATTTTTTTACTAGTAATGGCAGCAATCAGCGATTTTTATTGTGCCTGCGACATTATGGCGGACACAGACATTTTTGGGACCATTGGGGGTGGGGCAGTGTAGGGGTTAAGTGTTCCTAGGGGCGTTACTAACTGTGGGGGGCTGGGCTTTGTGTTAGTGAACACTGATCTCTGCTCCAATCACATGGAGCAAAGATCAGTGTCACTTGTTGCTAGGCAGAACGGGGAGATTCTGTTTACAACGGCATCTCCCTGTTCAGCCTCCCCGTGAGACGATCGCGGGTATTTCTGCGGCGATAGAGACCGGACTCACGGGGGTCCCGACCGGCGCGCACGCGATGGCAGGGCGGCATATAGAAATGGACATACCTGTACGCCAATATGCCTGCCCGTGCCATTCTGCCGATGTACATCGGCATGCGCCGGTCGGGAACTGGTTAAAGACTTCTCTAAGTTGAGGACCCAACCTAGGCATTCCAGGTAGTTGATTGGGATGACCAAATTTTATTTTAATATTCTTTATTCCATTTTTCACATCAAATACAAAATCAATAAATATAAACACGACATCATTATTCCGCCAATCTATATATACATACATTTTCTTTTACTTTTTCTCTATTACCCCTTTCTCTAAATCCAGTACGCTCACTTCTTTTTTCCTATTCTTTAGATGTCCAATCACACTATTATTTATTCTAGGGAATTCCCTTTTTCTTCAAATCTCATATAGGGTAACCCAGTTTCTCCATTCCACATTTTCTCAAATTCCCTATAATTCCCTCTGTGTATATACTACTTTTTCCTTCCAAACTGTTTCCGTTACTGTACTAATCCATTCTTCTACAGTCGGGGACGTCCTAGCTTGCCATCTTTGCATTATTTTTCTAGCTTGAAAAAAGGCATCTTCAACACCTCCCATTTTCCCCTACTTTTAAGACTTTCCGCCCCTGTTAACACTCCCTTACAGATATCTGGATATATTTCTGAAACAAATCCCCTTACAGATATCTGGATATATTTCTGAAACAAATCCCCTCTTCTTGGCCTTAAATAACTTTTGAATAACTGGGGATATGTTCCATTCTGGTCCCTGATTACCAAACTGTGCATTCAGGGCATGCCGAATTTGCAAATATTTATAAAAGGACTGATTGGAAATGTCGAATTCTGCTCTTAGGGCAGCGAAAGTTTTTAAAGTACTACCCTCATATAAAACGGATCACTTTATCCCTTTAATTTCCCACTCTTGGACCTTTCCCATTGCGACCATTTCCTGGAGATTCCTGTTCCACAATGGGGAAAATTCTGTCAATCCTCCTTGACCATTTAACAACTTCAGAGCTTTCCAAACCTTAATAACTAATTTTACCGTGGGATTTCTATAGGCAAAATAATTTGCCACTAATACCTAAACCAGGGTCCAATGGGACGCTCCCATTATGATTTAACTCCCTTCCCCTAGTTCTTCACTACCCTATAGGTGTTGCAATTGTGCCACAAGAAACAAAAAACTTAGAGGGTGTGGTACCGCCATTCCCCCCCTCCCTTGTTGGTAGTTGTAATGTCTGGAGACTTATTCTGGCCTTCCCTCCTTTCCAAATCAGGTCTCTAAATAGCGCATCAACCTTTTTAAACCATTTCTTATCTATCCATACTGGCGTGTTATGTAACAGATATAGTAATTGTGGCATCCACAGCATTTTAATAAGATTACATCTCCCTGCCACTGATAGTGGAAAACGCTGCCATCAGATTTCTTTTTAAATCTGGCCAGGAGAGGTGTTAGATTATTACTTTAAATTCATTGGGGTCTCTTGTTACATATATTCCTAGGTATTTCAGTTTCTTCATAGCAGTTTTCTTCGCCAAAAACTTGGTGACCAAATTTTAGTCCAGGCGGGCTACCGACCGGTCTATCAAGAGCAAGTCGTCTAGGCATGCTATTATTGTTTTACCATGGGACCTTAATCTGGACAGAAGAGGGGCCAAGATCTTTGTAAACACCCGAGGTGCAGTAGCTACCCTGAAAGGCAGAGCTGCAAACTGAAAGTGTCGTTATTCTACTTCGAAACACAGGAATTTTTGATGAGCAGGGAAAATAGGTACACGCAGGTATGCATCCTTGATGTCTATTGAAGCCAGAAGTTGTCCTCCTTGCAAGATGGATACTACCGATCAGATCGATTCCATGCAAAAGGACCGTATCTTTAGAAATCGGTTTAGAGCTTTGAGATCTAGAATGGATCTGACATCTCCGTTTGGCTTTGGTACCGTGAAAAGGTTTGAATAAAACCCCATTCCCTGCTCTTGCATGGGAATTACCATGATAACTTTTTGCGACAACATTTTATCTGAGGAAACGAGGAGAAGGGAATTCTCGAAATTCTAGTTTGCAACCTAGAGTTATTGTGGAGACCACCCATTTATCCCGAAATTCCTCCTGTCAGAGCCCTGAGAACTTTAGTGGTCTTCCCCCCACTCCAGTGAGCGGGGGCGCCCCTTCATAAGGTCGTCTTAGCGTTTCATCTTGAAGACTTTCTCCCCCAGGACTGCTTTTGTCCCTGGGGTTGACTGAGTTTTAACCTTTGAGCCTGCCGGAGGAGGCCATCGTGACTGCCTGGAGGCCGATGACCCTGGCACTGGAGAAAGCGCCCGTTTAAAGGAGGGACGTTTACTCCTTTTCTTGACTGGTAAAAGGGTGTTTTTCCCACTAGAGATCCTTTGGATATAATTGTCCAAATCCTCTCCAGTTTTGCACTATGAAAGAGAAATCTCGCCACGAGTTTCTTACATGGTGATTCGGCTGACCAATTTTTCAGCCATAAGATTCTACGCATGTGTACCAATCCAAGTGTAAGGCGAGAGGTCTGAAGGATAGAATCTCTGATGGCATCAACCCCAAAACACAAAGCCGCTGGTAAGTTAGCTAACCCCCTGGGCTTGCTGTTCAGGTAAAGCTTTAAGCACCTGTTTAACATGGTCTCTCAAATATTGACAGACTCCAATTGCTGCCACTGCAGGTTGAGCTACTGAACCTGCCAAGGAGAAAACATTTTTAATAGGAATTCCATTTTCTTATCAGTTGGGTCAACAGGACAAGTCAGGCTTTTGTTTACTGAGGAAATGGTGGCGTCAACTGCCGCTATACCCCACATTTTATTAAATTTTACCTCCATAGGATAAAGTGTAGAAAACTTTTTAGAAAGAAAAAAAATGTTTATCTGGGTGATCCTACTCAGAATAGATAAGCTTTTCCAGTAAACCATGAACAGGAAAGGCACGTGCAGTTTGAGGAGGTTTCAGTGAACCCAGAGAAGAAGTGGGTTCTTTAACTGACTTAGGTACGGGTAACAATGTGGAACGGACCAATCCAGCAAGCATTTGCACCAACATCTTCTCATCCTGAGAAGCTGAAGAGGGCCCTTCTCCACTATATTCCTCAGAAGTGGAATCATCAGTTTCCTCCCAATCCTCTGAGGGGGATTCCTCTCCTTTATCCCAGAGTTCCTCACTCTGAGGGTCCTGGGTGACAGAGGGGGGCCCCCCCGATGGCTCTCTCTGGCCAGCCTCCCTGGGTCTTGCGGGGGGGGGGTCCTCAGAGCCTGAAGGGGACCCCTTTGAGTCCCTATTCTTCGGGGGACTTGTACCTCTTCTACCCATAGTGCAAAGCAACAAAAGGTATAGAGGTCGACCGATATGGGTTTTTCTCTGGCCGATGCCGATATTTAGAAATCATGGCGGCCGATAGCCGATATATGATGCCGATTTTTTAGGCCGATTTTATTTTATTTATTTTTTTCCTTTTTTATTTTTTTAATCCCCCTTGATCTAACACACCTTTCCCACTGGGGCGTTTTTCAGGTGCTTTTGGGCTAAAAATAGCGCATGTAAAGTGCCTGCAAAATGGCTCCCCTGCAGTCTGTGTGAAAGACAGAGTGCTTTCACACTGAGGCGATGCGCTGGCAGGATCTTAAAAAAAAAGTCCTGCAAGCAGCACGTTTGGAGTGGTGTATACCGCTCCTCCACCACTCCTGCCCATTGATATGAATGGGCACCATTGCCGAAGCGCATGCAATGCGATTTGGCAGCAGTGCTTCATGGGCGCATTTAACCTCTTCCTTGGCCGCTAGCTGGGTTATATGTGCCCCACTAGCAGCCAAATAGCACCGCTAAAATGATGGTAAAGAGCCGCTAAAACTTGCGTTTTACCATCAACGCCTGCCCGCTCCAGTGTGAAAGCAGCCTTCATAAGTGATACAGAAAATTTCTTACATTTAAACATTTATTAAACAAAACAAACCTCCAATCAGTTTACTTGTATGTATGATTTAGATTAAAAAAAAACAAAAAAAAAAAAAAACCTATATATTAAATAAAAACAGGTAGTCAAAACTTTTGGACGAAAAAAAAAAAAATGGGCTAACTTTACTGTTTTTATTTTATTTTTATTTTTTAAATAGTGTAAGACCTCTGTGCAAATGCTGTGTGACATAAAATATTGCAACAACCGCTATTTTATTGCCTAGGATCTCTGCTAAAAATATATATATAATTTTTGGGGGGGGGGGGTCTAAGTGATTTACTGGCAGAAAATACAGGATTTTTACTTGTAATCAACAAGTGTCAGAAAAGATTTAGTCTTTAAATGGTTAAACTGAGAACTCTACACACAGAGATGACTTCATTCATTCAAGTGTAAACATTGTATCTTTCTGTTCTTTTCTTGGCAGCCTGCCCAGAGAGGAGGAAAGACGTTTCTATGACTCAGGCAACTTACACTGACTTCTATTACAGAAGTCATTTCAAAGTCCTAGTTCTAAATCGGCTTTTTATCAGCACAATCGGCCTATGCCGATTAATTAAAAAAATGGCAAATATCGGCCGATATATCGGTCGACCTCTAAAAAGGTACCACAAAAAAATGCACTGACTGCTGAGCTCTGTAGTTCAGCAACTGCCGCTACTACGGCCAAGACTCAGTCTGGTGCCAAGTAAATGCTTCCTGGGAATGCCTGTGTCCTCCACACTCACATGCGCCTGTCAGCTCTGTGTCCCTCCATAGGCTGCGTGCATCTGAAAAAGAGTGCACTTTAAAACCTGTGTAGCCTAGTGCTCCGCTCCCCCCTCCTCCGACCAAAACTGCGAGCAGAGGTATGGAAGGGAGGCTGGGGCAGAGGAGAGGGAAGGGCCAGTGGACGTGAAGCCGCTGAAACGGTAGAGGTGAACGGCGGCGGGTGGTGCGGTATGCTACCACTCTCTGCCCAGGCCTGTCTGTCCCCTAATCCGTGGAGGGAGAATCTCAAAAGGAAAAAATCCCTTACCTTCATCCTTCCTGGAGCATGGCTGGAGGAGAATAGAGCGTGGACACCAAGTAGACAGATCAGGCATGAATTGTATGTGCTCTTGGCAGCCCCCGGTGGCGACTATAAGCATAGCATATATTTACTTAAAAGGAGAAAACCTACTAGAATTAGAAAAATTCTTGAGGAGTCTCCCTTACCTTATCCAGCTGCAGGGTCTGAATAACAGACCCAATCTTCACCTCTCACAGTGGGCTCCATTAGGAAAAAACCTTCAGAGACTGGGGCCCCCTTGAATAGGGGGATATGCAGTTCTGGCCCGTAAAGCACCCTGCCAGGAATATGGCTGAAAAAGCCAAATACTGGGTCCCAGGGTCCAGCTCTCTAAAAAGAGAAGCGTTACAGGTAAAACCTTGTTTCTTTGGACAAGAGGCCCAGGTATCCTCCAATTCAGTCTGGAAAAGACACTTTGAATGAATCCAGTTGCATAGCTGGCCACAGTAAGGATATTCCAGAGGAGCACAGCACATCTTTACTTGTGACCAACACCTAAGACGCTTGCGAAAAAAACTGAGGTACCTCCAGTAGGGGGAGGGGTTATATGGGGGATTGAACTTCCTGTCTAGGGTGTGCCAGAATCCAATCACCTAGTGATACCCTATAACCCATCAGTAATTACTGAGTCTCTGTGTCCCGTGATGTACGAGAAAGAAATGGAGTTTACAGGCAAGTCGAAATTCAGCTTATTCGTATTCTACATAGGATAGGATCATAGGCTGAGTATTTATAGACCCAGGGACGTCCTCAAGCAATGAATGAGAAGGGTGGGCAACAATTAGGCAAACAAAAATGTGCCAATAGGTCCAACAATAACAGCGGTCAATAGACCCAACTTTAGATTACGGCTGCAAAAACGTTGTAGCTGAAGGCTGCATCCAAAGAAGACTGGAAGTCGAACCTGGTAAAACTTTGAAAACTGAATCAAAACAGGGGTCCGGGTTGTGACCTTACCAAGCTAAACCACATAGGGTTGTGCGAGAAGTCCAGATAACACCCAATGACCTGGTGAAGGGAGTGTGTAAAAGTGCAGGTGGTGTTTTGTCTATTAGCGTGCAAGCTCAAGGCGATGACAGGTCTTCTCCATCTAGTGATGGTGGGCTTTGAAGCATAATGTCCCTTATTAGGTCCTGAAGGTAGGATTGATAAGGAATCCATCTTTCTAATAAGATGCTGTTGCTTTGACCTAGACTGTTATCTCTGACAACATACAGGCAGTGCAATTAGTAGGGCACAAAGACGGAAGGACAATGTTTTCATTGAGGTGGAAGACTGATGCCACCTTGGGTGCAAGACCACCTTGTCTGAAGAATGAGTAGTGGGCTTCTCACAAGATAGCCACTAAGCTCTGAGACACGTCAGATTGGATAGCAACCCAGGCGGCCACTTTGCAGGACAGATCTAAGGGTACTTCCCTGATTGGTATAAAGGAGTGGTTACTGCAGGACAGAGAGAACCAGACTGAGGTCCCAAGGAAGCACAGGGTGATGTGAGGGAGACTGAATAAAGTAAAATAAATTAAAAAGCGGACTTGGGACTTTACATGGTGCCTGTCATTGTGATCAATTTATATGAATTTAACTTTTTTTTTACTTCAACTATGCAAACAGTTACATTGGGGCGGTATTTAAACACGCATGATTTGAGTGAAATAATGTAGTGTGCATTTTAATTTGTTTTATCTTTTGCTTATGTAAACAATTACACTTGAGGAAAAAAAACAAAAAAAAAGACAAACCAAAAAAAATTGCTATAATGAAATGAGTTCAGTAATGGTGGAAAAAAAACAAAAAAAACAAAAAAAACACAATACATGGAGATAAACCAATGAATATAAACAGAAAAATACCTGAACCATAGTGGTGAATTGTACAGTGTATCTTCGTCGGCCGGCTGTAAAACGCACACAAGTCTCCCCAGCTTTCCATGCTGCATCAATAGTGCTGTTGTTACTAGCACTATAGCTACACCAACGTCCTGATCGGTCATCAAACCAACGCCAGTTGTTACCATTTGATTGAAGATACTAAAAAGGAAAAAAAATATAAAATATTGCATTTCCATTTATTGGGGAAAAAAGTCTCTAATCTTACCCAAAAGCTATGAATCCCTTAAGATACAAGGATTGATCACTGAAGACACATTTGCAGGTGTCATTAGGATTGCTAATGCTGTAAAGTCCTTTTGTGTAATAAACATTAAGTATGGGGAGGAACATGGAAGAATACTAAAATTATGTCTTTCCTTTCATATAGCACAATAGTTTTTCACCTTTCAGCTGCACTTGCCCTAAGACAGGGAACATAAGAATGTAGTGAACAAGGTTACAGACAGTCTTCTCATTGACAAAGAGGAAGGACGCATCTCCATTAATGTGAGAGGAGAGCGTACAGCCCAGAGACTAACTTAGACCTCAGGAAAACTGGTGAATGAACAGCAGAAATCTAAATATAGGCCTCAAGTTTGCTTACAAAAGGATTGAATTCAGTGAGGACAAGTCTTTTTACTATTGGGAAGAAACACAATGAAAAAAGCTTACATTCTCATTTACAACGTCCTTAAAATGACGCTTTGGAAGTGTATTAGGAAAACCATGATTGTGAAGTTGCCCCACCCCCTTGTACACACAGCAAATACTTTGCTTGCTTTTCTTTATACAGAACAAGATTCATAATATTTTGAAAGGTTACCCTATTCATCTGTACTCTCCGCTTCGAAGCAATGGAGGTCTTCTCATAGAAGTCTATAAGCAGTAGGACAGGTGTTATCCATCTGTCAGGAAAGCAATGATGTAGTTAGTTATAAGAACATTTCAGAGTTGCTTAGTATGAAATGCAATAAAGACCTTTGTAGGGAGCCTTACTTAGGTGTGTGAACCTCCTTCTGCTCCTTAGCAGCCTGCAGACAAGGCTGAACGACCTCTAGCAGTTTGATCAGAACATTAAGGATTCCACTGGTTTCCACTACTCTGGCACAGGGAAGCTTCAGCTCCTAGTTAAAATAAAGAAAAATAAATGTTGATGTATGCATTGAATTTCAGAAGATATAAAAAGCTCTGGCATTTGTTTTGGTGGGGCACAGGCTACCTTTCTCAAGGTGGTGCTCAACTCAAAAATCAGTATAATGCAAATGTATAATGTATTTATTTATTTTTTTATAAAAAGGGCAAGCTTTTTTTTTATTTTTTAAGCCATGTTGCTTACAGTGTCTTGCAAAAGTATTCACCACCTTGGCTTTTTACCCACTTTGTTACATTACAGCCTTTGGTTCAATTTTTTTTAATCTGAATTATATGTGATGGATCAGAACACAGTAGTCTAAGTTGAAGTAAAATTATAAAAATATATACATAAAACTATTTTCCAGAAATGTTAAAACTAGGGATGCACCGAATGGGTTTTTTGGTGCCGAAACAGATACCGAAAATGAAAAATACACTAGGCCGAAAACCGAAACCGAAACAGCACCGATACCGAAAATGACTGTTTTTAAAAAATATTTTTATACAGGAGGTGGTCAGAGACTGGCGTCATGATAAGAGATAAGCGTTGTGTCCCCCCTCGTGCAGCCAGTGTTGTGTCCCCCCTCGTGCAGCCAGTGTTGTGTCCCCCCTCGTGCAGCCAGTGTTGTGTCCCCCCTCGTGCAGCCAGTGTTGTGTCCCCCCTCGTGCAGCCAGTGTTGTGTCCCCCCTCGTGCAGCCAGTGTTGTGTCCCCCCTCGTGCAGCCAGTGATGCAGCAAAGAGAGGAGAGCCGCCTCTGCCGTCTGGTTCAATAGAGCGCCGGGAACATCACAGCTTTAATTTCAATAGCTGTGTGTTCCCCCGTCGCATACAGCCCCCCCCCCTTGTCCGGGGAACTGTGATAGACAGATCCCCCATCCAATCTGGACGGGTGATCTGTCTATCAATGTTCCCCGAACAAGGGGGAGGGGCTGTATGCGACGGGGAACACACAGCTATTGAAATTAAAGCTGTGATGTTCCCGGCGCTCTATTGAACCAGACGGCGGAGGCGGCTCTCCTGCGCTATACACCTCCCGTGATGGGCGGCACCCCCGCCCCATTTTTGGCTCAATTATCGACCGGTTTTTCCTTGCGGCAATTTGCCGAAAGGGCCATTTTCGGACGAAATTTCGGTGCATCCCTAGTTAAAACTGATAATTGGCACGTGCGTATGTATTCAACCCTTTGTTGTGAAGCTCATAAGAAGTTCTGGAGCAACCAATTACCTTGAGAAGTCACATAAATAGTGAAATTATGTCTACCTGTGTGCAATCTAAGTGCTACATGATCTGTCATTACATATACACACCTTTTTGAAAGGCCCCAGAGGCTGCAACACCTAAGAAAGAGGCACGACTAACCAAACACTGCCATGAAGACTAAAGAAACGCTCCAAACAAGTAAGGGTCAATGTTGTCGAGAAGTACAAGTTAGGGTTAGATTCGAAAAAAATATCCAAATCTTTGATCTCTAGAAGCACCATCAAATCTATGATAACCAAAATGGAAAGAACATGGCACAACAGCAAACATGCCAAGAAACAACCGCACATCAAAACTCATGGACGGGGCAAGGAGGGCATCAGAGAGGCAGCACAGAGACCTAAAGTAACCCTGGAGGAGTTGCAGAGTTCCACAACAGAGACTGGAGTATTTGTACATAGGACAACAATAAGCCATATGCTCCATAGAGTTGGGCTTTATGGCAGAGTGGGCAGAAGAAAGCCATTACTTTAAGCAAAAAACAAAATGGCACATTTTGAGTTTGCGAAAAGGCATGTGGCAGACTCCCAAAATGTATGAAGGAAGGTGCCCTGGTCTGATGAGACTAAAATTTTACTTTTTGGCCATCAAAGAAAACGCTATGTCTGGCACAAACCAAACAAATCACATCACCCAAAGAACACCATCCCCTCAGTGAAACATGAATCCTCAAACAATCCATGTTAATTGCAAGTTGTGAGGCAGCAAAACACAAAAAATTCCAAGGGGGGTGAATACATTTGCAAGGTACTGTATATCCAGTGACGCTGAGCAATCAATTCACTGCGAATCAGGCACATAAAGGTAAGTAAACAGCAGCTCTCTTGATTATAATCGGAATCATGCACATGGCATGATGAGGCAAGCTGGCAGCACTAGAATGGGATGACAGCAACTTGCCTGTAAAGTACCCCTTTATGTTACATCAACAGCAACTACCAATAGACTTGGTCAATTCTGCTGTTAACCACTTCAGCCCTGGTAGATTTAGCTGCTCAATGAACAGGCCATTTTTTGCGATATGGCACTGCATCGCTTTAACTGACAATTACGCGGTCATGCGATGCTGTACCAAAACAAAATTGATGTATTTTTTTTCCCACAAATAAAGCTTTTTGGTGGTATTTGATCACCTCTTCGGTTTTAATTTTTTGCAAAAAGTGGCAATTTTGGGAAAAAAACAATATCTTTTACTTTTTGCTATAATAAATATCGCACATTTTCAGGCCGATATGTATTCTACATATTTTTGTTAAAAAAAAAAAAATCGCAATAAAGTTTATATTGATTGGTTTGCGCAAAGGTTATAGCATCTACAAAATAGGGGATAGATTTATGACATTTTCATTTTTTACTAGTCATGGCAGCGATCTGCGATTTTTATTGGGACTGCTATATTGCGGTGGACAATTTGGGACCACTGACAGTTAGAGAAATCAGTGCTATAAAAATGCACTGATTACTTTATAAGTGTCACTGGCAGAAAAGGGGTTAACACTAGGGGGCGATCAAGGGGTTAACTGTGTTCCCTAGGTATGTTCTAACTGTAGGGTGAAGGGGACTGTCTAGGAGAGAGATCGGTGTTCTCACTAAGGCCCCATTCACAACTGAATGTGGCATTTTTAGGCAGAAAATCGTGCAATTTTACAGCATTTTGCTGTGATTTGTGCAGGGCAAAAGGTCACCAATGTAAAAAAGAAAAACGCCCAAATCTGCCAGATTTGAGCGACAAAAGCTTCAGGCGTTCGGCTTCAGGCGTGAGTGGAGACGTGAATCATCTCCATTGAGAATAGATTTTTTTTCCCCTCCAGCGTTTTGTAGCTTCAGGCTTCAAGCTACAAAACGCTCAGGTGTGAATGGGGCCTTAGAGGGCTTTCGCACTGCGCCACCCAGCGTTTTACCGTCAGATTTGTGGCACATTTCGGCCGCTAGCGGGCGCTTTTATCCCTCGCTAGCAGCTGAGAAAGGGTTAAAACACCCCCGCAATAGCGGCGTCTTGCCGGCGGTATTGCAGCGCTGCCCCATTGATTTCAATGGGGAGCAGCGGTAAACACACCGCTCCTTAGCAGCTGCTGGCAGGACTTTTCCTGCAAGCGCACCACTCCAGTTTGAAAGCCCTTGGGCTTTCACACTGGAGACAATGGTGCAGCAGTTTGAGGCCTGCAAAACTCCCTCGGTGTGAAAGGGGTCTTAGTATGAACACACAATCTGTCTCTACTCCCCTGAAAAAAAATGGGATGTGTGTTTAAACACACAGATTCCAATTCTCACTCTGTCACAAGCGGTGGCGGGTGCCCAGCAGTCTCATCGTGCGCACCTCCCCTAGTGGCCAAAAGGCGAAGTGGCACAGGGTAACGTCGTTTCGCCCAGCCGTGCCATTCTCCCACAGTAAAAATGCAGCAGCTGGTCGGCAAGCAGTTAAATATAACACATACGAAAAATGGATCAGTACCTCAAACAGAAGAGTCAGTAGAAGGATGCGGGTGGCCAAGTTGGATGCCTGAGGAAGAGTTGCCATCTGACTAATCCATTCAGACACGGTTTTATTGTCACTGGTTGTAAGAGGAAGAGCGGCTTTAATTAGCACATCAGCAGCTTCCCACACCTACGCAAGACAAATAGTGTCGTTAAATAGCTGTTTAGAGGGAAAATTTTAAATAGTGTTTATTTTTGAGGAATGGAGGCTAGTCTGACCTGGTTGACCACCTGCTTTAGAATCATATCTCTATAGTCCGCTCCATTACGCTTGATGGCAGTCATAATAAGGTCACAAACACGGTAAACTGTATCTGGTAGCTCATCCAGCAGATGGAAACAGCCAGGGAGCATGCTGTCTGTAAAACCATGCAGTTCATCCTGCTCCAGGGGTTCTGCATCTTGAAACTTCTCTAGGCACTTGGCCTCTTCCTCTTCTTGCTTCTCGCGGGCCTTGCGTTCCTCTTCCTCTTTTCGACGCGCAGTTTCCTGGAGAAAGGTAGAAATAAGGGCTCTAAAGTAAAGGAACAACCCAAGGTCCGCACAAAGACCCATCCTCACCACCCCACCTCAATCTAATGGCTAAAACACAATGCCCTAACCCATAATCAATTAAGTATAAATTAATAAACCTGTGGCTCACCGTCATTGTCACTAACACAAAGAAAAACAACATCAATGCTTTATACTGGTGAGATACCTCTCATCTTGTGATGTTTCACCAGAGGTGAAAAAGAGGGGGGCTGTGTGCAGGGGAAGATTTGGGGATACAGTGGATGGGGAGAAAAAGGGTAAGGGAACATTGGTCAGGTGGATGGGAGAAGGAAGAGCTCAACCTTTTCTAACGCAGGCACAAAAGCCAGTGCCCCTTACACCCTGTTCACTTCTCAAGACTTGTTGAAAAGTTTCGTTTGCCTGACCCCATTAATCCCACAGCTGATCTTGTACTGTACCTCGGGCAGCTCTGCCCTCTGTTCCATAGAAATATCTTGTCCCAACGACATGGCAATGGCTCTCAGCATCTGATCTTCCTCTGACATACTCAAGTCCTGCAGAGCAACAACAGATACCCCATGTCAGCTGGGCTGCTCTGCAGAATGGGGAGGTCAGGGCATGAGAGTAAGGATGCACAGGCAATAGGAAAGACATTAAGAGTCCAATGGGTTTGGGAAGATTGGAGCAAAAGGTGAGAAGGGAGCTGCTACAAGTTTAGCCAGGGAAACCCATTTTGCTGTAAAGGGGAAGGGAATGATTCAACTCTCTAACTACAGAGCCAACCCTGATGTTAATAGTCAATGATGTTTGAAAGCAGTTTGTAATCTCTCATTTTATCCCTCGCTTAACTAACACAAGACTGCTCTGTCACATGCAGATGCTTATAGGTCTGCTCTGCATGAGCAGAGTGGCACGGAGAAGCCTGCGGTAGAAAGGGGCTGGAATGGAGGACAGGGAAACATGAGATGTGATGAGGGAACAGAAGGGAAGCAAGACTGAAGCGGACGTTGATGAAAAGCCAAAAAGGCTATGGTGGCACCAGATGGCCACACTTACCCGCACGACTCCTCCAATAAGAGGAGGTGGGTGAGTGAGCAGATACTCCGTGGCTTGCTCCATAGTGCTTGTGTTGAGAAGAGATTCCATAGCATGCTCTCGTGTGAAACCCATATCCATAAGCTATATGGAAAAGAAAAAAAAGGGGTTTAACAATGTGAAAGGGTACGTTCTAAAAACTGTCTAATCATACATAATACTGGCAATTTTATATTTAAAATAGATAATTTTTGGTTCAAATGGCAACCTCAGGCCTGCATGTGACCCCCTTTATATTGTAAGATTGAGTCACCAACCAGCTAGGATGGGAAGCCACAATTGACATTCACCCTCTGCAGCACTAACTGGTGCTGAAATAAGGTATTTTAGTGAGCTCTTACAGATACAATTATTGCAAGTACTGTAAGAAACACTATTCAAATGATCAAAAAATCTACAATAAGTGAAACAGAAAATTTACCATGCTATAAAATGGACCACAAATGGATTTCAAAAGAAAGCAAACTTATTTAGAGCTACTTGATAAGCAAAAGGTAAATGAAAAAAACTCACCTGCTGTAGTTGCTGTTGGTTGACTTGTGGCTCTCTTCTTGTTCCACTCTCATCCGGCTGCCCTCCCTCTTCTTCCCGGCTGCCTTCCCTTTCTTTACTCAGACGCTCTCTAATCACTGGCTCACCACGAAGTATATGACATAGTATAGCCAGCATGGATTCAGCCATTCGACCGCCATACACCTTTAATGGCTTTCGGTTCCACAAGTTCTTTATGCACGTGAAGGCTGCCTTTAAAAAGGCAAATTAAGTGTGAATACAACTCATATAGATAGCATTTCACATATATAAAAAAAAAAAAAGAAAAACACCCACATTTAACACAGGAGGATGCCAGTACCTTTTTGTGTTTTAGTTATTACAGAGGTCTAAAACCTAACTAGCTGATTGGACAGTGTGGGACTTGCTTCTTGTTAATATATCTGCATGTAGCACTCACCGATTAACGTGGAACACTGCCCATCACTCAACCCAGTCTAAATGCAGCTATACAGGTGATTGCAAGCAGTGAATACCAAATCAAATTTAGGTACTTACACTGGCTGAAATGAATATACATATCCAAAAGGGAGCCTGTGGCAAGGCTATGGCGATTTACGGCCCAGCTGCGCGAAACATACCTGTATGCTGTGTCCTCTTCGGAAGTCTGGGGCGCACGCCGTCAGTGACCCGCTCCTACTGTGATTGGACACAGTGGGAGACAATCAGTGGGTCCAGCGGCCTGAATGGCTACTGGGACCCGCAGATCGTTCACTGGAAGCGCAGAAGGGCGGTCTGCCTATGTGAACAAGGCAGACCGCCGTTTTGTCAGAGGAAGAGCAAAATTGTGTTCCTGTTGATCAGGAACACTGATCTCCCTCTTCCTTCGGTTAAACCACCCACCACACAGCTAGAAATCACTCCCCACAAGCACACTTAACCCTTTGACTGCCCCTGATGTGAACCCCTTCCCCGTCAGTGTCATTTATAGTGAACCTAATTTCTTATTTTTTTTGTAGCACTGACGACTGTGTTAGTGTCACTGGTCCCCAAAAAGTGTCACTCCATGCCCAATTTGTCTCCTAGAACATTGCATTCCTGCTAGAAATGGCTGATCGCCGCCATTACCAGTAGAAATAAAAATTCCATAAAAATATCCCATAGTTTGTAGACGCTATAACTTTTGCGCAAACCAATCAATATACGCTTATTCAGATTTTTTTTTTTACCAAAAATCTGTAGCAGAATACTAATTGGCTTAAGTTGATAAAGAATTTTTTTTTCATTTGGTATGTTTTAAAGCAGAAAGTCAGCCTTTTTTGTTTATAGCACAAATAAAAACCGTGGAGGTGATCAACAAACAACCAAAAGAAAGCTCTATTTGTGGGTAGTGTTGCATGAACGTGCAATTGTCAGTTAAAGCAACGCAGTGCCGTATCGTAAAAAATGTCTGGTCATGAAGGGGGTGAAACCTTCCGGGTCCCTCACTGACCTCAGGAGCTACAGGCACTGTGGAACAACTCATCTTCAAAGTTCATAACAGACATACTGTAGTCCAATCTAGCTTTTTTTTTTTTCAGCAGCCTTCCTATGTTGACACAACCTGCTGACACAAAACACTAGAAGTGGACTACAGTACCTGTTCTGAAACTTGCAGATGAATGGCTCCACAATGCCGGCAGCCACAGCACTCAGTGAGGGCTTGTATTCGGATAATTTACAGCTTGTCACTAATTTTTTAGAATATGAATATATATATATATATATATATATATATATATATATATATATATATATATATATATATATATACACACACACACACCTACACACACACCTACACACACACATACTAAAAAAATGTATGTGCATAGCTTGGCCACAGGTTCATTTTAATTTATAGATACATAACTACATAAATTTGTGCTTCTTAGATCTGTCTGAAGTTCAGATCAAAACTTGCAAGGTCTACCATTGTATAATTTACGCAAGAAACTTAGACCCCTTTAACACTGGGGCGTTTTTTGCAAGCGCTAAAAATAGCGCCTGCAAGGCTCCCTGGAACAGCCGCTGCTTTGTCTCCAATATGAAAGCCCCGAGGGCTTTCACACTGGAGCGGTGTGCTGGCAGGACGGTAAAAAAAAAAAAAAAAATTAAATAAAAAAAAAAGTCCTGCTAACAGCATCTTTGGAGTGGTGTATACACCGCTCCTGCCCATTGAAATCAATGGGGCACCACGGCTATACTGCCGGCAAAGCTCCTAACCCTTTCTAGCCACTAGTAGTGCGCTTTACCGCAAATCTGATGGTAAAGCGTCGCTAAAAATAGAGGCGCATTACCGCCGATGCACCTCCCACCCCAGTGTGAAAGGGGCCTTATAGCTATGTTATACATAATAAAAAAAATGAGTACCTTTTGAGTAACAACCAAGAATCGCAAGGCACTAAACTGAGGGAAGTTCTGTCCTCCAGGCAGCTTGGTGGGAGGTAGAGAGTGTGGCGACTCCAGAACCGTGGTAGGATTCACCATCTTTTCCACCAGCATGAGCCATGCATCCAAAAATTCCCCAGTACCATCTGGTAGGTCTAAGTGCTCCAAACCTTCAGAAACTGGTACTCTTCCACCCATAGAAAGGGCCCAGTTAAATGTTCTGAAATTAAATTTAACAGAAAAAGTAAGCAGACAAATCAAAATAACTACATAAAAGACCATACAAAATAAAAAAAGTCATACAATTTTTCCCTCAACACGTTAAAGATGGTATAGGTTAGGCCTCATGTACACTGCTGCTGGTAAACAGACATTTAGGAGCAGTTGGGCATTTGTTGCAACTGCCCCTGAACTCTCCTCTAGGTAATCTTATCAGTACATATACACAGGTTTGTTTATAGTAGTTTCTAGGCAGTTGCATTTAGAGGCATTTTTTGGAACCAAGTCTTAGTTCAGACGCTGTGTTTAGAGGCATTTCAAACATCAAATGTGGTAACATGTTTACAGGCATTTTGTTTACAGGCATTTTCCATTTTTTGGCTATTTTGAAACGCTTCTATATACAAATGCAGCTAAACATGGTATGAAAACATGGAAAAACTGACATTTTAAACGTGGGTTAATATCTGTTAATCGTATAAGTTAAATCGTTGAGGAGAGGTTGTAAAAATGTCCCCTTGTACATGAAGCCCAAGACAGAAAAGGTGTAAAACTACCTACATATGTTATTAACAACTTCTACTGAGTGGACATTCTTGAACATCCTTCAGAAGTAGGGGGATCGCGTGCACACTTTCCCGCGCAGCGGCGCAATCCCGATGCGCTCGTGTCACCCAGACATGACGCATCTTTGATCGGCAGGATGGCTCTGTGATTGGCCCTCCTGATCACATGATGGCTGTGTCCAATCACAGCCATCATGTGATGTAAACAGCCGGTTGCCAGGCAATCGGCTCTCCTCTCCTCACACGGAAGTCATTGCTGAGGAGAGCGGATCGCTGCAGCCGGCTGGTGATCAGCGAGTATGAGCTGTTTTTTTTACAGCTTTTTACTCACAGATCACCAGTCTATTGAAAACACACGTCACCACACTGTGTAAACGCAATGTCCCCAAATAATAAAAACATGTCCCCCACATATGTCCCACTAAAATCACATGTCCCAATGATTATCTGCACACATATGTCTCATCACCTGCACACATATGTACATGATCATTTGCGTGCATATGTCCGTGATCACACAGACCAATTATTATACACTTAACCAATTTTTTTTTACCAACGACATGTAGCAGAATACATTTTGGCTTAAATTTATGTCAAAATTCGATTTTATTGAATTTCTTTTAAAAAGGAAAGAAAATAGTTTTTTTTCCCCCACATTTCCGCTCTTTTTTCGCTTATAATCGCAAGAAAATAAAAAACGGAGTCGTGAATAAATACCACCAAAATTGGGGCTGAAACAACTAATCGATAACTAATCAGTAATGAAATTAATCGATTACTATTTTCATAATCGATTAATCGGCCAGTAGCATTATGGGGTTAAAAAAAAAATTTACTAAAAAAAGAGCCCTTTATAGTACAAAAAAGAGCAAATCGCTACTGTAAATATTACTTTCACAAATTACAGTAAAAAATGGACCCCTTACAGTCGGATTATCTGCTTTTTTCTACTATAAAGGGCTTGTTTTAGTTTTTTTAACCCCCATTATGTTACTAAACGTCTTAGACCTGGTTCACATCTATGTGTTTATTGGTGTTTTTTGCAGAAATGCACTACAGTTCATTTACATGGTTTACTATGGGTTCACATCTGAAAGGGTCAGGGACTTTTAACGTAAAATGGTGCTTTATTGGTTCAATAAACTTCAATGGAGAAGCTGCAGAAAAGCATGTAATGCGTTTTTGCAGCAATTTGCGTTTTCTGCCCAATAAAATGCAAATTTCAGTAAAATCACCTGCACAAAAAATCAAAATGTACAGCAAAAAGCACTATAGAAAAAGATCAAAAGCAAACTGCGTAGGTGTGTACCGAGCCTTATGCTGGCCACATGGATCAATTTTCAGATGAGAATATTCAGACGAAAAATCTTTCTACATTCGCTGAATGAAAGGATTTTGTTTGAAATTTTCACTTGTTTTTAACATTCTGTTTTTAAAATGAATGTAATTTCTGAACGAAAACCACATACATTGTCTGAAAATTCCTTTGACTAAGAAGTTTTCTATTATTTCCAAATTTTCCCATCACTGTGGTTAAAAATGAATGTCAATTTGAGCCACTTTTTTTTAAAGGTTATTAACCGATTAATCGAAACAATAATCGGCCAACTAATCGATTATGAAAATAATCGTTAGTTGCAGCCCTAACCAAAATAAAGCTCCATTTGTGCAAACAAAATGATACAAATGTCATTTGGGTACAGTGTAGCATGACCGCGCATTGAAACTGCGAGAGCGATGAAATCTGAAAATTGGGCTGGGAAGGAAGGGGGCTAAAGTGCCCTGTATTGAAGTGGTTAAAAAAAACAGACCCAATTTTTTAATTATACAAAAGTCATTGGGATAGGGGCTATTTATTCATCAACCAATAAACATAAGCGATCAGTTGCTGCAGAGAAGAAAATTTGCGCAAAAATAAAAATTATATTCGTATATAAAAGTAAATATTTATATTAAACATATAAAGAATAAAGTTCAAGCCAATTAAACACATTTTCATGGCACATTAACCTTCAGGTTCTAGCAATTGTATTTGTACTTCTCTTGGGACAGCCAAACTAGCAGCACAGTTTCCTTTGTTAATTTAGAAAGTTTAACCTGTGAAATTGATCCAGTAGTGCCAACCAGAACTGATGTGAATATTTTTTTTCTATTCGAATTTACCAAAGTCTTTCCTGAACGTGTTGCAAATTAACGGGACAAGGGGGAAAGAATTCTCCTGCGCTAATCACAGGCAGTGAGACATTGCCCGATCTCTGCAGCCGTACATCGAAGCAATGTCTCACTGCCTGTGATTAGTGCAGCGCTGCGCTCACTTCCTGGCGGGCTTTACACGTGTCCCATGCGAACACGCCTGAGCTCATCCCTAGACCTGAGGATTGCTGGGTGCAAGAATGGTTACATGGTTAACTGTAGGATTAAGAAAAAAAAAAAAAAAAGGATGCCAATTCTTCAGTTAAAACTTTTGTGAAGTGAGCCAAGTAGCACTTAAAATATCTACAAATCTAAAGAGAAATATTTAGAAGAACTGCACTGTGAAAAGCTTTCAATCCCCCTCTCAAAATGTATCAATTAGCTAACTGCCAATAGAAACACCCCAGTGTTTCCAAAACTATAAATATATACTAGCACCAATAGATTTGTACAAGTTAAAGTGGTTCTGCACTCAAAATACAACATTTGCCCATTCTGTTGCCTATAGTTAATATATCTCATAATGCCACCTGTTTTTTTTTTTTGATTCACCTACCTTTTGTAATCTTCAGTACTTTATTTCAAACCCCTGCGGCGATGGGCGGTCTCTTGCGGCGATGGGCGGTCTCTTGCGGGGATCAGCGTAATTTCCTGTTGGAGATCACAGGAGACAGTGCGGCTAATGCACCCGACATCTCGCGAGATTTCGGGTGCTACAGCCGACATCTCGCGAGATTTCGGGTGCTACAGCCAACATCTCGCGTGATTTTGGTAATTACAGCCGAGATCTCGCGAGATCTCGGCTGTAATTACCAAAATCACGCGAGATGTTGGCTGTAGCACCCGAAATCTCGCGAGATGTCGGCTGTAGCACCCGAAATCTCACGAGATGTCGGGTGCATTAGCCGCACTGTCTCCTGTGATCTCCAACAGGAAATTACGCTGATCCCCGCAAGAGACCGCCCATCGCCGCAGGGGTTTGAAATAAAGTACTGAAGATTACAAAAGGTAGGTGAATCAAAAAAAAAAAACAGGTGGCATTATGAGATATATTAACTATAGGCAACAGAATGGGCAAATGTTGTATTTTGAGTGCAGAACCACTTTAAGCAAGATAGTTCAAAGCTGGAGGGGTACAGAAATTACTATTGGCGTTTCTGTAAGCAGCACTTTACCAGTATAGGTACAAATTCTTATACATCTCCCTAAACTCAGGTTTGGCAGCATCATGACTTCTCTGAAGACACCAGAAAATGAATAAAGATTGTTTACTTACTCAAAGAGTGCATTGTGCCCACCGGAACATAAAAATTTCTGTAGCATCAGATGATAAGGATATTTACGCTCATCAAACAGCATGGGAGACGTGAAGCCAACAGAGCATATGAAGAATGTTAACCTAATTAAAAAAGCAAAGTAAACACAGTCTTAATTTAAAGCAACATAATAAAATTCATGGAGGCTAGCACTGCAAACCAACTCTTTCAAAAATATTAGGCTGTCACTTTAAAGAGAAGGAGTCACTCAATTACAAAGGCGTCCTGCTTCCTGATGGGATCCAGATTAGTTTTACACAAAGTTATCAAGAATCATTTTAACTTAAAAATTACAGAATAAAAAAATAAAAAAAATAAACACTAAATATTTTGATGTCTATGTGTCTTAAGAGTATTTTTTTCAAAAACATATTTCAATATACTTCACTTACCTGAACCTAGGTGTAGGGGTATAAGGAGGAGGCTGCCAAGAAAGGCCTTTGGTAAGCAATTTGGTGAGAGAAGAAGCAGTGGAACGAGCAGCAGGAGTGGGTGCTGTGGTGGTGCTTGCTGCGTGGTGACTTCTCCTTTGCCGAACAGGAGATCCAACACACAGCTTAACCAGGAGTCCAAACAGCTCAGCTAAAGCACGACCTAATCTTGAAGAAGCTTAATAAAAAATAAAAAAAATATATATATATAATTTTTTTTAAATAACAGAAAACTGTTATATTGAAACTTCGAGAGCCAGACATTTATTGTGCTACTTTATTCTATCTTACCCGACAGTAGCGGCTTGATCTGTTTAATACGGGCAGCCATCGCAGGGGTGATCTTGGGCTTACCCTTGGGGTCGGAAGTGCTTGGTTCATCAGTTTCCATGGGGGCCAGGGTATCCCCATCCAGCCCAATACCTTCTAAAAGTCCAGTGGTTTCTTCACTGGCAGCTGAGCTTTCAACCTCCCCTTCTAAAATAATGAATAAAAAAAAATGTAAACAGGAAAATGTAATTACTGATTAAATATTATGACGGTTATGTTGCCATGGTAGGCATAAATTAACTGACACTGAAAAATGTTTTTTTCTATTCATTGTAAAATGTTCTCCAGTAGTTTACTGAAGTTAATCACTACAGCATTGCTGCTTCCACTTGGGAGCAAAACTAATATATAAATAGAAAATTTGTACTTGTAAAATTATTTTCTTAAAATTTTATTTTCTTAAAGAGGAAGTAAACCCTGATTAGTTTACTTCCTCTTTCATCCCCTGCAAAGGCAAAGCATAATGGACTACTATGCATCGCATAGTAGCCCATTATGTGTCACTTACCTGACACAGGAGCCAGCGAAGTCACCGCTGTCCCCTGTAGTCCGGCGCATCCATCTCCTCGGTGGGGTCTCGCAGCTCCGCCGCTGTCATTCGACAAAGCCGCGATGACGTCACTCCCGTGCATATGCACGGGAGCCGAGCCGTGCGGCATCTTCGTCATCGTTGATGCCACGCTCAGTGCACCTGCGCGCCGTATAGGTTTAGGAGATATTTCTTGGACCTACAGGTAAGCCTTAATCTAGGCTTACCTGTAGGTCAAAGTGGTTTGTAAGGGTTTACAACCACTTTAAGTCCAGTCAGGAACACAAAAAGTCATATCCCTTAGCCTATACGACCACCTAAATGACCAATGGCAAACGCATCTGTAGGCCAACCCAGATAAGCTTTCCCACCATCAGCAGGCCTCAGTTTGTCGAAAGCGAGCATGACCATAAGCAGAAGGCTGGGGGCCTTTGTCCTGCAATGGACTAGAAGCATTTTGCAGCAAATACAAAAATGTGGAATTTTTACTTACCTGTAATTTCAATATCTTAGAGTACAGTACAGGACTTTTAGTCAGTCATAGATTATGGATTATAGGTTACTACCTTCAGTTGACTGGTCACCGGCAGAGGAGGGACCGGTTTCCTGTACTATATCCCAGGATATGGATACAGGAAAGTTGAAAATAAATAAAAAAACACAACCACCACCTTAACCACTCTTTTACCCCCTTCCTGACCAGGCCATTTTTTGTGATACGCCACTGCGTCGCTTTAACTGACAATTGTGCGGTCATACAACACTGTATCCAAATAAAATGTATATCCTTTTCCCCCCACAAATAGAGCTTTCTTTTGGTGGTATTTGATCACCTCTGCCTTTTTATTTTTTGCGTTAAACTGTAATTTTTTTTAAAAAAGAAACAAAACAATTTTTTACTTTATGCTATAAAACATAGCAAATAAACTTAAAAAAACAAAAATCTAATTTCTTCATCAATATAGGCCAATATGTATTCTGCTACATTATTTATGGTAGAAAAAAAATCCCAAGAAGAATATATTGGTTTGCACATATGTTATCGCATCTACAAACTATGGGATATTTTTATGGACTTATTTTATTGTTTTAACTAGCAATCAGCGATTTTTAGTGGGACTGCGACATTGTGGTGGATAAATCTGACACCAAGTTACACTTTTTGGGGACCAGTGACATCAATATAGTGATCAGTGCTATGAAAAAAAAAAAAAAAAATAAATAAAAAAAGCATGGTCAGGAAAGGGGTTAACATCAGGAGCGATCAAAGGGTTAATTGTGGGGGGGAATACTGTGACTGGAGGAAAACAGCAGAAACACAAGATCTCCATTTTCCTCCCTCGCAGAATGGTGGTCTGCCTTGTTAAGACTTTCCTCAGAGCACCTCAGAGTTCTACTTTGCTGCCTCTCCCCCCCCCCCCCCCCCCAATCAGATCAACGCAACTTGGTTCCCGAGCACAAAGAACACTGCCGAGTAAATATTGTGAGTACATAAAATACAAATGCAAATATTTTAGGCTTCATTGAAACAATAGTTTCAACGTGAATATGACATTAAAAAACAAAACACAAAAAAACTAATCAGTGAAAGCCATACCTGCTCTCTTGGTTCCTTGGGGCAGTGGCGTAGATTTCTCTTCTTTGGGAGCAAGTTTCAGCATGTCTGCCTGACCAAACTCACATCCAGGGGGCAGGCTGACAGTAAAAAATAGAGCAAATGCTAGTTACTATCTATCACAAGTTAGATTTTTTTTTTTCAGTTTTAGGATTCATGTACACTGCTGCTGGTAAACAGACGTTTTGGGACTTTTTTTCAGCTGCCCCTGAACTCTCCTCAATGTTATCTTATCTGTCCATGTACAAAGGGTCATTTATAAGCAGTTGAGTTTAGAAGCATTTGTTGGAAAGCAAATAAAATGCCTTCAGGACAGATGTTCAGAGGCATTTAAAACCCCAAATGCCTGCAACAGCTTGTAAACACGGTAACTAGCATTTAGTTCACAGCCGTTTTTCATTTTTGACTATTTGGGGGGAGGGAAATTTATGTGTGTATAGACATACACTATATATACATATATATATATTTTTTTTAAACACTTCTTAAAAACACAAACATGGCTAAACACAGTAAAACAGATTTATTTTTTTTTTTTTTTTAAACATCGGTTACTATCTGTCAAGTTACCGTATATACTCGAGTATAAGCCGAGATTTTCAGCCTCTTTTTTGAGGCTGAAAGTGCCCCCCTCGGCTTATACTCGAGTCATCGCTGTCTGCCCGCTCGATCAGCGTGTCGAGCAGACAGACAGCGGCCATTCTATTCAAAAGCCGCGCCTCCGGCTCCGCCTTCGCCTGTGATAGGCGGAACACTGAATTTCCCAGCAGCCTGTGTTCCGCCTATCACGGACATCGTATCATCCTCGTACTACGGACGAGGATGATACGACGTCTGTGATAGGCGGAACACAGGCTGCTGGGAAATTCAGTGTTCCGCCTATCACAGGCGAAGGCGGCGGCGCAGCTTTTGAATTTTACAATGGCCGCCGACGAAGAGGGCACGGGACGGAGGCAAGGCAAGGCACGGCACGGCACGGGACGGGACGGGGGCAAGGCAAGGCACGACACGGGACGGATGCAAGGCAAGGCACGGCACGGGACGGAGGCAAGGAGGCAAGGCACGGGACGGAGGCTCGGGACAAAGGTAGGCTGGACACACACACACACACACACACACACGGATGGATGGAGACACACACAGGGATGGATGGATGGATGGATGGAGACACACACACAGGGCTGGATGGATGGATGGATGGAGACACACACACACAGGGATGGATGGATGGACACACACACACACAGGGATGGATGGATGGACACACACACACACAGGGATGGATGGACGGACACACAGGGATGGACGGACACACAGGGATGGACGGACACACAGGGATGGACGGACACACAGGGATGGACGGACACACACACAGGGATGGACAGGCATGTCTCACCCTCGGCTTATACACGAGTCAATAAGTTTGCCAGTTTTTTTGGGGGTAAATTGGGGGCCTCGGCTTATATTCGGGTCGGCCTATACTCGAGTATATACGGTATGTAGTGCAGGAGAGGTTTTTAAAAACGTCCCATGTACATTAAGCCTAACACTCCCTATTTCTAAACAGTTTGACTGAAGAATATATAAAAGAGTCTAATAAGAGTTAGGCCCCTTTCACACTAACGTCCCGTTCAGGCCCGCCTGTCAGTTTTTCAGGCGGACCTGAACGGGTGCTCCATAGAGCTCTATGGAGCGTCGGATGTCAGCGGTGACATGTCCGCTGACATCCGACCCGCTCCGATCCGAAAAAGTGTGACGGAGGAAAAAGCTATTTTTCCATCCGTCTGCGGATCGGATCGGGTGACGACGGGCACTGCGGTCCGTCGTCATCCGATCTCCCATAGGGGAGAGCGGCGCTGTGACAGGTCCGTCCCTGCACAGTGTGCGGAGACAGACCTGTCATCTCCCTGCTCAGCGGGGATCGGCGGAGTGATCCCCGCTGAGCAAACGGACATCCACGGGGCGGATCAGAACTGATCCGCCCCGTGTGAAAGGACCCTAACTCATGTAATGTTTATAGTCACATACAGATGAAAACACAATCCGCCCCCTTAGAAGTACCTGTTAGGCGTGCAGAGAGAAAGTAAGACAGTGCTTTCCCACACCAGAGAGCAGTACAGCTGGCTGAGCTTGTTCAAAACATTCAGTCCCAACTGAGATCCCCATTGGTTCACAGAGATGGCACGGATTTCACTCTGGTGGATCACAGTAAAAATGTGGAACAAAAGGGGAGGGGGGAGGAAAAAATGATTTTTTAGTATTTTAATTTTGTTCGATTAGGTCTAAAAATAAAATGTTTATGTACATATAAATTAGCAAACGTAATAACTGCAGTCAGCTGCCAGGACTGGTTCATGGTGCATGCTTTGTGCATTCCCTCACTGCGCGTTTAGGGCAGCACATTAGTTTCAATGAAATGCGCAATAAGAACGGCAGGTACAATTTTTTAAATCATGCCGCACCAGACTGCGTGAAACCAGGCACCATGCATTTTGGGACCCATGAATGCACTGGCATGTGTTAGATGTGGTAGGGTTCTATTAAGCATTAAGAGCACCTGCGTGCGTTTCCATTGGGTGTGGGAAACCGCTAGTGAGAAGGCACACTCCTGCCCGCACTGCAAAAGGAGTGAACAAGTCTTCAAAACTACTCTACAATTTGTCAACAGCTGACTTAAAGTGGTGTTGCCACCAAAAAATAAAAACTGCTTAAAATTCGTAAAAAAAAAAATAAAAAAAAAATAATTGGCAAAAAAAAAAAAATTTTTACTCACCTCTAAATACCGGTTGCTAGGGGGTCCCTCGTAATCTGCCTTCCTCATTGCCCGGGCTGGTGACATCACTTCCCCTCACGCCGCACATTCACCTGGGACCTGTCATGTGTCCCAGGTGACTGTACGGCGTATCACGGCGCCCTGCGCCGCTCGCGCATGCGCAGTGGGTGTCCGGCTGTGAAGCCACAGCCGGGTGCCCACAGTATGCATGACGGCGCCGCGAGCGGAGCGAGGGCTTCGTTCCCCCGCATCGCTGGACCCTGGGGCAGGTAAGTGTCCGATTATTAAAAGCCAGCAGCTGCAGTATTTGTAGCTGCTGACTTTTTAATTTTTTTTTTTTAGGGGGTACCCCACTTTAAGCCTGGTACACGTTAACATTTTTTTTTCGTTCAACAGAAAAAAAAACCTGACAGATTGCCGTAATAACACACGCAATATTAGTGCGGTGATGTCCTTCACTATCCCTTTGTGTTCGGATAGGCCGATTGCCCCCCAGCAAGGGACAAGGGAACAATGACCATTGACTGCAACCACTGATTGGATGCTGGTTTTACAGCAAGTCTGTTCGACAAAAGCTGGTCATTAGAGAGGTTTCTGGCAGAAAGACAGCTGTACACACTGACCAAAAATCCTCCGGTTTCTGTTGAACTGGTCCCGTGTGTACCCAGCCTTACAGATATACAGTTCTATGGATCAGTCTGTGCAGTGAACAGACCCAATCAGCAAGAAAAAAATGAAACAAACATACATCTAAATGATTCAAAAAGAATGAAAGAAAAAAAAAAATAAAAAAAAAATAAAAAATACAAAAACAAACCAATATGGGTTTTTACTCCACCTTTCAGACCATGCTTCATATTTAGGGTGCAATATGAAACATGGTCAACATAGGCAGCTCCCCCCCCACTTACAAGACTGACATTTACCCTCTAGCTTTGGTTATATTTAATAAAGGGAAAAGATGTTCATGGCGCTGCCTGCACGGCGTGTATCTATTATATGAATCTGTGACTGAATTACAAGTCCCATTTGCCACTGCAGTAGAGGGACTATAGTTCTCAAATGGAGCACCAGCACTGTAGCATATCTGTACCTGTAGTTCACGGATACTTCCTCCAGCTCTGTTGCTGAAGATCCATACCTCTGTACAGACCAACGGCCAAAGGAAGAGTCTGCCCGGGAGCTGCACCCATAATCCACTGATTGACATTGCAATGCTTTGCAGGCTCAAATACAAGAAAATAAATGTGCATTCTTTTTTTTTTTTTTTTGTGTGTGTTCGTGTATTCACTTTCACACAGCATTCCTAAAAATAATAACATCCCCATCGAAAAAAGCTTTTTTTTGGCACCCATCTGAAACCTCCTCAACGAAGCATTGAATGGAGGAAGCATATTCACCCATGTCCCCCCTGCCCAATGAGAGCGCTTTGCTGGCAAGACACTCTCACTGGACAAAGATCCAATGGTTGAGGTTTAGTGTGAGTGTCCAGGCAAAACAGTTAAGAAGCCTAGACCTCCACAGCCAAATTAACTAAATTTGGAGTTTCAATTAAAAAATGACTTCCCTGTAGCAGGAAGTTACCATCTTACCTGTCCTACTCGGCAAGTGTGGACAAACATCATAATATAAGCATGGGCAGCTGTAAGGGCATGAAGCAGTGGTGTTGCCTGTGCAGAGAGAGTAGCATCTGCAACATTCCCTGCACAGGCCAATTCTCTTAACAATACAGATCCACCGGGTGCTTCAATTGGCCGATGTAGAGGATCCAGAGAGGAAAGAATAGAGTCCAGTTGAAGAAGTCCTTCCTGAAGGACCTTGGGTTCATGAGACAATGTCTAAAGAGAAAAGAAAAGAAAAAAATTTTGAATGAAAAAGCTCAACATAAAACCTTGTTGTAAGAGCCCATCTCCTAGTAGTAAGATCAATTGGAAGCACCAAGCAACATTTTATTTATTTTAGATACTTTAGTAACCTGCCAGTTCTGTGTCCCTCAAGTATTTAGAAAATTTCTGATTACAGAATTTCTGAAACTTACCAAAATAGATTTGCATACTCCAGCCACAGCCTGGCAAGCGGCAGATGTGGGGAAGTCAATAGGTAGATTAGGAAGGCCCAGAATGGTGACCAGTGGGAGAAGGCCTTTTTGACTCACAAATTCCTGGCAGTGATCATCTGTTGTGTTGTTGCTCAGTATGGATTCAACAAATTTCATCTGTGAAGTAAAGAGATCATCAGCAAAGGCCTTGCAGAATCACAATGTAAAAGTTAACTAAAAAACAGCTACTAGTAACACAGCACAGTGCAAAAAAATAAAATAATCAATTGCAAACAGGAAATAAAAGGATTTTAAAATGATTTAAAGAGAACTGAACTAGAGAAGCTGTGGCCAAAAATGGGGTAGTTGGAGGACAATGGATCAGTTACAAGTATTGCATGTAGTCACTATTGCAGTGAGAAGTTGGCCACCTCTTTTAGGCTGAGTTCACACATATGCAACATAGGAATCCGCGCGATTCCTAGGCGGGTTCCCACATCACATTTCTCTTGCAGGAAGTTCACACTGTCCTATGCGAATTGCTGTGGGTGTCAATACAAAATTAGTATCACCCCCCAGAACATTTCACAGATCGAAGTGCGAACTGTGAAATGTTGCAGGCATGGGATCGCATGGGTGTGATCTGCACAGCAATATGGTGCAAATTACACGCAATGTCTGACATCACAAATGTGTACCCAGACTTAAAGCTGAACTCCAGTATTCCATAATGCCCCTTCCACACTGGCGGAGTTTGCCAGCAGAACCCCCTGTTCAGCAGGGGAACTTTACGCTTATTCCCACTGGGCAGGCGGATGACAGGTCTGTGTCCACTCCACTGACACAGAGCGGACATGGTCCCACCATCCTCTATGGGCTGTCTGGTGGAAACAGACCATCTGTCCCCTTCCATCCAACTGTCACCCAATCCACCAGACAGGCGGGGAGTGGATCTCCATCTATCTGTTTTTAGCAGACAGGATTGGATGACATCTGCCACTCCATAGAAAGAAATGAATAGTCCAATCAGGTCCGCCTGAAAAACTGAAAAGGGGCCTAAAACATAAACCCTTTTTTAGAATTCAAGCAGTGCAAGTACATGTATTTGACATGGTGCTGGTCTCATACAGACCCCTGCATAAAAAAAAAAAAAAAATAATAATAAATAATCTCAGACTGGGAGAGGGAGAAGCAGCACAAAGAGCCAGTCATTTGTGTTGCAGTAGCAGGGCACATATTGGTGGTTGGGCGAGAACATGTGCAAAAGATGAGAAAATCGGTCTGCAGCTTCTCCTACCACTGTCCAGTTAACCGCAGTGGAGAAAAGAACAAAAACAAACAAGGTCTCATACCTAACTCAACAGGACTGAGCTGTGTGGCAGACCTGTGAAAATCTAAAAACCGTGTGGACAAATCTTTAGCCAGGTAAAACATTTCCCATAAATGCATTTCACCTGTGTATTTAGCTGTTTGCCTGGAGTTCAATCCTATTCAATTCCCACTGTGTACATTCACACTATTGGGTTGATTTAGTAAAAATGGAGGGTGCAAAATCGGGTGCAGCTGTCATGATAGCCAATCAGCTTGTAACTTCAGCTTGTTCAATTAAGTATTGACAAAACAAAACCTGAAAGCCGATCGGTTTCTATGCAGAGCTCCACCAGATTTTGCACTCTCCAGTTTTAATAAATACACCCATATGTCACTTAATGTAACAGTAGATCACAAAATATTAAACACTTTGTCCATTAGGCTATTAAATCATTGGACAGGTATTCAGTTATAAAACTCACCACATTCAGGATATAGTCCATGAGGGGAATTGGAATTCTTTCCTCAGTTCCTACCACACTAGAAAATAAATATACTATTAAAAATTAAATCCAAGCAGAAAGCAAAGCACAAATGAATAAAAACAAAACATTTCACAACTGGTGATACACTTAATAGTTGTTATAGAAACCTAAAGGGCGATTTCATTTGTGCTGGAATATAGCACGCCAAGGACAGACCAACACACACACACACATTGCCATGGAGACCATCTTAGTTACCCAAGTCAACTGCACAAAAACACAAAATGTGGTATTTGGTGGCATGCCTAAAGTGTTATTCAACCTTTAAACTAAAACGTCACACAACACACAGGACAAAGTGACATTTTTCTTGTACATTTTGAAAGTCACCCACAATAAAGGTAGTTAAAAACGCAACCAACATAGTTTTACCATAAGACGTATCCATTTAGGTGTAGGCACACTTGTTCCAATGTATAACCTTGTTGTAACTAAAGATAGAGTGGAATTAAGGCTATCAATTCATCTAGCTCTTGGGGTCCAAAAGCAGTGCCAAGCAGGGCACTAGCTATCATAAGAGGGGCATGATTTTCTGTGGCAGAGGAAGTAAAGTTCTCCACCTCCTAGAGATATAGATAATGTGGGGAATATTCTCTAGATCAGGGCTATCCAAAAGGTTGTCCATGGGTGCTATTGTGGTCCACATGTAAAAGCACATCACCAGCAGACTGTGGGTCTTCAAGATAATGTAACAATTGAGATGATCACATCACAGCGGTAAAGTGCAATGTTTTGAGACCATGCAGGACCCCTTCAGACAGACATTCAGATGTGCTATGGAAATCATGACCCAACACCACCTTGCTAGCAATTACCAGCTGTCAAAATGACAGCCAGGACTGACTTTCTATTATAGCAGCAGCTACAAAAGCTTGACAACGTTAAGAAGATTCCCCTGTGTCAAACGAGCATCCAAAAGAAGAGCAATACTGCCTCACTTTGTGTAAATCGGTTCAATTTGAAAAAGACCAGTCTTTACACATGTATTTGATACACGTGAAGCTCTGCATAACTCTTTTATGCCCAGTTGTAAAAGAAACCTAGATAACCAGGACAAAAGGTTAATCAAATCACAACAAACAGGAAAATACTCCTTTCACATGGGCGATCCGATTCATCAGTTTTTTAGGCAGACCTGATCTGGAGGATGCATTCCTATGGATAGGTGGGTGTATAAACAGATTAGTGGCCGTTTATACCCAGCTAGTTCTAATTGGAAAGGAATCTGCCCCATATGAAAGGGGTCTTAGGACACACAGCATTCCAATAGAAAAAATGTGTTCAAGAACAAGCAAATAGCTACAGCTTTGCTGATAACCAAGCAGACTATTCAATTTGAACAGTAATCTGCCCGAAGTTTGTATTACAGATTTAACAGCCCCTTAGGTTTACCTTCCCCCCTACAAAACAACCACACATTTCAGAAGATACATGCAGACTTATGTAGTCCACTTCACTAAGGTTCTTACATTTCACAGTTGTATAGTTTTACAAGCAGCATTCCTGGAACTACAGAATGATCACTCCTAGGTACCCTTAACCACTGCCTGTCTAACAGCACACTTACTGCTGGCTTTGCTCAACATCACTCTGCTGGGTGGCGCTGAAGCTCTGCATAGCTTGTACCTCCTCCTCTTCCTCATCTTCACTGGAAGCCTCTTCGGCAGCATGGTTAGACCGCGGTGGTGGAGCAGAAGCTGTACCATCAGCTTTTTGAATTGATGGCTTTTGACAAATATACCTTGGATCCCTACCAAGATTGCATATTTCTTCCAAAAGCTAAAAAAAAAAAAAAAAAAAAAAAAAAAAAAGGACAGATAACATTGTATTCATTGCATTTTATCCTGCAAACTCAACGGCATTAAAACTACAAAAAGATATTTCCTGCATTGCTCTGTAATGTTAATATGTAACATAATAATGCTAATTTTTTTACGACAATTATTATGTGAATGTGTACAAAACACTCAGCATTTCTTTCTGACTAAAGGAATATCAAAGAAGCCCCCATTACTCAACGAAAGTCAAAATCTAAAAACGAACCTGGATTTTCTGGCATGGCAGTATCTGTCAAAAATTACTAGTGATTGTTTTTACTATTTTATTTAAATTTATTTTTTGTGCTCAGTCTCAAGACATTATGGTGCAAGGAGGAGATCTTTCCAAAAGAAAAAAAGAAATGATGTCCTAGTTACTGCTAGAACAGGCATCCCGATTGGAAAATTGTACCTCTATTCCTGTTCCAGTAAAAACAAAAACAAAAAATTCCCACTTATACAGAGATGGTAAACATATCCACAAGTAGGGGCATAGACAATCGATGTTGGCATGCATGGGGCACTGGCCGGACATCCACTTCGATTGTTCTTACAAGCGAGACAAATCGATGGCTCCAAAAAAAAAAAAAAAAGTCTACTGGGATGGTGCCTGCAGCTGCATCCCAGTACAACCACTTGAAATCCAGTGACATACCGGTTTGTCGATTGGCAGCAATTGGTTAACCTAAACCACCTAAAACTAACCCTTAAAACCTATAGTGAAATCAAAACTGACATACACATCATGGCAACAAAAGTCTTCTCAGCAATAGTAGTGGTGATACCAAATACAATGAAAGTTTTCTACATCAAACCGCATTGAAAATCTGCAACAAAAAGTTAGTTCCTAAATAAATGAACCCATATCACAGGATGCTGCAAGACGCAACATCAGCAAGACCTTCCAATCAATGACTGAGCTGCTCTGCCACATCAGTGCAACTAGCTCACCAACACAGAATCTTTGTCTGAAAAAAATAGCTTCTAAACTATTTCCTGAAGTTCATCTAAAGCAAGAAAATTTTAATTTTCAAGTGGTCTCTGAAAACCTAAATAAAAAGGGGAAATCTTCCAATGGAAACACTTGTTCCGGTTATAAGAGGATTCCCCATAACTTGAAGAAATCAACTTCCACTTTTGTATCCTGACACAGAAAGGAAAAGAGGGCAAGGGAGGCATAGGTGGGGGGAGGGGATAGGTAAGGGGGGGGGGGGAAGGGGGATAGGTGCAAAAGGTGGGGAGTGTTTATATTTTTCCAATACCTGTTGTTCTTTCATTATTTTAAAAAGTGTTACTAAACCCAGGACCCTGCATTCACTATATCTGGTCTCCCACAGTATACAGAACATGGAAATGCAATTATTTTAGTAAATATAAACTGCTAAATACCTTTTCTCATCAGCAGTATTATAGCAGTCTTGTGACTTCTATCAGTGTCTGGTTGAACATTTCTTAAAGCTTATAGGAGAAGTTATCATTCTCCTCTGACTGTCCTATGAGGCTGCAGGACCCCTAACCCCCTGGACAGTGCTAATCAAATGCACCCGCCCAAGAAAAAAAACAAAAACCACATAACGACTCTCTAGCAATACACACCAAACTGAGCTCGTGCAGAGTGCCCCAAATGCTCTGTTCTATCAGGAGATGGATTGGGGACAGTGTAAGGGGAGGATCAGAAGACAGGACATTTGCAAAATGCAGAGTATTAACCCACAAGCACGCTTTACTGCATATACAAACTGATTTTACTGTTGTGGGTTTAGTAACACTTTAAGTAACACTAAGTACAACTTCTAGTGAAATGTACACTACAAATAGTCAAATTTGCAACATAAGCAATAAAAAAAAAAAAGATATATATATAGATATATATATATATATATATATATATATATATATATATATAGATATAGATATATATATATATATATATATATATATATATATATATATATAGATATAGATATATAGATATATAGATATATAGAGAGAGAGAGAGAGAGAGAGAGAGAGAGAGAGAGAGAGAGAGAGAGAGAGAGAGAGAGAGAGAGAGAGACTCATTTTAAAACAAGATCAATTATGCCCACCTCACCCAAGAGATAAGTAAAAGGCTTACCTTAATAATAGCAGTGGTGGCATCTGTTTTTAAAGTGGGCTGGTGCCTCATCAGCTCATCAACAGCACTGCCCAGGTTAGAGGCTGTATCGCCTGCAGGAGACCGGAGAGATGTCAAAGCTGGAAGAGACCACGGGCCTCTTAATCCCTCAGCTAGAGACCTGAAGAGCACTATTCTAATCTGCACTACAGGTCTCTTCAGCAGGGGTTAGAGGTGGTTTAGAGAGTTTGGGGAAATACCAAGGATTGATCATTCAGGCTAAGGACTGAGCCTTGGATAGCTACAAAGGGAAAGTTTTGCACTACCATATCAAAAAAGTTAATATTCATCATGGGCTTAATATATATGGCTGTTGGGAGAGCAAATATTTCACTGCGGTGCACAAGGACCTGCCTGTGAGAAAACTGTTAACATTAGGCCTTTTGAAAAGTAAAAGGAACATGTCAACATAGAAACAAGGGGGTGCCATTGCATATACTGTAGGTGTCCTGACACCTCACTGGCTTTATGTTTGTTCTGGGTAAGTCACTCGGCAAGCAATTATTCAAAACAAGCATACAAGCACCAGAGCTGGCGCCACTGAAAATAAATAAGCAACGGAAGGTCCCGTATTTCAATTCTGACAGGTTTCCTTTTGTTTTCTACTACTTCTTAAACAAAAAAAAATACCACAAACTATGAAATAATTTTTAATTACTAAGTGCAATATTTCTAGACAAGCTAAAAAAAGTAAATTAAAGCAAATATCTTAATAAATGCAATGCTCATGCAGATATTCTAATCAAATTCATAAAGTAGCACCCAGACAGGCTTAAGGAGGTACTGCCACTTTGCCCATTCAGGACGCTCACCTATCCATGCCCCCATCTCCATCACTAACATAGTGGGTCTTCCAGGTATGAGCGAACATGTAATCTACCCTATGTAACAGTGCTCTAGCCTGATCATACAACTGTCTGTCCGATGCACTATTATGTGAGGGGTCAAAACTGGAGAATAACCAAGGTGGATTCCTGCAGGGTATTAAAAAAAAAAAAAAAAAAAAAAAAAAGGGGGGGGGGGGGGAGCATGGGTGGATAAGCCACTGTCACTTTGCCCTGAATGGGCACATGACAGTCTCTCTAAAGGCAAACAGCACAACACAAGTGACATCAAACAATAGGAACCAAACAAAATTCACATTGGATGGCTGTAACTGAATCACAACTAGTTGCTATTGGATACAAGAATGTGTAGATCACTGCCGAGTTATCAAAAGAGAAAACTCTTTGCTGCAGTGAGTGTCAGAATGATCATGTTAAACTAAAAACATTGTGGGAGATCAGCTTTAGAAGATATCTGTGGAGGTGTCCATTTGCTGTTGCCATTTGGAACTGCACTCTCTTAATCAATGACTATCTTTAACCACTACAATACAGGGCACTTTCGCCCCCTTCCTTCCCAGCCCAATTTTCAGCTTTCATCGCTCTAGCGTTTTTAGTGACAATTGCGCGGTCATGCTACACTGTACCCAAATGAAATTGTTATCATTTTGTTCACACAAATAGAGCTTTATTTTGGTGTTATTTATTCACGACTCCGTTTTTTATTTTTTGCGATATAAGCGCAAAAAAAGCGGAAATTTGGAAAAAAAACAATATTTTCTTTTTTCTATTTGAAAAGAAATCCAATAAAATCAAATTTTGTCATAAATTTAAGCCAAAATGTATTCTGCTACATGTTTTTGGTAAAAAATATTCTGTTAAGTGTATAACAATTGGTTTGTGTGATCACGGACATATGTACGCAAATGATCATGTACATATGTACGCAGGTGATCACGTACATATGTGTGCAGATAATCATTGGGACATGTGATTTTAGTGGGACATATGTGGGGGACATGTTTTTATTATTAGGGACATGTATGTTTTGGGGACATGTGTGTTTTGGGGACATATGTGGGGACTGTGTTTGTACTATGTGGTGTGTTGTGTGTATTACACTAGACTGGTGATCAGTGAGTAAAAAGCTGTAAAAAACAGCTCATACTCGCTGATCATCAGCCGGCTGCAGCGTTCTGCTCTCCTTTCCTCAGCGATGACTTCCGTGTGAGGAGAGGAGAGCCGATTGCCTAGCAACCGGCTTTTTGTTTACATCACATGACGGCCGTGATTGGACACGACCATCATGTGATCAGGAGGGCCAATCACAGAGCCCTCCTGCCGATCTGAGATGTGCCATGTCCGGGTGACACGAGCACATCAGGATCGCGCCGCTGCGCGGGCGCACGATCCCGCTACTTCTGAAGGACGTTCCTGAACGTCCTATCAGGAGTAGACGGCTCCCACCTGGCCGTATATATGCATTGGCCGGGTGGGAAGTGGTTAAGTCTCATGCTGCTAGCATTAGTAAATGGCTAAGAAAAGCATATCATATTAGCTTGTTTTAAAGCCTTTTTTTTTTACATTTCTTCAGTTACTTCTGGGTTTCTATGTCTAGGCCAGTGATGGCGAACCTTGGCCACAGGTGTTTTTAAACTACATTTCCCATGATGCTCATGCAATCTGCAGTGTAGTTCCAAAACACCCTCGTCTGCTTACATTCCTGAGCTAAGGGCAAGTGGATTCCTGGAAGTAAATAAATCTGCCCTTACTCAAGATGGTCATGGCCGGAAATGCTATGGGGATGTTTTTCAAAGTGATTTCAACAAAATAAAAGCATGGAGACATGGATGGATGAATTGGTCTGCTTTGAATATTAAAAATGAATTAAATAGCTTTTTTGGTTTGTGGTGCTCAGATTAAGTTTAGTTCCACTTTAAGTGCCATCAATTACAATAAACCAATCTGGTATTGCTCAACTCAAGGGCTTTATATAGTGTGAACAGGGGCCAATACCTCTGTCAGGTTTTTACTGCAATGAGGGGAGATTTCCTAACAGACACTTTCTATACAAGAGACATTACCAGGACAGCAAATGAAGGAAATTCTAATTTGAAATTCAAACAGGACATACAGAAATAAAAATCTAACAGAGGTTCTTCTCCCTCCCACTATACCAAAAGCATAACACAGTTTTTCTTAGAGTTGGGCCTTAATTTGTAAATTACGTTTTGGTGCATACCTAAAGGATCAGAGCTCCGCCGTCGCCGCATGGCAGGAAGGTAGTCCGGAGAAAGCAACACTTTAAACAATCTCTCAAAAGGTTGGCACTGCACAAATGACTGCAAACCACGGGCATTCAGACACAGTGCACTGAATACATTTGGTAAGGAGCCTAGAACTTCCCGAGTAGCAGGAACCTGTTTAACAAAATATTTTCGGTTTAGAATGTCAAGATTTAACAAATGTTCACGTCAATTTTAGAAAGAAAAAAAAAAAAAAAAAATACAAAAAGAACCATTATTTTCTAATACTAAAAACCAAGTTTAATGAATCTGAAGATGTCTGTATATTTTGACTAAGGACAATAGGGTTCAAGTTCCTCTGGAAGGAAGAAATGATTCGTTTAACGTTTCCTGAAGAGCAGGGAACAATTTTGGAAACATATAAAACTATAAACAAAACAAATAAAATGCCTAGATGTGTTATGCAATACATGCACACATATACTTGGTTCTCAATATCTTCACTGCAAGACCATGAATACTTTTGTAGCAATTCAAAATACAACAAAAATGCAAGAACTAAGTTCTAAGTCCCCACTTCCCTGGCATTGTAGTATACATACTTTTGATGACTATTGTGTCCAGCATGAATAATGAGAAATAGAATTGGGCCTTATTTATTTTATTTGCAACAGGAGAACTTTATTACGCAAAACAGATTCAAACGTTAACCCTCTAAATTGTATTAACCAATATGGGCTCATGTAGACAGTCATTCTTGTCAAACACAGTCTTTACCATTCGAACACAGCAAGTTCAAACGCCTGCATTCAAACACAAAACCAGCATTTGACAAGAAAAAGGCTTTGTTCGACCTGCTCTGCCTGCATTTTAGACGCACCTTGGCAGGATGTGTTACATCTGAAGAAACACAATAGAAAGCAGATCAAATGCAGCCTCAGAACTGTCAGAAACACTAATCTATTGAAGTCAATGACAATCTGCTTACCAGCATTTGAGGTGCATCTCAAATGTACTTCAAAAATAAGAACCACCAATATAAGCCCCAATTCTAATTGTTGGCTAAGGAAAACAGAGGTAGCTTAGCTGGGTATACACTAGTAGAATTCTGTTCTAAATTCTTTGTTGTAAGAACGTTTTATAACAAGGTTTGTTTTTCAAATGATTAGCGGGGTAAAATCAAATGTTCGTTTTCGACTGCAATGACAAAAAATTTGAAACAGCAGGATGGAACATTTTTCTCAAATGTATACATTTCTAACAGTGTAGGTGTTCTTTGGCAAGTCCACTCATTTCAAAATCAAAAGTTTAAAAAGAAAATATGTAACTACTTTTGAATGACATTTGAATGTTCTGAGAATTTTTTGTACAAATTATAATAAAGCCTCATACACCCGATCGGACTTTGTACAAAGGGCGTCGGCCGAGAACTTGTATTGCATACACACGGCAGGACTTTTTCAGCCAACTTTCACCAAATACCGTGCTTTTTCTGCTCTTTACCGCCACCTTTGGTCAACTTCTGTATTGTTTGTCTGATCTTTTGCATTGGTTCTGAGCATGCGTGTTTGTACTTTGTACAAAAGTCCAATGGTTTTCTGTACACACAATCAGACTTTGCTCCATCTGACTTTTGTTGCCAGAAAGTTTGTCCGTTCACACAGCCAACAAGTCAGATGAAAATCGAAAAAGTTTGTCCGATGGAGCGTACACATGGTCGGATGTTGCTCCAAAACAGCTAATTTGTATGTTTGTTGTCAAAAAGTCTGATCCGGTGTAGGGGCCTTACGAATGTTTGATTGAAATTCTAGTTAATACCCAGCTTTATTTGATTCACTCAGATAAGCTCTTTATATGTACTGTTGTATCTATAGATTTAAAAAATAAAAATAAAAAGGCAGGAGTGGCACGAATCAAAAAGGTTTACGCCAACAACCAATTAGAAAAATGTAAAAAGTCAAGTCAATTTGCCCTTCCTTCTACTACAGCAATAATGCAAAAAATTCAAAGAGACTTTAATTTCTCCCTTAGCCTATGGATTAGTTCTGCTCTATAGGAAAGGTCAAATGTATCCATTTTCAGCTGGAGAATTTAGGGCCGGTTCACACTGCGACGCGAGGCGACACGGCTCGCCTCGCTCCCGCAAGTCGCCCCCATTCAGTGCTATGGAACCGTTCTGAGAGGAGCGACTCGAGTCGCTCCGACTCAGAAAAAAGGTTCCTGTACTACTTCGGGGCGACTTCGGGGGCGACTTGCATTGACTTCTATGCAGAAGTCCTCTGCAAGTCGCCGCTGAGGTCCGTGCAGGTCGCGGCGAGGCAAGTCGGAGACGCCTCGCCGCGCATCGCTGTGTGAACCGGCCCTAACATGGGCCAGTGCTGTCTACATTGAAATAGGGATTTCTGATCCAAGATTAGACGGCTTTGTACCCCCAAAAAGATCACCTTAGAAAGCAGCACAACTTACATCTTTGATAAGAAGAGCGTGCAACATCACATCAGTAAGACCGTTATCTTGAAGAGATGAGAGGAGTGAGGGTTCTTGGAATACAAAAACTGTTACCACTTCAGTGGCTGAAAGCGGGGGAAGAAGCGCAAAAAAATTGAACACATCACATTATGATTATACAGAACGCAGAAATGAATACAATGACTAGAAACAGTTTTACATTTGTGATTGAACTTACCCAGCAAGAAGAGAGAAGGTCCATAGTACTCTGCATTGCTTATAATGTGTTTCAGAGATGTAGGAAGGGTACCATCCATTACTTAAATATAAAAAAAATAAAAGGTTTAAAAATATAAAAAGGTTTCCCCCAATTTTGATAGAACGGGGAAAGCTTAGAATCCCTGTACGGTTTTACTACTGTCTGAACTGTTATGAAAGATCGCCACATTTTCTATCCAGGGCACAACCTTTTACCAGACAGGAAGGCTACTTTTACACTGGGGTGTTTTTAAGGTGCTAAAGGACTAAAAATATCACCTGAAAAATAACCCCCCTGAAATTGAAGGAAAAAAAAAGTTCTGCAAGCAGCATCTTTGGGGCATTGCAAGAGTGGTGAATACAGCATATGTGGTGCTAAAAAAAGTGGCGCTTCACTGCCCCCCCGTCAGCCCCACTACCCCTGTGTGAAAGTGCCCGAAGTGAGAAGAGACTTAAAAGGGGAGCAGAGCATGGCAAGCTGACAAAGGTTCTAGAATTCCCCCAACATATGAAACTTTTTACTAGACTGCAGTGAAAAAAAAATACAATAACCACCTTGCAGTGGTTATTGCACCTGCAGTAAATGTTGATAAATCTAATCCTTCACCACTTTATAAAAAAAGCAAAAAAACGTTTCTGGTATAGATACACACAAACAAAAACAGGGTACATACCATGGCGAATGCCATCTGAAAAAGCTGGATCTTGAATGGCTTTCTTCAAGAAGTTTAGCATAGATTTCAACAAGGCCGCTCTTTGGGGAATGCACTGCACACCTAGAAATCAAAATACAAATTATACATTTTATGTTAATGTTATTGCCACAGTTTTATCTTAATTGTCATTACACTAAAGATTTAAAAAAAAACTAGAAGATAAAAAATTCTTTCAATTAATGGTTATAACAGACATTTCCAAAGATGCAGATTAGGTAGATCTTTATTTCTTGTGAATTTTATCATGCCTAAGGGCGATATGTGATAAGCTTCACTTCCGCAGCTCCCACAGGAAGACCCAGTTTTCCTAATGTATAATTATAAATAAGTAATTGAGATTTTTTTTTATTTTAGCTTTAAATGGTGCTTAGTCAAGTTTGTTAGATCAGAGCCTTACCGGAACGTGGCATCACTATGCTCCCAGTGCTACTACTTGTGGGCAAGGGTCGAGGTTCAGTAGAGGTGGAAGGCCCAGGACTGCTCTCCATCGCCACATCAGACACTGGAATATATTGTACAATTACTTCACACAAGAAATTTAACATGTCAAAAAGTAACATTAGGTAGGAGGGGGGGTGGGGGGATGGGTTGGTTGGATAAGAAAGAAAGGTAAACCCAAGACAATAAAAAATAATAAAAAAAAGCAGTGGAATATGAAGTCTCAATTTTCCAATGTTTGTTCTCATGTAACGATTTCCTCTTTTTTTTTTAAATTACCTTCCATGTCCGTTTCCATCTCTTCCCCTTCCTGAACAGTAGCGGGGCGCTGGATTTTTGGTTTAATGACAAATGGACACTCTTTCCTGCACAAGTCAACTTCGTGCTAATTAGAAGAGGGCAGGAAAGAAAAAAACGATAAGCCATGACACTACAGTACAATTTTCAGTAAATGCAAAGATAGCATACTGTATGCTGAAGCTAATCAAGTCTCTTAATAAAGAGCAACCGAAGTTTCATAAAAAAATAAAAAAATAAATACAAATCCTGTGTTCTACATTATGCTGCAGACCATAACTGCTGCTTTGTGTGGAAGCAGCAGTATCTATGCAATGATCAGAAACCTCCCACTGAGACACAAGAACACAAAGAGGAGCTTAGGGCTACTTTCGTTTCCCCCCTGTCATCTCTTTCTTTTACCCCAGGCAATGAAAACTCCAAGTGACGCCCAGTCAGTGGAGGAGTAAAGATGCTAAGCAGGATCAGGTATGGCACAAGATAAAATTATACTTTGAAGGGAGATTGAGGAAAAATATGCAAACTTGAAAATAATTGAAATATCCCAAAAAAGGGATACTATGTTCCGAATCGCAGCTCAGATTAATAACCTAACTTGAAGTAAAATTTTGTGATCGTCTTTTAGGAGAATGGGCATACAACTCACAGTGCTTCAATCTTCAAAGTGAAAGGGGACGCCACAAAAAATGAACAGATTTGGCAGATTAAATTAACCTCTCTACCTGGACCTGGAATATGCTGTCCAGTTCTGGGCACCATTCCTCAGGAAGGATGTACTGGAAATGTAGCTAGTATAAAGAAGGTCAACAAAGCTGATAAACGGTCTGGATGATATTAGTTATGGTAAGGTTGCGAGTAAGGATGAGCCGAAAACCACCCCGGTGGGGGGCTTATCAGAATCTAGAAGCCCCCATTAACAAGGGGACCCCCGGATCGCGCCCCCCCCCCCCCCCCCCGTTTGAAATAGACTTGTACAGGGTGTTCCGCGGCTTTTCGAATTTGCCACTATCACCCCAAATTGTTAACTGTTCGCCGAACAGGCAATGTTCGAGTCAAACATGAGTTCGACTCGAACTCAAAGCTCATCCCTAGTTGCGAGCACGGAACTTTTTCTCTCTGGAGAAGAAACTGGGAAATGATTTCAATATACAAATACCATACTGAACTTTTTCACAAAAGGGAGTTTAACAAGACTCGTGGCCACTCATTAAAATGATAAGAAAAGAGGTTTAACCTTAAACTACGTAGAGGGTTCTTTACTGTAGGAGCGGCAAGGATGTGGAATTCCCTTCCACAGGCGGTGGTATCAGCAGGGGGCATTGATAGTTTCAAGAAACTATATTAGATAAGCGCCTGAACGACCACAACATACAGAGATATACAATGTAATACTAACATATAATCACACACATAGGTTGAACTTGATTGACTTGTGTCTTTTTTCAACCTCACCTACTATGTAACTATGACCTGAATACAGTAAAAAACAAAACAAAAATGTTCATGAACATAGGCTTTACAGGTTTATTAGAAGAAGAGCGTTTAGAGGCTGAAAAAAAAAAAAAAAAAAAAACACACACACACACACACACACCAATGGCCTGATTGGGATGAACAGCAGGAAAACCGCTAAACACCCCTAATCGTGTCTAGCGGATGAGCATTCATGCATTCCAATGACCAGAAAGTTATTCTTCTGGCCAAAGGAATCTACTAATGCTCAAACTCTTGACATGCCTAAACACATGTGCAAGATAGTTTTAAGCATGTTTTTAAGCAGTGTTTCCCCTTCCAGGAGTTCTGAAATTCAGAGGGGCTAAGCCGAGAAATCGGAATCAGAATTGATGGATGGAAAACCTCTGTAGGAGAAATCACCATGACCAAGGGGAAAGACAGGAGAGTAAATCTAATGTTTCAGAGAAAGAAAGAAATCACCGCCAGGGGGGAAACTCCTAACTTAAGAGAAATGGTGAGCAAACCAGCAATCCAACAAAATAACTGGGGAAATAAACAAAATACAGACCAATAACTGATGAAGTCAACAGAAGGAAAAAAAAATTGTTAGGCACAGATCCAGCAAAAAAATGTTTATGGGAAGCTTGGACAGCATAAGTCCAAAAGAAGACTAGCTGGTCCAAAGAAGAAAGGGAGAAAGTCCAAACCTTGTACTCCTAAACCCTAGCAGCTGAGAAAGAAGTTCCAATATGAGTAAAAGGTTACTTGGACAAGTGGTTCTCAACCTCAGTCCTCAAGTACCCCCAACAGGCCATGTTTGCAGGTTTTCCTTTATCTTGCACAGGTGCTTTAAAACAGAGTCAATGGCTTGGTATTTTGGACAGCCATTTTATCTAAGAGAAATTCCCAAAACATGGCCCTGTACTTGAGGACTGAGGTGGAGAACCAATGACTTAGACAACTAATCTTGTAGTAACATAGAAAAGTAGAGCGCTCTTACGACATAACATCCTAAAGAGCACCCCCCACATCTCAGACCCCCAGCTGGGAGTATATTCCCGATTGGAGATCTGCAGCTTTCTCAGTAGAAGAATAGGATTGACTGGTAGGGAAAATCAAAGGGACCAATAGTAACCAGGGATAGAAAACTACCCTTTAAAAAAGGTGCGATGCAAGTCCAAGTAGGGAATGTCTGTCAAAGGCAAGTTCATGTGAAGAAAGGTAAGGGGGGGGGGGGGATTCTAGGGAGTGGGAATCTTAACCAAGACTGACAAGTAGTGGTGCCCTCGAAAGCCATCATATCAGAACACTGATGGACAGCTGAACAAGAAAATATGTTAGGGGTTTAGCATGATAGCTTCAGAGGGTGAGCCAAGTAACCAAACGCAGGGAAGGAAAAGTACCCAGAAACACAGCTGGATAATCAAGCAAACCTTCAGGAATAGAGGGAAGAGCAGAGTGAAATCCTTAGATACTTCCACAAACCTTCTGCATTGAGGCAGGAGTGTGCCCTGGTCACCAGTAGTGTTGCTAATGAAAAATGTCAAGAGCAGGTCCGAAGTGATGCAGTCCCTCAAAAAGCAACCAAGGATCAGAGGCAAACTTTGCCAGAGATGGTGCCAGGGTGAGCTTAAAGCATCTACAGGATGTTGGTTTATCTAGTGTCTCACAGAAAGAATCTTAGAACCAGTGGGAAATTTGGGCTGATGTGACCCATAACCGTTGGCATGTCCTTTGTGTGTCCAATCGGCCGTGTCCCAACCTCCTGTGTTCTGCAGTATAACCACCACAAAAAACATCCTGTGTACTTTAATTGAAGCTAAAAATAAAAATGGCTACTGTTTTGTGTTATGTACAGCTGCAAAAAAAAGATGCCACATTTTCTAGCAGAACTTTATGGGGCAAAGTCTCTACCACCCCCAAACACAATTCGCTATGAAGGAAATATTTTCTACTTATTGACCAAAGTATGGATGTTGCAAAGTCTATATTTAAAAAAAAAAACCTCTTACCTCCAAACGGTAAATAAATATGGACAGCCCGCTGTGAGACTGAAAGGCTGCCATATCAAGGTTGGTAATGAGGTCCACAACTCTGACAGCACGCGTCACAAATGTGATCTGGTCCTGTTCGTCTCCTAGGAACTTTATCACCTAAGAAACATGAAGCCAAAAGAGAAAGTACAGAACTCTTAGCAACCCAGTAACTGGCAGCATATTAGCAGGTTGCTGCCATGGTGACAATGGCAACAAAAAAATTATATATAAAAAAAAAAAAAAATCAAGCACTAAAAACAATACATAAATGCAATTTTAGAGACTTTTTTTCTTTGCTGTTCCCACTTAAACCCCTATCTAGAAGAAAAGAAAAGAAAAGAAAAAAAAAAAAAAAAAAAAACTGGCAAGGCATAAGATCTTTGAAGACAAGATAATTAAAGTATTGGTGCAGTAGGGTGGCTAATGAATCGCAATCACAACTGTCACTGACAGCTTGAGTCACCACAGAGAGTGGTGACCAGGGTGGTACCCAAACAGATTATTTCAGAGATGACCTAGTAATCACACACAGGAAGGTAGCCTCCAAAAATAGTTTGCGTTCCTTATCTTGTTGCTTTGGAACCCCACCATCTCCCTGGATATTCATGCCTTGTTAATTATTGTACTTTCTTTAGGTCTTTTGTTCAGGGGAAAAAAAATAAAAAGGGTACCAAGGACCTTATAGTCTCTAAACAAACAAAAAAAAAAAACAGTAGTGTCATTTTTTTTTTTTTTTAACAGAGATAAGTACCTTTAAAAGTGCTTCCATCATGCCACAGGAAACCAATGCCTCCCCACCAGCATCATAACTGGCTAGATGATACAAGAAGGAAAAGAGAGCTGTGGCAAATTGGTGAGGATATGGCTCCATGGTAGGGTCTGCAAAAACAAAAAAAAGAGTCACACAGGCAGAATTAATAATTGTGTAGATTCAAACCATACATTTACCCAAAGCTGAAAATGATACATACATTATATACCAACAGTTATCAATAGTACATTACACCGTTGGCCATTTTAAAAGCACAGTTTTCATGTATGCATAGGCAAAGTCATATGCAGGACAAGACCTGTACCACTTAGACATAGTGGATGCTGAACGCAAGACCCTGCCTTCCTAGCAAAGCACTCAAAAAAAAAAAAAAGCAGGGCCCATTTCACACAGGCGTTCAGTCTAGATCCATCTGTCAGTTTTTCACAAGGATCCAGACTAAACCACAATATAGGTCTTTAAGTGGGCAGATGTAAACAATCATCCGTTTAAATCTGCCTACATCCACGTGTGTTCAGATCAGAAAAAAATAAAACCTCCAGCATCCAAATCAGTTAAAACAGAATGAATGTAAAGGGTTTACACGTGTTTCACCTATGCCTGTTTTTAGGCAAGAAACTTGTTGCCTGATTGGCCTCTGCAACAAAGAAAAAAAAAAAAAAAAGATGAAGATTGCTGTAAACTGAAAACTGATCTAAACTGAAAAAAAAAAACGTGACTAAATGAATGATGCTCATGGGAAAGAGGCCCAAGGATGGTAGTCAACATTCCTGTTCACTGCCTCTTAAAGCTGAATTCCACTTATTTTTGTGTTTATTAAAAGTCTGCAGCTACAACAAGAGGATAAATTGCGCTCAAGCTTACTAGTGGGAGCAGGTACCTGTTCTCCCCCACCCCCAAAAATGACATCGCAATTGTGGCATATTTTGGAGAGGAGGGATGCTTAAAGCGGAACTTCACCTTTTGGGTGGAGCTCCACTTTAAGGTGGTACAAAAGCCTCATCAACTTATGAGCCCCCAATATTCTGCTAGCAAACACTTTCTTCCGGACGCAACTACTTTCTTCCGGATGCAAAAAAAAAAAAAAAAAAAAAGGAAGGATGATGATACTAAAAGTACTCAACAAGCATATGACCACTGGACTAAACACCTTCAAAACTATGGCAGTACCACAAACATGAATGAAGACCTGTAATGTAACATAGTAACAATCAATAGACAGTTCTTCTGTCTATCTCTCCAACCATTATATGTAAAGGACCAGTATACCAAAATATGGCCTTGTTTTGGCTACACCTAGACCAATAACTCCTAAAAAAAAAACACTTCCAAACTCTGTTCCTGCCCATCTTTGAAACCAAAGATATATTCTGTAACCCTTTGTCCCAGCACCTCCCATCATATGCCACATATAATTATCATCCCTTATATTGGCCATAGCAGCTGGGCAGTTCAGCACTAGAATCAAATAGAGATTAAAAAAAAAAAAAAAAAAAAAAACCACCTATTCAGTGGTGATCCTTTAAAGCGGAGGTCCACCCTAAAATGGACCTCCGCTCATCGGAATCCCCCCCCCCCCTCCGGCGCCACAATCGGCACCTTTCAGGGGGGAGGGGGGTGCAGTTACCTGGATAATCCAGGTAACTGCACCCACTTCCGGGCTAGCTCTCTGCGGAAAGGGGCGTACGTTACGCCCCTTTCCGCAAGCGCCCGCCCCCTTCAGCAAGTGCCCCGCTGCCTGCTGGGAAACACACAGCTCCCAGAGGCAGCGGGGACCGTCCGGATTGCGCCGCGCGGCTCGCGCATGCGCAGTAGGGAACCGGGAAATGAAGCCGAAAGGCTCCATTTCCTGATTCCCATACCCAAGATGGCGGCGGCAGGACCTGACAGACGAGCGAGCGATCGGCTTCGGGTGCCGACATCGCGGGCGCGCTGGACAGGTAAGTGTCACTATTTAAAAGTCAGCAGCTACAGTATTTGTAGCTGCTGGCTTTAAAAAAAAAAAAAAAAAAAAAAAACGCGGAGTCCCGGTGGACTCCCGCTTTAAAGAGGAAGTAAGGGCAGTTGAAAAAATAAAATAAAAAAAAGGAACCTGCAAGGCTAAGGCATAATGAGCTAGTATGCATAGCATACTAGCTCATTATGAATAACGAAGCCCCCGAAGCGGTCCTCCGTCTCATGTCTGCCGCTGCCATGGATCCAGGAGTGACTTTCGGGTCTCGCTGCTCCGGCGCTGTGATTCGCCGGAGCAGTGATGACGTCACTCCCGCGCATGCGCATGGGAGCCGATACTCACGGCATGTCGCCACGATCTGCGGCCTGCTCAGTGCACCACTGTCTACGGCGCATGCGCCGTAGACAGCGGTGGCTGTCTTTTTGTAAATATCTCCTAAACCATATAGGTTTAGGAGACATTTCTTGGACCTACATGTAAGCCTTAATCTAGGCTTACCTGTAGGTCAAAGTGGTTTGTAAGGGTTTACAACCACTTTAAAAGATTCATTTTCAGAAAAAGATACCATAATCACTAAATTTTTTACAACTTCTTTGGTAGGTGCTGGAAGGGTTATAGCAACCTAAATTTACAAAAACCTTCGTTTTTTTTCGTATTTGTGCATCCCACACAGTCTGTGAAGGTCAATTGATAACATTTGACAACAAACTGACCCCTTTAAAGCCAGTATTTCACTTTAATAAAATTGTAAAATTAAAAACACAGTATAAAATCTCACCTATCATAGCTTGAATGCAGTTTCGAACTAGAACAGGAAGGAAGCCATGGTAAGAGGCAGTTCCAGTGCAATCTATGATGCTGCTTAGTTTGGGTGTTCTTTCCAGGTGAACTATAGAGGTCAGTGTTCTTAGAGATGCAGCTTTAATATCCTACAAAAAAATATAATATAAATGTATAAACACACTTTTTTTTTTCAGGAATATAATAACTGGAGACACTCCCAGACACATTAAACCAGAAGCTTGTAAAGAAGATCATACCATTAGCTGCTTGTCTGTTATTTGTAACACATCCACCAATTCCTCTATTAAACCATTATAGAGGATGCTGTTTGCCGATTCTTGCAATGCATTGGAATAAACTGCAAGGAAAGAGAGAGTTTAAGTCATGGCCTACACTTTTGCAGATTTCTACCAGAATGCTTTCAAAAGGCTCCACAATAAGTTTAAAATGGAGAGAACAGACATGCTTCTCAAAAGTCCTATCCATTCACTTACTTCTAGGTCACACAGTCAAGCATGAATGTGTTTACTTTCCTGGAAGTGGTCTGAGGCCCATGAGCAGGGATTCAGTCTAAGATACGTTTGTACATTCAAAGCAAAAAGCAAATACACTTTTTTTTTTTTATAGTCTGAGTATGTATATGTTACAGGCAATGTGCGAGATCAGGTAATGTGTTAAATGGAGAATTTCACACACTGCCTATAATATATACTGCAATAAATGAAATATATTATAATTTTTCATTTTAGTGCACACAAACACACACACACACACACACACACACACACACACACACACAATTTCAAAAAGTGAGTGTACAGCTTGTATAACAGTGTAATGGCAGTGTTGAGTTATTTTGAGGGGACAGCAAATTTAATGTCCAAACCACTGGAAACAAAACTAAGTACACCCCTTAGTGAAAATGTCCAAATTGGGCCGATTAGCCATTTTCCCTCCCAGATGTCATGTGACTAGTTAGGGTTACAGGGTCTCAGGTGTGAATGCTGGAACAGGTGTGTTAAATTTGGTGTTATCACTCTCTCACACTGGTCACTGGAAGTTCAGCATTGCACCTAATGGCAAAGAACTCTCTGGGGATCTGAAAAAAAAAAAAAGAATTGTTGCTCTACATAAAGATCTCCTAGGCTATAAGAAGATTGACAAGATCCTGAAACTGAGCTGCAGCATGATGGCCAAGACCATACAGCGGTTTAACAGGACAAGGTCCACTCAGAACAGGCCCTCGCCATGGTCGACCAAAAAGGTTGCGTGCACGTGCTTAGCGTCATATCCAGAGGTTGACTATGGGAAATAGAAGTAGGAGTTCTGCCAGCATTGCTGCAGAAGTTGAAGGGGTGTGGGGGCTAACCTCAAAGTTCAGACCATACGGCGCATCAAATTGGTCTGCATCACTGTCGTCCCAGAAGGAAGCCTCTTCTAAAGATGACGCACAAGAGAGCCCACAGTTTTCTGAATACAAGCAGACTAAGGACATGGAATGGTCTGTGGTCTGATGAGACCAAGATAAACTTATTTGGTTCAGATGGTGTCAAGCGTGTGTGGCAGTAACGAGGTGAGGAGTACAAAGACAAGTGTGTCTTGCCTACAGTCAAGCATGGTGGTGAGTGTCATGATCTGGGACTGCATGAGTGCTGCCAGCACTGAGGAGCTACAGTTCATTGAGGGAACCATGAATACCAACATGTACTGTGAACATACTGAAGCAGAGCATGATCCCCTCCCTTCGGAGACAAGGATGTCTTCAAATCTAAACCCTGTTGAGCATCTGTGGGGCATCCTCAAACAAAAGATGGAGGAGTGCAAGGTCTCCAACACCCACCAGCTCTCTGATGTCATCATGGAGGAGTGGCAGAGGACTCCAGTAGCAACCTGGGAAGCTCTGGTGAACTCCATGCCTAAGAGGGTTAAAGGCAGTGCTGGAAAAGAATGGTGGCCACACAAAATGGTGACACTTTGGGCCCAATTTGGACATTTTCACTTAGGGGTGTACTCACTTTTGTTGCCAGTGGTTTAGACATTAGTGTTACTAAACCCACAACAGTAAGATCAGTCAGTATATGCAGCATAGCATGCTTGTTATACTGACTGTGGAACTTAAGGGGTTAATCCTCTGCATTGTGTAAAAATTGTTTTATCCTGTATGCACAGATCCTCCCCTTCCTGTACTGTCTATCTGGGGAAGGCCAGCTAACACAGGCAGAGTAGCCGACTTGCACATGCTCAGTTGTATCTTATGCTGGAGAGGACAGTTTCTTGTTCTCAGAAATAGCCAGTAGACACGATAGTGACATCACACACGTGGGCGCGTATACAGGCTGCAGTGAAAATCTCCTCCCTGAAATCTCAGCACTGAAGAAACTACAGTTTATGATGTAGCCATGGTATACAGATCATCCAAAAAGGTATATCCCAACTACAGGAAAATTTTAAATTCACTCTAGCAGTAGGGCTGCCCCGGCACTGAATGATATATAAACTGCATGCTATGTCTAGAGAAGTACAGTGCTGGCTGTATTACGTGCCCGTCTCTACGCTCCAGCACGCTCTTCCTCAGCCAAAAAACTCCAGTTTGTAGGCAGAACCTTGGCATTATGCACAATACCAAGACATTAAACCATTAGTTGCATTGTAAGCTGAGGTTGAAGTGCAACTGTTGTTGGCCTTAGCTTACAGAGGCATTGAAGCAATTTCAGTGCTGGAGAGACATTGCTGGAGCAAGGATTAAGGTATTTTTCCCCTATTCTTCTACCCCTACGACAGAACAAGCCTTTAACCCTTGCATTACAGAGGGCATCAAGGCAAGGGTGGCTTTTTTTTTAAAGCGATTGTTAATAGTTATTGGGAAGAAGAAGAAAAAAAAAAAAAAACGTTACATAGTTAGTAAGGTTGAATAAAGACACCAGTCCATCCAATTCAACCTGAATGAGTGTCTACAATTGTCTCTATCCCTGTACATTGCACACTCACATTGGTCCTTACCCTCAAGGAGCTCACAATCCAAGGTCCCCATTCATATACTAGGGCCAATTTTGGACAGAAGCCAATTGCCCTAACTACATGTCTTTGGAGTGTGGGAGGATACTTGAGTACCCGGAGAAAACCCAAGCAGGCAGTGTTGTGGTTCGGATTTGAGCCAGCGACCCTTTTTACTGCTAGACGAGAGTGTTAACCGATACACCACTGTGCCGCCGCACAGTGGTGTTATACTAACCTGCCCTGTGTAGTGGATTTGTACAGGGCAGCCTGGATCCTCCTCTTCTTGGGGTCTTCTCTTCTGTGCTCCAGGCCCCTCCCTCCCGTTAATTGCTCCCACAGCAAGCAACTTGGTACGGGTGCACATGAGCCGAGTCACAGCTTTGTGTCCATTCAGAAACGGAGCCAAGGCCAGCCATGCCACCTAACTCTCCCGATTGGCTGACTGACTGCAGCAGGAGCCAATGGCACTACTGTGCCTCAGCCAAACAGGAGGGAGAGCCTCGGATGGCAAAGACACTTGGACGTCACTGGAAAGATATGGGGCTTCGGTAAGTATTCGGGAGGCTGCTACACACAGAAGGCTTTTTATCCATAGAATGCATTAAAATGAAACAAAAAAACCTTCTGAATTTACCACTCCTTTAATATTCCTAGAGTTGGGCTTTAAAAACACAGTAGCTATAAGAATAGAATAGAATTCTTAATTCCACAAAAGATAGGACTTCTGCATAACTGAATGGAAAGACAAAAGATACATACCTAGTATAGAAATAGCGTGCAGTCTTGCTTGTACTGCTTGTAATCTCTTCTTGTGATTAGAAAAACCATGTGCCAGTCGTATGTGGGTGAATAAAAGCATCTACACAGTAAAATAAAAAAAAATAAAAAAACACAACGTTATCAAAACAAACACAAAACAAGAACTATACTTAAGTTTGGGATTTAGAAAAAAATTATACTCCCCAAAGTGGGTGCAGCATCAATCTGATGCTGCATCTGTCCCCTGTTGGCTCTGCAGGAAGAACAGAGGGATCAAAGACCGCTGATCGCTCAGTTCTAAGCATTTTGTTAGAGAGTCAGGGACCGTCAGTCTCCGGCTCTTTGTTCTGCCCTCCCGTGCTCACTGGAGTGGCTGGCTGAGTCAGCTGCCAGTCCAGGGTTCTGGGTGGATCATTTACCATATGGTCAGGATCTTTATAGAGACTGTACCAGCTCGGTGACATCAGCTGACAGCAGACTTCAGCCCTCTGTAGGTCTGAAACGATTCACAGGACTGCAGAATTAACTGTACTTGTGACCCATAAGGGAAACATAGCTAATATAGCTTTAGCTATACTTCTCCATTATTTTAGTAATCCCCAGGCCCAAGCAAAGCTAATGCCTGTTCAAGGAATAAATCGCTGACATTAGGTTTTGTCTCTAACAGGTGCAACTTGGCGTCAATCTAAAAAATTAATAGGGCCATCTTACACATGCTATGTGGCCCTGGAATGACTTTCCTTCCCAGAGTTTACAGCAGGGGTAGGCAACCTGGGACCCTCCAGCTGTTGTGGAACTACATTTCCCATGAGGCATTGTAAGGCTGGCAGTTACACTTACTCCCAGAACCATGATGGGATTTGTAGTTCTGCATCAGCTGGAGAGCCCACCCCTGGTTTACAGAAACCAATTTGCTGAAAGTAATTTAAATCCCACAAGGCAGGGAGAAAGAATGATACAACTTTACTGTCATAATACTCTACCATTAAAAAAGGATGAAATGACATTCTACCTGTTTGTCCTTGGGAATGCTGTGCAATTTAGTGAGGGACTCCATGATCTCTGAGGGACTTTCAGAAATCTAGAAAGTGAAAGCAGTCATTAATACCAGGTATTACAATTCTAGTCTCCTGACAGAAGCTACACAAAAATCTGGTTTGTTACCTTATCAAGTTCTTCTATGTGTATATAATGTAGTGTGTTACTAGACGTCTGAAACAAAATAAAAAAAATATTATCCTCATATTTTTCATTTGCCAAACCAGTTATACACCAAACCAAGCAAAATCTAGAGAACAACCAGAGACTAACCCTTTTTTCAACTTTCACTTCGGACCCGGGTTCTGCATAAAATTCAAAATGTAGAGTGGTGGCGCTGGGGGGATATTTCTATAGAAACACATGATAAAAGGATTAAAAAAAATAAATAAAAAAAATATAGAACATGAGCGTGGCTGAATTATCATTGTACTATAGTCTGTGTAAATGTGTGTAGGTTTTAATAAAAAAATAAAAATTATATATTATATACACATACATATATATAATTTATTTTTATTTTTCACTCCTCTGATGTGCATGCGGTCTGTTTGTCCATTTACACATTAAAAGGGAGGTCATCAAGATTGACAAACATGGCAGGCTATTTTTAACTAAAGGCTAAACTCCCCCCCCCCATTTTTGATAGAGCATAGAGGGTTTAGAATGTTTGTCAGTTTTTGTTGCTGTCTGTGACCCCATTAGGGAGATTCACCCTCTAGATTTGTCTTGTTGTCCCTAGAAAAGTAAGAGGAAATCTTCCAATGGGGGACACTAGTACTGCTGACCTGAGGGTCCCCAAGAAATTCCATTAATTTGCAGGGTTTTCCTCTCACTTTTTGTTTGACTATGGGACAGGAAATTAAGGGAAATCTCTGCAATGGGACACAGATGGCGGTGAAAAAATAAAATAAAAAAATCTGACAGGGGTCTCTTCCTTACTCTATCCCAAATGGGGGGGTGGGGGTGGAGTGCCCATCTCAAGGTGTCTGATCATCACATGAATATTCCAAGTAGCCTGTCATCTACACAGTCTAACTCTGTTGTGCTATGGGATCCAATAAATGCTAATCTCTCTCTAAATTAACAGGAACAGGCTAAGATTCGAACCTAGTACGTGCAAGCTGAATGTACCAAGTTGATCGATCAACTCGGGCATAACCAGCATGCAGGGTTTTTACCTGTGTTTATCACTAGCGGCTGCTATAGCTACTAGAAATAATCACTGTCTTCTGGCAGGGATGGCTTTCCCCACCGGGAGAAGTCAATAGCCCGGCAGGAGGGAGTTCCACAACACCACCGTCTAAGTAGATGGGGAATCCAATGAATATCTTTCCTGCAACCCGTGGTTGCAGGAACGAAATAAGTTCTGTATACGGCCAGCCTTATTCATCACTCATACACAGACAACTTATAGTATTCACTTCATTCGTTTCCCTTCAGCTCATTATTTTTGGTAAATATGTACCATAGCATTAACAGTTCATATTTACTATTTCCAGCCAGAAGGTGGCAGACTCTTTTTAGACAAACCTTGACATGACTGAATTTAGAGTTTGTACTAAAATAAATCTCCCCACCTCCCAGACCCCTGGCATCCTGGTCTAATACACTTTTGTACACATTCCAGATTTGCATCACACGCTCATTCATTCCCAAGGATGGACCTGTATCCATGTCAGCCTCCTGTGGTAGCTCTGAGTACAACTAACTCAAAGAAACAATGCATGGCGTATTATGAGGAGGCAGATGGAACCATGGTGGAAGAAGCATTGCAAGAACAGTGACAAAAGTAAATGTTAGAGCAGGTTGCCTGCACTTGGGGTGGATAAATATTAAAAAAAAAAAAGTTAAAAATTCAAAAGGTGAGGTTGTCCTTGAAAGCAAACCTAAATCAGACAGAATAACTAGAAAACTATACAATTTTGGTTTTCTGAACTCTCCCCATACTTGGCTTTTCTAAACACACCTCTACAACACTTACGTATGGACACCAAAAGACAACGCAAATAGAAACACAAATTAAAAAAACAATGCTTTTTCTACATTCAATTTCTGGCTTGCTAGGCAAACTATCAATGAACTGCGTATTCAGTATTAATGAAGCAAGCTTTCCATTTTCGCCAATTAAATGTTGACAGCAGTTTTATTATGCCTATGATGCGGTTAACTTATACTAAATGGTGTGGTCATGGCCACAGAAAGCAATCACTTTTTTTCCCTCCCAGTCTGTTCACTTTACATATCTTTCAGATAGACCAGCTTGAAAATATATGTATCGCAGTAATGATCTTACCGACATCTGCATGTCTTTGCAGCATTCCGCAAGACCAAAGCCGTTTTCCTTCCCTCCCCAGCTCTGAAACAAACAAGATGAAGTACAAGTGAGCAACGTTTTTTTCCCTCTACGCACATTAATGCTAGGTGAACATAGGTTACACAAGGAGCTCACCTCAGCTAGATGCTGGAGTCGCGATAACAACGGCGTTCTCTTCTCGGAAGCCAAACGTGTGATATAATTAGATCTTTTACTGAAGACATAGAGAAGGTTTAGCACAGCTAGTACCACTTGCATGTCAGAAGAGGCGAGCAATGTTGTTAAGTGCTGAGGACAAAAAAAAAAAAAAAAAAAAAAAAAAAAATCAAAAAAACAGCGTCAGTATATTTAAACACATTTTCTGTTAACCTTTATAAACTTAACAGTAAAATCTGTAGCGTTTGGGACCATGGGGGCGGTCCCTTAGATCAGAGCTCGACAAAACCTGGTAAATTGGCCGCTCAGCATCCAGTACACAGACGGGAAACACAGAGAAAAAAGGTTGTGAGAGCCCATGAGCCATGCTGCTGTCAGGGAACACTGAAATATGTTTAGGCTTCCAGAAAATGGATGCCAGTGCCTTGAATAGGAATCATATAGAAAATGGCCGCTGAAGCCCAGACAGTCGGCCTGCTCTGCCCACACCAAAAATGACTGCCAATCATCATAAGGTAGCTATAAAAAAAAATAAAAATAAAAAAAAAAAACCTGCAAAGCCACAGCGCTGCACCATTCCCAGCAGACCCTCACAGGCACCTTTCAAGGGCATACCATACAGGTCCCAGGACCACCGCCATTCAGCCAGCCCCCCATGTCAGGTGAGAGCCCATAGAGAGCCCCTATATAGGCACACACACACACTGCTCAGCAGCCACATGCAGCATTGCCTCCTGAAGGGGGAGGGAGGAAAGATAGGGACAGGGGAGAGAAGATAGGGAGAGGAGGGGGCCCCCGAATCGACCTCCCAGGGAATGCCCAGCTGCTCAGCCCCATCAGAACAGGGAGAGCTGTACTTACCAGTCCTGAAGAGCTGGGGGACATTCAGGAGTACATCTACTCCTGATCAGTACAGGGTAGCTACTGGCCTCGACATACTGTGACGCAGACATCAGTAGCCTGGTCATATGTATGCCCCGGAGCATAAAAGCTCACCAACCACCTCTGGAGCCGAGGTAGGACGTGGCCTGCCGAGCCGTAGCTGCGACCTGCACACGCTCGATGGCCGGACTGGGGAGACTACAAGGATAAGTGAACCAGCCTGTCACCTAGCCGGCTGTTGATAGAAGATCACAGGATCACTCATCTTGTGCAAAAAGCAAAGCTTCTGCATAAAAAAATAAAAAACATGGACCTATGGGACCGCAGGGTTCCTAGGTCTTTCTCCTTCACTAGGCAAAATAAAACTGAGTTCTGCTAGCAGACAGGAGGGTTGATATCTAAGGGACCGCCCCCATGGGCGGAACTGAGAGTTCTGAGTGTTGTATTACAACTTTGCCTAGTATTCTCCTAGAGCTAAGGTATACAACCCAATGGCTTGAGGAGCTGTGTCGGTCCGTGAATATAAGAGAAATTCTGTATTTGTGCCCTTTGAACCTGCAATCCTGAGAAAGACTTTTCCACGGGGTTACAATAAATTTACAATGCACAATCAAAAAAGTTTAGGTACAGTTTTGTTGTTGTCACAATGCAATTTCATAGCAAGGGGTGATGTATGAATTAGCTGTCATATATAGAACATACTGGTGGTTCTTGTGCTCTTGGCTTCCATTTACTCCACACTTGAAATGATAGAAGCACTCCTTACTGCACACAAGTGCTCCAGGTCATTGAGAAATCTGTACAATAAGTCACAGTTCCTCCTTTTATGTAGGAAGGTGTTAGAGTAGTATTAAAGTGGCTGTAACGTCAGAAGGTTTTGTTTTTTTATCTTCATGCATTCTATGAAGCACAGATGAAGGACCCAAGAAGAGAAGGATCTGGGCTGCTCTGTGCAAATCCACTGCACAGGGCAGGCAAGTAGGACAGGTTTGTTATTTTTATATAAAATACAAGACTTGAAAATCACTTTAAATCCAAAAGCAAACATATTGCAGCTTACCTACCTTAGCCTATTAGATGTGATAGCTGCATTAGCTTCTTTTTTAGGCTTCCTTCTATTTTCATCTGGTGATCAAGCCAGTAAGTCAGTTTTTCACTAGCAAAACCCCCTCTCATTTACAGGAATGAAACAGACCATTTTACACTGACAGTTGATTTTCTCCAAAAAGGAAAAAAAAGGGCTTGCTTTAAAGCAGGATTCCGCTGCGGTTTTGTTTTTTTCTTATCACTGGTGGGCGATTCCTACCGTCTCTTAGCAGTCACGATCGGCGTGTTTTTGACCCCCGGCGTGACGATTTTATTGCAATGGGAAACTTTTAAAAAAGCAGTCCGGCGGTTTCTATTTTTACTGTGGGCGTCTGAAGCCCACAGGCATTTACTTCCTGTATGCGATGACGCTGGGCTCCCAGCATCCACCGCTCCATCTCGCGCATGCTCACTGATAGCAGTGAGCAGCTCTGTAAAAGTTTCCGGCTGCCATCAACCAAAATGGCAATTTTGGACACGCCCTCGTCACGTGACCGGCGTCCTCCTTCCGAAATCTCACGAGATTTCGGCATTACTATGTCCCCCATGGATTCTTGGGAAATAGCTAAGAAATTTCCCAGGGACCATTGCGAGGACGATAACCACGCCTACTCCCATGGGAGGACAGCCCGGAAGTCGGCACAAACATCACAAATATAAGGTAAGTACTGAATAATATTTTATTTCAATCTTCATTACTGTAACTATGTTAACATGCGATTTAGATAAGAACATTTTAGGTACAAAACCGCTTTAACAGATTAAAAAGTATTAGCAGGACTTCAGCTTCAATTTGTTTGTGTATTTAATTCTGCTATTACTTCTAACTGAGCCCTTCCCCCAGACTGAAAGTGCTATTGCCCCCTGTGCTCACTTATCTAGAGTGCAGCTTGTGTAATACAGGAGGTGCGTTACTGGTCAGATTATCAGGGGGGGGGGGGGGGGACTACTACAGCCACTACATCTAATGATAGCAATATATTTATTTTTTTGTTTTGGGTTTTAATACTGCTTTAACTGCTGTCACTAGAAAACACTGGCTGGGCTGCATAGAGGTTGTAGCAAGTCCCAGGAGAGGTAGATTGTGCACTGCAATAATTCTTGCGAGACGTTTACCAATCTGCCCATACCAGAAAACCATCAGATTTTGTAGAAAACACCCTAATGCCGCGCACACACAATCAGAATTTTGGATGCAAAAAGCTCTGATGGTTTTTCCGACGGAATTTCGCTCAGGCTGTCTTGCGTACACACGGTCACACCAAATTCCGACCGTCAAGAACGCAATGAAGTACAACATGTAAGACGAGACTAGAAAAAGGAAGTTCAATACCCAATAGCTTCCATCTCGTAGTTGAATCTGAGCATGCGTGAGTTTTTGCGCGTCGGAATTGCATAACACGATCAGAATTTGCACGTTTTTTCCGTCTGAATAATTGAGAACATGCTCTCAAGTTTTTGCTGGCACGAATTCGGCCAGCTAAATTCCGATGGAGCATACACACGTTTGCACTTTACGATGAAAAGCTCTCAGTCTTTTGCTGGCTGAAATTCCGATCGTGTGTATGCGGCATTAGGATGCCAAATATGAGAGCATGCAAACCTAGCAGAGAGCAACTTTATGGAGCCACTTCATTGGTGTTATACATGCAACATCAAGCGGAAGTACCAATTATATTTCTTGGGGCTCCAGTTGCAAACTGGTGCTGCAGGGAAATTAAGATAGCAGCTTTTGGTACCTCCTATAAAAAAGGCAGCAATAAAAATACATCTTCAACCAGAATGGGAACGTTTAGAAAATCTGCCATAATTTTGTCTGTGAAGCCCCTTGCCGTTTTTTGTTCCAGTCCAGACTGCGTTTGCCAAAAAAAAAAAAAAAAAAAGGAGATTGGAAATCCCCTCAATGAGAACAGAGCATTTAAAACTAGACAAATCTGCTCCTATCCCTTCCTGTCTCTATATTTAAGAAAATAAAGAAAATATAGAAAAAATAAAAGATGAAGGGTTGAATTTTCATACAAGGCACAAAACAAGCTACAAAAAATAAAATAAAAAAATTAGCTTTTTAGCAATTCCATGAAATTGAGAAAAGGACCATTCAGAAGTCAATCTAGTCAGCTGGCAGAGATATTCTCATGCCTCAATATCAAGCACTACAAGTATTCAGGTTAAGATTTTGCTGCATGAAAAAAAAAAAAAAAAAAAAAAAAAAAAAGTTTGTGCAAGATAGGGCAGCAGATTTAAAGAGACATGATGCAGGAACATGCGAGTTCCATAATTTGTGGTATTTCAATACATGTATTGGATAACACAGTTTGTGAACATCTACTACATACGTATGCTCCGTTTTGCAAAGTTAAACATCCAAAAGGAAAGTCTTTTGGGAAACTCTATACAATGAACACATACCTCAATGGAGCTATAGAGATGGCGAGAGAAGCTGTATTCAATAAGCAGAGCAGTGAAGTTGAGAACTGCCAGCAGAAGTGCTTTAAGCTGCTCCTTCTCAGGTCTGTCACACACCAGCATCCACGACATATTCTCCACAGTCTGCCCAGCATCTGCTAGGATCCCATCAAAGCGATCCAACAGGTCCACCCAGTGATAGAGCTCACACTACAAATAAACAGAAATTAATAAATTAGTAAAGAACAAATTTGATTCTTTAAAAAAAAAAAAAAAATATATAAGAAGTTGTTTTTTTTTTTTAATTAGATACATTTTTATTGAAACAAGTTTTTAAAATTTTACAAAGGAAGTTGCATATCAAAAGACATTGTGCAGTGTACAACCACGATAGGACAAAATTTAACCACTAAGCATCCAGGCCAATTCTGACATTTCTCTCCTACATGTAAAATTCATTTAATTTTTTTGCTAGAAAATTACATAGAACCCCCAAACATTATACATGTTTTTTTTTTTAAGCAAAGACCCTAGAGAATACAATGGCGGTTGTTGCAACTTTTTATCTCACTTGGTATTTGCGCAGCAATTTTTCGAACACGTTTTTTTCAGAAAAACAAAAAACAAAAAACAATTTCATGCTCAAAAAAAATAATAAAAAAAAACCAACATGTCGCGCTTCAAAATTGCACACACTCGTGACATGGCGCCAAACTTTGGTATTTAAAAATCCCCATAGGGGACGCTTTAAAAATTTCTACTGGTTACATGTTTTACATTACAGAGGAAGTCTAGGGCTAGAATTATAGCTCTCGCTCTAACGTTCGCAGCGATACCTCACATGTGTGGTTGCACGCCGTTTTCATATGTGGGCGGGACTTACATATCGCTTCTGAGTACGAGCTCACGGACACTTAAATATTTTTTTTTTTTTTTTTTTTTTTATTGTTAATTTAACTTTTATTTTTTTAGTTTGACACTTAAAAAAAAAATTTGATTACTTTTATTCATATTACAAGGAATGTAAACATCCCTTGTAATAGGAATATAGCATGATCGGACCTATTTACAGTGAGATATGAGGTCAATAAGACCCCATATCTCACCTCTAGGCTGGGAAAAAAAAAAACACAGCTTCCCAGCCAAGGTGGCGCCGTTATTTTGAATGCATCTGGTCCGCCGGAAATCTCTATGATACCATCTGGGGGCCGGTGGATCCTCTGACCGACTCACCGATGGAAACCGCCGCTATGATCATTCTTATGGTGCAGGGAATCGCTGGCTGAAAATGCTGATATCCGAATGATGTCTGTAACCTCCAGCATCATTCAGATATAACTCCCGAAAGTTGAGGCCGTCCCAGGACGTCCTCCCGGCGCGAGGTGGTTAAAAAGCAAAGGATTCAAAAATCATCTTCACCCAATTTACATCAGCTTTTAATCAGCAGAATATACGTGATAAATGATTCTACCGAGAGGAACAGTAATGGGGGTAATGAAAAAAGAAAAATGGGGGAGAAAGCAGGTAAAGAAACAGTAGTGGGAGAACCTCTCAGACCCAAGGAAACAATTAGTCAAAAATGACTGGTTGTAGGTGCTAGAAGCACAAAACCATGCAAGCAACCTGAAACCACCACATGGATGCTACACTGGACCAAAATGAAATACTGTTTTTAGAGGACAAAAAAAGTCAATACAATATGACACATTTAATAAATTAAAAATAAAGTGCTTGTAAAGGTTGAATTTTTTTTTACCCTAATGCTTTATCTGCATTAAGGTAAACACCTTCTGTGCAAAAGAACCAGCAATGTGCCTAAGAGTAGTGCCTCTCTCACCCCTCACTGGACATGGAGGCAGCAGTGGGGGACATTGGCTACCGCTGCTGTCAATCACATGTGGAGTGAGCAGAGGTGGGGCTGAGCTGCACTGTGTAGGTCTACGGACAAACTGTATGCGGCTTGGGATTGTGTCCTCATAGAAAACAGCTTGCTATGGGGGCACTCGGTAAGGGGGAGTAGCCAGGAGTGCAGACAGGGCACCCCAGAAGAGGAGGGTCGGGCTGCTCTGTGGAAAACCCAAAAACTATGACACGTTTCCAATTATAAAATAAAAATATTTTTACTTTTACAAACACTTTAAAGCAATTCCTAACAAGTCATAAGATTTATCACTATTCAAAAATGAATATTGATCGCATACCTTTCCAATATTCCATGTTTTGATCTGCTGTAGCTCGAGCAGAAGTTGCTCATCTGTGCAAACTTTCAACTTGTCAATCAGAGACCTGCAATCTGCAGGCTGTAGGGAAAATGGACACAAGAAAAATATAAGCACAGTATACAATAATGTAAAATAATTAGATTAAGCTTTATTTCTCAGTATCAGATTACTGCAGTGCTGCTAGCAACATTCCATCCTGAGGGGGAAGAGGTTAGCGAAAGCATTAGCATCCAAACCTTCCCTAGCGAGAGCACACAATGTTGTGTCTCCATCAAATAAGTGTAAAGTCATTTTACCTTTCAGATGATCGCTTTTAATAGAGTTATGTTAAATATATGGGAGCTGCTATGGCCGATGGGGTGAGGAGCACCTTAGCCATCACCTTTGATGTTAGAATTCACAGGCCTTCTCAGCTTCTAACAGTAAATGCTTACTAAACCCAGGAGCCTGCATTCACTATATCTGGTCTCCCAGAGTAAACAGAAATGCAATAGTTTTAGTAAATATAAACTAGGGGACGACACCGATTTTTCAGCTGCCTTTCAGGCTGACAGCCGATATCAGGTGCCCATTTTCTGCAGATTGAAATTATTTACAGTTAGGTTTTTTTTTTACCATTTTTATTGCTGTCACAAGGAATGTAAACATCCCCTTGTGACAGAAATAGGTGGTAACTGGTACTCTTTATGGAGGGATCTGGGGCCTATAAGACCACAAACCCCTCCTTTTCACCTGAAAGTATTAAAAATGTCAAGATCAGTTTTTAAAACTTTCTATTTTTTTAAAACTGGCGCCTTTAGGATGCCAGTAATCTGGAAGGGATGTCATGATATGGTTTCCGGGTTACTAGATCTTCAGCTTTGTTTGGGTCTTCAGCCAGCCGGCAGACATGTGGGACGTCCAAATGGGACGATAGACCCGGGCAGAGTGTCAGGAAAGGGGGTGTCCCCTCCCACTGCCTGTCATAACAGCCGAGCGGCTGCTGAGCCGCATTGGCTGTAATTACAAGAAAACTGACCGTCCACTCTAAAGAAAAACCCCTTGAAGCAATATTGATAACATTGCTAAGTTTGTGACCGATGCTTAAAAAAAAAAAAAAAAAAAAAAAAAAAAAAGAAGAAGAAAACAGAAAAAAAAAGGAATAAAATCGATAAATCGGTCGACCTCTAATATAAACTGCCAAATACCTTTTCTCATCAGCAGTTAGAGCAGTCTTTTTTGCCTTCTATGCGTGTCTGGTTAAAGTTTGCAGGAGTTTACATTCTCCCACGAATGTCCTATGACAGTGATGGCGAACATTGGCACCCCAGATGTTTTGTAACTACGTTTCCCATGATGCTCTTGCACTCTGCAGTGTTGTTGAGCATCATGGGAAATTTAGTTCCAAAACATCTGGGGTGCAAAGGTTCACCATCACTGTCCTATGAGAATGCATGACCCTTAACCAAAGCCTTTATATTAGGGCTGAAACAACTAATCAATTATGAAATGAAGTAACATAATGGGGTTTAAAAAAAACTAAAATGAACCCTTTATAGTACAAAAATATAATCACTACTGTAAATATTACTTTCACTGTTCTACAGTAAAAAAAAAAAAATGAACCCCTTCCAGTAGTCATCTGCTTTTTTTGTACTATAAAGGGCTAATTTTAGTCTTTATAAGCCCATTACGTTACTAAACGTCTTAGGCCTGGTTCACATCTATATGTTTAATGATGCTTTTTGCAGAAACGCACTACAGTTCATTTACATGGTTTCCTATGGGACACGTTCATATCTGTGCTTTTTTCAGCTGCTGCATATTTGGAAAGGGTCAGGGACTTTTAAACGCAAAACTGTGCTTTTTTGGTTCAATATACTTTAATGGAGAAGCTGCAGAGAAGAATGTAATGTGTTTTTGCAGCAATTTGTGTTTTTTTTTTTTTTTTTATCTGCCCAAAAAAAAATGCAAAAAACGCAAATTGCAGTAAAATCACGTGCGCAAAAAATCAAAAACGCACAGCAAAAAGCACTGCAGAAACAGATCAAAAGCAAAAACTGCATAGATGTTTATTGAGCTTTATGCTGGCCTCACGGATCAATTTTCAGGTGAGAAGATTCAGATGAAAAAATCTTTGTACATTCACTGAAAGAATTTTGTTTGAAATTTTCACTTCATTTCTGAACAAAAACCACAAACACTGTTTGCAAATTTCTTCGACCGAGAAGTTTTCCATTTCCAAATTTTCCTGTAACTGTGGTTGAAAATGAATGTCAATTTGACCCACTTTTTTTTTTTAAGGTTATTAACCGAAACAAATCGGCCAACTAATCGATTATGAAAATAATCGTTAGTTGCAGCCCTACTTGACATCCATTGTCTATAGGCAATGCTCACCAACTGAACTTGATGTACCTTCTATAACATTCACCCTTATCCAATCATTTTATAGTCACTGACCTAGAGCAAGACATGCATATCAAGTGTTGGTGCACCTAAAATGTACAGGCTTATTCCACGATGGCATCTCTCTCTCACAAGTAGAGAAGGAAAAATAGGGATGACAGCCTCAGAACACGTACCTACAAAGCTAAATATGCTACAGTTAACTCTAGTGGAAGATATGGCTATGTAAGACCCATTAGTATAAGAACTGTGCTGGCCACTGACAGCCAGGTAGTAGTGAGGCAAGCAAAGTTAGAATTTACACTATAGTGATATAAGAATCAAGTGTTGCAGTGTGGTGCATTTCTGCCATGTTGCACTACACGGTGTGCTGTGCATTTAACAATATAAGCACAGTTTTAGGGCCTGTGTTGACATCAGTTGGACATGCCAATATTCAGAAATCATTGACAGTTGCATATGACCTGCTTCAAGCAAGTTTTGCATTTCCATGGTCCTGTATGACAATGGAAAAACCTATATATTTTTCACAAATACTCACTGCCTCTGTTGGCGTCTTCTTCAGCTTCGTCCTGTCCACCTTCATTTTCAGATTTTTTTTTATACCTTCAGCTGCACAGCAGAGAAGAAAAAAAAAATAATTGGAACGAAAAATAATGGCATGCAACATACATGTTAACAAAATGGATAAAAAAAATAAAAATAAAAAAATAAACACTACATACATACTTAAGAGCTGCAGGATTCTGGCCAAAATGAAAAATCACAATTTTTTTTGCTTAGAATAAAGATCGCGATCCTCATCGTTTAATCGTGCAACACTAAACTTATAATGTTTTTAAATAAAATTATATATATATATATATATATATATATATATATATATATATATATATATATATATACATACACACACACACACATACATACACACACACACGGCAAAAACTCGAATATCCCAACAGTGTTAATTTCATTGTTATTTTAGTCAACTAAAACAACTGAGATGACTGAAATACAACTAAAACTAAAATGGTATTTTAGGCAAAAGACTAAGACTACAATGGGACTAAAATGAAAATGTCATTTTAGTCAAAAGACCAAAACTAAATTGAAATTTGACTTCAAAATTAACATTGGTCTATAGTGCATGTTGATACCTCAATGCCATAATAAATAACACATTAGAGCTTTCACTCCAGCAGTATATAATGAGTTTGGCAATTGTAGAGAATGCATTACAATTTAATTACACCCATTAGATTTTAGATGGCTAAAATGAGTTTTAGTCGACTAAAATGTACTGGAGATTTAGTCGACTAAATCTAAAACAATTGCAGAAGACTAAAACCTAAAATGCCATTTTAGTCCTAAGACTAAAACAGAATTTAAATTTGTTGTCAAAAATAACACATATGTAACTTTCAGCAACTAAGTAGTCACCAGAAGTACAGGCAAATAGAGGATAACTTTCTCTATAGGAGTGGGAGGAATATAAAAGGCCACATAACTAACATCCTAGGAAGACATTTTTGTCTGGAGGTTGCTTTAGGCTGCTTTCACACTGCTCCTTTGCAAAAAATTTTTTAAAATCAAAAATAAATAAAAAACCATGCATTTTTTTTCGACATTTTGCACCTGTGAAAAAAACAAAACCAAAAAAAAAACATGAGACTCCAAAAAAAAAAATAATTAAAAAAAACCCCATCTCAGATTCGTTTGATACTTTTTCCATTCCTTTTGGGGACATGTGTTTTTGGTGCTGATCTTTTACCACCAAAAATGCAGCATGCAGGACATTGAAAAACACAACTGTATAGCAACTGGCCAGTGTGAAGCGCTCCACAGGATTAAATGCATTGAAAAACTGATCAGTGTGAAAGCAGCCCTAGGCATATGGATAAAAAAATTATTATTACCATTAGCCTTCTGGAAAATGAATCTGCAACAAAGTAGGAGGTAAAACCCAAATTAAACCTACTCTAGCTGGATCCAGCAGGGCACGAGAAAGGAGAAGAAAACTGCATTGAAAGACTGCTGCAAGGCTGCAAGTTTCGTCCAGAAAACTCAAGGAACCAGGGACTCCGCAGGAAGATGCACTCAGGATGCAACAACTAGAAAACAGAGGAGAAACAAAAAAACAAAATCTCATTAATACCATTGCTGCTCAAAAGTAAAAAAAAAAAAAAGCTTGTAATTCATTCTTTATATGGTTTTAATGTCACCCTGGCCAGCCTATAGCAAAAGGGAGAAAAGGGAGGGCCGGGCAGTAGCGCTCTCATCCAGCAGAACAAGCCACTCATGCACGCCCCCAGGGACGCACAGCGCAGAGATCAGTGCTGCTCCGACCGATTGCATCTCCAAACATGGTGAAGAGCCTATGATGTAGGCTCTTTACCATGTGATCAGCTGTGTCCAATCACAGCGTTACTAGGAAGTGCTGGTTATCGGCTTTCCTCTATTCACGGTTTGGGGGCGGCTCTGCACTGATCATCAGTGCCCACCTGTGATGCCTATCAGCACCCATTAGTGCTACATATTAGTGTCCATCAGTGCAGCCTCATCAGTGCTCATCAGTCACAGAAAACTTGTAATATTTTGGTCTTTTTTCATTTGTTTACCAAAAATATAAAAGACCCAGTGGTGATGAAATACCACCAAAAGAGACAACTATTTGTGGGACAAAAATGATAAAAATAGGTCATGTGTACAGTGTAGCATGACCGCACAATTGTCAAAGTGTGACAGCGCTGAAAGCTGAAAATTGGCCTGGGCATGAAGGGGGTGAAAGCACCCGTTACTGAAGTGGTTAAACACCAACTCCAGCTTTTTTTATTTTATTTTTTTTTAATCGTAAATCCATTTTTTACACCCCCAACCTTATTGATGTTGTATGAAACACTGAAGACAGTCCAGGAGGGGGCACAAAAAAATAAAAACCCCAAAAAAAAACCAACGCACCACATGACCACCTGAAATGCTGGGAATTAGGGTAAGGCTATGTACACGGGACGTTTCTACAACCACTCCTGAAAGCTATAACGTGACTTGACAGATAGTAACCGTCTGTCTTACTGCATTTTCATGCCGCGTTTGCTTTTAGAAGCTTTAACAAGATAGATAAAACGTCTAGAAACTAAATGTGGGTAAACGTGAGTTACCACATTTGGTGCTTGAAATGGCTGTAAACTCAGCTTCTGAACGCATGTTTTGCGTTCCAAAAATGCCTCTAAACTCACCCGCCTAGAAACTACTGTAAACGACCCCGTGTACATGTACAGATAACAGAGGACAGTTCAGGGGCAGTAGAAAAAAAAATGGCCAACTGCTCCTAAACGTCTGTTTACCAGCAGCAGTGTACATGAGGCCTAAGTATTCTGTACATTTTTATTCAAATTAGATTTGGGAAGTAAAGGAGGAGGAACTGTGGAGTGATTTTCAGGCCTATTTTCACACACATGCAAACGATTTAGAAGCACATTTTTAAGCATATTCAAGCTTCACGCATTTTTCTTTTTAGAAAAACGTGAAGTTAAGTTTTCATCAACACATATTTCCTTATTTATAAGTCTACTTTCACACTGAGACACTTTACAGGCACTACAGCGCTAAAATTAGTGCCTGTGAAGAGCTTCTTCCATCTCTCCAGTGTGAAAGCCCAAGTGCTTTCACACTGGAGCAGTGAGCTTGCAGGACGGTAAAGCCGCATCTTTTCAGCGCTGTAGGAGTGGTGTATACACCGCTCCTAAAGCGCCCCTTCACATTGAAAACAATGGGGCAGCATAGCCAAAGTGTTGCCTTGTGGGCCGTTTAACCCCTTTTTCGGCCGCTAGCGGGGGTTAAAGCCACCCCGCTAGCAGCCGAATAGCACCACTACGACGGTAAAGCAGCACTAAATAGCCCCGCTTTACCGCCAACACCCGCTCCAGTGTGATAGTAGCCTAAGTGAGCAAAAATAAATAAATAAATAAATCTCCCTTTTTAAGTGCCAGACAAGTCAAGGAGACAATGGATAAAACTTTGTATGTGCCACCGAGAAATCGCACACAAGTTATAAAATAATTTTTCTACTATACAGATGAAAACCGTAAAAGTACAAAATACGATTAAAAGCAATAAATTCATGTATATAAAATTTGTCTTGCAGTACTAAGGCATATAGGCCCAATGTTTCAGGAAAGAGTTCACTTCTTCAGGAGCCACATCCTTATTGTATATTCTAGATCCTGAATTGTACATTCTTCAAACAATTGTAGATCTCATTCCTCAAAGCATGATATAGACACACAAATGTTATTTTAATTACATATTATATAGTTGTCATCAAAATCTACGGGGTCACCGAAAGGACACAATTCAAAAGGCTCCAGCTATATTGCCATATCCTATATGGCTGTTACCTGCCCCATAAAACCACATTGATAAAAGCCACATCCACATCATCAGGAAAAGCACATGTCTGATTCGAATAGGGCGCCTGAGCAAAATCACGCAGAGGACAGTGAGCTCTGCCCAGTGTCTTTTGCTAAACAACTCCAACACACTCAGGTCCTACTGACATAAAATGCAATCACTCTACAGTCCTCCATAAGAACAAGGAGGGTTCTTCGGCAAAGGGAAGGATGCAAGGGACACATGACAGCTCTGAATTTGACAAGATCAACAAGTGATCTTTTGCATAAAGTTTCCAAATGGTATATTTTATAAACCAAAAGGGAGAAAAATAGACAGTCACTGTTGGGGGATCACATACACTTGAAGCAGTATCAAACATTATTTAAATCTTTCATTTTAAGGGGTTCTATTGTGTCCAAGTGCATAATACTAAGACTGGTCAGCCTTTAACCTTTTTATTCTTATTGGGCATATCACTGCAGCCGGTCTCTCTAAAAAGTAGACAGTAGTTAATTTTTAGGCCTCACTGGTTGTTTTTGGGCATTTTTACAGCAGTTGTTTTTGGCAGTAGATGTTTTTTTCTACTGTCATTAACCACTTCAGCCCCGGCCTATAGTCATATGATGCCCACAGATGGGATCTCCCATCCTGGGTGGGCGTCCTAGGACGTCCTCTGATTCCCGGCCGCCTAGGGGGCGAGCGCAACCGTGGCATCGCTCAGGACCCAGTGTGTGTGTGCCTGGCGGCCGCAATGTCCGCTGGGCACCCGCGATTGCCCGGGAACACAGCAGGACCGTGGATCTGTGTAAGTAAGCACACAGATCCACGTCCTGTCAGTGGAGAGGAGACCGATTGTGTGTTCCCAGTACAGAGGAACACCGATCGGTCTCCTTGCGAGTCCCCTCCCCCCAGTTAGAATCACTCCCATAGGGAACATATTAACCCCTGCAGCACCCCCTGGTGTTAACCCCTTCCCTGCCAGTCACATTTACACAGTAATCAGTGCAATTTTATAGCATGATCACTGTGCAAATGTGAATGGTCCCAAAAATGTGTCAAAGGTGTCCGATGTGTCTGCCATAATGTCGCAGTCACGAAAAATAAAAATAATCACAGGTCGCCGCCATTACTAGTAACAAAAAAAAAAAAAAAAAAATACCATAAATCTATCCCCTATTGTGTAGATGTAACTTTTGCGCAAACCAACCAATCGCTAACTTCGATTTTTTTTTTTTTTTTACCAAAAATATGTAGAAGAATACGTAATCGGCCTAGACTGAGAAAAAAATTGCATATTTATTATAGAAAAAAAGTTAAAAATTGTGTTTTTTTTGTTTATAGCGCAAAAAATAAAAACCGCACAGGTGATCAAATACCAAAATAAAGCTCTATTTGTGGGAAAAATAAAGGATGTCAATTTTGTTTGGTTGCACCGTCGCATGACCGCGTAATTGTCAGTTAAAGCGACGCAGTGCCAAATCGCAAAAAGTGCTCTGGTAAGGAAGGGGGTAAAATCCTCCGGGGCTGAAGTGGTTAAACTCTCCATCATGTTATCCTATGTGTCCATAGGCTGTTATTAGTTTTTCGGCTGTAAGCGCTCTAACGCTAATAAACGTCAATAAACATTACTCACTAGCGTTTAAAGTTTTTGATCTATTGTAAAAAAAAAATAAAAATAAAAAAAGGCTAAAAAAAGTTGAGAAACTCACAGCAAAGCTGACATTTTTATAACGTTATTTTAACGTCCAGTGTGCTTGAGGCCTTAATCATCATGTATATAACCAAAAAGAACACATTCATATTTTGCGTGATTCTTTGCATGTGTCATGTATATTTCCAATTTTATATATATTAACAAGATTTTTTTTATTATACTGCATTTCTGTGGCTACTGAGAAGAATCAGTCACAGCTACCCTGTTCATTTACTACTGCGAATAACCAGCCGCTGCTGAAAAAAAAAAAAAAGGCCACCTTTAGAGTATTTTACTAGGGTCCCAATACACACTTGCCACTGGAGCCGTTTGCAATTACTTGCAGGAGACCCCAGTGATTATCTGTGGGCAGGAACCCCCATTAAAGTAAGAGGAGGCTTACAGCTCCCACAGCAGGTCACATGTAAATCGCTCCTGCATCGAATGAACCACCTGGGATGCAGAGAGCCAGATTCTGGATTATCATCTAACAATTTGTGCCTGATGAACCATTGTGCTAATATCGTGTGACATAAAATTTGAACCACCACTATTTTATTCTCCAGGGTCTCTGCCATTAGAAAATATGCTTGATTAAAGCATAGTTCCACCCAAAAAATATAACTTCCGCTTTAAGGGAGGTGACCCCCTGACATGCCACATTTGGCAAGTCATTTTTATATAGAGGGTTCCACGTCCTCCCGGGCACCAGAAGTTCACCTCTCCCTCTCGTCAATCTTGGACACATAACAGGTCCCAGATGATTGCCCGGCCAATCACAGTGCGGCTCACACATGCACAGTGCGTGCCTGGCTGTGAAGCCCCAGCCGGGCGCCCACAGTGACAACGTCAGAGCCGTAGAGAGGAGGGGGAGATAAGCAGGGCTTTGTACACATCGCTGGACCCTGGCACAGGTAAGTGTCCGATTATTAAAAGTCAGCAGCTGCAGTATTTTTAGCTGCTGACTTAAATTTTTTATTTTTTATTTTTTGTCAGAACTCTGCTTTAACTACTCTTTAGGCTTAATTGTTTTTAATCATGCGTGCCAAATAAAAAAAAAAAAAAAACAGCTACTGCGGTCAAATAGTATTTAAGCCATTCTTCTGTGGTTTTGGGCTTCATGCTTGGGGTCCAAGTCTTTCTGGAAGACAAATCATCTCTCAAGGCTCCTGTTCTTTTGCAGACTGCATCACATTTCCACCAGGTTTGCCTTGCATTTTGATGTATTTTTTCCATCCGCTACCTCCCACAAGCCTTCCAAGGCCAAGGATGCTGCGATTACCATAACTCACATTGGTGATATTGTATTTATGATGATTTGTAATTTTAAACATAGGAACTGAAGCTGGTGGCCAAAAAGTAAAAAATGTTGGTAAATCACAGTCTGTGCTCTTTCTGGTAAACTACTTAAGATGTCATGCAAGTTTTTGGCAGAGAGATAAATGAGATGTGTAAATATATATATATATATATATATATATATATATATATATATATATATATATATATATATATATATATATATATATATATATATATATATATATACATACACAGGGCTTGACAAAACCCGGGCGCCAGGTCGCATTGGCGACTAGAAATAGCGACCTCGCGCCTGGGGCAGCACAGCTGGGGGTATCCTGTCTCTGTGGACCCCCCCAGCGTGATCGCGTCGGGCCGTTCCGCCGGCGGCCGAAAATTTAGGCCGCGGCTTTGAGTCCTTCTGCGGTCCTATGATTCCTTATGGAATCTGGCGCCCTCTTGTGGTCGCTGTTGGTATGACAAACCAGCAATGCTAATTTCCTCTGCAAAGTTTCCTCTGCCTGTTTTATATTACCTGCCTCTTCTTCTTCCCTTTATTTAGAACCCCCTAAACATTATATATATTTTTTATTCTAACACCCTAGAGAATAAAATGGTGGTTGTTGCAATACTGTCTGTCACACTGTATTTGTGCAGCGGACTTACAAGCGCACTTTTGTTGGGAAAAATAATTTAGTTAATAAAAAAATAAGACAACAGTAAAGTTAGCCCAATTATTTTTTATATTGTGAAAGATAATGTTACGCCGAGTAAATTGATACCCAACATGTCACGCTTCAAAATTGCACCCGCTCATGGAATGGCGACAAACTTTTACCCTTTAAAATCTCCATAGGCGACGTTTAAAAAAATCCTACAGGTTGCACGTTTTGAGTTACAGAGGAGGTCTGGGGCTAGAATTATTGCTCTCGCTCTACCGATCACGGCGCTACCTCCTATGTGTGGTTCGAACACCGATTTTATATGCGAGCAAGGACAGGGCGCGTTTAAAAATTATTATTTTTTCTGCTTATTTTAACTTTTTTTTTTCCACTGCTCTTTTAAAAAAAATGTTGTGTCACTTTTATTCTTATTACAAGGAATGTAAAAATCCCTTGTCATAGAAAAAGCATGACAGGTCCTCTTAAATATGAGATCTGGGGTCAGAGAGACCTCGGATCTCATATTTACACTAAGATGCAATTGAAAAAAAAATTGTCATTTGAAAAAAATAAATAAAATGTCCCTCTAAGAGCTATGGGCAATGACTTGGAGACGGGGAGGGGGGCGGCGACGGCGCTGCTATCTTCCCCTCACTCGTCTCCATGTCAGGCCAGGGACAGGTCCGGATCGCCGTCACGGACCTGGCTCCTAACTTTTTAAGCTGGCTCCTAGATTCCAAGCAAATTTGTCAACCCCTGATAGATATATATATATATATCTACATATATATACACACACACACACATATATATATATATATATATATATATACACATATATACACACACACACACACATATATATATATATATATATATATATATATATATATATATATATATATATATATATATATATACACATACATACACACACATATCCCCCCATACCTGCTTTGCTCAACAATATTGCATAAAAAAAAAGGTCCCTTGACCCCCCTTTGCCAGTCCTCCACCTATGCTGTCCACTCCTCCATCCTCCTGAGCAAGTCGGAAGCTAAGGCGGCACCCCCGAGTCGGTCCCATGCCCCTGCTCTCTCCTCACAGGAATCCAACTAACAGCAGAAGAAGCCTATGGTTCCTGCTGCACTCTTTTTATATGAACTCAGGAAAGGAGAGGAATAGTGCTGCAGCCAAAACAGCAAAGTCAGGCAAGTGTTTAGGTAACAGAATAAAGCTGGCCATACAGTATACAAAATTTTCAACATGGAATCAAACCTAAACAATGCCAATTTGGATGCAATCAGGCAGGCCGTTGCACTACATAGTTGAAGGTAAACCTAAAGGACATGGAATAAGAAAATTGTAAAAATGTATGGCAAGCTTAAGGCGAGTATTGGGGCATTCTTAACTTTAAGGCAGAGAATGCATTAAGATGGTAAATGACAGTCAGTATCTAGGGATCCCAGGAGGTTACTTCTCCACGTTCTTACCACAGCCGGCATCAGATGGTAAGCGGACACTCGGACCGACCAAGCACAATTTATACTCTTATTAGAGAGGTTAAAATAAAGGAACATTTTGCGGCAAGATTAACAGTATCTATGAACATGTATAAGATCCTTGGGTCAGCCTTGATGCTTCTGTTTGGTATGTTTCCTAGTATGCCATTCCAGAAGTTGAACTGAACCTTGCTCCTAAAGTTTCTACCAATGTATATTGTGAAGACAAGGTTTGTTCTTCTCTTTGTTAGTCTATCTTGACTTATTACAGATACAGGGCACAATGTCCGGTTGCTCTATTTGCTCAGTCATAGGAACTAGATGCTCTGCTTGAAAAAAAAAAAAAAAATGTTATTTTAATGATTGAATACAGTGCTTTGTATGACACAATATGCCTTCTTTGCCACATGCTTGTACCCCATTAAAACGTTGTGCCAATTGTTGAATTTCCAAGTAGCATTATAGGGAAAATTCCTCCCCCAAACCCCCTCCCGCCCCCATTTTTGATATCTGACAGGGGTGATAACCCTCCCCTGCTATTTTTGTTTTTGTCCCAGTGTGGATATTTCCCTCCACTTCTCGTCACAAAGCAAAACAGGAAGTGAGAGAAAATCTCAGAAAATTAAAGGGAATTTCTTGGGGAACTCCAGGTCACCAGAACCAGCGTACCTATATGAAGATGTCCCTGCTATTACTTTTCAGGTGACAAAACAAAATTTGTGATTTTCTTTTACTTTCAACAAGATTGGTAAACAGGACAAAGACAGTGAATCTATTATTGAATACAGTGCTTCACACACTGTCTTTCTTTGCCACATGCCCCTATTAAAATGCTGTGCCAATTGTTGAATTTCCAAGTAGCACTATAGGCATCCCCCCCCCCCCCCCCATTTTTGAGGGAAGCAGAGGAGGGCCCTGTCAGATTTTTTTTGCCATCTGTGTCCCGTTCTGAATATTTCCCTTCACTTTCTGTCCCATAGCCATACAGGAAGTGAGAAATAATCTCTGCAAATTAAAAAGGGAATTTCTTGGGGACGTCCAGGTCACCAGAACTAATAATATACCTATTGGAAGATTTCCTTGCTATTACTTTTCAGGTCACAACCCAAAATTTGTGATTTGTTTTACTTTCAATAAGAAATGTAAAACAAGACAAAAGATAGTGAATCGCCTTAACGGGGGAGCAGACAGCAATAAAACTTGATGGATGTTCTAATTCATCTCCACTATCCAAAACTGAAAAAAAAAAAAAAAGTTTTGCCTTCGGTCATACTTTCATTTATTTTCTATAAGGCCCCTTTTACACGGGACAGATTAGTAATGATCCGCCCCATGATGATCCGCTTACTCAGCGGAGAGCGCTCCGTTGTCCCCGCTGAGCCCCTCCTCTATGGGGATCGGATGCGCACGGACCGCCTGTCCGTGTTCATCCGATCCGCTCTGCAGACGGATAGAAAAATAGGATTTTCCTCCGTCTGCAGAATCGGACAATTGCGGAGGCAGACGATAGTGGGTGTCTGTGGATGTTCATCCGCAGACACCCGCTATCCCATAGGGATGCATGTATGCCCGCATTTCATCTGCAAACGGATGGATGAAATACGGACATAATGTCCGCACGTGTGAAAAAGGGGCATTAGATATCAAGCCAGGTTCTGATTTGACTGTTGTAAACTTTTTTTTAATTTATATTTTGTTACTTTGTTGGGAAAAGAAAGAAATTAGATGTTTAGAACCAATTTAACGTTGGCTTTCTTTTTGCCATTCTACCATGAAGTTTCAATTAGTGAAGCACCTGATCAACACTTGCATGCAAAGTCTCTTCAATCTCAGCTACTTTGACTTGTAATACCCTAAGGCTGGATTTACACATATGCATTTTTAGTGCTTTTTGCATTTTGCCGATTTGGACTACAGTCCATTTACTATGGTTTCCTATGGAACACCTTCTGTAGTGCAAATCTGCAAAATGCAAAAAGTACTAAAAATGCATAGCTGTGAATCCAACCTTAGGGCCAGTTCACACCAGATGCAGTTCCGTGAGCTTTTTTCTGCACTAAAAATGCATGCATAGTATTTTCTATGTAGTCCAATAGCTCTAGTTCACACCAGCTGCAGAAACTGACTGCAATGGTGTGAACTACAGCCATTGAAATGCATGGAAAACATGCATTTTTAGTGCAGCAAAAAAGCTCACGGAACTGCATCTGGTGTGAACTAGCACTCAGCGTTGTAATATGCCTTTTGGAGGTCTCCCTCTCTTTTTACTGTGCCAAAATCTTTTACCATTTCTCAAAGTATAGCTGGTCACCTACACTTAAATGTTTTTTGTTCAGCCTATGGGGTGAAGGAAAAACAGTCCAACAGGCTCCCCTATCCATGCTATACAGTGCAGAAAGAAAGGTTTTGTTGCTGTTATTGTATATAAACAGCTGGTCACATCTGCTGTCAAAAATACTCAAAATGTAACTGCATCCAATTGGACGAAGCCGCTGGTCATCTGACAATTTTCCGCACAGCTCCTTCGATTGAAAAAGTCTGGTAAGTCAGGAAATAAATAAGCAAAACCTTTGCCATGTTCCTTAGTAACCAGTCAAAATATGCAGTTTAGTGTATATCTAAATATAAAAGCTTTTATTTTTAGATTTGAATATATTAGTGAAGGCTTAGTACCCAGTGAGGTTTGGATAGCCATCTGTGTCCCCATAAGGGGTGTGCTTTCTCTAATTGTACTAACCACCAACTTAGCAAGGAATGAAAGTACGAGTAAATTTATACATTTTGGAGCCGCTACCAGAACAGGAATAGAGAGGAAAGTCTCCAATGGGGACACTTGTTCATGTGACAACTGTCAGGGAATTTCCTTTATATTGGAAATCTCCCAAATGTGAGAAGGGAAATTTACCAACTGACAGTTTAACCCTTCGATGCTCTACCCAAAATAAATAATGTTTTGGATTTACATGTACTATTACTGTATTACAAGGTATATTAGAAGGCTTCAACAGCTTCATCAATCCACTGACTTTTTCAATGCTTGGGTTGTTTCCATGTCTAAGAAATGCCACAACACTACCACATGACATAGTTATTTACTAAAGGAAATCCACTTTGCACTGCAAGAGCACTTGGAAGTAAAGTTGCTGTAGATCTGAGGGGGACATGCAAAGGAAAATAAAAAAAACAGCATTTTAGCTTACACATGATTGGATCATAAAATCAGCAGAGCTTCCTCATTTCAGATCTACCCCTTAGATTTAGGGCGACTGCACTTGCAGTGCAAAGTGGATTTGCCTTTTGTAAATAACCCCTTATTGTACCTTACAGATACAGATGCCTGATCTTCTGCAATCAATTAAAAGCTAGACCACACACGGGGATCTCAATTAAAGCGGTAGTAAACCCGCTAATGTTTTTTTTTTTTACCACCTGCAAAGCAAAAGGCATAATGAGCTAGTATGCACCACATACTAGCTCATTATGAAATACTTACCTTAGAAAGAGGCCCCGACATCTGGCCTGATCCACGCCGAGGGAGCCAACATTCTCCCTTGGCGTTTCTTCCGGGTATCTCGGCTCCGGCCACTCAGCGCCGGAGCGATATCGTCACTCCCGCGCATGTGCTCGGGAGATTTCATCCTGGCCGGTCGGCCACTGCCGGATTTTTAGCCAAGAATCCCCTTGTGCGCATGCGCCGCTGCAGTCAGCGGCGCATACCGAGGGGAATATCTCCTAAACCGTACAGGTTTAGGAGATTTTTTTAACCTACAGGTAAGCCTTATTATAGGCTTTCCTGTAGGTAAAAGTAAAAAAAAAAAAAAAAGTATACAACCACTTTAAGGACTAGAGGTCGACCGATATGGGTTTTTCTCTGGCCGATGCCGATATTTAGAAATCATGGCGGCCGATAGCCGATATATGATGCCGATTTTTTTGGGCTGATATGTTAGGCCGATTTTATTTTATTAATTTTTTTCCTTTTTTATTTATTATTATTTTTTTAATCCCCCTTGATCTAACACACCTTTCCCAGGCGCTTTTGGGCTAAAAATAGCGCCTGTAAAGTGCCTGCAAAATGGCTCCCCTGCAGTCTGTGTGAAAGACAGAGTGCTTTCACACTGAGGCGATGCGCTGGCAGGATCTTAAAAAAAAAAGTCCTGCAAGCAGCACGTTTGGAGTGGTGTATACCGCTTCTCCACCACTCCTGCCCATTGATATGAATGGGCACCACTGCCGAAGTGCATGCAATGCGATTTGGCAGCGGTGCTTCATGGGCGCATTTAACCTCTTCCTTGGCCGCTAGCTGGGTTATATGTGCCCCACTAGCAGCCAAATAACACCGCTAAAATGATGGTAAAGAGCCGCTAAAACTTGCGTTTTAACATCAACGCTCCAGTGTGAAAGCAGTCTTCATAAGTGATACAGAAAATTTCTTACATTTAAACATTTATTAAACAAAACAAACCTCCAATCAGTTTACTTGTATGTATGATTTAGATTAAAAAAAAAAAAACCTATGTATTAAATAAAAACAGGTAGTCAAAACTTTTGGCCGAAAAAAAAAATGGGCTAACTTTACTGTTTTTATTTTATTTTTAAATAGTGTATTTTTTTCCCAAAAAAATGCATTTGAAAGACCTCTGTGCAAATGCCGTGTGACATAAAATATTGCAACAACCGCTATTTTATTCCCTAGGATCTCTGCTAAAAAAAATATATAATTTTTGGGGGGTCTAAGTGATTTTCTGGCAGAAAATACAGGATTTTTACTTGTAAGCAACAAGTGTCAGAAAAGATTTAGTCTTTAAATGGTTAAACTGGGAACTTCTACACACAGAGATGACTTCATTCATTCAGTGTAAACATTGTATCATTTAGTTCTTTTCTTGGCAGTCTGCCCAGAGAGGAGGAAAGTGTTGCTATGACGACTCAGGCAATTCACACTGACTTCTATACAGAAGTCATTTCAAAGTCCTGCTGTAGTTATAAATCGGCTTTTTATCAGCAAAATCGGCCGATGCCGATTATTTAAAAAACGGCAAATATCGGCCGATATATCGGTCGACCTCTATTAAGGACCTTGGAAAAGAATTGGCTACACCAGTGACAATTCGATTATTAAAAAAGGGAGACATCTTAAAAAAAATAAAATAAACCCAGAGCCTGCTCTATTGCCCCCACAGCAAGCTGGGAGCACTTGGCAGGAGGGTGGAGCCAGGAGCATCAGCGGGGGAACCAAGAAGATCGGGGCTGCTCTGTGCAAAACCACTGCACAGAGCAGGCAAGTATAAAATATCCCCCCCCCCCCCCCATTTTAAACATGACTTTACTGCAAGCCAACAGCCACGACACCGATGTATTAAATACAGTGGTGCAATTCTTCACGGTCCTAAAACTGCCTGCTCATTTGTAGAAAGATAACTGGAGATGGTCACATAAAAGTCAAATGGACTGCAATATGCAGCATGGCCAAGACAGTAAAGACTTGCAGAGCTGGATATAAACAAAATCAAAGCCATGTCAAGGCAAGTATAAATCTGTGGAGCAGAAGGTGAGTTAGCTTAGGTCTGTAGGAAGAGGGCAAAAACAATAAATGCACTTTGATTCAAACTGGCTAACAAGTTTATGGTGGAAGTAAATGAGCATCCATTGATTATATCTTACATACATGATTGTGCAAAATATCACAGATCTGTAAATGTATGGGGAAAATAAATAATAATATATATATATATATATGAATGACACCTGCAGAGGTCATCTTAATCATGGAGCTGTACTCAGGGCCACTGATAAGGGGGTACAAGCAGTCATCCTGTACTAAGCAGGAGGTGGCTGCCTGTGGCTCTACCCTCTGCTCCAAGTTCAGGTTGTCATCAGATACTCCGATATCTCCTTCCCAGTGCAGAATATTCTGGGGCCAGAAGCAACTTCTTCCCAGGAAGCCAATAGTGGTGGATTTGTGGCCACATCTCCTACACTCACGTAGATGGCTACTTCTCACTGATCCAGCAGCTGAAGATGGGACAGGAGGGGGAGCCAAAATAACATGATGTGCAAATCTTCAATCTCCAGCCATGTGCCAAGACTGGTTGCCCACCACCTCCAGGCTGCCCAGCCACTTCATACTGTTCAGGGACAGCACTGTGACTACATACATTATTAGGTCACGAGCCAAGAGGCAGCAGCAAAGCTGATTTGTGTCAAACATTGGGGTTTATTTTTTATTTCTTGCACCCAGACAACTGTGATGCCAGCAATCAATTCCCTAGGGCAGTGATGGCGAACCTTGGCATCCCAGATGTGGAACTACATTTCCCATGATGCTCATGCACTCTGCAGTGTAGTTCAGCATCATGGGAAATGTAGTTCCAAAACATCTGGGGTGCCAAGGTTCGCCATCACTGCCCTAGGTGTTCTGTCCTATCCCTATTCATACCACTTAGCGAGGCAGCCATCATAAAAATTATCCAGTGAGGGAATGAGTGCAAGCGATCACAAGAGGTGGCCACTGTCTGCATCAGAGTTATCCCATTTTCTGTGCTTCCAAGAAATGAAGAAAATGCATACTGCCTTCTGGAGCTGCCCACTAAACTATGGATGTTTATTTTTATTTTAAGGCAACAGGTTTGCTTAAGGCTCAGTTCACACAGGGGGCGATGCGAGGCGACACGACTTGCCTCGCCGCGACCTCAGCGGCGACGAGCAAATGACTTCTGTATAGAAGTCAATGCAAGTCGCCCCGAGGTCGCCCAAAAGTAGTACAGGAACCTTTTTTCTGAGTCGGAGCGACTCGAGTCGCTCCTCTTAGAACGGTTACATTGTACAGAACGGGGGCGACTTGTCAGGTCGCGGCACGGCAAGTCGTGTCGCCTCGTGTCGCCCCCTGTGTGAACCGGCCCTTAGGCCTCTTGCACTCCATAGTCTTGTTTAAGTATGAACTTTTTCAGACTTTTTTTCTTATGCATTTTCGCGCATATGCGTCCACGCAAATTGTGCATAAATTCTCATGTTTTGTTCATTCTGCAATGTGTTAAAAAAAATAAAACAGGCTGCACAGAGCTTTTTCAAGCTGCAGTGTGCAAGAGCCCTTAATGGCGGATGAAATGTGGGCATTGCAAATTCAGGGACCAGTTACAGAAGTAATAGCAGAGTTCCACCCAAAAATGGTATTTCCACTTTAAGTGATAGTGACCCCCTAATATGCCACATTTGGATACCCAGTTTTTATGGGCACCCAGCTCCTACTTCCGTCTCAGCGCTGGAAGGAAGTTCACCTCTTCCCCCTCCCTGCAAACTTCATGTCACAGGTGCTAGATGATTGCCCGATCATTCACAACACGTAGTGTGGCTTCAGCATATGCAGTGCGCACCCAGCTGTGAAGCCGCATGTCGGCGGCTCGGACCGGCTGCTGACTTTTAAATGGGTGGAACTCCGCTTTAATCTTTCAATAAAAAAAATCCCCATTTTCTTTTCCAGGTTAAAAAGGTGCATTTTTTTTCTTTCTGGAGTCTAAATAATTGCACCAGCGATCTATTTTGGGGGGGGTGGGGGGGGGGGGTTTGTTTACCTTCACTTCCTGTCCATAGCCAAACAGCAAGTGAGTGGAAATCCCTGCAAATTAAAGAGAATCTCTTAGGGACCCCCTAGGTCACCATTGGACGTTTATCCCTTTATTACTTTTCTGGGGAGAAGTCAAAATTTGTAATTTTTAACTTTCAACAATAATAAAGAGGGAGACTCTCCTCAAACATGGGCACAGACACCAATAAAAACCTGACAGCGGTTTCTACTCCATCGCGCTTCTATCCAAAACGTAAAAAAAGTTTTGTTTTTAGTTAGTGCTTTAATGCCCCCCTATAGCTTGTAAGCTGACAAACACGGGCCTACAACCTGAACATATCAAAAGTTCTTTCAGGAGGCCTAAGATTGTGTAGCAGTTAACACTTAAGGCTTCTTTCCCAAGTATTTTGCTTTGTTACAAATATTTAGGTCTCATTCACATGGGTGCTGTCGACTGAACTGGCCGTTTAGATCAGGAAACTTGCCAGGAGCTGCGTGCACTCAGTGTATTAACTGGGGAGACGGAAATTGTACAGACACAGGTTTGACAGGTGTACAGAGGCAGGTGAACAGCTCCAGACATACTGTGCGTTGAAGGAACGCATTGGCCCCTGCATGCCCTTTTAGGTTTATACATACACAAGTTATCCTGATGAAGCTCTGTTATGCTAATGAGCGAAAAACGCCAAAGTCAGTCTGCTGATGAATACGCAACGATGACCATGCCTCCTTTACGGCACCCAGGGCACTGACAGGCACACGAGTGGAAAAGCAAACAATCTGAAAACAATACAGTGGATAGTGTGGAGAGCAGGAAGAAAACAGCTGTACAGCAAGAGCATCCCTAGAAGATCTAAAGAAAGGAGCGGTAAGACAAGGGACTACTATGCTGGCAGGTGCTCGGTAAACCGTGCCCAGTATTGTTCTCCTAAGTGGGACTACTATCTTCTGCTTAAACAGATTGCTGTACACTATCCTCATTTGCCTCAGCCTGCCTTTGCTTGCAATCCATCAGCAAATATAGGTCTTGGTTAGCTGCCATATTTCCATCCCCAGCTTTGTCTACATCTACACAGTGGATAAAAAAAGACTACACACCCCTGTTAAAAATGTCAGATTTTTGTAATGTAAAAAAATAAATATATATATATATATATATATATATATATATATATATATATATATATATATATATATATATATATATATATATATATATATATATATATATATATACATACACATATATATACACACACACACACATACATACATAAAAATGACAAAGAAATAATTTCAGAACCTTTTCCACCTTTAAAATGTGACCTATAAAATGTACAACTCAATTGAACAACTGAAATCTTTTAGGTGGAGGGAAATTTTATTTTATTTTTTTATATATGGTTGCTTAAGTGTGCTCACCCTTACACTAATAGTTTTGTGTAAGCACCTTTTGAATTTTATTACAGCACTTATTTACATTGTTTTTGGGCACGAGTCTATCAGCATGGCACATCTGGACTTGGCAATATTCTTTGCAAAAACACGCCAAATCTGTCAGATTGCGAGGGCATCTCCTGTGCACAGCCCTCTTCATATCACCATACAGATTTTCAATAGGATTCAGGTCTGGGCTCTGGTTGGGCCATTCCAAAACTTTAATCTTCCTCTACTGAAGCTATTCCTTTGTTGATTTAAATGTATGTTTTGGGTCGTTGTCATGCTGAAAGATGACGTTTCTCTTCAAGTCTCTTCAAGTTCAGCTTTCTAGTAGAAGCCTGAATGTTTTGTGCCAATATTGACTGGTATATGGAACTGTTCATAATTCCCTCTACCTTGACTAAGGCCCCTGTTCCAGCTGAAGAAAAACAGCTCCAAAGCATGATACTGCCACCACCATGCTTCACAGTGGGCATGGTGTTCTTTTGGTGATATGCAGTGTTTTTGCACCAAACATATCTTTTGGAATTATGGCCAAAAAGTTCAAACTTGGTTTCATCAGACCTCAACACATTTTCCCACGTGCTTTTGGGAGACTTCAGATGTCTTTTCGCTAAATTTAGCCGGGCTTGGGTGTTTTTCTTAGTAAGAAAAAAAGCTTCCATCTTGTCACTATAGCCCATACATATGAAGAGACGGGAGATTGTTGTCACGTGTACCACACAGCCAGTACTAGCCAGATATTCCCGCAGCTCCAATAATGTTTCTGTAGGCCTCTTGGCAGCCTCCCTGACCAGTTTTCTTCTTGTCTTTTCATTGATGTCCAGTTCTTGGTAAGGTCACTGCTGTGCCATATTTTCTCTACTTGATGACTGTCTTCACTGTGTTCTAAGGTGGGTTTTTCTTCCTTTCTTCATCCCTGCAAAGTAAAGGCATAAAGTGCTAGTATGCATCACATGCTAGCACGTTATGTTACACTTACCAGCAAGCAAAGCCGGCGGCATCCCCGCTGAAGGCAGCATACAATTTCACCCGTCTTCCTTCCGGGGCCTTGGACTCTGGCTCTGTGACTGGCCAGAGCCCTGTGTCACAGCACACTCGACTGAAAAAACGGCACAAGTGGCCGTTGTTTCAGCTCACATGCACCGATGACATTAGCGCAGTAAATATCTACTGAACGGCGCACATTTAGGAGATATTTACAGTACCTATAGGCACTCCTTATTGTAGGCTTACCTATATGTACAACTTCACCGTGGAGGTTTACAATCTCTTTAATTCAGAATACAGCTATATCCCCTGTTAAAAGAGGGTCTGCAGTTATGCAACCACATTTTAGTTTTACTTAAACCCCCCCCCCCCCCCAAGATTTCACTGTTTTTCAATTGAATTGTACAGTTTATAGGTCACATTAAAAAGGTGGAAAAAGTTATGAATTTATTTTGGTCTAATTTTTTTTTACGTCCATTGTACCTATGTGATGACTGTATGTAAGATCAAAGAGCTGTGGCTCTCCGCTCACAGGGCAGATTGAGAGCAGCAGATGCCAGAAGAGGAGGACCATGTCCAATTTAAAAAAGTTTAGAATAATTTTAAGCCAATGTAACAGCTGGACTGTTCTGTGATTTATATGAGGCAATTTACAGTGATATAATTCATGACAAGACAACTGGGAGTGATGCATACAAGAAAAAATATGATTCATAATGGAAAACCTTAAAAATTTACCACATAAAACATACGTATACATAAGGATGTCAGAAGCAAATTAAAAACTGGTTCTTTTTGGATTCTGCATTTTTATACCCTGTCTAGTCAGTAAACTGACAAACAACATTGTCTTCATCTGGGTGTGAATGATATGGATTTTCCCTCTAGTATAAAATGGTGTTAGATGGTGTTCTGACCAAAAAAAAAAAATAGGATTTTTGTACTGTAAAATCCTTTTCTCTGCAATTCACCGACCAACACAGCTCCTCTCTGTAACTAAATGGGTTTGTAAGCCTGCCATTAGGAGAACTAGGCAAAAATTGTAATACACAGAACTTTAGTCCTGCCCCAGGGGGCGGACCGTGTGCTAACAACCCTCCCTACTCCCAGGCAGAACTTAGTACATTAACAAGCAGTATAACGTAGAGAAAAGGAGGGGTGGGTGCTGTGTTGGTCAATTATAGAGAAAAGGATTTTACGGCGAGTACAAAAATCCTATTTTCTCTAATATTCACTGACCCACACAGCTCCTCTCTGTAACTAAATGGGACGTCCCCAAGCAGTGCCAAACGAGGGGTGGGAAAAACAGCATTAAAACTTCATCCACCATGGCAAGTGGGAACTAGTGAAACTAAACCCACAAAGAAAAACAGCAGTGTATGGAAAAACACACCGCCATAACCGGGCATTCTCAACAGGAGAGATCCCCAACACCGCAACATTTTTGTGGAAGCAATGCAACAGTGCATTAACAAACAGTACTGCGTTTTTATCGAAAAACCAGGAAAAAATCTCAATTGCAACTACACGGCCACCTGCAAAACTTTGCGGTCAAAACAGGCACTGTCTAACTGTATCCTTTTGAACAAAAAAATCCCCCTATATAAATGGGATTATAAGTGACCACCAACACCACACACAAATCAAAAACATAAATATTTTATTAACAAATACAGAACAAAAGATACACATAAATACATTAAAACCAGAGGGGCTACTGAACAAACAGTGTCCCCCCGCCTGCGGCGTGACTCCATAGCCTTCCTGGCTTGTGGGAGTAGTGTACTCTTACCACCCGTAGCATTTTTAATAATGTCATGCAACAAAGCTCCAAAGAGCCGTTCGCCAAGGAAGGGAAGATCCATCAGGGCTTTTTTGGATGCCAAATCAGGCGCCTCAGCACCACAGCTGACACTGAAGCCCTGGATAACAGAGGGAGAGTATCCAGGGCTGCGTCACAAATGTACTTAAGGCCTTGCACTAGTTGGTCTGCTAGTTCCACGTAGACAGGGGAGGTGTTCTGCTCTCCCAATTCGCGGTGCAAAAGTTTTGCCCACTCAGTGGCTGCGACACCAGTACTGGTCGCACAGCTGACTCCACAACCGTAAATAAGTAACGGGCCACTGCCTCTGCCTTCCTGTCCCTGGGATCCTTGAATGCAGGAGTCCCCTCTACCAGGATTGTGATTACTTTATTTAACCTGGATACTGGGGCGTCCACGACTGGAGGAGCCAACCATTTCTTGGGAAGGCTTTCCTCAAAAGGGTAAAGCATCGCCATGTTTTTGGGGACCGAAAAGGTACTTTGCGGCCGACCCCATTCCCTGTAGATGAACTTGTCAAAATAAGTCAAATACGGGAACACCTTAGGTGAACGTGCTGGCTTGCGGGACCCAAAAGGGACCAATACATCAGCAGAGGGATCCGCTGGCTGCTGTATCTTCAGGGTATTACGCACAGCTGTGATAAGTGCTCCAACAAGCGATTTGTCGCGCCCGGACCTGGATGGGGAATCATCCTCACTGTCCGAATGGTCCTGGTCAGCCTCGTCTGATAGGTCAGAGCAGGGGACACCAGCCGCAGCAGGGCCCGAGTCTGCATCAGAGCTCTACCCAAAGGATGGGGGGGTAGGGGCCTTTTTACGCGCACCCTTTCCTTCCATGCACCGCCTCTATTTTAGCACCAAAAGAGTTAAGGACTGCCGTCAGGGTGTCCATGGGCACAGCGCTATCCGCAGGTGACCCGGTTGCAATAGCCTGGATTTCGGGGGGAAAAAAAACACCAGTTTCTGAAGCCATGCTGACCCTACCCCTGTCTGCCACCTGCAAGGGGACTTGGGACAGTGAAGGTCCCGCCTTCCTGCTGCCGCCGCGGTGGGAGGGGTAACTAGCGCCAGACTCCCCTCCCTGGGGCTTTCTGTGAATGTTACTAGCCGTGCCTTTAGTCCCTAGGAGGTTACCCAGTTGCAGAGTGAAGAAACTGTGTCGGCAGCAGCTGTATATTATAGCGGTGAAACGATCTGCATAGCCTGCACCAGGGTCCTGTACAGCCAGTGGACACAGGAAACAGCATGTGAGAGCACATGTAAAGCTGTCACAAGAGAACTGCGGTGAAAAAAAGCGCTTGGGCTTCAAAAAAAATAGCCGCCAATGCAACTAATAGGAAAATCCTATAGAAAATGGCTGCTGAGGCTCACAAGGGGAACCTGCTTTGCTCACAGTCAAAATAGCATCTGGAAAAAAAAAAAAATATCACAGAACAGTCCTGCCTGCATTCAGCGAGAACACCTCCACAGACACCTTTTTGGGACCCCCCAGACCGGGACCAGCGCTAGCCGCACAGAGCCCACTGTAGGTGAGAGACCCAACGAACCCCACACACACTGCCCGCAGCACATGCAGCCACCCCCCTGGAGGGGGGGAGATAGGGACGTGGAAGAGAAGGAGGTGAGGTGGCCCCCAAATCGACCTTCCAGGGAATGCCCAGCTGCTCACCCCACGAAGCAGGGAGAGCCATACTTGCCAGTCCTTAAGAGCTGGGAGACATTCCATGACAGACCTACCCCAGCACAGTTACAGGGTAGCTGCTGGCCCGGTATACTGTGATCCAGACATCAGTAGCCCGGTCGTATGTATAGCCCGGAGCATTGAAGCTCACTGACCACCTCTGGAGCTGAGGTATGTCGTGGCCTGCCGAGCCTTAGCTGCGGCCTGCACACGCTCGATGGCTGGACTGGGGAGACTACCAGGATAACTTAACCAGCCTGTCACCCAGCCGGCAGTTGATGAAAGATCCTGGGATCTTCTATCTTGCGCGAAAAAAAGCAAACCTGCATCAAAAAAAAAAAATGGACCAAAGGGCCCGCAGGGTTCCTAGGTCATTCTCCTTCACTAGGCAAAATAAAACTGAGTTCTGCCTGGGAGCAGGGAGGGTTGTTACCGCTCCTCCACCACTCCTGCCCATTGATATGAATGGGCACCACTGCCATAGCGCATGCAATGCGATTCGGCAGCGGTGCTTCACGGGCGCATTTAACCTCTTCCTCGGCCGCTAGCTGGGTTATATGCGCCCCACTAGCAGCCGAATAGCACTGCTAAAATGATGGTAAAGAGCCGCTAAAACTAGCAGCATTTTACCATCAACGCCTGCCCGCTCCAGTGTAAAAGCAGCCTTCATAAGTGATATAGAAAATTTCTTACATTTAAACATTAAACCTCCAATCAGTTTACTTGCATGTATGATTTATATAAAAGGTATAGATATAAAAAAAAAAAAAAAAAAAAAAAAAACGATATCTTAAAGCGGGGTTCCACCCTAAAGTGGAACTTCCGCTGATTGGAACCCTCCCCCCCCCTCCGGTGTCACAATTGGCACCTTTCAGGGGGGAGGGGGGTGGAGATACCTGTCAAAGACAGGTATTTACACCCACCTCCGGGCATAGACTCCCGTGGGAGTCTACGCCATTTCCTGTCCTGCCACGCTGTCTGCTGGGACACACACGGGTCTCAGAGACGGCGCGGACAATTCCTATTGCGCTGCGCGACTCGCGCATGTGCAGTAGGGAACCGGGAAGTGAAGCCGATTCGCTTCACTTCCTGATTCCCTCACCTAGAATGGGGGCGGCAGCAGCCGAGGGCCGAGAGATCGATCGGCATCGCTGGAACCCGGGACAGGTGAGTGTCCATTTATTAAAAGTCAGCAGCTATAGTATTTATAGCTGCTGGCTTTTAATATTTTTTTTGTAGGTGGAATCCCTCTTTAAACAAAAACAGGTAGTTAAAACTTTTGGACGAAAAAAAAATGGGCTAACTTTACCGTTTTAGTTTTTTTTTTCCCCCCCAAAAAAAGATTGCATTTTAAAGACCTCTGTACAAATGCTGTGTGCCATAAAATACTGCAACAACGCCATTTTATTCCCTAGGATCTCTGCTAAAAAATATATATACACTTTTTGGGGGGGTCTAAGTTATTTTCTGGCAGAAAATAGTATTTTACTTGTAAGCAACAAGTGTCAGAAAAGATTTAGGCCCTTTCACACGGGGCGGATCAGCACTGATCCGCCCCGTGGATGTCCGCTTGCTCAGCGGGGATCGCCGGAGCGATCTCCGCTGAGCAGAAGATGACGGGTCCATCTCTGCACACTGCGCAGGGACAGACCTGTCACAGCGCCGCTCTCCCCTATGGGAGATCGGATGACGACGGACCGCAGTGTTCGTCGTCACCCAATCCGATGACGGATGGAAAAATAGCTTTTTCCTCCGTCACACTTTTTCGGATCGGAGCGGGTCGGATGTCAGTGGACATGTCACTGCTGACATCCGACGCTCCATAGACCCCTATGGAGCATCCGTTCAGGTCCGCCTGAAAAACTGACAGGCCGGCCTGAACGGATCGTTCGTGTGAAAGGGGCCTATGTCTTCAAATGCTTAAACTGAGAACTCTACACACAGAGTTGAGTTCATTCATTCAAGTGTAAACATTGTATCTCTTATGAACGGCGTCTGCGCCGCGAGTCCAGGTTCTAGCCCCACCATCCAAGTGGAAATAGAGTAGGAATAAAAAAAAAAAAAAAAAAGAGACGAGCGCAGCGATGCCGACCCCGAAGCGTGGCCAGCGAAGCTCGCCCGTGAGGGGCCGTCTAATTTTCACAACCCTATGGCCGCTTAGATGGTGGGGCTACCACCTCCACTCACGGCGCAGGCGCCGTTCAGCTTTCGGAAATTTTACGAAGCTTCTTCTGCCCCATACTGCACATGAGCAGTAGGGGGGGACGCTATATGATGGCCAGACTGAATATGCCAGAACACCGGCACAGTCAACAAAAGTAGATCAACAACAAGCATGCATGCATGCATGTCATGTGAACCGGCCCCTAGGCAGACCAACCTAAAACTGTAGGTTTCTTCATAGCAATGTGTCTATGGAAAGTTTACAGTGGCCACTGCTCTGTTTACAATGGCTGCTATTCTGAGAAGTCAATTGTTTGGCTCCATGAGTGTTGGCCTAACAAGTTGTTTTTTCCCCCCCCAGATGTCTGAAGCAACAATTACAGTCCCGAAACATGCAGAACTATGTTTGAGATTAAACACCTCAAAGACCCATAAAACAAACATTAAAGCGGGAGTCCGCCGTTTTTTTTTTAAAGCCAGCAGCTACAAATACTGCAGCTGCTGACTTTTAAAATAATGACACTTAACCTGTTATTAAAGGGAGAAACACAGCCAAAGCTCATTTGGCTGTATTCCTCCTGTGGATCAGAGGAGTGCAGTGCAATCTTCACTCCTGTGACCCATTTTCAGCAGGAAACAGCGGGCTGAAGTCCGCTGTCTGCTGAAGTCACAGAGCCGGTCCAGGCTCAGGAAAGAGGATCCACCCACACGTCTGTACTGGCTCAGCCTCTCCGCAAATCATTAAGAGCTGGCCCTGTGGTGACCGACAGTCACCAGCTTTCTGCTCAGGGAGCCCTGAGAACCAAAACAATAGCAGCGTTTGATAGCTCAGTTCTTAGTCTTAAAGCTGGTGGGGTACCAACACTGCATCCACCTAGGCAATAGGGATGAGCTCCGACGTCTTGGCACAGCCCATGCGCAGAGCCCGCCAGTGAGTCGGCACTGCGCTAATCACAGGCAGTGAGACATTTCCCGATCTCTGCAGCCGGGCATCAGGACAATGTCTCACTGCCTGTGATTGGCACAGCTCTGTGCCAACTTCCTGGAGGGCTCTGCATGTGGGCTGTGCGAAAATGGCGGAGCTCATCCCTACTAAACAAGTATGATTTTACAAAAAAAAAAAAAAAAAAAAAAAAAAACACACTTCAAGACCTGCATTTTCATGAAAGTGCATCAAAGTCCTGCATTCAGAAAACGTACAGTCCGATACAAGTCAAATCGGAGCCCACCCAAAACTGCTTGCAAAAACGCACATACAAATCATGCCGCACTCAAACCACAACACACCACTGTCAATCCAGCCTAAGGGATGACAGCAACTGAAGGATTAGGCCCCTTTCACACTGACAAGATCTGTCTGTCCAGCGGGGGATCTCTCCTCTGTTTGGGCGGATGACACGTCTGCGCAGCCCGCTTCCCTGGATGGGCGGTTGTATATAAAAAACGGACCACCTGTCCATTACATCCGACTGTCATCCGATCCACCAGACGGATGGGGAATGGATTCCCCAGCCCAGGGGTCTTCAAACTATGTCCCTCCAGTTGTTCAGGAACTACAATTCCCATCATGCCTAGTCATGTCTGTGAATGTCAGAGTTTTGCAATGCCTCATGGGATGTGTAGTTCTGCAACAGCTGAAGGGCTGTAGTTTGAAGCTACCTGACGCAGCCATCTGTTTTTAGCAGATGGGATTGGATGTCAGAAGGTGTCAGACACGTGTTCTTTGACACCCACCTCTCCATAGAGGGCAATGGATGTCAGGTCGGGTCTGCCTAAAAAGATGACGGACAGGCAAACCCTGATCGCTCTACCTGTGTGAAAGGGACCTTATAGGCAACCGCACAATCAAGTGGATACAAAGTGAGGCCTCTGAATTTCCCTAGCTTTCTTCAAATCTGACCTCACCTTCATAGCAGATAGCAAAGTGTGTATATGGAAAACTCTAGGTGATATACAGCTAAACAGCAACATTCCCCGGGTATTTATAACCCAATATTACCTAGAGATAAAATCCTGCAAACAACAAGCGCATCAACTCATAAATATGAAGACACAGAAACTCCCAGTACAACCAGACCAGTATTGATAACTGGTTACTTACAGAGAGATCTATGTAAACACATAGCTTTAGTATAACCTCCGTTCTGATTTCCCTCCAGGCATAAAATAGGTTTTACAAAGATATTTCAAACAGAGGCAAAAATTGTAAATCGTAGAAGGCCACAAGCTTGGCAATTTGATGGATAAGATGCTAAAAATGAGAGCTTGTACAAAGGCTAGATCAAACCAACAAAAGTTAGGTGGGTTTAACCAAGGGGCATAGCTCACAAAATATGAAGATTTAAAGAAGTCCAGGCTGAGCTCGTTCAGCTGGGCTTCTAAGTGTCACAGGAGTGCAATTCGTTTTCAGCGGAGAGCGGTCTGAAGGCCACTCTCTGCCGACTTCACAGAAATGAGTCCTGGCACCACGTCATCCCGACAACAGGAGACTGGATCAGCCAGGTGCCTGGACCGATAACAATCTCAGCAAGCCAATGAGAGCCTGAGATGGCCACTCCCTGCCTCCTCCACAGATCAGTGCTCCAATGAGCGCGGAGGAGCGGAAAGTGGTGATTGACAGGGAGCTGTGAGAACTGAGCCATCGGCGATCTTCGATTGCTCGGTTCTCAGTGTAGAGGCCCTGGGGGACTGATGCAGCATTCACCTAGGTAAGTATGAGGGAGGAAAACGCTCAAATCCATACTTCCCTTTTAACTTTTGTGCAGAGAACAGCTTTTCATTGCATATACAATACAGTCCCCACACAGGCCAATTCTGACATTGCGCTCCTACAAGCAAAAATAGACTTATTTTTGCTAGAAAATTACTTAGAACACCCAAAACATTCTATTTTTTTAGAAGAGGACTATAGAATAAAATGTTAAGTGTTGCAACACGCACGCACACACGTTAACCCAATTTTTTTGTAGAAATGTGAAAGATGATGTTACGACTAAATACATGCCCAACGGGTCACGCTTTAAAATTGTGAGCCTCTGGAATGGTAGCAGACTACAGTGCTTAAGGTAAAGCATAATGGGCTACTATGCATCACACAGTAGCCCATTATGTGTCACTTACCTGACACAGAAGCCAGAGATGTCACCGCTGTCCCATGTAGTCCGGAGCATCCATCTTCTTCTGGGTATCGCTGCTCCGGCCACTCACAGCACTGGTGTCACTCCCGCGCATGCGCACGGGAGCCGCCACTAACGGCATATCGCCATTAGCAGCAGCATGCTGCCAACTGCGATAGTGCGCCGTAGACAGCTGTCACTGTCTTTTAGTAAATATCTCCTAAACTGCATAGGTTTAGGCGATATTTCTTGGACCTACAAGTAAGCCTTAATCTAGGCTTACCTGTAGGTCAAAGTGGTTTGTAAGGGTTTACAACCACTTTAAAACGCCATGGTGCTAGAATTATTGCTCTCACTCTGACATTTGCAACAATATCTCAAGTGTGTGGTGAGATCACCATTTACATGTGTGCAGGGGTAACCTATGCCTTTGCATTAGCACCGTGGGAGAATGAAAATATAATATATATATGTGTGTGTGTGTGTGTGTGTGTGTGTGTGTGTGTGTGTGTGTGTGTGTGTGTGTGTGTGTGTGTGTGTGTGTGTGTGTGTGTGTGTATACATACACATATATATATATATATATATATATATATATATATATATATATATATATATATATATATATATATATATATATATATATACATACATACATACATACATATATATATATACATACATACATATACACACACACACACACACACACACACACACACACTTTACTGCTATCACAACATCCCTTGTGACAAGCATAGAGCAGTGATGTGAGCCTTGGAACCCCAGATGTTTTGGAATTACACTTCCCATGATGCTCAACTACACTAGAGTGCATGAGCATCATGGGTAATGTAGTTCCAAAACACCTGGCGTGCCAAGGTTCACCATCATTGGCATAGGCCGTGACAGGTCCTCTTTATGGAGAGATATGGCATCTATTAAACCCCAAATCTCTCCTCTGGCCTTCCATGCAGCCGATCAGACACAGATCGGTCTGATCGGCTGCTTTCTTGGCCGCTAGTGGCCAGATAAACAAAAGAGATGGAGCCAGAAGTGACGACATAAATCGTCGCTCCCGATTTCTGGGGTTAGAGGAACAACATCAGTTTATCTTTCTCTGTAAAGGGCAGCCATCCCCGCTGGCCGCGGCAGTCGCGGGAGGGGGGCGGGACCCCTTTCGGTCACCTGCAGAAGTGATTGAGTGGCCAATTAGCCACTCAGATCACTTCTGCAAAAAAATTACTGCTGGCTGAAGAAATAAATACTGGAATGATGCCTGCAAGTGCCAGCATCATTCCGGTATTGCTGTTCACCCAGTGGAAAGCAGTTAAAGCGGAGTTCCACCCATTTAAAAGTCAGCAGCTACAAAAAGTGTAGTTGCTGACTTAATAAATCGGACACCTACCTGTCCCACGATCCAGGCGAACAAAGCCCCTCTTCTCTGCGGCGCCAGCATTTTGGGCGCCCGGCTGCTCTGCGCATGCACAAGCTGCATTGTGAATGGCCGGCCAATCTTCTGGGATCCTTTACGTGTCCCAGAAAATTGTAGGGAGGGAGGAGGGAGAGGTGAACTTTCTTCTGGTGCCCCGGGGAGAAGTGGGAGCTGGGTGCATCTAAAAAGAGGGTATTTGCTCACCCCCACCCCAAAAAGAAAACAACATGCCAAATGTGGCATGTCACGGGGTCACCATCACTTAAAGCTGACGTTCCATTTTTGGGTGGTACTTCGCTTTAAAATAAGTTGAAAAAAAAAAAAAAAAAAGCACACATCTTAAACGTAAACACAACATTTTATATACTGGATATGTGCCCGCTGATTTTTTGGTACTCACTGCAAAATCTATTTCTCCAAGTTCCTTGTCAGACACAGCCTCTCTCCATATTCTTGACCAGGCAGGTTTTTATACTGCCTCCTCCTGTAGGTGGGGGTATCAAAAACTGTCTGGTCAAGAATATGGAGAGGCCGTGTCCATCAAGAAACGTAATCAAAAAGCATCCTGGTCTCTTTGTATCGGTTCCTTTGTGTGAAATTCCTGGTGTTCCTGCCAGTCCCACTGCTTTCCCATTAAAAAACTGACCACACTAAGCAGGAGAGCATAGCATAGTCAATTATCTAGCTGTGCTTGGAACGCAGCCTGCTCTGCCTCCAATAATCAGACACGTCCTGATACAGCCCCTGCACAGCCATTCACTGGGAAGCTCATTGCATTGCATTTTCTTCTATAGCTCTCATGCAGTAGAAGAAACGTGGTCACAAAAAAATAAAAAATGTATTTAGAATATTTTTTATATCTATGCACGTATACATATCTATGCCTGTCTTTTCTATTTTAATCTGAATCTATTTTAGAAGGTGAAGGTTTACGATCACTTTAAAAGCCAAGTTATGTCCACCATAAAACAGCAGCAATAGCCTAATGAAAAGGTTCTCAGTTGTAGGCAATTAAATCCCACCACACGGGCCTGTATACATGATCAAAACATAGCAGTACATCTTTACAATTCATACACTTTTCTCTACGTTTTGCGTCTGCAAAAAAGTAAGCTTCTAACTTCCTCTTTAAGGCGGCAACTCTGGGGTTAAACCTATGCATTGTGTAAAAAGGCTGTTTGATCCTGTCTTCTCTGAATGTCCCCTTCTTCCACTGTCCCCAATCCACTACATATAAACCAGACTTGGAAGCACTCTGCACATGCTAACTGTGGTGTGTACTACTAAAGAGTATTTTTTTTCTTGGGTGGGTGCATGTGATCAGCACAGGGCCAAAACAGCACTGTTGAGACGGAGGGTCAGGGGTCTTGCAGGCTCATAGGACAGTAAAAAGAGAATGAAAACTCCTCCTACAAGCGTTAACCAGACACTGACAGAAATCATTAGACTGCTATATACTGCAAATTTGCAGATTATAGTTACTAAAATAATTGCATTTCTATGTTCTGTGTAATGTAGGAGGCCAGATGTAGTGAATGCAGGCTCCTGGGTTTAGAAACACTTTAAATACCTGCCCGAGTAAAGCCTGCTGGCAGTGCAGTGAAGGCAGTGTTGTCAGCACAAGCAGGATTTAGAAGCTCACTGGGGAATAGTGAATGTATTGCAGAGATGTACTAATGTATTTTTTTGTTTGCACGACAGAACCAAAAAAATAAATTAATAAATCCAGAAAAACGCATTTCAAAAAAAAGTTATAAATTGATTTGCATTTTAATGAGTGAAATAAGTATTTGACCCCTTTGCAAAACATGACTTCGTACTTGGTGGCAAAATCATTGTTGGCAATCACAGAGGTCAGACGTTTCTGGTTTGTCCCACTCCTCTTTGCAGATACGCTACTAGACATTAAGGTTTCAAGGCTGACGTTTGGCAACTCAAACCTTTAGCTCTCTCTCCACATATTTTCTATGGGATTAAGGCCCGGAGAGTGGCTAGGCCACAGCAGGACCCTAATGTGCTTCTTCTTGAGCCACTCCATTGTTGCCTTGTTGTGGGTCATTGTCATGCTGGAATACCCACCAATGACCTATTTTCAATGCCCTGGCTGAGGGAAGGAGGTTCTCACCCAAGATTTGATGGTACATGGCCTAATCCATCGTCCCTTTGATGCGGAGAAGTTGTCCTGTCCCCTTAGAAGAAAAACGCCCCCTAAAGTATAAAGTTTCCGCCCTCATGTTTGACGGTGGGGATGGTGTTCTTGGTCATAAGGCAGCATTCCTCCTCCTCCTCCAAACACAGCAATTTGAGTTGATAGCAAAGAGCTCAATTTCAGTCTTATCTGACCACAACACTTTCACCCAGTTCTCCTCTAAACTGGGAGAACTGGATGTTCTTTAGCACACTTCAGATGAGCCTGTACATGTGCTTTCTTGAGCAGGGGGACCTTGTGGGTGCTGCAAGATTTTAGTCCGGAAGTGGGAGCAAGTACCTATCAAAACCCGGGGGTGCAAACAAGTGGAGATTCCCCTTCAGGATGGAGCTGTACTTTAAGTCAAATTAGGTAGAAATCTAAAAGTGTCATTGTTATCCTAGTACATGGATATGCAATTAGCGGACCTCCAGCTGTTGCAAAACTACAAGTCCCATCATGCCTCTGCATGTTATACTTGAGTCTTGCTATGCCTCATGGGACTTTTAGTTCTGCAACAGCTGGAGGTCCGCTAATTGCATATCCCCATCCTAGTAGATGATAGGCTCAGCAATGACATGTAATGCCAAGCTGCTAATAAAGCAAACAGAATATTGGCATGTATTAAAAAGGGGATCAACTCCAGAGATAAAATAATTCTGCCGCTCTACAAGACTCTGGTCTGGCAGCACCTGGAATATGCTGTCCAGTTTTGGGCACCAGTCCTCAAGAAGGATGTACTGGAAATGGAGCGAGTACAAAGAAGGGCAACAAAGCTAATAAAGGTTCTGAAGGATATTAGTTATGAGGAAAGGTTGCGAGCACTGAACTTATTCTCTCTGGAGAAGAGAGAGGGGAAATAATTTCAACATAAAAATACCGTACTGGTGACCCCACAATAGGGATAAAACTTTTTCACAGAAGGGAGTTTAACAAGACTTGTGGCCACTCATTAAAATGAGAAGATAAGAGGTTTAACCTTAAACTATGTAGAGGGTTCTTTACTGTAAAAGCGGCAAGGATGTGTAATTCCCTTCCATAGGCGGTGGTCTCAGCGGGGGGCATTGATAGTTTCAAGAACCTATTAGATAAGCACCTGAATGACCGTAACATACAGGCATATACAATGTAATACTGACATAATCACACACATAGGTTGGACTTGATGGACTTGTGTCTTCTTTCAACCTCACCTACTATCTAATTATGTATTGGTTTGTAATGCCACATGCCATTCAAAATCCAGCAGAGGTTGCTCACACTGAGCAGCCTGGGGAGTAATGTGAAGTTTAGGATGTACCTAAACTGCTTTGAAAGGGAACCATCACTGTATTACTTTGCCTCAATCAATGATGAAAAAGCAAACAAAGCCACTTCATCATCCACTATCCCTCTGGCACAGCTCTTCATAAACACACACCTGCAGAAAATTACACTCCCTGCCACTCTGCTGACCTACTTCCAGAACTTGAAAAACTAGCAACCTTTCCATTTACCAGGCAGATTATTGCAAACACATTACAAGGCAGCATTAAAAGCTTCTCTTTACCAAGGCACACCTCCCCCTTTCACCATCTTCAACCAGGGATAATGAAATTCAGCATGTAAAGGGCTATAAATCAAGGGGCTCTGGGTACAACATTGTGCAGTGCGACAGGAAGCAGCTTTTGTCTTTAGCTGCTTGCTCTGCTCAGACAAACCACCTCCTGCTTAGTACAGTGGGCAGAATACCATCATTTAACAAAAGGACATCTCTCTCCAGAACAGAGTCTGGAGTAATACGGCAGAGTGTGCAAGTTAAACACTCACTATGCATAGAAAATAGATTTTCATTAAAAATATTTTATTGGAAAACCTACAGCTCTACTTTTGTCAGATTAAGTCAACAAAAAGTTTGAGACTAGCACTGAGCACGAGCAAAAAGATTAGTACCGGTCAGCGAGCTGCTCAAACGTACAGGCCAGTCAGCTAAGGCAAGGCCAAGGACTTGTACAATCCAGACAGAACCAGGACAAAGAAACAATGCAGTCATAGTATGGAACCATGCAGGCCACATCTTTGTATATATAAAAAGGGAACTAGTGACATGGCATCTCAATGCTTCCGATTCTAGGAAAGCCTACACACCAGGCCAGAAAGCAAAACTGTAAAGCCTTTCACACGGCCGTTTAGCAGCATACAATGGATTGACAGGTCTATGCGAATAGTGGCAGCTGCTCTGCCTGTACAAAGTATTGACAGCAGAGATTGCAGTTTGCACATAGCAGCACGATTACCTGCCGTTAGGGACAGGTGTCAGAGCCTGGACACAGTCAGATGTATGCAGCTATATGGCCATGTGAAGGAAGCCTCAGACTCCATTCACACCACTACAATGCGAGAACCTGTGCGAATCCAGTACAGGTTTCCGCATCACATACAACTTTTAAATTACCACTAAAAGAAAAAAGTCTGCCTAAATAAAAAATTGAAAAAAATAAATAAAATGACATACAAAATTATTTGGGTACAGTGTTTCATAATTGTATTGTCAGGCAAACTATCACAGCAAAGAAAAGGGCCTGGACAGGAACATGCCTGTAATGGACTAAAGGGCTTTAACCGATTGCGGACCGGCCGCCGGTTGGCTCCGCTGCCGCGAAATCACGTTATTGTACATGATCTCCTGAGGCTTGGCTAGCGGGGGCACGAGCCCGCTACAAGCTCCATGAGTTTGAACACGGCTCAAGCGGACTCTATGTCCACAGGGATAGCCACGATCGTCTCACTGAGAGGAGGAACAGGGAAATGCCAATGTAAACCAGCATCTCCCCGTTCTGCCTAGTGACACTGTCACTGATCATTGCTTCCTGTAAATCGGGATCGGTGATCAGTTATGTGTCACACACAGCTCCTCCCCCCACCCCCAGTTAGAATCACTCCCTAGGACACACTTAACCCCTGCAGCGCCCCCTCCTGGTTAACCCTTTCACTGCCAGTCACATTTACACAGTAATCAATGCATTTTTAATTGCACTGACCGCTGTATAAATGTGAAGGATCCCAAAATAGTGCCAAAAAGGTGTCCGCCATAATGTTGCAGTCATGATAAAAATTGCTGATTGCCACCATTACTAGTAAAAAAAAAATAATAAAAACGTCATAAAATTATCCCCTATTTTGTAGATGTTATAACATTTGCGCAAATAAAACGCTTATTGCAATTTTGTTTACCAAAAATATGTAGAAGAATACATATCGGCCTAAACAGAGGGGGGGGGGGGGAATGAAATGTAATGTATTTTTGGGGATATTATAGCAAAATGTATAAAATATGTTTTTTTTTTCAAAATTGTCGCTCTTATTTTGTTTATAGCGCAAAAAATAAATACTGGAGAGGTGATCAAATATCACCAAAAGAAAGCTCCATTTGTGGGGGGAGGAGGACGGCAATTTTGTTTGGGAGCCACGTCGCACCAAACCAGCTAAATGCTACAGGGCTGAAGTGGTTAAATATAAAATGTTAAAACCTATGTATTAACCGCTTACAACCTGCCAAGTTTTATTGCAGGGGAGCAGCACAGGAAGGCCGGGCAATGTACCTATACATTTCCACCTGTCTTCTGGGTTGTGATTTTAGACAGCACAAGTTTGGCAGCAGATTTCAGACAATGATTTTGTGTTTATTTTATTTTTAAACAAAAAAAAAAACCCTGTGTACATATGTATAAACACATACACACACCCCATTGTTTGTAGACGTTATAGCTTTTGCATGAACCAATTTATGAATTCATGAAGAAATTGGATTTTTTTTTTTTTTGGGTATGTTTGGATTTTATTTAATATGTTCATTGGTATGAAAAAAAGTTTTTAGTTTTTTATCCCCCCACAATTTTCAGCTTTATTTTGTTTATAGAATAAAAACCCAGTGGTGATCAAATACCGCCAAAAGAAAGCTCCATTTGTGTGGAAAAAAAAAAAAGATACAAATTTCATATTGGATACAGTGTTGCATAACCGCACAATTGGCAGGCAAAGTAATGCAGCGCTGATTAGAAAAAAAAAAATGCCCTGGTCATGAAGGGGGTAAAACCTTCCGGAGGTCAAGCGGTTAACAATAAAAATTTTATTTATTTATTTAAGGTTACTTTAGCTAGCAAGGCAACCACCTACACCACAAGTTACCTAAACATTTACAAAAATCATTAGAGATGTCTTTTTGGAGAAAATGCACTTGTTCGCACCACGTTTGTTGAACTGTGTCGATCTGCTTTAACCACTTGCCGACCGCCGCACGACGATATACGTCGGCAGAATGGCACGGGCAGGCATATGGGCGTATATATAAGTCCCTGCCTGCCCGCGGGTGGGGGGCCCGATCGGGCCCCCCCCCGGTGCCTGCGGCGGTCGGCATTTCTTCGAGAGCGATCCGGGATGAGGGGGCGGCCATTCATTCATGGCCACCCCCTCGCGATCGCTCTCGACGAATGGAAATCCCCCGTGACATCACTTCCTCTCCTGTAATGTAAACACAGGAGAGGAAGTGATGTATTCTCTCCTCCGTGTCGGTATTTTCCGTTCCGACACGGAGGAGAGCGGATCGGTGAGTTGCACCAACACTCTACACACACAGTAGAACATGCCAGGCACACTCACACCCCCCCTTTACCCCCCGATCACCCCCCCAATTACCCCTGCCCCCCAGTCACAGTGACACCAATGTCATTTTTTTTTTTTTTTTTTTTTTTTTTGCATTGGTGTCATTTGTGACTGTAATAACTGTTAGGGCAGTTAGAGTTAGCCCCCTTTAGTTCTAATGTACCCCCCTAACCCCCCCAATAAAGGTTTAACCCCGTGATCACCCCCCGTCGCCAGTGTCACTAAGGCTGGGTTCACATTGCAGCGGTTTATGAGAACGAATGTGATTCGCACCGCACTGCAGTGCAAATCACATCCGATCTCTGTGCGATTCGAGTTCAGCCATTCGCCGCACCCGCCGCACCCGCCACACCCGCCGCACCCGCCGCAAATTCGCACGGGACCCTTTTTTTGGCCTGCAGCAGAATCGGATCGCATGGGTGTTCACACCATGCGATCCGAGTTTGCAGATCGCACTGCGATATGCGAACTGATCTGGGGGTGTCAGTAACATTTCACTGACACTCCCAGCAGTTCGCATAGGGCAGTGTGAACTGCCGCCGGGAGGCATGCGATGCGGGAACCCGCCGCGGATTCGCGGCGTTTCCGCATCGCTCCAGTGTGAACCCAGCCTAATAAGCGATCATTTTTCTGATCGCCGTATTAGTGTCACAGGTGACGCTAGTTAGGCAGGTAGGTATTTAGGTTCGCCGCAGCTTTTTATAGCGCCAGGGACCCCCATATACTACCGCATAAAGCCCCCTGATTGCCCCCTAGTTAACCCTTTCACCAGTGATCACCATATAACTGTTACAGGTGACGCTGGTTGGTTAGTTATTTTTTATAGTTTCAGGGCACCCGCCATTTATTACCTAATAAAGGTTTAACCCCCTGATCACCCGGCGGGTGTCATTTGTGACTAATAACTGTTAGGGCAGTTAGGGTTAGCCCCCTTTAGTTCTAAGGTACCCCCCTAACCCCCCCAATAAAGGTTTAACCCCGTGATCACCCCCCGTCGCCAGTGTCACTAAGGCTGGGTTCAGATTGCAGCGGTTTGAGAACGGATGTGATTCGCACCGCACTGCAGTGCAAATCACATCCGATCTCTGTGCGATTCGAGTTCAGCCATTCGCCGCACCCGCCACACCCGCCGCAAATTCGCACGGGACCCTTTTTTTGGCCCGCAGCAGAATCGGATCGCATGGGTGTTCACACCATGCGATCCGAGTTTGCAGATCGCACTGCGATATGCGAACTGATCTGGGGGTGTCAGTAACATTTCACTGACACTCCCAGCAGTTCGCATAGGGCAGTGTGAACTGCCGCCGGGAGGCATGCGATGCGGGAACCCGCCGCGCATTCGTGGCGTTCCCGCATCGCTCCAGTGTGAACCCAGCCTAATAAGCGATCGTTTTTCTGATCGCTGTATTAGTGTCACAGGTGACGCTAGTTAGGCAGGTAGGTATTTAGGTTCGCCGCAGCTTTTTATAGCGCCAGGGACCCCCATATACTACCGCATAAAGCCCCCTGATTGCCCCCTAGTTAACCCTTTCACCAGTGATCACCATATAACTGTTACAGGTGACGCTGGTTGGTTAGTTATTTTTTTATAGTTTCAGGGCACCCGCCATTTATTACCTAGTCTCACTAGTGTACCCGTAAATTTAGGGGTGTCTACTTTCCAAAATGGGGTCATTTGGGGGGGGTTTGTGCCATCTTGGCATTTTATGGCCTTCAAAACTGTAACGCCCTTAGAAAGCCTGAAGGCGGTGCTTGGTTTTCGGGGCCCCGTACGCGGCTAGGCTCCCAAAAAGTCCCACATATGTGGTATCCCCGTACTCAGGAGAAGCAGCAGAATTTATTTTGGGGTGTCATTTCACATATGCCCATGGCATGCGTGAGCAATATATCATTTAGTGACAACTTTGTGAAAAAAAAAAAAAAAAAAAAAAGTTTGTAATTTTCCCGCAACTTGTGGCAAAATATAAAATATTCCATGGACTCAACATGCCTCTCAGCAAATAGCTTGGGGTGTCTACTTTCTAAAATGGGGTCATTTGTGGGGGTTTTGTGCCATCTTGGCATTTTATGGCCTTCAAAACTGTAATAGGTAGTGAGGAGTGAAGTCAAATATTTACGCCCTTAGAAAGCCTGAAGGCGGTGCTTGGTTTTCGGGGCCCCGTACGCGGCTAGGCTCCCAAAAAGTCCCACATATGTGGTATCCCCGTACTCAGGAGAAGCAGCAGAATTTATTTTGGGGTGTCATTTCACATATGCCCATGGCATGTGTGAGCAATATATCATTTAGTGACAACTTTGTGAAAAAAAAAAAAAAAAAAAAAAAGTTTGTAATTTTCCCGCAACTTGTGGCAAAATATAAAATATTCCATGAACTCAACATGCCTCTCAGCAAATAGCTTGGGGTGTCTACTTTCTAAAATGGGGTCATTTGTGGGGGTTTTGTGCCATCTTGGCATTTTATGGCCTTCAAAACTGTAATAGGTAGTGAGAAGTGAACTCAAAAATTTACGCCCTTAGAAAGCCTGAAGGCGGTGCTTGGTTTTCGGGGCCCCGTACGCGGCTAGGCTCCCAAAAAGTCCCACATATGTGGTATCCCCGTACTCAGGAGAAGCAGCAGAATTTATTTTGGGGTGTCATTTCACATACGCCCATAGCATGTGTGAGCAATATATCATTTAGTGACAACTTTGTGTAAAAAAAAAAAAAAAAAATTTTTTTTTGTCATTATTCAATCGCTTGAGGCAAAAAAATAAAATATTCAATGGGCTCAACATGCCTCTTATCAATTTCCTTAGGGGGTCTACTTTCCAAAATGGGGTCATTTGGGGGGGTTTTGTACTGCCCTGCCATTTTAGCACCTCAAGAAATGAGATAGGCAGTCGTAAACTAAAAGCTGCGTAAATTCCAGAAAACGTACCTTAGTTTGTAGATGTGACAACTTTTGCGCAAACCAATAAATATACAATTATTGACTTTTTTTTTACCAAAGACATGTGGCTGAATACATTTTGGCCTAAATGTATGACTAAAATTGAGTTTATTGGATTTTTCTAATAACAAAAAGTAGAAAATATCATTTTTTTTCAAAATTTGCGGTCTTTTTACGTTTATATCGCAAAAAATAAAAATCGCAGAGGCAATCAAATACCATCAAAAGAAAGCTCTATTTGTGGGAAGAAAAGGACGCAAATTTTGTTTGGGTACAACATTGCATGACCGCGCAATTACCAGTTAAAGCAGCGCAGTGCCAAAGTGTAAAAAGACCTCTGGTCATTTACCAGCAAAATGGTCCGGTCTGAAAGTGGTTAAAGTATAACTAAAGGCAAAATATATATTTTTTTTATGTTTTGAAGTTTTGTTTGTGGCCCTATTGGTAAATGTGCCCTCTCTATTTGTCCTGTTTACCATTATCATTGAAAACGAAAAGTAAAA